>NC_090927.1:780757395-781408109 GCF_040938575.1 Ambystoma mexicanum | reverse complement strand
CAGTTCTCAGCAGAAGCAGATTGAGGAGCTGCAACAGCTAGTCAGGAAACTACAGACCCAGCTGCTGATCAGGAAAAGCCTGAGTGCAAATCCAAATCGGTTTCCCATCATCCTGACAAAGAGAGCACCATGTTTCTTGACGAGCACAAGAGCCCTGGGGATATTTCCCCCAGTCCTCTGCACCGTTACCACCCTGGAGATTTTACCATCGATGTGGGGATGATAACCACTCAACACGACTGTGTGACCGAGACCCCGATTATGCCTGAGTAGCTGCTCGTTTTAAGACCCTTAAACCCACTCCAGCTTGGGCATTGTCGGAAAATGCACACAAGGTTGTAGTGGAGGAGCAACTAGAATCTCGACTACAGGAGTGAGCTCCACGGAAACTAACACCAGCAGACTAACAGACTACGGACTCAAGCCCGTCTCCACCGTGGCATTCCAGCTGGCCTCATTGGGCCCATCATGACCATCCTAGTGTATCTTGCGGGGTGAAGGACCACAGCATTACTGGAAAGTGGCTCCCAAGTCACCATCATGTATGAGCCCTACTATCACCAACATATGTCGCATTTGCCATTAGAACCGCTGGAGAGGCGAAATCTGTTGGGAGTGGGAGATGCTGCCTGCCGATACCTGGGATATACCTGTGTGAAAATTCATTTAAATCAAGAAGTGGCCAGAGTGAACACCACCATAACCAACTTGGCGTTGTTGTGCACCCTGAAGAACCCAAATCCAGAGGTGCCCCTAGTCATGGGCACCAAATCAGCCCTGTTCGGTATGCTTACCAAGATCTGTATGGAGATGGCAGGTCCACAGTTTGCACAATCTTTGAAGATGCCCCCGGCTTGCCAACAGACCTACCTCAAGAAAGGCATAGAGAAGGCAGATAAACTTGACGGACCAGTGGGAGACGTGATAACCACCAACCACGGTCAAGCTGACATACCACCTGGCCAGACAGTGATGGTGCCTGGTCATGTGCACCTCCAAGCACATAACCGCTACAGGAGGTTGGTGATGGAGGCTCCAGAGTGTGAAGTAATGCCTGGAGGTCTGATGGTGCAACGCACTCTAATCAGTGACAATGGCCAATGAGTGAAAAACATCAGAGTCCTTATCACTAATATTACAGACAAGATCGTGTACCTACCCGGAGGTCTGACGATTGCACAGTTTTACCTTGGTGACTCAGTGGCCCAGAATGATGGTACCAGAAGCGTATATCCTCCATTGGATGTTCAAAAGATAAACTTTGGGGAGTCAGCATTGTTAGATCATGAGAAAGATCTTCTACAAGACCAGCTGTCCATGCAGGCAGATGTTTTTTCCACCAGTGACTGGGACTTGGGTGAAGCCAAGGGAGTGAGGCATCACATCCGGTTAAATGATGTCACCCCATTCTAAGAGAGGTCACAGAGACTAGCACCTGCTGATATGGAGTATGTGCTGCGACATCTGGAGGAATTGCTGCATGCAGGTATCATTCAGGAATCCAGAAGCCCTTATGCTTCACCCATCATAGTGGCTCAAAAGAAGATCAATGATGTGTGGCTGTGCATTGATTACAGGTGCCTAAACAGCAGAATGGTTCCCAACCAATACACCACACCCAAGTGAATGAGGCTTTTGGCTGTTTGGTTGGGAGCAAATGGTTTTCAGTCTTAGATCTATGGAGTGCATACTACCAAATTCCCATGTTGCCCAATGACAAAGAGAAGACTACATTCATCTGCCCCTTGGGAATTTACCAGTTCATTTGAATGCCACAGGGGATATCAGGAGCACCTGCCACGTTTCAACGATTGCTGGAAAGAACTGTGGGTGACAAGAGTTTACTAGAGGCTCTGGTCTATCTGGATGACGCAATCGTTTTTGGGAAGATCCTGGAAGAACATCACCAAAGATTACTAAAGGTATTGAATTGACTCCAGCACAGCAGCAAGGGCTGAAGGTGTCCTTGGAAACGTGCCAGTTTTGTCAAACCAGTGTGAAGTATATTGGCTATGTGGTGTTCGCCAAAGGAATATGTGTGGATTCCGCTAAGATGGAAGCTCTCAAAACTTTGCCCCGACCACAGAATCTACGGGAGATGAGCAGTATCCTAAGGTTCTGCAAATATTATAGAAGGTTCATGCCAGGTTTCGCCAACATAGCCATTCCACTCATCGAATTGACCAAGGGCTATCGACAGAAGACTGCGACTAGCGCTGGAACTCATTCCAAGGCCTTGTACCATCCCAAGGAATTTTGGTCTAAGATGAAGTGATGAATGTGAGCAAGCCTTTGCCTGGGCTAAGAAAATCTCTCTCAGAAGCGCCTCCCCTGGTTTGTGTCAATCCACAACTGCCTTATATCCTGCATGTAGATTCCAGCTACAATGGGCAGGGTGCATTACTATATCAAGAACAGCAGGGCATTGTCAGACTTGTGGCCTTTGCCAGTTGTCGATTGAGCCCCTCCGAGATGCGCTATCCTACATGCAGGTTAGAATTCTTGGCCCTAAAGTGGGTGGTGGCTGAAAAACTGCATGACTACCTCAACTGAGCCACTTTCACGGTGAGAACAGACAACAATCCACTGACCTACATCCTTAAGTCTGCCAAATTGGATGCTACTGGACATCGCTGGTTAGCGGCTTTGTCCATTTACAACTTTCAATTGTAGTATTGCCCTGGAATCAATCATGTCGACGCTGATGCCCTGTCCAGAAGACCCCACGCCGAAGACAGCTCAGAGTCTATCCACATCGAGATGGCTTCTGTGGCAACAATGAAAGCTATTTGTAGGAATGAAACCTTCCAGCAAACAGAGCTAGCACATCTTATCGGCTGTCTTGGAGGAACAGCTAAGGAGTTCCGGTGAGATATTGCGATGCAACCAGTCTAATGTCTCCAAAACTGCCACACATGAGCCATGCTGAATTCAGACAAATGCAGTTGAAAGACTTAGAACTACGCAAAGTGCTTTACGCCGAAGCAAATTACGCTGAGGGGCCACCAGACAGTAGAACCCTGACCAATCAACAGAATTGAAAGCAAAGAATGGAAATCTTTAGTGCTGCACTCTTCATGATCAACATGGGCACCTGGGAAGTGAACCAACACTGGAGTTAGTACGAAGTAGATTTTACTGGCCTCGATTGGGCCCGGAAGTAGAATATTATTGCCACACCTGTGCCAGATGCATCGCCCAGAAAATGCTCATCCTTCAAGCCGCAGCACTTCAACACTTATAGAGCTATGGACACATGGATTTAGTCTGTGTCGACTTCCTGAGCCTTGAACTAAACAACAGCGGAACTCAGAACATTTTGGTGGCGACCGATCATTTTACCCGTTATGCGCAAGCATATCCAACTAAAGATCAGAAGGCTACCACAATAGCCAAAGTACTTTGAGACAAATTTTTTGTACATTATGGCTGGTCCACACACCTATATTCTGATCAAGGGCGAGATTTTGAATCCATTCTCATCAAAAAACTTATGCATTTTATTGGGGTAACGAAAAGCCAGACATCCCCCTATCGCCAACAAGGAGATGCGCAAGCTGAACAATTCAAATGCACATTGTTGGGTATGCTGTGCACACTGAGTGCCAAAGAGAAGCTCAAATGGACTCGGCATGTGTCAACGTTAGTTCACGCCTACAATTGTTCGAGGAATAACAGCACTGGGTTCACCCTGTAACAACTGATGTTTGGGAGAGATGCCAGGCTGCCCATAGACTTGTGTTTTGTGGTCTCTTCTGACAGAACTGGTGTGGAGAACTACCACAAATATTTGAAAGATCTTCAACTGGCACAAGCCACTGCTGAACAGAATGCTCTGCAAAACAAGAAGAGATATGATGATGAAGTCAGATTCCATAATCTACAACCCGTTGGCTGGGTGCTCATAAGGAGTTTAGAGAAAAGAGGATGCAACAAGTTGGGGGACCGCTCGGAGTCTCAGCCATACATTATTGAGTGACAGTTAACAGGGTTGTCAGTGTTCAGACTACGAAAGGAAGACACGTCGAGGGATGTGAAGACTCTCTACCAGAATCATCTCCTACCCATAGGGAATGACGTGGAAATGGATCCGGCTGTTGCAGAAGTTCCGCTTTCGTACAGTGAGAGGATAACCAGAAATCAACACCAGGAGTCACTCTCCGGAGGAACTCTTACACCATGCTGAGCCAAGTACTGTACCGTCTGTAGTCTCCAGCTCAAGAGAAAAGGAAATAATGAGGGTGTAGAGCCTCCAAACTCGGAAGTGACCCAAAGGCTCTCAGAAATTCAGGCCAGTCAAGATGAGGAGGAAGGAGATGAAGATTCTGAACGCTTAAAGATAGCCTACTGGATTGAAAGTGAGGATACAACTCCGGGTCCTTCAGGACAGATAGGACAATCTGAGAACAGGTGAGAGGTGCTGGCTGTTGGGAACACTGATATTCTCTTCCCACTACTGGAGGAACATTTACAGAGGGCAGACTCTGTACCCACGGACATGCCTCCTGCATCAGTAGACCCACCCGGAATCAGCATCTTAAGATCAGGTGGTGAGAGTAAGAGATCTCCACGGAAAGTCAAACCTGTCAGAATATTGAGCTATGATGCTTTTGGGGAACAATATGAGACTACCAAATGGGGAATACCTGTACAGGTTTCCCTATGCTCAAAGCAAACGTCAACAACGCAAACTCCCACCACTCAGCCATGGTGGAACGTACCATTGGCATGGAATGATATGTTTCAGTTTATGGTGTTCTGTACCGGTTTGAATAAAATAAACCCTTAGGGACAAGAGTTTTGAAGGACAGGGAAGTGAGTGTAAACCGGTATTTAATTTTGAGGTTTGTCAAGGAATGGGTGTTTCCAGCATAGCTCAATGCTGGTGTATGTTGTTATGGGGCCAGGTACACTAGGACAGTCATTTTATTGTTGTGAATATCCTTACATGGTTTCTCCCCTTCCCGCATTTGGGGCTGTCATTTATGTTTATATATTGGTTTAACATGTTTGTTTTGGTGGTATATTTCACGCTTTTGTCAGGATTCCAGCGGATGGTGGATGTTGGTACACTCCACCAGCAGGGGGGGCTGGGGTGTCTGTGAGGTGATTTCACCTAAAGTACTGACAAGAGTCCCCTGCATAGAAGCACAGTAGGGAAGGACCAAGAATGATAAAAGACTCCTCGAGTCATGCCAACGGGCGGCTCTCATCCCTGGGGAATCACACAGGGGGCCAAGCCCTCAGCCATGGAGGGACGTCACCTGAGGCCGTTCTTTTTCTTGGACGGCATTCCTCTCTCCCCTACCCAGGGTTGAGAAGGCGAGCTGGGTCGGGAGCCAAGGGAAGAATTTGGCTGGTGCTTCTCCCAAGTGCCGGCGCAGCTCCATGAGGGACAGATTATAGCCTCTTCCTTCCCTTGTCGTGTGGCAGCTGTGAGGTAGGAGTGGGAAAGTGTGGGGGAGGAAAGGACATGATATATGGCATGTTGCTGTACTTTCGCTCATTTTTTTTTACAAACAGGCTTGACTGGGTTGGGTGTTAGGAAAGATTGCCATTTATGTGTAATTTACCCTCCAGTTGTGAACCCCCGCACTTGTTGCTGTTGTCTGACAAGCATAGCCTGACTTTTGCCAGTGAAGCACAGCCTTCTGCTGCACTCCGCTGGGCTTTCGCTCACTTTGTTATGGGGAAACTGACATGCCCATAAAGACAGTACTGGCAGACTTTGTTTCCTTTAGTCCTTTCCAATGTTGCAATTTCTTTGCAACATGTTACAAGTGCACAAAGTACCTTATTGTAGAGTGCGCTTTGCTCAACCTTCTGTTTCCAAAGGCCCTATGTTAGGGAGAATTCTCATTCTATGGCTAATTTCCCTTACCTATAGAGTCCCCCAGCAGCTTTGCTGGATTTGAAGGGTTTGTTTTTTTCTCCTGCTAAGAGTGTGACTCTTTTTTCACAATCTTAGGCATGTTTGCTATGTGTGTCCTAGGCTTTTTTTTGTGTTTAATGTCTATGGGGTTATCTCACCCTCATAGAAACCATCTTTTTACACGTGTGTTACACAGTACCCTCCGTGCAGTAACACAGGGGTGTCGTAGCGACCCCCAAACATAGACTCCATACCCTGGGACTGACTACTGTCTCCCAGGGCATGTAAAGTCCCCATTGGGTTTACTAGTAAAAGGTTATGAACTAAACCAGTACAACCCATCTTACTATGGAGGTACTGGGAAGGGTTAATAGTTTTCCCCTGGTGTTCATTTTCGAGAGGGTACCGTATAGTCCCTCTCTCAAAAGTTTCTGGCTGGTGGCAGTGGTTACTCCCGAAAATATTCGACTGCAATATTTCCCTATGGGATTTTCTCATTGTTCGAGGCTACCACATTTTCTGACAGCCTCTTACATACCGCCGATTTATTTTATTATTAACTTTACTCTGGTAGGTTTTATTTGCCAGAACTTTGATATAGAATGTTTCTCGTGTCTTTCTGTAAACTCTTAACCCAGGTCGGGGATCCTTTGTTCGTCCTTTGGGTGGGCTTCTGCCCAGAAGCCCTCCTTTAGGCGCCACTGAGTCTGGGGTGGGTCCATTGTGTGGGAGGGGGAGTAGGACCCCTGGACAGGGTTGCAGCAGGAACTCATGTCGCACTCTAACCTGATAGGCTGGAGGGTCTCCCGCCAAGGTGACCACTCCACTGTGTGAGTGACAGCTAGGCTGTATGAATGGGGATCTTTTTGCATAAAAGCACGGTCTTGAGAACTGGAAGAGCAAGACGTCGCCACTGGAACTACGGAACCGAAGGGGAGAGAAGCCAAAAACATCAGCAATGACTGAACCACCGGTGAAGCCCTGCTGCAGCGTCTCACTACTTTTCTCCACACGACGAGAGGAGATCTTCATCTGAAAGAGCCTTCTTCCCTTCAGCTGGTGGGGCTAACCAGTTTGCCAATCGCCTTCTCGGACCTGCCTTGGTCGAATCGCCAGTGCCCAGCACTTAAAAGCCGGATAGCCAGGCAGCCATCCACCCGGACCGCGATTTAAAGGAGCGTACCTTTTATTCGTTGGGCAGCACCGCGGCTGGTTTCATCCCTAGGTAGTGCAGTAAATTGAATCTTCCTCCACGACTAGAGCCTCTCTTCCTCTGCTGGATATCCTGAACTGCAGGAACTACCAGGAACACTGCCACCGCAGGAGCCTCTTCTTCATTCTAAGGTACTTTGTTCTGCCAGGCCTCCCTTTTCGTGTGGTAGCGCTAAAGGTGTTTTAAATCCTTTACCTACCTGTTGGGTTGGCCGCCCCTATCCTCTAACATTGTCTTTCACCTTCTGCATCCACCTTTTCGAAATCGTTAACCAAAGACTTGACTGCAGCTACAAGAACATTTTGCTCCTAAACTCTTTTGTTCTGTACCACTGACTCTGGCACAGGCCTATTGACTCTGGCTAAGTTTGTTAGATCTGCCCTCTCTAGATTGCTTCTCAACTAGAACTGTGGTGGTGCACCTACTTCTTATAACAACCTTCTCCTTCCCACTTTTAAAACTTGTGAAGTGCCATTTTGCTCGGTTTTCATTTAAGTATTCTCTATTCTAAAGTACTATCTTGCCTAACCTTGTTCACAAACTTATGGGGAAGTTTTGCTAACGTGCCTAAGAAGATATTCCTGTATAACTTGTGCTTTCCCTCCCTTGTGAGAAATTGCTAGAGTGCCATTTGTGTTTGGTTTTCACTGTGCCGTTTTGCTCAGTTTTCACTCTTGCTCAAACTTGGCTACAATTTAACTAGGGAGTTGTTTATACTTTTCTTGACTGATTATAACTTGCTTTATTAACTGTAATTAATGTGTTGAACTAGAAGTGTGTAAAATAAATATATATATTCTTTTTAATACCAAGCTTTGGTCAGTGTTTCCTTGTATCATAGTACTGCAACCCTATTGTGTAAACCCTGAATACTGCTCATCTCCGTCTTGAGATAAGTCTGACTGCTCAGCCACAGCTACCAACTAAATCTTTGTGGTACAGACTGATACCAAAGGGGATTTATTGCTCATACCTGTAGTCTTAATCTTTTGTAGTGCTCCCTAAGGGGACTGCACAGGAATCTGCCTAACACCCTAGACACCCTCAAAGGATTTTTTGGTAGAAGTACAGATGTGCTTTGGACAGAGCTAGTGGCAGGTGTTATTTTTCATATATATTTAACCCTTTCTTGTGGTCCATTTCGCATTTACCGTGTTTGGTCCTGGACAGTGGCTTGGCCTCAAAATGGCCATTCCACGCTGTCCTTTGTTCTGTCCTTTGGCCATATTGTCCCTTTGCCTTCCCCACGGCGAGCAGACCCGGGTTAGTCCTTATTTGGTCATGCATTCTCCCATGAAACACCAATTTTTCCCAGGCTTCTGCATGCCTTTCGGGTGTGCCTCCAGGATGTTGGCTGGACTGTCTAGTTCCAATACATATCCTGAGTGCCAGAGAGTCGGGTGTGCTGGGAATGACTGGGACGACCGTGGTCCATGATTGGTCCACGTCTGGTGTGCTTGTATGTGAGCAGATCTCCCATTGGGTCCTCTTTGTTTTGGCGCAAAGGAGATTCTGGATAAAAGAAGGCTCCAAACACTCATAGCAGGTCAATCTCTTGAGTTCGCACTGAAACTAGGAAGGGATCAAAGCATCCTGAAACCAAGAAGCCGAGACGAGGAACCGCTAGTGACCGACTGGAAGGCTTTGCACCCTGAGCCCGCTGTTGTCCAGTAGGACCCATCTGCATCTGATCAAACTTAGAAGGTCTACAAAGGCGCTTTGACCCATTTGAATAGTGGAAACAACTACTCACAGCACCTCCACCTTAACCTGCAAACAAGCCTTCTCGAAAGTGTTCCTGGGCCAACCAACGACCTGACTAGCTTGTGCAGGACCTTTGCTGTGGAACCACCACTGTTTCAAGTTGACACTTGAAACTTGGTAGACCCTGATTACTCGATCCCAGGCTCTCACCTGCTGGGTTTCTTATACCTAGGTGCTCTAGATCTGGAATTAGGAGAGTACGCCTGAACCGGAGTGCACGCGGTCACTGTGTTGCCCAACCGTGGTGACGAACCTCACAGGTGCATTACTAATGTGCCCCTCTGTGCCCTGAAACCTGCTGCAGTGAACTGGCCTGATCTCTTCATCAGGAGTGGAGAAATTGCCACTGACCTGCCACAGAATCAGCGCTCTAGCTCAGCCACTGAAAGCCGCAGACATGCACAATTGCTGCATTTGGACCTGCAACCAAAGTGAACTCGACTGCCGAAGTTTGGCCCTGAGTGCGCCGGGGATCGATGAATACTTGCAACCTTACCGGTGGCCCCTAGCACATCCATCCATTTTTATGCATGAGTGTCCCCTGAGGGCCATTCACCTTTCCACAGGTAGCCTGTGCTACCATCCTATTCTCAACTCTTGCAACCTGTTCAGCCCTCTTGGGGAGACCCTCCTCGAATAGTGGGAACTTATTCTACACTGCCTCACCCGTCTTCCTGAGCTGCTACAGCCACTGTAAGAGATCCCATTTTTGCCCAACTGCACGATTGCGTGCATTGTGATCCTGGAAATGCATTGGAGGGACAGGGCCTCCCTGTCCTTATCCTGTAGTCCTTTTTCATTTGTGTTCTGTATTGTTGTCTGCACAGGAGTCCATGTGGGACTCCTGGCAGTGCAGATCTTCCTGTTTTCGGTTTGGTGTACAGACCCATTGGATACCCTTATAGCACCCATGGATGGGGGTACAACCCTGTGCACCTAGTGTATGTTTTTGGGCACCTGTGTGTGGCCCACAGAGCAGGGTATGGGCTGGCGGCAGCTCCATGCTGAATTTGACAGGTGCTCTGAGTATCCTGCTTTTTGGGATACCCAGGCCCTGCCACTGGAATCAGTTGATTCCTGATAGGATACAAGATGGCCCCTGTGGCCTCTTGCTTTCTATTTTCTGTTACATTGTTTTCCCAAAGTCCTGGGAAGCCCTGACTCTGTCCCTTCCCCCTGACTGGCTGTTGGGGGAAGTTCCATATATGGTGCTGTTGTGAAGTCCAGGTCAGACTGGCTGGAGCCTTCCCAGTGACTGTATGTTGTGGGTACACCCTGTGGGTGGGACCTGGGTGAATGGAGTGTGTGACCAATATGCACTTCTTGTTGTGGATGTCTGGTTTCTGGTGTTTGACACAATGGGCCTCATTATAACCCTGGCGCTCCCGTAATGAAGGGTGCCGGTATGGGACCGGCACCCTTCATTACGGAAGCGCCGATTACGAGGTTCTATTTGCGGGACCCGCTAAGGACGCCTGGTACAACCAGGCATCCTTAGCGGGTCCCACAAGGGGAAGAGGAAGCTAATAACGGGCCGTTATTAACGGCGCCGTTATTAGCTCCCTCCCCATTCCCATTGAGCCCTATGGGGGCTCCCCATTCCCATTGAGCCCTATGGGGGCTCAAATGGGAATGGGTTCTTGCAAGGAGGAATTACCCGGGTCCTCGCATGTCGGAATGACCCAGTAATTCCTCTTTGCAGGAACCCGGTATTGGAGCCCGGTATGGAGGCAGCCATGGTGCTAATAGCACCATGGCTACGTCCATACTCGTAAGGAGGCCCAATGACTGAGACAGCACTGCCCGAAACTGGTATGAATGCAGTGTGTAGTGTTGAATGGCTGTGTACTTGTCCCAATACACATTCCTTGTTGTGAGTGTCTGAGAGGGAGGAGAATGGCCTGAATGCACTTTATGCCTGATTGGCTGACTGCTGAATGCCCTTCTGAGTGATTGGTTGCCTAAGTGTGACCCAGCAGAATGAATAGGAGATCAACCAGTATATCTGGGTGCCTCTCACTGCTCGAAATCGTTCAGAAGCTGAAGTTGAAACTGACGCTTAATCTCGAAGCCGAGCCTGAAGAAGAAGGTTGTCTCCCTTCGCCGAAATCAGAAAGCCGAAAGCTGTCGAGACTGATTCAGAGAGGACCTGGTTAGGCACCCTCTTCCTGTACTCCGAGGGACCATCGAGCACTGCTAACCTTCGCCGAAGCACCCTGGAAGTCAGACCCTCGAAAGGCTGCTGACCGGAGACTGGGACCACCGAGGAGAACTAAGATAAGCACCGGACATTCCGTCCACCGTCGTCAACCAGGGTTCACAGGGCTGCTGTAACCGCTGGAGGCCCGTTCAAGCCATGTTGCCCAGAAGAGGGGACCGCTTGATGTCGTGCCACCAACGACCGGAGCCGCACACTCCTTTGCCTTAGACTTTTGATTTACGGACGCGCTCGTCCGCACCGCCGCCCGCCTTATCCCACCGGAGAAGGCCAGGCCGTCGACGCGCCGAGGAGCATCCCATGGGTGGGTTTCCTGCCACCCAACGACCATAGAGATGCCGGACGAATCGACGCCCTTGCTGGGCCACAGTTCTTCATAAACTTTGCGGTCCTGAACTATCAACATTGAGGTGCCCCACATGCCTCTTCATTACAGGACCTCTTTGCATCGTTGTCAATTAGCACCACTGGGACTGAAGTTGCCGCCTCGATGCCGAGTTCACTTTCTTCGAGGGATATCGACAATCCGTGGCTCCTTCTTTAAAGGGAGCCGCTCAAGAAGGATCCGTCGACGACTCGTCGTCGAACTCTGCTATTCCAGGTACATTGGGGTGGTAGAAACATTATAGAAGGAAATATGACTCATATAACAATATATGGACTGGGCTTGTGATATATCTTTACTTTACAGGTTGCCCAGGTGGTGGGGATCTCCACACAGAATTGTGTCTAGTGGTAGGGGCCAGTATTCTGCCAATTGTTCTAACCTACTGCTTTCCTCCTACGTCTATTGTTGGTTACGCTTATTAAGTGATTTGTGTGACATTTAACCAGAGTACAGTTGATGCACTTTAATGAAATCTGATAATATTTGTGGTACCACTTAGAACTGTATATATTTGCCATTGTAGATTTACTGAGTACAAAGTGGGTTATTGTGATTGTGTATATAACCTTGAACCTTAATTATATAAAGACTGTGTTTTAACTAATACAGTGTGAGGACATTCCTTTTTGGGTGCTTGGGGACTACACTGTACTTAGGAACCAGCCTCCATCATCCCCTTGCGAAGCTAGGCCTTGATTGCGCGACCAGCGCCACCCTATAGAGACTCTTGGCTGGGATCCTCTGTGCCTCTCCTCTGCCATATAGAGAGCAGAAGTACAGACCCCCCTCCAGTCTTTACATGCATTTGCATCCGAAAGTGCATTTGAGCTTAAGGCTCCAATCTTCTTAGGGTTTGGACTACCTCTCAGATAGGGTTGATGAAGTGAAGGACTGCCTAAAGTATATTCACACTGTTTGCTCCCTTTCCCTTACAGGTTGTGGGCCCTTACTCTGTGCCGTTCCTTTAGGCCAACGGTAACTGTATATATGTTCTATAGTAGTGATTGTGTGTGTTTAAGTATTGCTACTGATCTTAGCTTGTGTTTGATTTAAAAGGCTTTTAATAAATATATATGTATTTTTGATATACACCTGACTGAGAGTAATTTGTAGTGTCCTTGCTGTGTGTGCTCATTGTGGGCTTTTGATCACCCTCACCCCTCCGGAGACCTAGTGTTGACTGCCGCCAGTGCTACCTTGATTGGTCTGGCTTGTCCAGAAGGTTTCCCTGTTCCAAGAATCAAGGCTGGCCTACTGAACCTCTGCCCACCAGGTCAGAGTTCAGAAATCCATCTTAACAAATTGGTGTACAGCGGTGGGATAGGATCGAAGGTACCCCGTGCTGCACACTGGTGAAGGTACTCAGATTACACTTAGCTAGGACACATAGTGACCTTAGTAGTAAAGTACTGTAAATGCTGTATGACCTATCTTATATTATGGAAACAGTTACAAACATAACCTTAAATGCTTCTAGCTCCAAAACATTGGGAATGCTATGTACTGAGAGAGGCTTGCCTGCTCAAGGTACAAAGAGTGAAATGATCCAAAGGATCATGGATTGGCAATAGTTGCAAATCAATGTCATTACCACAAATGTAAGTGCAGGTGCTGGTGGCTCTGCTCTCACTGACAGATCTGGCAGATCTGTCACTGTACTCATACATGGTACCCATGAAGACAGGGATGATGTGTTGTCCCAAGTTTCCTCTGCCAGCTCTGTTGCTGAGGCCATGTTAGAATCCAAGAAGCAAGAGTTGCTGTTTAAGCAGAAGGAGCTTGAATTCAAAATGGCACAGCTGAAGGAAGAGCAGGTAGAAAAACAGAAGGCCAGGGATCACCAGTTGGAACTGGCCAGGCTTCAGGTTTCAAATGGCTCATCCAAGGGATCTGGACATGGGTCTGGGTCCTCTTCTCATCCAAGGTTTCCTATAGATCTGCTCAGTGTATATGACGAGAAGAATGACATTATGGACTGGTTGACTGTATTTGAGTATGCATGTGAAGTTCAAGGTTGTGAATGCTGACAGGATTGCATGGTTGCTCAGCAGACTACCCCTTTCTGGCTGCAGTGCTATTATGGTGATGTCAAAAGCTGAAAGAGTAGACTTTGCAAAATTGAAGCAGACTCTCATCTTAAAGTTTGGGAAGACTCCTGCCCAATACTTGAAGAGGTCGAGAAAATACAAGAAGAAAGAAGGTAACACTGAGTGCCCTATGTTACTGATTCCTTGAAGAACTTGACTGGCTGGGTTGAAGGCTATAATGTCTCCACCTTTGAGGGTATGATTTCATTAGTCATGCTTGAACATATGTTTGCATCTTGTTCCCCTGAGCCTAAGCAGCATTTGGCTAATTCAAAGAGGTTCGATCTTAAGAAGTTAGCCATGGCAGCAGATTTATGGGTGTCACACAGAGATTACCATAAGGAAAAGACTATTCCTGGCAAGCAGGAGGAGGGGATAAAGCACAAAGATAAAGAGGGTGGGGGATCTGATAAAACCTCCTCGCAAAAGGGCCACGAAAAGAAATGCAAGGGTAAGTCCCAAGAGAATGTACAGGGTAGTGGAAGTTATCCTTCCAAGCAGAACTCTGGTTATAGTAAGTCTCCCTATGTCCCATGACCCAGTGACTCTTGTGTGGCTTGTGGAGCAAATGACCATGTGAAGGGGGACCCCAGATGTAAGGTCAAAACCTTGGGGGTCCACTGTGTGACTCTGGTCATCGCCTCCTATGACAAGGAAGAGATCACAGGGACATCCTTCTCCTCAGACTCCTTCCCCAGTGGGATAGAATCTGAGGTAGTCCTAGTTTCCCTGGGTTCCTCAGAGTCTAACATCTCAGAGGCTTATGCTAGCATTCCAGATAACACCAAACACTAATTTAAGGACATTGTGCACTGATCCATGGGGTTGATACACCTGCCCTTAGGGATAGTGGGGCCAGCAGAACAGTAGTGGATTCTAACTTGGTAGACCCAGAGGAAATAGTTGATGGTCCCCCTCTCAAGTTCTCAGTAATGCCTGTAAATATTGCTATCAATGGTACTATGGTCAGGATTCCAGTGAGCATTCAGAGGCAAGTCCCAGGTAAGGTCGTCCTGTCGGGGAATGATCTCAGAGACTTAGGTCTTTTGGGTGAAACAGCAGAGAGACCAAGGGTTTTGGTCCTCTGTTGGAAATATGTTTCCCACTTTCACAGCTGGTCCATCTAGTGAGTCCTAGTGACCAAACTAGTGCAACAAAAGGGTAGACCAGCTACCATACTATTCAGAAATAAACCTTCTGGATGCCTTCACTCTGAAATTTTAGAGGAAACATGTACCCGAACAAATAATCTTTTTTGGTTACCGTATTCCATTCTAGGCATCTGATAACTTTATTTACGCGTTTCATTTTTGTACTCCTTTGTTGCATTTTTTGTTCTTTATGATGTAATCCTTTGCACTTGGACAGTCCTAACTTACCAATGAGTTTGAAATTAGATGTTATGGATCGTACTGTACCTAAATTCATGTTATTTGCTTATATCACTATATGTACAGAAGAAAAAATCTAAATCCCAGAAAAATGACTGCTAATATAATAAAACAGCAATCTGAGTTACAAAACGAATGATCTACAATTTATGTTTGGATTGATTCTGTAGTAAAATCTATTTTCTTCAGGGATACTTGGCTTACCTTTTGAAGCATACATATGTAATTCAATAAAATCTCAACAGGCACCAAAACAGGAATGCAATGCCTAAAAATGTATATGTGGTTGGAGCCCCCCTTTTGTTCTCTACAACAGAGAGACCATGCACAATGTCACAAACAAGGGCTGTATTGGCCAAGTCCAATGCCAAGTCCAAGCCCAAGCCCAAGGGGAAACCCAAGGCTAAAGGAGTCAAAAAAGACAGAAGAGGAAAAGATAATATCTCCCCTAACTCACCTACAACTGAGGTGGAGGTAGTTGGTCAAATACCTGAACCTGACGAGGAAGAGGTGTTGCTTGAAATTCTCAGTCCACATAACCATCCTGAACTCCAGAGTTTGCTTGTACAAGGTGGTCCTTGTAGGGTTGAGTTCAGTAAGGGCCAACGTGAGTGCCCATCTTTGCAAGGCCTAGGGAGACAGGCATGCTCCCAGCTTGAGGGTGAACCTCCCGGGAAGCACAGGATTTATTGGGAAGGTGGGCCCCTCTACAGTGAGCCCACAGAGTCTACAGAAGGAGACCATAGGAGGTTAGTGATTCCCCTTGCTGTCAGAACCTTGCTCTTGCAGTTGGTGCATGAAGTCCCCCTTGCTGGTCACCTTGGCATCAAGAGAACCAAGCAAAGGTTATCCATGCACTTCTACTGGCACAAGATGGGGTTGCAAGTAGAAAGCCACTGCAGGAGTTGTACCACATGCCAGTTATCTGGGAAAAGTGGCACACCAATCCAAGCTCCTTTAGTACCACTCCCAGTTGTGTGGGTACCATTTGAGAGGGAAGGGGTTATCATTTTTGGTCCTCTTGACAAACATCCTCAGGCAATAGGTTTCTCCTGGTGCTGGTCGACCATGCCAACAGGTATCCTGAGGCCATCCCATTGAAGACTGTGACTGCTGAAGGTACCAACCTTTATACATGTATCCCACTAATTATACACCCCATTAGGGAATAAGACCAAGAGATAACTTGCAAGGATAACAAAGTTTATATAAGATCAATATGCAAGCAAAGGACTCTGCTGCCTGAGAGCGCTCTGCCAAAATTTACACGGGCAGCACATTACAAAGGGCATATGCATCATCATTAACAATTTAGTATAAGACAAAAGTCATGTTGCTGGTTGGTGGGGGACATATAGCCAGACCTGCTCCATATGGGATGCCAAGCGCTAATTGGTCTCTGCTGCCCAGTCGATATTGGTACACGTGGGTCAGCTGGGCTCATCTCGTGGTGAAGGATGGGTGAGGAAGGTGATACATTGTAACTAAGCTAAGCTAAACACCAAGAACTGAAAATTCATTAGCAATAGCAGGCACATGAGTATAATATGAAGGGGTACTACACAAAAAAAGAGAACAATATATGGACATGCTGCCCCATACATTCAGGGGTTCGTTGATACGGCAATCCTCGCACCCAAGTGTCTCCACAAGGGTTTGATCTTTAGTCAACCTTACTTGGTGCCTCATGATACAAACAAATGTGTGTTACCATTGGAAAGAAACATGGCTGCGCTGGCTTAGATCTCGGTGGGTAATGTGAAATGGTTGAGATGAGGGGGTTAGATGGTTATCAGCATGGAAGGGGTTGAGAGGTCGGGCTGTGTGGGATGGAGGGCTCTGACCGGGTGGGGGCAGGCATCAGGGGATGCGCTAGCAGTTTAGTGGAGACAGATGGGCACAGCGCCGGGGCCGGGTACTGTCTCACGCTCCATGCAGAGCACATTCTGAAGAAATTATACTAGGTTTTTGCATCATTGAAAGGACAGGGAACAGATGGATTTACGTGGGAACAAGACTTGTGCAGAGCTGGCCTACTGTGTTGATGGCTCCGTCCCTCTGTGTGAGAGGCTGAAAATGCGAGTGCTGCAGCCTTAGGGAGTGGCAGTTTTTGCGACCTAGTAAAAAATGTCATCAGGGCCTAATACAAAATGGAGTCCTAGCGCTGGGTTATGGGTTATGTTATTCATCTTATTCTCTTTGTTAGGGGGCTCGTTCCCATACTGCAGAGGTGGGGGATTCTCCCCACTTGGCTTTGATGACGTTTATTCTCCATAGCTGTGGCTAGGGGGGTGGGATTGGACCATCTCCCAACATTCCCCCCTTTCGTTACTCCTACAGTAATGAATACCCTCCCCCAGTATTTCTACGTTCATGAGCCCTTCTTTCTGCTTCCTCCCATGCAGGGCTACCTTTTATAGGCATCCATGCTCAGCACACACTTCTCAAACTCTCCCCACGTTGTGCATATTCTTAAGGCGTACAGGTCATATATATGCATCCCACATCTCCTGCTAAGTCTATTCAAACTTCTTTGTAGTTTTTGAGGTCTGCTGGTTGTACAATAGTTGTGTGTCAATAAGTGTTTTCCATCATCCACAGTGTGGTATATAGCTAAAATGCGATATTTTGGACCGTCACTCTGTCCTGTCTGTACGTGTGCTTACTGTGTGACATGAGGCACCTCTTTATTATTTCTATTTCCAATTGTCACCATCATCATTGCACTACTAGGTACTGCTTTTGCACAGCATCAGAGACCCAACTGGCATGAGCAGTAGTGCTGAATGCAGTGTTGTGAGTGTGCAATAGGCCCTCCAGGAAGATGGGAGGTGCAGGTATGCCTTTTTACTGCGAACCCAGTAATAGTCCATTATTGCTGCAGTACCTTTTCAAAGGTCTGGAATGATGATTGTTCTATTGCAGTATTTATTGGAGCCCATAGATATCTTTCTTCGACATAGAAACACAGTTCATCATTTTCTTCTTGCTGTACCTTGATTGGTTTTTCAAGAGCGGTAACCCATGTTAGCTTTGTAATATGCTCTGTTCATACTTGAGCACACCTTTTTTCTACAAAGTCCACTTTTTTTCATCGGAAAGGTCACAGAGCCCCTCGGCTTTGCACATGAATGTTGGTTCTTGCAACTTATTCTCTGCAAAATGTGTGCCGGTGATAGCCAGGAATGGTTCCTTGAAACATTTAGTGTCTTTTGATCCCATTTTGCATTTCCTGTCGTCTGGTGGAAGAAATTTCATTTTAACTGCGTGCCTGAAAGGTTCCCTTTATCCTACATAGTGCAAGGTGGATGAGACATTATGACTCTCCTAAGGGTAGCTCTTGAGGTACTAAAACCTTGTTTGCCCCAGATGCATGCGGTATTAAGGAACACATGTAGCAACTCCCAAAGGTCATTCGTCTTCCTGTTGCACTCGTATCTGAGTACCAACTGTTAGATTGTCCAGGATGGCGAAGCTCCTCCACTTTATCTAATCCTAAGCCATGATAAGCATCATTTTTATACTGACGTGTCTGCCTTCTCCTTCTACTATTATGCAAACGAGATTGTTGTTTTCTTGCCAAGCTTCTACATAGCCTATTGTTGTCACATAGTGATCTTTTGTACACTCTATGGTAATAACTGGACCATTAGGCTACTGCACTAGGTGGATTGGGAGTTGCTACATGCGGTGGTATTGGCGGCAGGCATTTAAAGGGGGTTCACTATACAGTGGGCGGACATTAGTATTTACATTCACCTGTTCATACACCATTGTTTGGGAAACAGAATCTATCTCCCTATTCAAAACAGATATAAGCAATTCATTAGGTGCTGAGTTAGTTATCATTTTAGGTTGTGAGATAAATAACTTGGTCGTAGGGGGTGCTGGCGTAACATTTGGTGCATCAGGTGCACTTTCAGACACATTATTTACAAATAAGAAAACATATGAGGTCACTTTCGTTGCATTTTTATGGAAGCTTGTCAAATTCAATGACATATTGTTTTTCCACCTCCATTTGACCCCATAGCCCCCTTCTTTTATATGGGACCCCCAGATAAAAGATGTTCCCCAATATATTCCTAGGATGAACATAAGTGCAAGCCTCAATGATAGCTATATGCATGCGTTACACTCATTTTATTCCTACTGCTATCTATCTGAATAGCTTCATTGAGCAGCGCCAACTCCAACATCATTGCAGCTATAGAGAGGGACAACACGGGGGAATGCATTAATAGAAATTTAGATGGGATTTGAGAAAGATGCTGATAGGTATAGAGAGAGAGAGAGAGAGAGAGAGAGAGAGAGAGAGAGAGAGAGAGAGAGAGAGAGAAAGAGAGAGAGAGAGAGAGAGAGAGAGAGAGGGAAAGAGAGAGAGCGACTCTCAATAGTTCATTCTTTTAACATTTGGTTCTTTCTCTTAAAACAGTTATTTTTGGTAACAGTGAACACAACACTCTCTCAAGACACTATGGCAGTCATCTAGCTTTCATCCTGAGTATTTGGGGTGATGTTTGGGGTAACATCACCTTGTGCTTTTCTAATATCTGAGAGGTGAATCCAATACCGCAGCCCCCTTACCTTTAGAGCAAGCAGAGTGCGGTAGATCACCTCATATGTACCATGGAATCTCAGGGATTTCTATTCCCGGTCAAAACTTTGCACATATAATTCTCCTGGCATTAGAGGTTGTACAATGCCATTTCCTGCCAGCGCTCCCGTTGTCGTTTCACTATCTGCAGTAAATGGGGGTGCGATTTGTTTGGATATGCACAGATGAGTTGAGTGAGATATTCTTTAAACTTATCCCCTAATACTGTAGCTGTCCTATGGGCATCGGAGGCCATTCTTACTGGTGACAGTGGCATGTGCATTCGTCGACCAGTCACTATTCAATGAGGGGACTGGTGGTGGTCCTTGCTGGGCTGTGTGTGCAGTTGGAACATTGCCACGGGCAGGCAGTATACCGAACTTTTCTTGCGAGAGTTACACAATTTGGATAACCTACTTTTGAGCAGGCCGTTTATTTTCTCGATCAGTGCAATAGCTTGCAGGTGGTAAATATAACACATTTTGGGCCTCATTACGAGGTATGCCGGTAGCCATGCCGCTATTTGCGGCACGGCTGCCTGCAATACCGCATCCGTGTCCGTGTCCTCGGAATGAGGACTTACCGGACCATTCCGAGTTCGGATGGCCCGGTAATTCCTCACTCGAGGACAGGGACACGGTTCATCCCCATTCCCATTTCAGCCCCCATAGGGCTGAATGGGAATGGGAGAGGGAGCAAACAACGGGCCATAACGAGATGGCCTGTTGTTTTCTCCCTCTTCCCCTCGCGGGACCCAGTATGCACACCTGGTTTTCCCAGGCGTGCTTAACGTGTCCCGTGAGGGGACCTCGTAATGTGGCGGAACGGGTTGAATGGCGCCGCAGCCTTTTACGGCGCCGTTTAACCCGTTCCGCCAGGGTCGTAATGAGGCCCTTTAAGTTTTAGTCCTAGCATTGATGTTATTTCTTTGAATAATTTGTTAAAGAAATGCGTTCCATTATCTGACGTATGACTTCACATACTCTCCAATAGGGAACACTTCTCTTACCAGGAACTTGGCAGCACACTTTGCATCAGGGTGAGGACAGGGGCCAGCTTACACCCACCGTGAGAAGGGACACACCACCATAATCAAATACCTAGCACCATTACATCTTTCTCCCATATCTACGTGATCTATGTGCAACTCACAGAAGGGCCCTACGGAGGGGGGGGGCAAGGTGCCGCGCAATATTCTTAAGGTCATCCCTGTACTGAATACTTGGCACGTGGTACACTGGACCACAATTTATTGAGGTATTCTTGGAGGTTTGGAATGAACCAATCTTCCTGAAGATCGGCCGCTATGTGTTATTTTGAACTGTGTGCGGGGAAAATGTAGTTGTTGAAATGCTATGCATAAAAACTCCACTGGCATAACTAACTTCCCTGTCTTGTCTTGTCTCCATAGCAGATCAGTGGGCGATTTAGTACACCCCCATTTTAGCCATAGCGCTTGGTCCACTGTTGGTGCTCTGCTCTGTAATTCTATTATCTGTGCAATGGGTAGCGCATTATAGGCTTCTGCTTTGGGAGGTTCTGCTCTGCTCACTAGAATACATTCTGTACTCATGGGCACTGCGAGATACACCACTTCTTTTGCTGCCAGGGCTGTGATCCCCGAAGATATTTCATCTCTGTTCTGTGTATGTGCTTGGCATTTCACTATTGCTACTAAAAAATGTTCTGCGAGGGTCTCAATCAATTTGTTTAGCAACTGTGCATGTGGCACCGGGTACCTGTCTACCCACCGGAACGTTCTCCTTCTCCACCTTGACAGTCCAGCATGCACAGTTGTGGTCCCATACGCTGAATCAGAATAAGTTGTCACAGCGCACCCTTTTGCTGCGTGAAGTGCTTCAGTCAGTGATATGAGTTCTGCCGCTTGGGCTGAATAGTGCATGGGCAGGCGCTTTTTAATCAATGGGCCTCATTACGAGGGTGGAGGTAGCCTTTCAGGTAAAACCGGCAAGACTACCTCCAAACTCGCAACCGGGTCCGGCAACCGCGAATGGGTGATTACTGGGGTATTTCGGCCTGCCGGACCCGGTAATTGCCCTTTCACGGTGTGCCGGAAACTGTACATCCCCATTCCCATTTGAGGCCCATAGTGCTCAATGGGAATGGGGACATCGGATGCACCGGCACCATTTACAACGGTGATGGGTGCATCCGACTTGCTGTGCTCGCGGGTGCCGCTCTGGCCGCCAGGTCATACCTGGCGGGCTGACAGGCACCTGCGAGCACAGCTTGTAGTATGGCGGTACAGTAGCAATGGTGCCCGTAGCGCTACCGGCACCATTGTTACCTTACCGCCATACTTATAATGAGGCCCAATGTTTCATATTCTCCGTCCTCCATCCTTACTACAGCTGCCCCTACATGTTTTTCACCAGTTTCTGGATCAAAGGACACTGACCCATTAACGAAGAACACTTCCCCTTCTTCTAGGGCACTTTCTCTGGCTTTTGGGATGTTGTCCTCTTCCCCCTCGTACGTTGCACAGCCATGCTCTTGCATGTCCTGCACTGTGCATGGTTCTGTAATTAACGTGGCAGAATTTACTGTCTTACACCTCACCACATGTATATTTTGGCTGGACAGAAGGATTTCATAAGCCAATGCTCTTAGCGTGGTGAGGGTGGTTTTTGATCGTTCCAATATTGCAAAGAGTGAGTCTTCAACATACAAGGTAAGGGAACACCCCATGACAATATTTGAGCTCTTCTCAATGACAATGGTCGATGCGAATTGTCCTTGCATTACTGAATCGAGAGTTCCACTATAATAGGCGAGTGTCTTATGTCCCAATTAACTCTTTTGTGTTAATACGGCTGTCATGAGGGTAAGTCTAGAAGAAGTTTTCCAAAAATCCAAGTGGATATTTAGGCTACAAGCGAACATGGTTCTGCTAAAGGGGTAACTTACACTCCAATCAGAGTAATTATTAGCGGTGAGAGTAGCCACGAGGAATGTTGTCAGAGATATATGTTGGGCCGGCCACTTCATCTGTGTGTTTGTGTATTGTATGTATTTTATGTATAGAGAAAACAATGAGATGCCGAAGAGCGACAAGTAATAGATTGTGTTAAGAAGTTGAGAGTATATTATTTATTTATTCTGTCATCGAGAGTATTAGCTGAAGAGGTAGATTGAAGTAAAGTGAGACATAGAGGTTTGGAGCGGCGGCGATTGGTGCACGCTCATATTGTATTGTTTTTCTGAAAAGTATTTTCTGTGTAAAATAACGGTAAGTATTGACAGTCGATTGTGACTTGTCATGATGGAGGATGTTACTCCGCTCATACACATGTGCAAACAGCTGCCAAAACACACACCTAAGCTTAAGCAATATAGTGCAGAATGGGTTAAGGGTACAGCAGATAAAATGTTCATGCCGTGGCCCCAAGGGGGATCACTGTCAAAAGCAGTTTTGCAACATGTGACCACATACTTGCACGCTGCGTATATGGGAAAGAAGTTGGAATAAAGGTTAGCTAACTTAGAGCTCTGGAAGTTGTACCAGGAGGAATGGGAAGAACCACATCCTGAAGACTGGATGCTTAACCAGTGTAAAGAGGGGGGAGTTTAACCTTCTGCTCCCCCTACCATGCCTGAAGTAAATGGCGATAATACGAAGGATGAAGGAGTGTATCCATTAAGGGAGCTTAAGGGGTTGTATACGAATTGTTAGTTTTACAACTTTTTGAATTACAATTGACCTTTTCACAATTGACCGAATTGTAAAGGTCAATTGTAACATATATGTGGGGGGAAACTCCCAACAACACCCCACCCAATGCCAAATCCCACAAAACCCCTATATATTACCAAACCTATATATATATACGGTCAATTGTGAAAAGGTCAATTTTGACCCTTTAAATTCGGTCAATTGTTTATTCGAACAATTGTAAACAAACAATTTGGGTAATACCGCTTAAGGCAGCTGCAGGATATAGTAATCCAATGCATGAACCGCCTGCATATAGCAGTGACGAAATCCCAGAAAGTATTCTAGAGAGGGATGTGATCTCTAAAGTCTTGTGTGACAAAGAGAAAAGTGAACGACCAAGTGTGACCCTAGATATAGAACGGGAAATTAAGAGATGGGAAGCAGAAAAAGACAAAGCTAACGAGATAGCGTTCATACAGAACAAATGGATGGGTGGTCAGATATTGCTCAAACTTGATGGGAAGAGCATCGAGGAAGTAAGGCACCAAAAAGATGAAGACGAGCAAGATAAAAAGGAAAGGGAACAAGAGAAATGATTAAAGGAAGATGAGTCTAAAAGAAAGCATAGACAAAGACGAGAACATATGTATCAGGAAGAACAGCAAAGAAAGGAAGAGAGAGCAGAGGAGCAAAGAAAATATGACAATAGGCAGAAGGCAATCGGAGAACGAGAGAGGCTAGAAAAGAAAAGAGAAGAGGAAGAACACAAATCAAGAGATAAAATAATGCAAAGATGTACACACAAGGAGGTGCGTAGAGCAAATGAGAGAAAACAAGCAAAAAGACAGGATGATTAAAGGGTTACAGAGGAAGTAAGGACACAAAGAGAATTTGATGAGGAACTGGAACGAAAGAGAAGATAGAGGGCACCCCACATTGATCCTATTGAGAAAGAGCTAATGGAACCAAACCCAGTAGTAGCATGGGAGGACATAGAGGAGTTTCTCCTGTCGCAAGAACCAATGTCAGGACCCTCTAGAGTAAACCTAGAGGAGAATTTTGAGATAGGAAATATTGGAGACAGAATTGGAAAAGCTTATCAAGAGATGAGTACAAAAAGTGAAATGAGAACGAACGGGAAAGGTGATCGATTTGAAACTGCCCAATCACTGGACAAGGAGGAAAGCTCATTTGGTCTCGAGCACTGAGATTTATCTTTGGACAGGCTGACTCTAAAAAGTGATGAGAAAGACGACAGCCATACGAGTTGGGGACAAGATATGTCAGACGAAGACAGGGAAACCTTCCGTGGGGAAGAAGGAGCTAGTGCATGTGGTCCTGAAGGATGGTTTCAGACAGACAATGAAGTAAGATGGTCAGGTTTAGACCTGCCTAAAGAAAGGATGCCAGAGTCCATGGCGTACCCAGAACAACCTAACGGGCGATCTCATAGTGAGAGAGGGGAATCACCACCATACATGAGCAGACTGAGGTCATTGCCAGGAAAAAGACAATCAGGAACCATTGTCCCTATTATGGATAAGCAGACGATGTGAGCCGATTGCAATTTTGGGATTTCACAATTCCCCTTATTAGAGAAAGGAGGGGCCATATCACAGTATATTTCCTGACCCCAGATGGATTAAGACAATCTAAGATGTAAGTTACCCAGCTTAACATCGGATGAGAGAAAATTGATTCATGAGCTAGAGAAGATGACTAGAGGGAATACTCTAGCCATAGGGGACATTAAGGGTCTCCCAGCAGCTATCCATGGGCAAATGGCTGATGACATTTGGTCAAGAGCTGGATACTCAAGTGTCACTACACAGAACATAGTGCATGATGGTGCTCCGTTTAATAAATGTAGAGCGGCAGTCTGGAAAGCACTTAGAGTACAACATCCTGATACGTAAAATATGGATGCAATTATGTCATGCAAGATGCAAGAAGGTGAAGATCCGCTTGCTTACATTCAACATTTTCAAGAGCAATGGTCTTTGGAGACTCGAGAGCCTTGGGGGAAATCGATACCTGTATTCTATCATATTCTGTGTCAGGAATTGCCAGAACAGGTACAGAGACAGCTCAAAAAAGCTGGTGGGTTTGGAAGCAAAACCATGGCCAGAAATACAGCTGACAATTGTGCACCATGGTCGATTGTGGCAAGAGAAGAATCGAAAGAGAAAAGATGCTAGGAAGCTTGAAGAAGCCAAACTAGTACAGAAGAAGCTATCAAAATATGCCATAGAAGGGGCTATGGTGACTAGCGGAGAATGGCTGGGATCACAACAGACACCAGGTATGCCGCAGGTAAATAACCAATGGCAGTCAGATCAAGGAGGAAACGGATTTATGAGGCAGGGGAGGCTTCTGAGGCAGAGGAGGCTTTCAGAATAATCAGGGAAACCGTCAGAATAACCAAGGTGGTTTTCAGAATGTGCAGAATGATAATCAAGGCATGCAGGGAGGGCAGATTAGGAGATTCCCTCCTGTGTGTTCGACATGTGGAATGACTGGACATATTGCGCAAACATGTGGGAGCAAAGGGTATGTACAAACTGGGCAATTCCAAGAGGGGTGACAGCTTATCCTCCAACATATAGCTCACAAAGTAGGGATGGGTTCGGCCAAGATCAGACAGTGTATCAGATGCAAGCACCGCAAATGCAACAGGCTTTGCAACCACTGCAAGCACCATTGAATCCACCACAAGGGCAGTCACAGCACGCACCCATGCAGATACAGCAGAGCACAAACAGAGGACAGTTATTGACTCCTAGAATAGGGGGTGTCACTGTCGCGGTGGGAATCCTTTCACAGGTGCGGGAATAAGTATCTACCCACAATAGAACAGCTCACAGGGTGACCTGATGTGTTCAGTACTATCTGTAACTCCAAATCCTCAAGAGGAACCAATGGTTGATGTTACCATAGGAGGAAAATCCTTTTCTTTTTTAGTAGACACTGGGGCAACTCGCTCATGTATATGAGAGGGAATATTTTCATTGTTGGGAAATGCCAGGAATGCTCAAGGGTTCTCTGGAGCTACAAGTAGAGTTCCTTTTATCCGAGAAATTACCAGTCTCTATAGGAGAATGTGATATGTCTGTCCCATTATTTTATTTGAGACAGACTCCAGTTATATACTGGGCCGAGATTTAATGAAGAAGTTAAATATGATGATTTACTTCACTGATGAAGGTATAGTGTGTTCAACGTCAGGAATACATTATTTAAATGTGGATGAATTTATCATGGCATTTACAGGACAAATTGCTCTGCGAGGAATGCCGTTAGAGCCTGACGTTTTTCACTATGGGGTACGCATTTTGTTAACGTGGCTACCTGGTTTAGTGGGCAAGATTATGAGAGTGCCTGGCAAATTTCTATTCAGGCTACAGATACCTATAAACGAAGAGGGGGACAGATATTCCCCTTGGAATTACAGGCAACCATAGTACGAGGGGAATTGGCAATGCTTGAAAGATTTGATGATGAGGGCAGGCCATGGAGAACAGTGATTACCATCAGGGAAGGGTACAGATTACTAATGTCACTGATGAGGATATGTTTAAAGATGACCTGTCAGCTGATGAAGTAGTGTTTTGAAATAAGCATTACGTATTGGATCAGGACAAAAAGATGAGAGGGCTCACAGAAGATGATGATAGTGCAACAGCGTCCCACACATTTTCTGATGAAGATATGGAGAAAATACCAATTTCTTTATGGACTACAGGCCCTTATGACGTAGGCCTGTTAAAAGGAGTGGGATAAATTAAGATCAAGTTGAAGCCAGGAGCAATTTTCCCTCAAGCAATGCAGTATCCCATGTCTCGAGAGACAGAAGAGGGTATTTATCCAGACTATATCGGCTATGATGGAACAAGGTATCTTAGTGACGTCAGAGTCACCATGTAATACCACAGTGTTTCCAATCAAAAAATCGAAAGGGAGGTCATGGCGTTTAATCCAGGACATGAGACCAATAAACCAGATTGTAGAGGCAGAGTTTCCTCTAGTTCTGAATCCTGCAATGATTCTATGCAGTATTCCCCAGAGGCACGATATTTCACTGTGATTGACTTGAAAAATGTGTTTTTCTCAATCCATTACATAGAGTTTCCCAAGATTCTACGTCATTTACGTTCCGTCAGACCAAGATGAAAAGCACACGTTTGCCTACGGGGTATTGTGAGTCCTCATCGATCTTTAATAGGGTCCTGCAAATGGACCTGTCAATATTGATTTGCCAAGTGTTGTGCTGCAATAGGTAGATGATATTTTGGTTTGTAGTACAACAGAAGAAGAGTTCAGACGAGATTCGATTCAGCTAATGATTATTTTAGCAGATAAAGGATACAAAATGGATAATGACAAATTGCAGTACTGTCAGCAAGAGGTGTTGTACATAGGATAGTTAATTTCGCATGAAGGAAAGAAAGTTACACTTGAAAGAGCGGAGGCGATCATGAAAACATCAAAACCACACACGATAAAACAAATTCAACAGTTTCTGGGATTATGTGATTATGTGAGAGCATGGGTATTCACCTGATATAATGAGTTCTGATACTCCTGGTGTAAAATAGAAAATGGTTGTAATAATGGTTGTGAATGAAAGCTTTAATCTGTCATGAACACAGTTAATGGAAATTCAAGGTGAAGCTCCACAGGAAGAGAAGAAACTGTGGACACTGAGGGGTGTTCTTTACCCCCTCACAAAGCACTGTGGCAACAAGACAGCACTGGTAAACCGGTGATGCCTGTAGCCTTACTAAGGGTGCCGTTAGAACAGCTACACTACCCTGCGCATGTCACTAGGGAGAGCCTTGCAGCAACCATTGCGGAGGACTGGTTCATGCCGAACCTGTTAGAACACGTTGCTTTTTATGTAGTAAATTGCATCATATGTCAAAAGTGTACTGCTGGACACACTCTGTGAACAGTCAGAGGAGTAATTCCTCGACTAAATAGTCCTTTTCAGCATTTACATATTGACTATGTTGTTATGCTGCTGGTCTATAATGGATATAGGTATATGATAGTGGTAGTGTGCCCCTTCTCAAGGTGGATTGAAGCTGGTCCATGCACACATCCTGATGCTACTTGCACTGCAAAGTTTTTAGTCCGCGAAGTATTTCATAGATGGGGAGTATGTGAGGTGCTGAGATCAGATAACGGACCCCATTTTGTGAATGAGGTATTTGAGCAAATTAGCTTATTACTAGGCATTAAACATAGGTTTCCTTTTGCTTATCACCTGCAAGTGAACGGTATATGTGAGAGACTCAACGGTCTGCTCAAAGAGAGAATAGCAAAGTTGAAATAAACCCTGAAAATGGGGTGGCTGCACTGCCTGTCCCTTGCATTATATGCATTGAGATATCAGCCTGGCTCTGATCACCACCTCAAGCCACACAAACTAGTTACAGGGAGGTGAATGAGAACGCCTCTGACTCCTCCATCGAGGACTAGGAGTGATGACCAGAAAACTGCAGAATTGTTAAGAAATGAGCTATGTGCATACTTAACATGTATGACCACTAGTATCTCTGTCATTTCAGATCAAATCAAGCAGAAGGCGTGTTGGTCTCAGAACACAGATGAAGGCCATACAGCAACCTGAGTTAAAGAACTATGTTTACCTAAGCTATATACTGGAGATAATGTTTTAATAAGGAATTTCACTAGAAAGTGGCACGAGCCTCGATTTAGTGGCCATTTTGTTGTGGAGGACATTACTCCATCAACAGTCGAGGTTCAATGAAGACAAGCCTGGATACACCAAGGAAATGTGCAAGTCTACGCTGGAGAGACCGTTGCAGCCCCAATCCAGTCAGAAGGAAGTCAAGGAGAAGAAGTTCCCCACGTACAGATTAGATCGATGACGAGGAAGAAGGACACAAAGACTATACAGTAGATAGACGAAAGAGTACATTTGGACTGTGACTCCCCTGGAACACTCTTTAAAGTTGCTATAGCAAGGAGTGAGAAATCTACTGTTTTTGAGGCACAGGAGTTTGTTAACATTGCCTGATTTAGACTTTCTGTTTAATAACTGGAAAAGGGAGCAGGTCCCCGATTCCTTTCTCAATGACTTTCTCTTTGGAGGTATACATGGTCTTCATAGATGTTGATGTGCACAGACTACTTCTTGCTGTCTTCATTTTTATACTCAGAGCTTACCCTGCTCTTGTTGGGAGGAGCACTGATGTGCGTTCTTTTGTCCAGGATCCTAAAAATGTCCCAACGATTAGACATTTATTGGCAATGATTATGGACCAGATAAAACAGTTACCTGAACATCTATTCAAGCACACAAATGGTCCTATCTAAAGGTGATGCCCACAAACTACTTGTTATGATCTTTTACTATTTGCTCCAAGTTCATCCTTATCTTGTTTGGCAGAACACAAACACTTTTGTGTTTATGTGAGATATAATAAATCGTCCTGCGTTCAGTAATTACTTGCGGACATCATAGATCAAATTTGACAACTACTGGAGCATTTCCTGAATAAAACTAATTTTCTTTCCTTAAAAGTGATTACAGGCAATCATGTGGTCTATTTAGCACCTTGCAGTTCCAGAAAGTGAGCAAAGTCAATGAGGTGTGGAAAGACACCGATGGTTGAGCATAATGTATTGGTGTATAATATATGTTTGCTCAATGTTTAACATTGTTTTTCTGATTCTGCTAATCCACACTGTGGCCCTCATTACGACCCTGGCGGAAAGCAACTGACCTGACCGCCATAGCGTAAATAGCGTTTCCGCCATTGCACGACGGAGTAAAGTGCGGCTAATTCTGACCCATCGGGCACGAGCACTACGCCATGGCGGAAGTGCAAAGTCCGCGATGGCGGAAATGTCCCCAAAACGCCCCTCACCGCCGTCGTACGGCGACCTAGGTGCAATTCCGCCACCGATCATAGCGGTCACCGTAATGAGCGGCAATCGGAAAATACGGTGACCGTAAATATACGGAAACGGAAGCAAAAACATGGTCCCGGAACGGGAAACAGCACGCTGTACACCTATAAAATCAGAATTTCCACACAACCATTAAAAATACTACCCTGAGACACATCCCAACCCGTCATCCACCCTAGTGAAAACAATAACAATGGGAAAAGTAGCGAAAAAAGCGTGCGACCGCAAGCGGCAGGTCCACTTCTCCCGTGAGGAACTCACGGTGCTCACAGAGACCCTCCAGGAGAATGCTGCCGTCGTCTTCTCGACGCAAATGACCAGGACGGCACTTGCGAACAAGAAGGCCATATGGGCCCTGGTGGCACAGAGGGTAAGTGCGGTGGGGACCGCACCCCGCAACCCACAGCAATGCAGAAAGCGATGGGACGACTTGCGGATACGCGTACGGAGCATACTATCCGCCAACCGTAACATTGCCACAGCTACCGGGGGAGGATCGGAATCACCCATCAAGTTGTCCCCCTGGGAAGAAATCTGTGCCTCCACCATTGGAATGGAGACCATAGAGGGAGTCGGAGGGATGGAGAAAGGAGTGCAGACATCCGAAGAATCAGGTAGGTGTCCCAAATAAAACAATGCTAAAACCACAATGTCCAATCATGTGAAGTACCATGTGTCCACATAGTGCAACAGAAACACATGTCCAGGAGAACGTCCACATACATTGGCCTGATAGCGCACATTAAAAGTCAAATTAAATAAATAAATAATTAAAATTCCTAAAAACACCCTCTACACGTGCAGCAGGCACCCCCTAACTGCAGGCTGCAAAACAACTGCACCCTCAATCCACACAAAAATGAAACCACCTCCAAGGCCCTGACCCAAATCACCCTCAGGTACCACCCCAATGCATGTGATACATTGCCATTCCAATTTCCACAGACCCATAAATAACGCTCGCCCTCCTTTACTCCACCACAGGGTCCGATTCAAACGACGAGCTCCAGGACACCCCTACCAGCACACCTGCAAAGAGGGCCAAGACCAACGGCCAAAGACCCTCCACCTCAGCTGCACGGATCAAGACACGGCAGCAGCACAAATCAAGTGGCAGCACACAGGAGGGGACTTCAACAGGCACCCCAGCAGCCAGCATGGCCACAACAGCACCACCACAGGCACCCCCAATGGATGCCACAGAAGGCACTGCTTCTGGTGGCAGCAGCACCATAGGTGACACTGCATTAATGGCAGCATGCTCCGACACAGAAAACGGTGATGTCGATGTACGATCCATCCATGACCTGTCTCAATCCCCCTGTTTGTTTCATCCCGTACACCATGAGGATACCACGCAGGGGCACCCACAAGACGACGACTGGCCATCCCCCACAAGCCCTGTGTCAAGGCAACATGAGGTGATCAGCCCCTCTGTGACACCACCGCAAATGGCCATGGCCCAGCAGAGGCAACAGTCCCTCGACCAGGTGATCGTGCAACAGCAGCAACTGGCCACGCTCCTCAAGGACCATGCTGATGAATGTGGGGGTACTAAGGCAGCCATAGAAACATGTACAGAGACACTAAGGGCACAAATGGAGAGAAGCACCGAGAGCCTGAGAGTACAAATGGAGAGAAGCACCGAGAACCTGAGAGTACAAATGGAGAGAAGCACCGAGAGCCTGAGGGGGGAACTGCATGCGACGTCCAAAGACGTATGTGCTGAACTTGCCGCTGTGCGCCGTGTGCTCACTGAGCTCTCACAAACCCTTAGGGACATGCATGGACGTGAGCAGGCAGAGACATCATCCGTTGCAAGTTCCGTCCAGGGCAGCCCCCAACGTAGATCTGGGAGGAACCTGCGCTCCACAGGCAGGGGTGCCCCTGATACCCGGAGAGGGGGCTTGCAATAGCGTCTGCCCACTGAAAATGAGCATCCTTGGACACTGGTGTTCGGGGGGAGGTAGGAGGGTGGAGGGGGTGTGTTGGGCTTACTTGGGTGGCGGGTCGATGGGGTGTGTAACATAATTTCACATATGCTATAAACATTTCACAATCATCCAATGAGATGTGTGGACATTGATCTTTGTGTACGAGGCCATTATAGGCGTACAGTCCATATTGTGCATGTTCCAGACACACACAGTGCCACAAGTCCCGTGTCCATGTATCAGCCACCAGGCGTGAGTGCTAGAAGCATGAATCTATGATAATCTGACGAATTTCACGGCCCTCCTGTGCCTCGCGGACTCCTTGAGGTGCTGCCAAATCCCCACCCTCATCATGACCATATTCAGGTGCTTGCAGTTCTGCGTCAGGGGGCATGGGCACATTTCTACGTACGCACATGTTGTGTAGCATGACACATGCCATGACCATCTTTGCAACCTTCTCATGGCGGTACAGGAGTGCCCCGCCAGACCTGCTGAGGCAGCGGAAACAACCCTTCAGTAGGCCGAATGCCTGTTCTATGACTACACGGGTACGTGAGTGGGCATGGTTGTAGTCCTCCTCATGCTGGTTCTGTGGGTTCCGGAGTGGTGTAAGGAGCCATCTCTTCAGTGGATGCCCGGCATCACCTGTATGTGGACAATAAAGGATGTTTGAGGAATGACATTGCTACGTAAGCACCCCCCCCCTTCCTGCCAGGTCATTGCCGCATCACATACCCCACATTATTATGCATGAAATGAGACTAACCGAGTAGCCAGGATCTGTTCCCTGCGTGTCGCTCCATGTAGCGTGGTATTTTAGAGTTCCGTAAGACCATGGAATCATGGGTTGATCCAGGAAATCTGGCACAACAATGTGTAATGATCCTGTTTGAGTCACACACCATTTGTACATTAAGAGAATGATATTGTTTTAGCTTGCGGTACTGGGCCTCCATGGCATGTGGGACAACCAATTCCACATGGGTGCAGTCGATGGCACCAATGCAACCCGGTATGCCGGCAAGTGCATGGAATCCCACTTTTGTGTTCGTAATTTCCTGCTCCGAGCGTGGTAGAGAGATGTAGTCGTCTGCGTGCTTCAGGAGGGCATCGAGCACTTGCAATAGTGTCCGTGACAACAGTGGCTGTGAAATGCCATGCAACTGTCCGACTGTGTGCTGGTAGGTGCCTGTGGCCAGGAAGTGGAGTACAGACACCACCTTCAGTAGGGGTGGGATGGTGGTTGGGCTATCTATCATGCTGACAAGGTCAGCGTGTGTCATGTCCACAATGGCGGTTATGGTGTCCCGGTCCAAACGGTAGAGGGTGTGGATCTGCTCATCAGTGAAGTTGGACGGATGTGCTCGGAGGCGTGGGATTGCGGGCTGCCTGCGTGGTGGTAGTGGCTGTGCTGGTGGGCCTTGCTGGCCCTGCCTTGCCCTCCTCCTCCTCCTGCGTCTCCTCTGTGCGGCCGGTTGTTGTAGTAGTTGGTGTTCGTCTTCTTCTTGAAGTTGGAGTACTTGCAGTGCTATCAGGTCCCCCAGGGCCAACATCGCTAGTCCTGCCGGTAGCATTTTGGAGTGGGTGTGGTTGTGGGAGGGGGTTGGGTGTGCAATTTATGTGTTTTCAAGCTGTATAGCCTCCACCTGTGGTGATTCATTCCACCTGTGCAAGCTGCAAACCCCTTTGGGCGAGCACGTCCCGCACACAACGCTGCAATTCGACGCATGGCATCTTGCTATTACAATCATGTATTTCATCCCGATGGCAGTGAGATATTTGTTCATATGTTAATTCTGCTATGGTCCCATTGTTTCACATACAATCTTTGCAGTCGGGAACAAACTTGTGAAGGGTCAGTGGAATGTAGTACTCGATTAACGGTGGACCCTCATGCAGCACTGTACCGCGGTTCACCGACGGGCGGGGCGTCCCATTTGTGAGTGAAGCCAGTTGCCATTTTCACACACTGCCGCACTAAATGGATGGATTTGTGATTTCAAGCGGTCACAGATGCTTTTTCGACGTGATGTTGCAAATGAGGAATTCGAAGGACAGCGCTTTCGGTTTCCAGCTAGCGGCGAGGAGACGCCCACAGGTCTGACTGCAGATATAAGGTTCTATTGTTTAATGTCCTTGGGACAGGGGCCATGGCGAGAATGCAATGATTGATATGAATAGTATGGGATGCGCAATAGCGTAGTGGAGGATAAGGCAGGACGTTCCCAAATACATGTTACTTCACAACACTAGAATTCCGGCCTGGAGCACAGTGGAATTTGCAGACTGCATTACGCACAGACTCAATGGAAATTTCAAATGTTATGTGAGTAAATAATCTGGCGTTTTTATACCGGGATGAGGGAATGATGTATGGATGCATGGACAGATGATTTAATAGAGAGTCTGCCATGTACATGGCTTTTTGTAATCTATCCACTTCCCCTGCGCTATGTGATGCAGGGCTGCCATAGTGGGACCATCGTCTATCTGCCCTTGTTGAACCCTCCCTGTCTCGACGCGCCTTCAAACACTTGTGTCTATGCACGTTACTAATCCCATCTAATGGCTTCTGTTTTAACAGACGCATGCACACAAACACTCGTTTGTAATAGTGTTTTCACCTCGATTTATATAGTTATGATTCGCAAGTGATTTTTGGGTGCGAATAATCCTTTTGAGTGGGCTAGCATGCATATGGCTGTGGATTTAGTGTGATCTTTGAAGTGAGTAATTCAATTGGAGTTCTGATGCCCATACTATTCTTTTTCGTTTCATTTGGGTGACAGGTATCTCCTCCCCTTTTGCCGCTGCCATCTGTATGCCACTCCTGCAGATGGCTTTTACTCCCGACACCTGCTTCTTCGTGTTAATCAGTGGAGCACCATTACGATCTTATGGGACGATCGCCAATGGCCCACATGCCCTTACGCAGTACTAGTGGCTAGGAGCAACATTTCGACCTTTCAGCTGGACTAGTGCCTACCTAATGGGACGGCCCTGCGGTTCTAGGTGCTTCCATGTTGCCTTTTTGAGCGTGAATGTAGCCCCTGTGAACCATGGAGGAACAGGGCGTCACACAAGAAGAAGCTGGTCATTTATTGCGGATGCAGCCCACAATTATGAGATATAATTTGGAGTTCATGACCTAATAGCTGTATGGCCCGGGTGATTTTGTTGTGCATTAAATTTGGATTATGATATTGACCGTGTAGCGTTATTCTTTGCAAGTAATGTAGCATATTCCTATTTGTGGAGCGATGTATTGTGAGGAGATCTGCTTTGGGTTCCGGCTTCTGAGTATAGTTGCGTGGTACTGTGCTGGGCGCGTTTGCCTACGAAGGCCAGTGAGGTCAGGGATAGGGGCTGCCATTATGTCTGTTTTGATGATGTCATGCTCATGGGAGGGGATTGGCTTTTGTGTAACAGATGCCGGTCAGCCAGGTGGATTGGTGGAATGATGTGATTATCAGAATATGGCTGGTCACAGGTGCCTGTGTTTGCGTGCGTTTCTTGGAGGGAGACTGAGGTCATGTCCATTGGAATAGCTTCTGTATTCGTTCCATCTGTGCCCTGCAGCTCCCATTGGCCCCTCTTGAGATGAGCCTGGCTGCTCAGTCACTCTGCCAACTTGTGTGGTACATGCTTATGCTGATGGTTGGTTTGTTTACTGGCAGGAGTACAGGGCTGGTGCAGTCTCACTCAGGATACTGCTTTGAATGTTGCCTTACACGGGTGTCATGCGATGGGGGGCCTGTTTTTGTTTGTCTCAGTTTTCAGTTCATGTTGCTGTACTTGAAGCTTCACATGCCTGTGCTGCATCAGTACGGCAATGGTGCCATGGCTAATATGGATGGCCACTCACAAGGCACTTGGAGCCCCTACATTCATTTGTTCGTTGGCATGCATTGGTGACTTGTACATTTCACTGGTTGCATTTTGTGACTTCATTGCACCTACGAGGAGTTGTGCAATGTGGCCAGGGAGTGGTGTACAGGCACTCAGTAGGGCCTTTTACGGTTGGTTTGCGATGCCGTACTTCTCACCATGGCGGAATGGTACTTTCCGCCATGCTTGATGGCGTTAGGTACATGTCCGCTAGGGTCAGAATTCCCGTACCGTTGCGCCATGGTGGTAATTACGGTTTCGCATGGCGCGCGTGCGCGTACTTGGTGCAGTTAGCGTTGGCGTTCACTACGGTGTCGCTAATGGCATCGTACTTTACGGTGATGGGTCATAATCGCACCGAGCGGTATTCGATGGCGGTATTGCATTTCCGCCATCATTTTTCGATTTCCGCCAGGGTCGAAAGGAGGGCCTGTGTATTTTGTTGGTCCAAAGAAAGCAGTAGTCCCTCTGATTCTTCCTACTCCGATGACTTAGGTAGAGCCAGGTATTGAAAGAAAGCCAAGGCCTTATGTGATTGTCCCTACACTAGTGGTGCATGGTAAGGCACCAATTTCTCTGACAAGTGTCCCTATGATCCCTCCTGTAGGAAGAATGTATTCTGATATATTTAAGGAGTTGCTTATACGAGCTCATTTAGCAAGAACAAGACCCAAGAGAAGTGCAAGGGGGGATGATTCCGAAATAAATGATTATCTGGACAGTAAAGCACATTTGGGGAATAACATGTGGTATCAGCACATGAAAGAAGTGGGCAAGAGAACTTCTGAGGAAGATTGCTATGTATGTGCACTCCTGCCTTATGCAATGGGAAAGTCTAGGTATTCATAGCTACTTGAGATAAATGTCCAAACAGCTCATTGCTTGACTCACCTTGCACTCTGTCATTCAAGAGATCAGTTCCAGGCCCTAACGGCATCCATGGTATAGGTGACAGAATGATCAGCTCCAGATGAAGATGATTACGTCCAAGATTTGAAGACAAGAGCAAGGACATTTACCAGGAATCATGTGATAAGATATGATCAGCCTGAAGTGAAAGGAGCTGGCATCAGATGGGAATTAACCAGAAGACTCAATTGTCAAGGAAAGACTGATTAAGAGGTTTGAAGCTGCAAGGAAAGTGGCCTGATGCTGATCTGGGGAACAGTACTTTCTCCAGACGGTTGGGAAGAAGGCATAGTGATATGCAGAGCTGTTGCAGTAACTGGTCGTCTTAAGCCAACTATCGACAAAGTGGAAAATGGATGCAAACCTCTAAGGCCGAGGCTTGCAAAACTTCTGACGTGGGTCGAAGACAAAGGAGACCCTTTGCAGATAGTGCCTTTGGATAGTGCAGAACTATGTTTCAGAAACAATGGCATGAGAAAAGTTGGAGAGAATCAAAAGTGTGGTCAAATCTTCGACGTGCCAGGAATGAAGGATGGGACAGTGGTGATAATGTATCACTACTGGGCCTGTTGAGCCAGAGCTTATATGAAGCTGGCCAGAAATTGGGGAGGACTATGTTCTCTAGTGATAGTCCATGTTCCAGAGTTGGTGATTTCAAAGAGTGACCTGAACATTGGCGAGTTTCCAAAAGCAGATGCTCACCTGAGGAAGAAGAGATCTGCTGAACTCCTAAATCGAATGAAGAGAGAATATTATTTCTCAGTCAAGTCAATAGAGGCCTTTGATGGTATTCCATATGAACACAGATTATTCAGCCAAACTTCAGCAGTTTTTTCTGTTATCTTTATGCCTGGAGTCCAGACGATGGCAAATACCAAATGGTTATAGATAACCAGATGGTAGCTTCTCCAGATGATCAACACCACCATAAAGGGATTCAATGCTATCAAGGAAGAGCTAAGAGCCATACGACTGATGAATCTCCAGAGAAGATATGTCTTAGATATGATCACAGCTATGGTTCAAGGTGTTTGTGCCAAAATCGGAGAATCATGTTGCACATTCATACCTTCTCATGACGACGAGAATGGCACTTTGACAGAGGCCATAACGATGGTGACAAACATCCACGTCAAGATGGTAGACGAAGTGGAAGATATTGCTGATGACAGTTGGTTTGGATCGATTTTCTCATGGGTTCCACAAACAGATGGCAAACATTGTCAAGTTCCTTGGAGCCCTGTTGGTGATGATCATGTCTGGATTCTGTGTGATCAGGATAATAAACACACAATGCAAGAAGACTGCGAAGAAAGCAGTAGGAATGAAGGTTGTGATTAATGTTGAATCTGGGTTCAAACTCATAGAGCTGACAGATGAAGAAATCAGAGATTATGTGAAAGCCAGCATTTGTGCACCTGAAGGAACAAAGTTCCTGTATCCATGGAACCACAAGAAGTATGTGGGAAGATGGATTTACTGCATTCCCAATCGACTCCTGAAAGGAGTCATAAATATTCGGTCCCAAAAAAGCATTTCTTCAGACAAGGATGTCGCGATGTGAAGATTGATGAGAGAGTGGTTGATGAATCACCCAGAGGGGGGGAGAGGGTGCAGGGGAGTAGCCAAATACCCCTACCAAAAGCTCTGCCCCATGTAGCCTATATGTTGGGAACCAGAAATGGCGACACGTGCAGTTCCAGTGAGAATGCCTGTACCACAAAGAATCCTTGAGACAAAGTATCCATTGAGAAAACCTTACATGCATGCACAAAGATATAATGGTCTTCTGGACGTAATCCCGAACAAAATGTGAAAATGAATGGGAAAGAAGCCTGGTGACGTCATGCGAAGTGTAACTGACGAACTCTGAAAGGATACACAAGACAGAAGAACATAGACATTCTATAGAATCTGAAGAGGAGTTGTCGAAGATATGCAACATTTCGGGATTGAAATGAAGATGCTCATGTGATGAATCCCTGAAGAAAATGCAAAGTTATTTTAAACTTGTACAGATGCAGCAACGCAATTAGACAAAACAATATTAAGACTGGCTATGTAGTGAATAAATTGTGGCAATGCGCCAATGTATATACATAGGAATGTATAGAATCTGGATGTTCCATGATGCACATTAGCAAGGCTTCAAACCGCATGATTAGAAAGGCTTTCAGTGTAGCGCAGTTGAAAAATAACTAATGGCAAAGGAGAATTCAAGTAAGGCTGGCTGGCCCAGCACCAAGAGTCGAGGCCAAAGAGCGCCTGGTTGTCTGTAAAGAAGCTACAATGAACGTGATAAAGAAACACACTTCTGTTTGAGGTGTAGGGAAGGGTAGGTCAATAGGACCCCCCTCCCACTAAATGTCCCACCTTGGTTGAGAACCATGACTCGTCGGCACCCCCCCGGCCTCCCGGGCCCAGGCGGCAGGGCGGCTGCCGGCCGACACGTGGGCTGCACAATCACGTTATGTGGCAGAGAATAGAAGCCATCTTGTATTAAGCCCTCTCCATCTTGCTAGAAACGTGCATATCTAACCCATGGCAGAAACACTGAATGCTGGAGAGTGACCCCCACTTGACCGTGCTCACAGAGGCCCACACTTCCCCCACCTCCCACTGCATGGCAGATCCGCTGAAGACTCGTTCTCACAAGTCACCAGACGCGAGCAAACAACAAAATAAAGCACTGTAACTGTTAACCTTCCGCAGCACTTCATTGCCCCAGCTATGAAAGAGAATACTAGGATGTAACTGAGATCAGCCCAAACCCTGAAGGCCCTGACCCCTGTACCGAGCCCCCAGCTATAGACGGAATGGCGCCTTGCACCCATACCCACCCCGAAAGCCCTTGCAACGTGCAGGAACCATTTATGTAATATGTGCCTTGTTGACTAACGTTCGCTGCTAATATAAAGAAGAATGGGTAAAGAGAAAGTTGTGCAACCAATATTACATGCAATGACGAGATATACAAAGACTGGACAGCTGATAACTGTGAACAATAACTTGTGTTGCTCTCTTAATACACTCTTTACACACACCTGCTTGACACTACCTCATGTTCGTATGTCAACTGTAAATGTGAAATGCCATGTAGAAAAAGTATGACCATCAGCTAGTATCCCATGTAAATACAAATACATATGAGTGCTTTTAGGAACCTCATGTGTTGTTAGTCACCCCTCATCCATAAGACAGTAAAACCGCCTCGTGCAAGATGCCACGCACAGAGCTGCAAGGCCATTTCTCCCCTCCCCCTGCACAGGCTCTCTCGAGATAGACGGTGTTGAAACAGCAAAGCCTTGCCTTCCCTCCCGACCCTGCTGGACCCGTTTCAAGCATCCGCCAACCTCCCCCGTGTCAGAGGCCGCCACAGCCTAACTCCGTGACTTACGAGCTACCTGGTCCTAAATCCTGCCACCTTTCAGGCACCGGTCACATACCCCCCATGGGTCAGTAGTACCTCCGTCGACCCCGAGTTAATGACCCTAGAAAGGGCGGCGCACACACGTGTACCAACAGATCATAATACCATCCCTCACTGTTATTGCCAAGGATGGTTAGTCAAGCACCCCCGCCCATGCCCCTGACTACGCCCATGGTGCCTGATTGCTCGAACCTAAGGCGCCTCCTAAACCAATGTATTAAGACACTCCAGATCGTGTATCAACGTTCCTGGCTATGTATTGGTCTAAGGTCAACGCTTACAAGAGTTGCAACTCAACAGGACACATGAAGTGTGATGAATGGGTGGGAATGTGTGGCCAAAAGGGCAAATGTTAGTTTAGCTATCAATCGTTGTTACAAGGCATGTCCTGCCCAGCGCTACATCCCGATGAGCCCAGCTGACCTCCCGCCCCACGTGGCGCAGCACCAACATCCAACAATCCTGGAGAATAAACTATATACAATGTATACCACCTAGCCATCACCACCCAATCCCTGAGACTCTGTGGCCCCTATAGCTCACCTCATGCATGACGTGTATTTGTAATATAACTAACTGTCTTTGCTATTGTCAGACAGAGTGCTCTCTGAGTTTGCAGAGTCCTTTGCATGCCCTATATTGAATTATATAAAGCTCTTTTGATCTTACCCACACTTGGTCCTGGCTCATTTCCCCTCCTAGGGTGTGTCCATTATTGCCTCTCACTAAGGGGGGTGCGTTTCTGGGGACACTTACATTCAGTGGTGACCCCATAAACGGGATTTATTTTGTTAACTTTAAACTGTCCCCTTGGCACGAGATGACCCAGGGTGCAGTGGAGAGGCACGGTGCGCCCGCTCAACAGAGCCACCCACCTATGGCAACTGGTACGCAGAGATGTGCGCACGCAGTTAGGGCGAAAGGGTACGGGTCCCGTTTCAAAAAACCCTTAGTACTGCTCACCGGAGCCGGGTGGGGCCATTGAGTGCGAGGCCGCGCTGCTTGGACAAACCAAATCCGGAGAGTCTCGGATCAAGAGGGGCACGTGAGTATTAAGTGCGAGTGCTATTAACAGAGAACATTTTTTGTTTCTTTGAAGGACAAGGGGAAAGGCGAAAAAGGGAGTGGGGAATATAAGGGAAACTTTCTTACTTCTAATACTTTCTCTTTCTTTGCATATGGCCATTAGGACACAAAAGTGAAAAGGGAAAAGAGGACGGGAACCTAACTCTGTAAGGGAATAGAAGGCGGCGCCGCGTAGTGCTATCTCGACTAATGCCGGGAATAAGTAAAAACTGTGAAAAGATACTCTAAGGGTGTCTAAGTAAGGAGACACGGAAAATACGTTAGAACTAGCTTTTCTTCTTACTCTTCTCTAAATTTCTCTCAATTCGGGGCACAAACAAGGTCTTAAAAAAAATAATAATAAATAAATATATATATATATATATATATATATATATATATATATATATATATATATATATATATATATATATATACACATATACAGACAGAAGAAGTTGTGTGAGGGATAGAGGGGGTCGCCGTAGAAGGGGAAGGGCAAGACAGGGAGGGTAAATGCTATATGTGTATGCTGAGGTGTGATGAATGTCTGCGATGTGTTGTGCACATTGTATGGTTGTGATCTACTGTAATTACGTGTAACTGTATAATTGCAATGTTTTTAAGCACTTTCTTAGGGGGGTACGGTCATTGTAAGTGTGGCCTGGTAAGATTTGACAAACGAACATCTGTTCATTGAACAAAGTGAGTTGTTTAATGTAACGTGGAAGGGGTTGAAGCCATATGTACGCAGTAACAAACACATAGTGACAGAACTGATTAGTACAAACAAACAGAGTAACACCGACTTTGGCATGGGAGCGGAGACACCCCCAGCGCACATCTGTAAGAGTTTACCAGGTCATGCAGAAAGAATAACTAAATACCACGACCAATGCGTAACGGAACTGAAGGGGGAGGGTCTCCCCCAGGTCTGGTGTTACGCTCACCTGGCTCCCACAGAGGCGTCGATCTGGACTGGACTGCTGCGGTCTCCACCAATGTGACGCGTAGGGCCGAGATGACGGACTGGATTGGCCCACCTAGCTTCGTTTGCTTGGCCCGTAGGAATATTCTTCTGCAAGTGAAGAAAGGGAATTAACCACCCGTGGAGTTGAGCGTAAATCCCCCCCACCCCGCTGTTCTCCCCACTGATCACCTTGGATGTTCCCTCTTATAGTCTCACCTGATGATTTGAAAAGATGAGCTCTCCATCCTGCATTGAGCGCAGGGGCGCATAGATAACCAGTTGCTTCACTGGCTCGAAGGAATTGGTGAGTTCCAGGACAATATTGACTCCGATATTCCCGGCAAGACGCCTTAAGTATGTAGTTTGTAAGAGTTCAAATGCCTGACTTTCACTCTTGTCCGATTCCTTGCAGGTTGCAGCTTGACCCTACTGAAGAGTTCCTCGTGACAACCGGTAATGTTCTGGTAAGGATTTGTATTATCCAACACAGTTCGATAAAATAATGTCCATATGTAACCTGTTGCTTTCTCCCTTATTCAGGCGCTGAGAGAAAGTATGAAGTCTCGGGGAATAATTCCTCCGGCGGTAAAATCAGGTAAGTCTTTTGTGGAGAGGAGGGTTCCTCTTGTTAGTCCCTTGTTTTACCTTGCTGTCCTTTTGTTTCCCCTTAGGGGCCGGGGTTCGGCTAGGATGCAGTGGAAGCTGAGCCGAACCGTGATGAAGAATAGTACCCCCGGTGGTAAAATCAGGTAAGTCTATGGGGGGTATTCCTCTGTGTATTCCCTTGGCTCACCTTGCTGTTCTTGTCTTCTCCTTAGGTGCTGGAGTGCGGCGGTAACATGCAGGAGGATGTGGAGAAATGTGAAGATGCTGCGAAGGCCGGTGAGATCAGCGCGGTGCTGCAGCAGGCGAGGCGACACGCATAAAATAACTTCTTTCTTCCAGCTCGGAGGCGCGATGGATCGGCAATTCAGATAAGGATCAAAGGTATTGCTCTTGTTCTAACCTTTTCTCCTTCTTTCTCCCTTTTTCTAGGAACTCCAAACTCGAGGCGGGCGTGGCAGAAGACTGGATGCAGACTTGCAGGCACAGTGAGCGTTACGCTGCTGGATGCAGAATAACGGAAAGCGTGTGCTGCTCTTCGGGCGTGGTTTAAATAGCCTCCAAGGTAGTCCCAGGTAAGTATTCCTCCCCAGCCCCACCCGAGTAAAATAATAGTCCCTAGGTAAAAAAGTCCCTTCCAAGCCTCGTTTGGTTTGGAGCTCTTGCAGCATGGTCTCCATCAGGTAAGTTTGCAGCATGGTCTGCATCAGGTAAGTTTTAATCCATGAGCCTGGTGCCTATGACGGCAGGACTGACTCTCCATATGAGCCTGGTGCCATAGGCGCCAGGACTGCACCCAAATAGCCCCTAGCGGGGGTTGTTGGGCTTGCTTGGGGTAACTTGATGCCTGCTTCCGGGGTTGCTGGACTTGGTCTGGATCCCTGGGGGTAGGCATCATGACAGCACTCCCCCCCAAGGCCTCTCCTAAAGTCATTCTTCCCTGTGGTTTCGGTTTGGCTGGGAAGTTTTGGTGGAATTTTTTCACCAATCGGGGTGCATGAACATGGTCACTAGGTTCCCATGACCATTCCTGTGGTCCGTAACCTTTCCAGTCGATTAAATAAAAAAGTTTTGACTTTATCAGCTTGGAGTCCAGGATATTCTTAACTTCAAATTCGGGTTCTCTGTCTACAAGGATGGGGACTGGTGGCTTGGTTAGTCTTGTCCCTGGTTGTACTGGCTTCAAAAGTGACACATGAAAGACGGGATGAATTCGCATATTAGCAGGTAAGTCCAACTTGACAGCCACTGGGTTGATAATGGCCTTAATGGAGTAAGGTCCCAAATATCTGGGGTTAAAGGTCCGTGTTCCCTTTAGAGGTATATGTTTTGTGGCTAACCATACTTGGTCCTCTATTTGGTATTGTGGAGAATCACTTCTATTGCGATCAGCATCTTTCTTGTATTTTTCTTTCGCCTGTTTTAAATGTGTAGTTGCTTCCTTGTGTAATCGTAGCGTGCAGATGGTCCACTGCGGGCATTTCTAAGCCTTGGGGTGAGTCAAGGTCTGAGGTTCGAGGATGGTGCCCATATAAGGTATAAAAGGGGCTTTGTCCATTTCCAGAGTGTACTGAATTATTGTATGCATATTCAGCGATCCAAAGAATGTCTTTCCAATTACTCTCCGTCTGATGTAACATACAACGCAGGTATTGTTCGAGAGTCTGGTTGGTCCTCTCCGTTTGACCATCGGTCTGGGGGTGGTGACTGGTCAATAACCTCACATCGATTTGCGCCAATTGACAGCATTTTTTCCAAAAATGTGAAATTAATTGACTGCCCCAGTCAGAGACCAATACAGACGGAAATCCATGTATGTAAACAATGTTTTCGAGGAATTCTTTGGCCAGGATTGAGGCTGAGGGTAGTCCTTTTAAAGGAATGAAGTGGGCCGCCTTGGAAAAAAGATCCACAATAACTAGAATGGTGTTAAACCCATTACAAGGAGGTAGATCGGTAATAAAGTCTAACGATAAGGTGTCCCATGGTGTAGGTGGAATGTCTAAAGGTTGTAAGAGTCCAGCTGGTTTTTTCTTTTGACTTTTGTTTTGGGTGCAAATGCCACAAGACATCACAAATGATTTAATATCCTTTCGCCAAGTGGGCCACCAGAATTGTCTTTTAATGTTAGCTTCAGTTTTTGCAATACCTGAGTGCCCCTCCATTAGGGTATCATGATAACGGGAAATGACTTAGCTCTTGTAGTTCCTTGTGTGGCAGAAATAGCCGCCCTGGGTAATAAGGCAGATCATTGGTGACAGAGTAGTCCGGGCCTTTCTTTACCCAGTCCTGCAGGGCTGTAGGATGAAAGAGTTGCCGGATATTTACCTGAATGTCCTCTAGTGTCTGTAGAGTAGTCATGCCAAGAATCCTTTGTTCGGAAATTATAGGTACTGGTTCTGGGTTCACTTCTGCCTCTCCCATCCCTATTCGGGATAGGGCGTCTGCTTTACCATTCTTACAACCTGGTCGATAGATTATCACGAAATCGAACTCGGCAAAGAACAATGCCCATCGGAGTTGACGTGACCATTGAGCCGTGGCTGTTTTTAAATACTGTAAGTTCCGGTGATCGGTGAACACAGTAATGGTATGCCTGGCACCGAGAAGATAGTGCCGCCAAGCCTTGAAAGCGGATTTAATGGCTAATAACTCCTTGTCGGTAACTGCATAGTTTAACTCGGCGGGTGCCGAGAACTTTCTGGACCAAAATGCTACTGGGTGAAGCTGGCCAGATACAGGGTCCTTTTGAGACAGGACAGCTCCCATGGCTAGACTGGATGCATCAGTTTCCACTGTGTATGGAAGTTCAGGGCGCGGGTGCTTTAACACAGGTGCAGACGTGAATTTCGCTTTCAGCTCTTGGAAGGCATTTTCAGCTTCTTCAGTCCACATAAAGCGTTTATTTTTTCACAAGAGTGCTGTGATGGGATGTACGACATGTGAAAAATCTGGGATGAATCTGCGGTAGAAATTGGCAAAGCGAGCATGCTTTGTACTCCTTTAACTGAACTTGGTGATGGCCACTTAATGATTGCGTCCATCTTCCGTGAGTCCATTCGGACTCCCTTTGGGGTCAAGATAAACCCAAGGAATTCAACTTCTGTGGCATGAAAAACGCATTTTTCTAGTTTTGCATATAGTTTGTGCTGGCACAATCTCTCAAGGACTGCTCGGACGTGCTTCACATGGTCAGATACTGAAGAGGAGTATACTAGAATGTCATCAATATACACAACAACACAAACGTCAATGAGTTCATGAAGGACATCTTTCATGAAGTATTGGAAGGCTGCTGGTGCATTGCACAACCCGAAAGGCATCACCTGGTATTCGAAAAACCCATACTTAGTGCGAAAAGCAGTCTTCCATTTGTCGCTCTCTTTTACACGTCCCAGATGGTATGCACCCCGGAGATCTAATTTTGTGTATATACAAGCATCCTTCACTTGGTCTAGTAGTTCAGGGATCAGAGGCAACGGGTATCGGTTCTTAACAGTTATCTGGTTCAATGCGCGGTAGTCTGTGCACGTTCTGAGGTCACCTTCCTTTTTGGGTACGAAGAACAAAGCTGAAGATGCAGGGGACTTGGATGGGCGAATAAAGCCATTGGCAAGGTACTGATCTAAGTATTGTCGTAGGTGAAGGTTCTCAGGTTCCGTAAGGGCATAGATCCTGCTACAAGGGGGTTGTGCACCGGGTATGAGATCGATTTGACAATCGTACGATCTGTGAGGAGGTAAGGTGTTTGCCTGTTCCTTTTGGAAGACATCCTGGAATTCTTGGTATTCTGGAGGTAGTTGCATGACTGCTGTGGTTACTGTGGCCAGTCCTACGTTCTGATTTTTCTTTGGGTAACAGGTTTGTGCACAATCCGGGAAGGTTATTCTCTTCTCTCGCCAATCAATAAAAGGATTATGTGTTTCCAACCAAGGTATCCCCAGTATTATTTGGAACTGTGGGGCTTTGATTAGATCAAGCACAATAGTCTCTCGATGCCCATCCTGACCCAATAGTGTCATCTCTGCGGTGGAATGAGTTACAGGCCCAGAGGCAATTTCAGTTCCATCGACTGTGGTGATGACATCTGAGGTGGTTTTTCGGCAGAGAGGTAGATTCATCTTGGAAGCCAATTAATAGTCCACATAGTTTCCTATGGCCCCGCTATCAATGTAAACCCTTGCTGCGTGCATACGTGATGGCTGCCCTGGATCTACGAGGACCATTGGTATGATGAATTGCGAGGTCTGAGTATCCTTCTTCAAGCTCGGCAAGCGGACCTCTATGCTTGTCGGGCGTGGTCGTTTCCCGAGTCTGACTCCATATGGCTTTTATCAGCAGCTCCTACCAACTTCTTGGGTGGTTTTACAGGGCAATCCCGTAGAAAATGTCCAGAAGTTCCATAATATAGACACAATTGCGTTTGCCGTCTCCTTTCTCTTTCCTTCTGGGTTAAGGGTCCTTTAACCCCTCCGATTTGCATGGGTTCTTAAGCATCTGCTCCTTTGGGGTTAGCGTGGGTTTTGACCAACACCCGATTCTCAAACTTGGCTCGATCAGACTTTCTGTACTGAAGTATGTGATCTAACTGGACCACTAAGTCTATATATTCTGCGCAGTCTTGAGGTGGGTTCACAACTTGAGCCAAGACATCCTTGAGTTCTCCTCTAAGCCCTCGATGAAATAACGTGATTCATTTTACCTCAGGCCATCCAGTTTCCACTATTAACCTATTAAAGGTTGCGATGTAGGATAGAAGGTCCTGGTTACCCTGTCGTAGGGATAAAAGTTCGTTATCCAGGGCCTGTCCTTTGGAGTGCCGGGCAAATAGTCTTTCCATGCTAGTTTGAAAGCCCTGAAAATCCCGAAGAATTGGGTCATCCTGAGTAACTAGTGGAATTCACCAATCAGCTGCACTGCCGCTGAGATATGACAATACAAAGGCTACTTTGGCTTGATCATTTGGGAAGGCTCCAGGTCTGCATTAAAAGTGCAAGCGGCATTGGTTCATAAACACGGCAAACCTTTTGGGATCTCCGGCAAAGCGTTCGGGTGGGGCTAATGGAATATGTCCTGGTAGGTTTATTTGCACAGGGTTACTCGATAACACAGGAGCTGGATTTCCCCCAGAACCAGGTAGGGGTGCTTGTCCAGCCTGGCTTTGCAATAGTTGCCCAGCAAGATCATCAGTTTGCTCCTTTGACAAAATCAGTTCTCTCCTAAGAGCATTGGTTTCTTGACAGGCGGAATGCACTTCAGCCCTCAGTTCCCCTAGTAATTGGGCCAATTGGTCAGTATCTGAGGTATCCATAACGCCCGGGTGGGAATTTGTGGGTAGGCTTCGTGTTCTGTTACGCTCACCTGGCTCCCACAGAGGCGTCGATCTGGACTCGACTGCTGCGGTCTCCACCAATGTGACGGGTAGGACCGAGATGACGGACTGGATTGGCCCACCTAGCTTTGTTTGCTTGGCCCGTGGCAATATTCTTCTGCAAGTGGAGAAAGGGAATTAACCACCCATGGAGTTGAGCGTGAATCCCCCCACCCCGCTGTTCTCCCCACTGATCACCTTGGATGTTCCCTCTTATAGTCTCACCTGATGATTTGAAAAGATGAGCTCTCCATCCTGCATAGAGCGCAGGGACGCATAGATAACCAGTTGCTTCACTGGCTCGAAGGAATTGGTGAGTTCCAGGACAATATTGACTCCGATATTTCCGGCAAGACGCCGTAAGTATGTTGTTCGTAAGAGTTCAAATGCCTGACTTTCAATCTTGTCCGATTCCTTGCAGGTTGCAGCTTGACCCTACTGAAGAGTTCCTCGTGGCAACCGGTTATGTTCTGCTAAGGATTTGTATTATCCAACACAGTTCGATAAAATAATGTCCATATGTAACCTGTTGCTTTCTCCCTTATTCAGGCGCTGAAAGAAAGTATGAAGTCTCGAGGAATAATGCCTCCGGCGATAAAATCAGGTAAGTCTTTTGTGGAGAGGAGGGTTCCCCTTGTTAGTCCCTTGTTTCACCATGCTGTCCTTTTGTTTCCCCTTAGGTGCCGGGGTTCGGCTAGGATGCAGTGGAAGCTGAGCCGACCCGTGAAGAAGAATAGGACCCCCGGTGGTCAAATCAGGTAAGTCTATGGGGGGTATTCCTATGTGTAATCCCTTGGCTCACCTTGCTGATCTTGTCTTCTCCTTAGGTGCCGGAGTGTGGCAGTAACATGCAGGAGGATGCGGTGAAATGTGAAGATCCTGCAAAGGCCGGTTAGTTCAGCGCGGCCCTGCAGCAGGCGAGGCGACGCGCATAAAATAAATTCTTTCTTCCAGCTCGAAGGCGCGATGGATCGGGAATTGAGGTAAGGATCAAAGGTATTGCTCTTGTTCTAACCTTTTCTCCTTCTTTCTCCCTTTTTCTAGGAACTCCAAACTCGAGGCGGGCGTGGCAGAATACTGGATGCAGACTTGCAGGCACAGTGAGCGCTACGCTGCTGGATGCAGAATAACGCAAAGCGTGTGCTGCTCTTCGAGCGTGGTTTAAATAGCCTCCAAAGTAGTCCCAGGTAAGTATTCCTCCCCAGCCCCACCAGAGTAAAAAAAGAGTCCCTAGGTAAAATAGTCCCTACCAAGCCTTGTTTGGCTTGGAGCTCTTGCAGCATGGTGTGCATCAGGTAAGTTTGCAGCATGGTCTGCATCAGGTAAGTTTTAATCTATGGCCCTCATTACGACCCCGGCGGTAAGTAATGTACATTACCGGCATAGCGCAACTAACGTGTCCATGCTGGCCTGAAGCCATAAAAAGCGGCACATTACGACCCATCGGGCACGAGCATTGCGCCATGCCGGTAATGTAAACTGCGCCATGCCGGTAACGCCCCCAAAATGGCACCTTCCGGCATCGTATGCCGCGCAAGGTGCACCACCGCCACCCCTCCCACCGATATTAGCGGTGACCGCAATCAGCGGTGACCGTAAATAAGCGGAACCGGAAGTTGCGTCACCGCGGCGGAACGGGAAAGAGCACGGCGGCCATCTTCAAAAACACAATCCATTGGCATCTGTTAGGCAGAAACCTGTGCAGTTCCCTTGGGGAACACTGCAAAAGATTTAAGACCACAGGTATAGCAGTAAACCCACTTGGTAGCAGTCTGCACCACCCAGATTTACCTGGTAGCTGTGGCTGAGCAGTCAGACTTCCCTCAAGAAGAGTTAGGCAGTATGCAAAGTATACACAATATGTACTCAGACACAATAGCACAAGCAAACACTGACCAGAGCTTGGTTTCAAAAGTATATAATTATTTATTTTCAAGAACATATAAGTTGAAAACACTCTAGCAAAAATATAGTAAAACACTCTAAACACAGTTATATGGAAAGCAGTCCCAATCCTTATTCCTATCTAGACAACTCTAGGTTAACACCACATAATTCAAACAGAGGTGAGCGCTTAACGTTAGATGACACTCTAGTAGGTAAAAAGAAGGGAGAAGGAGCAGAATTAGGTTAAGCACACCACTCTAAGGTCCAGAACACTTGCAATAGGCTCAAAGAAGTACCAAGTCACAGGTGAGCAAAAGTCACTAGGCAGGGCCCACTCTTAGAGTAGCCGGAGCGAAAAATGTGCCCAAGATCACACTGTTATTAGGGATTCAAAGTCTTGCAAAGAGTTAGAAGGAGTTTAGAGTGGCTTAGAAAGTTTAGCCAGGGTGTCCCAGGCACTCCCAGGTTCGAAAGCCGGGGGCTAAATCTACCCCGTACAGTCGGTGGCAAGGGAAGCCAGGCGGAACACGGTACCTTAAGCGGAAAGGGTCCTCCAGCGGTGGCAGTTGTTCCAGGCAGTGGCAGCAAGGCTCAACGTCGGTCAGGGGAGAAGAAGTTCTCGCTGAAGAGCAGAAGAAGAAGGTCGTTGCACTGCCCGGGAAGAAACCAACCGCGGAGTCCTCCGGTTAAAGGGTTGTACCGACTTTCGCGGTTAGGGGTAAAAATGTGGTATTCCGGTTGCCGGGGTGCTTGGCACGGGCAAGGCGGCCACGGGATACCTCGAGAAGCGAAAAGAAGGTGAAAACTGGTTGTCCCCACCAGTCAAGGGAAGGAGCCACTCCGTTAAGAGTTCTCCTCGGTCGTCGGGAAAAGTGGTGAGACGGTTCAGCAGGGCTCCACCGGGTGGTGTCGTCGAAGCAGGTCGGCTCAGCTCTTCCCTCGTCGGATTCTTGGTCCTGTGGCGACTTCTGAAGTTCCAGTCCCCAAAGCCCTGCTTTTATGCAGCAAACCCCCATTCACCCAGCCTAGCTGTCACTCAAACATGCTAAGTGGTGAGCCGGCCGGCTCACCACTTGGGCCAATCAGGACGGAGTGCGACTTGAGTTACCAAGGTAACTCAGTCCAGGGTGCCTAAATCCCCCTCCACCCCTCCTAAGTACCCCAGACAGAGTGGCACCACTTTGGAGGGCTTCTGTGGAGAAGCCCGCCAAAAGTGGAACAAAGGGCTCCACTTTGGGTCAGAGTTACAGAGGCGAACGCCAACGCCATTTTAGGATCAAGTTTTGGCAAAAAAGTCCCAACCGGAGTTTTAATAATAAATATATAAACCGGCGGTATGTTTAAGGCTACCGTAAATAAATAATTAAATGTGTTAGCCTAAAACAATGGGAAATCCCATAGGAAAATATTCGCGGTCGAATATAAAAAGTAGTTTCCACTGCCACCAGCCAAAACTCGATCAGGGGGGACGGAGACGTGCCCCCTCGACTAACAGACCCTGGGGCAATCGAATTGCCCCAGCCAGTACGTCCACAATATGATGGTTTGTACTGGTTCTGTTCAGGATTCAAGACTAGCAAAGTCTTTGGTGACTTTACATGCCCTGGGAGACAGTAGTCAGTCCCAGGGTATGGAGTCTATGTTGGGGAGTCCCTAGGACACCCCTGGGTCACGGCACAGAGGGTGCTGTGTAACCCACATCACAAAAATACATGAGGCCCTATGGAGTAAAAGACCCCATAGCCCATTCAACACAAGGTTTAACCAAGAAAACACACTTCAACATGTCCAAGAGTGAGGGTAAAAGAGTCTCACTCTTGGCAGGAGAAAAAAAAGAAACCCCAGAAATCCAGCAAAGCTGCTGGGGGACTCACTAGGTAGGGAAATTCAGCCTAAACAGAGAATTCTCCCTAACACTATCCTCCGCAACCAGTGGACATCTGACCCTGAGAACCTGCAGAAAACATCAGCTACATCTACTCTTCGAGAAAATGCCTAAAGTTGTCAAGAAAAGTTGTGATCGCCAGCGGAAGGACCGTTTCAGCAGGGAGGAGCTGAACATGTTGGCGGAGACACTCCAGGAAACGCCGCTGTAGTCTTTTCCACCCAAATGAGCAGACCAGCAATTGCACAGAAGAAGGCCATATGGGCCCTAGTTGCACAGCGGGTCAGTGCAGTGGGAACAGCACCCCGCAACGTGAGACAGTGCCGTAAGCGGTGGGATGATCTCCGGCTCCGCGTTAGGAGCATCCTGTCCGCCAACAGGAACATGGGCATGGCAACCGGCGGAGGATCAGAGTCCCCAATAAAATTGCAGCCCTGGGAGGAAATCTGTGCCAGTATAATCGGCATCGAGTGCATCGAGGGGGTAGGAGAAATGGAGAGAGGAGCCCCGACATCAGGCGATGCAGGTAGGTGCCTCAAATCAAGCCATGCAAAAGTCACTAAAGTCCATATTCATGTGAAGCACAATGTTGCCTAATAGTGCTAATGCGACACATCAGTAGAAGACTGCCTACAGCCATTTCTGACCTCCACCCTGTACGCATGCAGTATGCACACTCGAACTGCAGGCACCCACATACCTCCATGCTACTTCCACACAAAAGGGAGACAACATGTATGTCCCAGCCTCCAATGTGCAGCATCTAGTAATCAAAATGATGGCAGTCATCACAATGCCCGCTCAATGTCCGCAGACCCATCAATAACACTTTCCCCCCTTTGCTCCACCACAGTCTCCCATTCCGACCTCGACGAGGAAGACACTACTGCCACCACACCTGCCAAGAAGGCCAGGACCGCAGTGCCAGCACACCAACCCTCCACCTCTGCTGTACAGACCAAACCCACACAGCAGACAAAATCTGTGGGAAAAACACAGGACAGGGCACTGACAGGCACCACAGAAAGCAGCACGGTACCAGCAGCAGCAGCAGACATACACCAATTGGTGGCCACAGAAGGGACTGTGTCTGCAGGAAGCAGCAAAATCGGGGAAATTGCTACCATTGCAGCTTCCTCTGACAGTGATGCGGGGATTGATGAGGAGATCGTTGTAGGACCCCCCACTGCCCACCCTCATTCCCCCTACCTGTCCCAAAGCAGCCAGCATGAAGATGCCACACAGGGGCAATCAGATGTTGAGTCTTGGCCAGGCTCTCCATGCTCAGTGCAAGATTTGCAGGAGGCGAGCAGCCCAATGGAAACACCACTGCCAATATCCATGGCCCAGAAAAATCAACAGTCGTTGGAGGAGATTATCACACGGCAGCACCAACTCTCCTCACTTCTGACTGAGCATGTGGCAGAATGTGGGGGTGCAAGGGCAGGAATGCAGCAATGCGCTGAGAATGTGAAGGCTGCAATACAGTCCTCCACAAAGGACATCTGTGCTGAACTCACCTCGGTGCGGCACGTGCTCTCTGAGCTAGTTCAGTCAATTGGGGACATGCGTCCCAATGAGCAGCCAGGTACCTCCTCCGCTGCAAGTTCAACCCCAAGCAGCCCCGTCCGCCGATCGGGCAGGAACCTGCGGAGCACAGGCAGGGGTGCCCCGGGGGCCGGGAGAGGGGGCTGCCAATAGTGGCCGCCCAGTGGAAAAATGCAACATTAGCCACTTCATCACAGACATCCTCATACCTTTGCAGGGAGTTCAGGGGGGGGCAGTGGGTGTGTTGGGGAGTTCAGGGGGAGGGGGGAGGGGGGAGTGGGTGGGTTGGGGAGTTCAGGGGGAGGGGGAGGGGGGAGTGGGTGTGTTGGGGAGTTCAGGGGGCAGAGGGGGGTGGGTGTGTTAAACCAATTCACATTTCCAATACACTTTTTCCTTTTGCACAAATCAAATGTGTGGACATTGCTCATTGCGTATGTGTGCTTTATTGGTGTACAGTCCACAGTGTGCATGTCCCAGACACACACAGTGCCCCAAGTGCCGTCTCCATGTTACACACACCAGCCGTGTGTGCTAGAAGCATTGGTTGATGATATTTTGACGCATTTCACGCCCCTCCTGTGCATCGTTGCCTCCCTGAGGTGCTACCCCATCCCCACCCTCCTCATCCTCATCGTCAGGTGATTGCAGTTCAGCGTCAGGGGGCAGGGCCACATTTCATCTGATGCACATATTGTGTAGCATGACTCATGCCATGACGATCTTTGCAACCTTCTCATGGCGGTACAGGAGTGACCCACCAGACCTGCTGAGGCAGCGAAAACGTGCCTTCAGTAGGCCGAATGCCTGCTCAATCACCACACGGGTATGTGTATGTGAACGGTTGAAGTCCTCCTCGTGCTGGTTCTGTGGGTTCCGGACTGGTGTAAGGAGCCACCTCTTCAGGGGATATCCTGCATCACATATATGTGGGCAACAATGTATGTGTCAGTCATGACATCAAATACCAAACATGATGTTCCACCATGGCATGCATTTGACTTTTACTTCATACCAATTTTACATGCACAAATGGATTCACACTATGTGACCAGTATATGTGTATTGCTCTCATGGACTGTTTCGCATGCCAACAACTAATGTATGCAGGGGGGTCAAGTGCCTTGTGAGTGCCCATCCACTGTGTTCGTTCATGGCGTTTGTTTTGGTGACCTGGCACGTGTCCTGTGATATCAACGCTCACATTATGGCAACATTGCTGTCAGCCTCATGATGACCCCAATGAGCACTACTGATGTTGATAGGGACATTTTTGGTGCCTTGGTGTCTGTGTAATGGTGTATTGATGTTTCTGTTCATCATGTGCCTCCTTTGTGCGCAGTTATGGGGGACAGGCCTTTCAGTTGAAGGTGTTTGGTGCCGTGCATGTAGGTGCATTACGTTGAAGTCAATGTCGTCCGAATCAGTACAATGCACTTGCAGACAGTTGTGTCATGGTTGGGACACACCTTCATTCACATGGTAGGGCTGCTTACATAGGGCATTATGTGTACAGGTGTCAGCTGACGTTTGTGCTGCTTTAGGGTATGAGGTGGCTCCATTGCCTCTGCTACTCGCAGCCAGGTAATGTATGCATCATCCCCCCCTTTCAGCCAGGTAAAGAATGCATCATTCCCCCCCCTTTCAGCCAGGTAATGAATGCATCAGCCCCCCCCCCCTTCAGCCAGGTAAAGAATGCATCATTCCCCCCCCCTTTCAGCGAGGTGAAGTATGCATTGGTACGTCGATCACCTACCCACTTCACATTTCCATGTCCATGACATGAGACTCACCGAGTAGCCAGGATCTTGGCCCTGCATGTCGCTCCATGTAGCGTGGTATTGTGGAGTTACGCAGGACCATTGAATCATGGGTTGATCCGGGGAATCGGGCACAACAATGTGTGATGATCCTGTTGGAGTCACAGACCATTTGCACGTTGAGTGAAATAGTTTAGGGTTGCGGTACGGTACCTCCATGGCATGTGGGACCACCAATTCCACATGGGTGCAGTCGATGGCAACAATGCAACCAGGTATGCCGGCTAGTGCATGGAATCCCACTTTGGTGTTTGCAATCTCCTGGGCAGACGGTGGTAATGAGATGTGGTCGTCTGTGTGCTTGAGGAGGGCATCAAGCACTTGGATCAGTGTACGTGAGAATAATGGTTGTGAAATGCCATGCAAGTGCCCCACTGTGTGCTGATAGGTGCCTGTGGCCAGGAAGTGGAGCACGGACACTACCTTCAGTAGGGGTGGGATGGCGGTGGGTGTTTCTATCATGCTGACGATGTCGTTGTGTATCATGTCCACGATGGTGCTGATGGTGTCCCGGTCCAATCGGTACAGGGAGTGGATCTGCTCAGCGGTGAGGTTGAATGGACTGGCTCTGATGTGTGGGATTGGAGGCTGCCTGCGTGGTGGCACTGGCTGTGCTGGTGGGGCTTGCTGGCCCTGCCTTGCCCTCCTTCTCCTCCTGCATCTCCTCTGTGCTGCATGTTGTTGCTGTTGTTGTTGTTGTAGTTGTAGTTGTTGCACTTGCATTGCAATCAGGTCCTCCAGCCCCAACATTGCTAGTCCTATTGGAATCATTGTGGAGTGTGACTGGTTGTGGGAAGGGGTGGGGTGTGCTATTTTTGTACTTGGTGAGTCTGTATTGCCTCCACCTGTGCTGATTCTGTGCACCTGTGGCAGCTGGATACACTGCACATGGCCATTTACGGTTGGTTCGCGATGGAGGAATTAGCACCATGGTGGTAAGGTACTTAACGACCTTTGTGATGGCGTTAAGTGCATGTCCGCTTGGTTCGTGATTTGCGTACCTTTGCGCGATGCCGGTATTTACGGCGTGGAAGGTCGCGTGCACGCGACCTTGGTGCAGTTAGCGGCACCGTTAACTACGATGCCGCTAATAGCACTTTCACGGGTCATAATCGAACCTAGCGGAAGACAACGCCGGTAATCATTTACCAGCATTGTTTTTCGCTTACCGCCGGGGTCGTAATGAGGGCCTATGTGCCTGGCGCCTATGGCGCCCGGACTGACTCTCCATATGAGCCTGGTGCCATAGGCACCAGGACTGCACCCAAATAGCCCCTAGCGGGGATTGTTGGGCTTGCTTGGGGTAACTTGATGCCTGCTTCCGGGGTTGCTGGACTTGGTCTGGGTCCCCGGGGGTAGGCATCATGACATCTGGCCACAAGGAGGGTCATTTGATAAAAGCGTCCTGGACATGGTAGGCACCTGCATATTCCTAAAATACAAGGAGAAACAATTTCACAATAGGAGAGAGATACTAGATCTATGGCGATTATTTGAGGAAATACCCCCACCAAAGAAACTAGACACCACACTTGATCAGCCCGCCATCACGGCTACCTCATCAGCGCGAGCAGAGGGTAGCAAGGAGGACGAGGGAAAAGAGGGAGTCATAGAGGTGACTTGATTGCACCCACTCCTAAACAAACCCCCACCCGCTGAAGGTTACAGTGACCCCACATACGTGCCCACTAGCACCCCCACCCCCACAGCAAGACCAACTGCGCCACCACCATACGAGTGCCCCCGATCAAATGGGCATGTAAGTACCCCCTCGGTAAACATGTGTAAATTGACAGAAGATTTAGACGCCAGACTCTCAATAGCAAGGGAAGAGTTGTCAAGGATACAAAGCCTATGCGAACCAGGTGAGCAAGTAAAACAAGGTCGGAACGATTGTCCCGGTCACACCCCTTAGATAAGTCAAATGAGGAAGGATGGAAGAAAGGGGAGATACTATTCAGAATACAAGAGGAGCCCACGCAGATAGTAGAACTAGGGGCGAACAATATAGGAGGAAGTGTAGGGGGGGAAGGAGTGGAAGGTGATGAGAGAGAGGAGCTGTGGTGTGTCATAGATGAAGAGGAGCAAGAAGCTGGGAGATTGGGAATAGCGGCAGGCGGACGTTCAGTGGAATTAGAGGAAACACCACTGGGGAGGGCACTAGAGCAAGAATGGACAGGGAGGTTAAGAAACAGGACAGGAAAGGTAGCTATGGTGGGAAAGAAGGGAACAAAGGTGAGTATTGGTAGAGGATGTAAGGGGCGACTACAACTCCCACTAATACATCGGGGGGAGACCGAATTACATACCTTGGGCACAGATGGATAAAGCAAACTTATTGAAAATACTGCCCCCGTTATCAGGTGGAGCTAGCAAATGGATATATGCCTTTGAGAAACATACCGCAGGGGTGCCCCTGGCTATTGGAGATGTAAAGAGTTTACTTGTGTCAGCAGTGGGGGACCCATCAGACAGGGTGTGGACAAAAGCAGGTTTCCCGGGAATAACGTTGGATAGTGCCAGACATGATGGCGCTGCCTTCAATACCGTGCGCGCTCGCGTTTGGGACGCATTGAGGGAAACATTCCCAGACACCCCAGATTTACAGTCAGTAATGCAATGCACTATGAATGATGGGGAAGAAGTTACAGACTACATTTTCCGGGTACAGGAGATGTGGAGAGCTGAAATGGGTACACCATATGACCAATCAACATCGTTGTTTTACTTCATAATAAAGAGAGGGCTCCCAAAAGAAGTGCAAAAAGCGCTGGACAAAATAGCAGGGATCGAAGCGAAGGGATGGCCAGAGATACAGAGTATAATAAATCACCATTGCAAAAGAATTAAGAACGAGAAAAGGAGGTGGCACAAAAGAGGCTGGCAGACGAAGCCAAGTTAGTACAAACGAAACTAGTGAAGGTCGCAGCAGCTATAGCAGCACTCCCACACGACAGAGACCCAGAAGAGGAGGAGGGGAGATTAGTAGCGATACAGGGGAGGATGGCTGCGAACTGGGCAGACAACGGGCAAAGGCAGTGGAAAGGACAGGAGGAGTGCGGAGGACTGCAGTGGCAAGCGTGGCACCCCAACAACAGAAGAGGTGGGTACAGGGGGCGAAGAGGGGGTGGACAGGGATATGGAGGTAATAGCGGAAATGGGGACCAGGACCCAGAGGGGGGCAAGGAAATTGCTGGAATTGTGTGAAGTGGGGACATTTCTCGTGTGAATGCAGGAGTAAGCCTAACCCAAGTTATCAAGATGATCAGTATTACGGGCACCCCCATCCGGGCAGCCCATACGGGTTACCCCGAAACGGAGGACGAGAACAGCAAGACGAAAGAGGGCAAGAACAATACAGTGAAAGAGCCCACTACACTTAACAACATCCACAAAGCAGTGGACACATACCATACACACAAAACAACCCATTTACCACGACACCTAACAGCGCGCCTACCCCATATAGAGGAGTAGCGGTAGTTTCAGGTAATGATTTCAGCCAAGGGGGAACAACTAGGCATCCAGCATAGGACAGCCCACAGAGTGCACTTGCGTGTCCAATCCTATCGACAACCTTCAATGCAAGCGAGGAACCATTGATTGGAGCAGAGATAGGAAACAGACAATTCATCTTTATGGTAGATTCGGGAGCCGAAAAATCGTGTATACTGGAGGGCCAGTTTCCGCTATCTAATCGTAAATTGGAGACGCAGGGGTTCTCTGGGGCGGTGGTCGAAGTTCCTTACACAGAAGATTTGGACGTCACAGTGGGGGGAAAAACAGTGAGGGCACCCCTATTGTATTATGAACAATCCACCGTGAAGCTGCTGGGAAGGGATCGCCTCAGTAAGTTGAACATGACCATCTCGTTCACAAAAAGGGGAGGGATTGTGTGCTCAATCCCAGGGATGTGTACTATGCGCGCCATGCTAGTGATATATTCAAGAGCAACGTGCCCAGAGGTGTGCAGCATACCCGTGGACCCAGATATGTTTATTCAAGGGCTGAAAACATTAGCCAGGGTGGTCCCGGAGTTGAAAAAACTAGAATGGAGAGTACCAGCAGAATTTGTCTTTCGCCCAATCGCCAGCCCCGAGATAGTGCCTGGAACAGTGATGTCAGTGGACATACATGCAGTACAAATAACAGCCAAAAGAATAGTTGTAATTGTAATGGACATGCACGGCTGTGAGTGGCGCACGGTACTGTGCATAAACGCTGACATTGCACTGCAAGATCTGTCAGATGAGGAGCTTTTCGCAGATTCAGAGAGTGACAGAGAAATAATAATGGAAATAGCTATCCCTTGTGAAATAATGATACAGCAAAGACAGATGCCAATACAGCTGATGGCAGTGGTAGGCGCCCCACCTTCATTCTTTAATGACGACATGCAGTCAGTACCCTGGCAATTGTGGAGTCACACCCGTAAAAATCAATCTCAAGCCTGGAGCAATTCTGCCCCGGGTCAAACAATACCCCCGTCCCGAGAAGCAGAAGAAGGTATAAAAGAAACAATAAATGCTCTACTTGCACAGGGGATAATAGTACCCTCGAACTCCCCGTGCAATACATGTATTTACCCAATCAAAAAAGCAAAAGGAGGGGCCTGGAGGATGATCCAGGACTTACGCCCACTAAATGACGTCATCCAGAAAGAGTTACCGTTGGTCCCAAATCCGGCATCCATCCTATGCAGCATACCACAAGACGTATCCCACTTCACTGTAGTGGATTTAAAAAACGCATTTTTCTCAATACCACTCGCAGAAGAGTGCAGATACTTGACAGCATTTACCCTAGGGGGGGAGGTGGTACGAACACTGCAGCTTGCCCCAGGGTTATTGCGAAAGCCCCAGCATATTCAATAGAATATTGCATGAAGATCTTGGAAACATGACTGCAGACAGCACAATAATATAGTATGTGGGTGATTTATTAATCTGCAGCAGAAACGAGGAAGAGTGAAGAAAAGACTCCATAGCCCTTTTGACATTGCTATCGTAAAAAAGGTACAAAGTAGACAAAGAAAAATTACAATACTGTCAACGTGAAGTGCTGTACTTAGGGCAATTGATATCAAAAGATGGCAAGAGAATAATACCAGACAGAGTAGCGGCTATCTCGGCCGTAGGATGACCAAAGACAGTGAAGGACATGCAAAAATTCCTGGGGAATTGCAACTACTGTCGAGCATGGATACTAGACTATGCTGCATACACACGCTCGTTGCTCCAGGCACTCAAGGAAGCACAAAAGGAAAAAACAGAAATACAGTGGGATTCAAAGATATGCGATGAATTCACATCACTCAAAGAACTCATTTCAAGTGCCCCAGTACTCGCGACCCCAAATTATGAACGCGAGTTCTACCTATTCTCGCACTGTAAGGGGGCACTCATGACAGCAATTCTGACACAGAAAACGTCCCTAGGTCACAAGCATTTGGCATACTACAGTGGGACACTGGACGCTGTAATGCAAGGACATTTTGCATGCGAACAGGCTCTCGCAGCAGCTTCGTTCGCAATTGAGAAGAGCGCTACCATAGTAATGGGATGCTCACTGACACTGTATGTAGAACATTCATTGTTCGCCATACTCGAGCGATCAAAGAGCACATTAACCACACATAGAGCCACCGCATATGAGGTCATACTATCAAGTGCTAACATACATGTGGTAAAATGCAAGGTGGTTAACCCCGCAAGATTCATCTCAGAGCCATGCACTGTAGAGGATATCCAGGCACATGATTGCGCAACATACCAGGGCGAGGACAATGGCACAACTGTGGTAAGTGAGAACGTACTGACGGAAGGATAGGTATTTTTCATAGATGGGTCAGCTTCCTTAAATTCAGAAACTGGAGAAAAACACGTAGGAGTGGCAGTAGTGCAAATGGAAGAAGGTGAGTACGAGGTCCTAATACAGCAGCGACTACCAGCTCATTTCTCAGCACAAGCAGCAGAACTGGTAGCATTAATTGAAGCTTCAAGAGCAGCAAATGGATGTGCAGTAACGATTTACATGGATTCAGCATATATGGCCACAACAGTACACAGAGGGCTTGCCAGGTGGGGAAGAAGGGGGTTCAACAGGGCAGATGGCTCACCCGTACAACATGCGGATTTGTTGAGGGAACTCATAGAGGCATTAAAAGAACCCACAATGGTAGCAATAGTGAAATGCCAGGCCCATACCAATAACACTGACTTCGTCTCCTTGGGAAACGCAGCAGCAGACGCAGCTGCCAAGGAGGCATCATATTTGAGAAAAGAAAACACAGGTGAGTATCTAATGCGAAGAGAAGCAGAGGAGATTATCCCGGACGGGTACAATACCATGCCAGTGTCTCAAATACTGGAACTACAGGAAGAGGCGCCTGAGGATGAAAAAGAGTTGTGGAAAAAAAGAGGATGCAGCCAGTCGGCAACTGATTTCTTATGGCGGCAAAACAACACAGGTAAAGTAGTAATGCCAAATAAACTATTAGAAGTAGCATTCCAGCAGCTACACTTCCTAGCACACAACGCAAGGCAGCACATCGCAGCAGGGATACAAGAAAATTGGTTTATCCCAGGATTACAGGAACAACTCTCCAAGCTAACAATGGAATGCACAACGTGTCAAATATACAACACTGGCATGACTTTGAGAACACTAAGAGGAGCGATACCCAAGCCAATAGGACCTTTTAGAGAACTGCATATCGACTATGCAGAAATGGGTGAGAGATGCAACGGAGCGAGGTACATGATAGTGGTAGTTTGCCCATTTTCATGCTGGGTAGAGGCAGGTCCCTGTGCCCACCCAGATGCGAAGTGTGCTGCAAAATGTCTCGTGCGGGAAGTATTCCCCCGCTGGGGAATTTGCAACGTAATTCGCTCTGACAACGGCACACATTTTGTGAACGATCTCTTTAAGGAAGTGACATCAATGCTGGGGTTAAAGCATAAATTATGCTTGATTTATCACCCGCAAAGTAACGTATTGGTAGAAAACATCAACGGATTACTAAAAGGAAGACTCTCAAAACTATGTTTCATCCTTAAGAAAAATTGGGTATACTGTCTCCCCTTGGCCCTTTTCGAGCTGAGGAATCAGCCAAGCAAGGACCACCATTTGTCACCCCATGAGATCGTGACAGGGAGACGAATGCACACAGCACACTCACCCCTCCATAGACATTCAGATGCACACAGAAGTGCAACTGTACTGGGAGAAGAATTTAATGACTACCTGACTAAACTTACTAAGGCAGCACGAATGATAGCGAGACAACTTGCACCACAATTAATAAGTGATGGGGACAATGAAACGCACACTCCAGAGAAAGAAACAGGTCAGTTGGTGCCAGGGGAGATGATATACGTCAGGAGCTTTGTGCGTAGATGGAATGCTCCAAGATTTCATGGCCCCTACGAGGTGGTGTTTTGCACACCCACAGCGGTGAAAGTGAAGGGCCTGAGATATTGGATACATTTAACAGACGTCAGAAAAGCATCTGACAGCGTGGGGTCAGCAGAAGGTGCAGAGGGCCCCGACGGGGTAAATGTGCATGAATAAAAAGAAAAACGAAAACAAGAAAATGTGAAATGTATTAAAATGACAACTGTATTATAATAATGTTTATGACAACCTGTAAATAAGTATAAAATGATTTCACTCACTCTCTCTCTCCCCTTCCTCACCATGCACTCTCTATCTATATGTCCCTATCTCTCTATCTCTCTATCTCTCTCTCACTCTAAAGTAACACTGAAAAGCGGAAAATGCAAAAATAACTGCACTGTATGCTTAATGCGCCCTTTTCTATGTTTCAACATGTAGGAGTAACCATGGCAACGAACAGGCAGCCTGCAACGATTAGCAGTAGGGATACTAGAAATAGAAATGTTTTTGATTTACGAACATATTCATACGAATGTGGGTTGACTGTGCTATTATATTTTTTACACTCATGTTTGGCTTGGCAACATATTACCTAATAGCATTTATCTACATTGTGATAAATGAGGGGGGAGGTAATGGAAATAATATTGAAAATGTAAGCAAACCATTTAAGGAAGGTAACTATTTAATATGGGATGGCTTTCAGTTGGTATGGGGGTATGGCCCGCATCCAGACGAGGCGAAACGTCAGAATGATACTAACAACAAGCCGACCATCCATTTAAAGCACCAAAGTCACACCACACATTTTAGCGTACATGAACTAAATGATCAGGACCCATCTGTTATATCATGGTTATATGGCACCACTGCTACCCCACCCGCAACGACAACCAGTCCTCCCCGAGACAAAGACTACACCACAGAGAGAATGAAGGAAAATATTGAAATGGATAACAAATTCATTACTCTGTATGAGGAATGGGAGAAGGAGGGGGCTGGGGAGAGGGAGTCCCTGTTGCACGCAGCCAGGCAAGCTAGAACATTCCTTAACAACAGGAAGAAGAGAGAAATAGATAGAAAGAGATATGACGAATACTATGGCCTGGGGCTTGACACGATAGAGGATCCCAGACACCCATACCAGTCGAATAAATGGTAGCCAGACATGAGCTCCACAGCCAAACAAACAACTAATGAAAGTTGCTACGTGTGCGCCCAGATCCCCCATGCCTCAGGCACACCTAAAGTCTTAATGCCGCAAGAATTGCCTCTTGCAGACGCCCAGTGTCTCCTCCATCTCACTCTGTGCAGAATTAAGAACACCTTCCAGGCACACACGGTATCTTTTGAAATGCTGCAGAACGAAAAAACGTGCTACTCAAGACCAAAGGGAGTGGTATGCTTAAAGGAACCATTTTTGGTAATAAAAGGAACACTATTTTCAGAAAACAAATGGAAAGATGATGTGGCAACGTGCAAAGCTGAAGCACTGCGAGGGCTGCCAGCCGAAAAACTACAATGGATTGCAAAGACGTGTGCCGCGGTGTGGTCAGAACATGTGGCAAAATTGACCTGGGTAAGCGCTATAGAAAAAGCATTGAAACTACAGAATGAAATCTCAAGTGAACTTTGTTTCCTAGGAGAAGGGAAAATCGATATGGGAAGAAACACGAACTGCAGCAAGAGCCTAATGATCCCAGACCTGAAGAAAGGAACAGCAGCCCTGATGGACACCTACTGGGTCTGTGGCAAGCGGGCGTACATGCACCTCCGACCATCATGGAGGGGCACGTGTTCCCTGGCGACACTGCACTCAGCTTTAATGGTAATACCGGAGAGCCACCTGGGCCGGGGGGCCAGAAAACGACTCAAGTTACAACCAACGCCTCACCTACTGAAGAGCCACCACTGTACGCCCTATCAGAGGGAACAGCCGACGAAATACTGTCCAGGAAGCGGAGGTCATCAAACTATATCTCAAAGGCCTCCTGAGAACTTTTGGCACAGATCCCAGACAGGTGCAGGTTATTCAGCTCAGCAGAAAGCTTCTTTGCCTCCCTCATTCCAAGCATTCAGGCCCGAGCAAATGCAAAATGGCTGCAGATCACACGGTGGGAGCTGCTTCAATTGGCCAACGACACTGAAGAAGGATTCAACGTGATCAAAGTGGAACTCGATGCTGCGCAAATGCAGTCCCTAATGGAGCAATGATGATGGTGATGATGGGCAATGCCGGAGGAAGGGCACGGGTGCAACAGGAAGCACACGTACAAACTGGAGAGGATTCAGAACCCAAATATAGAATGATGCCCAAATATTACGACAGTGATATAGTGGACAGGCTATATCATACCACGAAAAAGGAACCCCGGGAACTAGAGTGGTACACAGAGGTATGGGTGGACCTGGAGGGAGATATGGGATGTATATATATGACTTGCACCCCAGACAAGCATGTCAGAAGGGGGGAAAGCCTCTGGGGGGTGTGCAGAGCTTGGATGCCAATAAAAGGAACACCAGCCTGGGAGGAAGCAGTGTTGGCTGAGAAAGAGAGCGAGCGACTGGGGGAGCTAAGGTATTTGTTACTTAAGTAACAAAAGGGAGGAAATCTAGGGAAGGGTAGGTCAATAGGACCCCCCTGCCACTACATGTCCCACCTTGGTTGAGACCCATGACTCGTCGGCGGCCCCCCGGCCTCCCGGGCCCAGGCGGCAGGGCGGCTGCCGGCCGACACATGGGGCTGCACCATCACGTTATGTGGCAGAGAATAGAAGCCATATTGTATTAAGCCCTCCATCTTTCTAGAAACATGCATATCTAACCCAAGGCAGAAACACTGAACGCTGCAGAGTGACCCCCACTTGACCGCGCTCACAGAGGCCCACACTTCCCCCACCTCCCACTGCATGGCAGATCCGCTGAAGACTCATTGGGCCTCATTACGACTCAGGCGGTAAGGGTTTACGGCGGCGTTAACAGCGCCGACCCTTACCGCCTGAGTACGAGGTCCCTTAGCGCCATGGCGGACTTAACACCTGCTTTTAGCAGGTGTTAAAATCCATGGCGCTAAGGGACCATGGAGTTAATTACGCCACCGTAATTTACGGTGGCGTAATTAACGCCTTCCCCACTCCCATTATGCCCTATGGGGCAAAAATGGGAATGGGGAAGGGTAAATGGGGATTGGGGACTTACCGCCCCGCCAAGGTCAGAATGGGGCGGTAAGTCCGCCAACCACCATGGCGTAAACGTAGTTTACGCCATGGTGGTAAAGTCACGGCCCAGCGGTAACTTACCGCCTGGGTCGTAATGAGGCCCATTCTCACGAGTCACCAGACGCGAGCAAACAACAAAATAAAACACGGTAACTGTTAACCTTCCGCAGTACATCATTGCCCCAGCTATGAACGAGAATACTAGGATGTAACTGAGATCAGCCCAAACCCTGAAGGCCCTGACCCCTGTACCGAGCCCCCAGCTATAGACGGCATGGCGCCTTGCACCCATACCCACCCGGAAAGCCCTTGCAACGTGCAGGAACCATTTATGTAATATGTGCCTTGTTGACTAACGTTCGCTCCTAATATAAAGAAGAATGGGTAAAGAGAAAGTTGTGCAACCGATGTTACATGCAATGACGAGATATACAAAGACTGGACAGCTGATAACTGTGAACAATAACTTGTGCTGCTCTCTTAATACACTCTTTACATACACCTGCTTGATACTACCTCATGTTCGTATGTCAACTGTAAATGTGAAATGCTATGTAAAAATGTATGACCATCAGCTAGTATCCCATATAAATACAAATACATATGAGTGCTTTTAGGAACCCCATGTGTTGTTAGTCGCCTCTCGCTCATACGACAGTAAAACCGCCTCGTGCAAGATGCCGCGCACAGTGATGCAAGGCCATTTCCCCCCTTCCTCTGCCCAGGCTCTCTCTCGAGATAGACGGTGTTCAAACAGCAAAGCCTTGCCTTCCCTCCCGACCCTGCTGGTCCCGTTTCAAGCATCCGCCACCCTACCCCGTGTCAGAGGCCACCACAGCCTAACTCTGTGACTTACGAGCTACCTGGGGTCAGTAGTACCTCCGTCGACCATGAGTTAATGACCCTAGAAAGGGGGCGCACACACGTGTACCAACAGATCATAATACCATCCCTGTTATTGCCAAGGATGGTTAGTCAAGCACCCCTGCCCATGCCCCTGACTACGCATATGGGGCCTGATTGCTCGAACCTAAGGCGCCTCCTAAACCAATGCATTAAGACACTCCAGATCGTGAATCAACGTTCCTGGCTATGTATTGATCTAAGGTCAACGCTTACAAGAGTTGCAACTCAACAGGACACATGAAGTGTGATGAATGGGTGGGAATGTGTGGCCAAAAGGGCAAATGTTAGTTTTAGCTATCAATCGTTGTTACAAGGCATGTCCGGCCCAGCGCTACATCCCGATGAGCCCAGCTGACCCCCTGCCCCACATGGCGCAGCACCAACATCCGCCAATCCTGGAGAAGAAACTGCATACAATGTATGCCACCTAGCCATCACCACCCAATCCCTGAGACTCTGTGGCCCCTATAGCTTACCTCATGCATGACGTGTATTTGTAATATAACTAACTGTCTTTGCTATTGTCAGACAGAGCGCTCTCAGATTTTGCAGAATCCTTTGCATGCCCTATATTGAATTATATAAAGCTCTTTTGATCTTACCCACACTTGGTCCTGGCCTCATTCCCCTCCTGGGGTGTGTCCATTATTGCCTCTCACTAAGGGGGGTGCGTTTCTGGGGACACTTACATTCAGAGGTGAAATGGAAAAACATTGAAGGCGCCAAGAGTTAATCATTTAATAATATTATATGCAGCAAAGAGCTCAGAAACGTTTTCTCCAGTCACATGGTCAGATCGAAATACACTGAAACCAGAATATAAAAGCATGACATACTCCCTTTAGTTCTCAGGCACGGAGAGCTTCAGCAAGGCCAAGTTCAAAGCCTAAATGAATGGCAGACCGCAAGAGTGATGATAGATGTTGGGCTTATTGGGTGGGGAGGCGTGACCAGGCCAACCCTCCCAGTTCTGGGGTACTGGCCTGTGTGCTGCTAGCATTTTGAATATTCCAGAAGGGTACAAGCATACCAAACAATTGTAGAGGACCGCATATTAAGGAGCCCTATAGTTTGTGTAACCAATGAATCGTTGTGTATTTTGTGACAATGAAAATGACTTGCACTTGGAATGGGCTTAGTTGTCCACCTGATGTTAGAGACCCAATCACAATGCCTGTCAGTAAGGAACGTATACTTAGATGTTCCCTGTGAGCCTATCACTTTCCCAAGTAGGTTTTTGTAGTTTGCCATGTAGTGTGACATCAATGATGACGAGTTTTGACTACAAAAGTTATGTTTTTTATGAAATTAATTGAGAAATGTCTATGCAACGTCGGATGATGTCCGTGTTTTTCATAATTGTTATCAAAACAGAACAAAGTTTTGCCAACTTCCTGAGTCATTTTGATTATTGATGTATGAGTAAATTCTGCATCCCCATCCATCTCTAAGTATCGCTGCCTCGGCTTAAAGGACCCAGGTCTATGGGTTCACTCCCGATTCTGTTTCTCAACCTACCTTCCCATGTGTTTTCCACTCTGGGTGTGGCCCACTGTACCTGTTGCACCCCTCCTACTGCGCCTTCCTCTACTTCATCAAAGTCGCTCCAATACTCTTCATCCCTTATCGATCCTACGTTCTCATATCCCAAACTATCAGTTTCTCCTTCTTGTTCTATTTGCATGGTCCATATGGGCGCGCTCTCAATCCTAAAAAAAGGAAGTCTCTGGATTTCCATTCATCTTCCGGTAGCGGAGGGGTTGTACTTGGGGGCGGGAGCCCACTTTCTGCTCCTCTCGCTGCTTCACATGTTGCTCATAATCGAGCCAATTCTGCGCAGGTGTGTATTAACGCCACCTCTACATTTCTGGTACTTACCCCTGTGTGGGTGGGGGTGGTGGTCAATGGGTCATACAGTGCGGGTGGGGCTGTGCTTGGTTTGCTGCTGCACTCCTCACTGACACATTGTGTGGCGGATGTTTCTTCAAACATCCGCCACAGGTCTAAAATCTCCCTTCTATTTTGTAGGTGTTTCCCCTTATATTTAGCCGTCAAATAAGTAGATAGGTGATCTAGTGTGCCATTGTCAAAGGACCTGTCCTCTGGCCAAGCCTAGGGCAGTCCTTGCCCCTTTGTCTCCACCACCCACTGTTCATGGTATTTCTTGATTTTGTCACTATACAGGGGTAGGTGTTTGCATATGTTGGACAGTGGGGTTTCTATCCCCATAGTTGGATGCTTTTGTCTTAGGTGTTTGTTATAATAAAAGGCATCTCGTGTGAATTCTCTCCCCTTTCTTCCCCTTAAGTCTCTTTCCATCTCTACCCTTGGGCCCTAGTCTGATCAGTCAATGGATAAACGTCTTGTGGGTCTCAGTTTTGTATGTCCATTAGTCAAACATACATAGACATGGAACAGTTTTTTACCACCAGACAAAGGCACATTAAATAAAACATACATTTTTTTTTTTCATTTTTTTATTGTTGCATGAATAGTTTACATAAAACCTTATACAACATAAAGTACATTCCAAACAAATAGCAAAATATATTTCATTTTATGAAGAAAAGAACATTTGTAACATATTTATCAGCTTTTAAAATCATTCCCAGCCGTAAAATCAATATTCCATATGTTTATATACAAATTACATTTCATATATCATATATCATTTCATGTACCATTGGATCTATCTAGTCTCTACTCTTTAAATTCATTATTTTTAGCTTCCAGTTCCTCCTGAATATTAAGAAGAAGTGAATTCAATGCGAGGATTAGGGAGATATTTGCACCCCACATGCAGCGACTCCAGAACAGATTCTTCGACATTTCCCAGTCCCCCTCAAATCTATCTGTCAGGTAGAGAGATCTTTTATTCCCAAAATGGGTGCATGTCAGAAGAAGGTGCCTAAGAGTTTCTGTCATGTCGGTCACTCCACAAAATCGACATGCGAAATTTTTAAAATTATCCTTCGATCCTTTTTCTATATGGTTCCAATGGTAAATTCTTTCTAGAGTGGGCATCTGATTAAGTCTGAAACGCATAAATGTATTTCTCGCCTTCTGGCAAGGAAATCTTTGAATATATAGAGGAATTGATTCCCTTGCATGAAGAAATTTTGCGTACTCTTTGTAGGTAACATGGGATTCAATATCATTTACTGTGTCTACCCAGTCTGACCTAAATAAAGATTTTTTGACTAGTCCCAGTCGTTGAATCAGATCGTCCAAGCAGAGTCCCAGCGATTCCAACAAGAGCATTCTATCGCTAAAACTCTTAATGGATAGTACCGTCCCTGTTTTGACAACCTTATTCAACAACTCATATAAAGTATTTATCGGAGGATCATATATTTTTCTGAAAGAGGAGAGTTGCCTCCACAAGTATCTGGCTTTAAGTGATATGAGACATAACTCGTGCCGAATAATGGAATTGGGGATAGCCCTCGAAAGGCCCATAGCTTCCTTCCACAATTTCCCCTGGATCACATTAAGGTGGGAGCTCAAGTCTTTTGTACAAATATCCAAACCGTACAAAAGAACCGGTTCACATTTCGCAAGGTAGAATCGTCTAATAGGCAGAAGCGAAAATTTACAGACCTTTCCCCTCAGAAACTTCATCTGATTCTTTAGTTTAGCTGTTTTATTCCCAACATTCAGTTTCCACATCTTTAAGCTAGATTGGTTGGAAAAATTGTAACCTAGATAGGTTATGGCCTGAACCTGTTCCACCGAGTTATCTCCCATCTTCCAGATACAAGGTTTGGCAACTCATACATTTAATAACCGCTACTCCTTTCTCCTAGAGCAAAAACGTTTTTTTCACTCACTCACTCCTTACTCACATCACACTTGCTCCTCCTGGGCCTCCTCTCTGCACATAAAAAACACTGAAAATAACAAGCTAAAACAATAAGTTAAAATAATAACCACTACTTATTTCCTAGCTCTCTAATTATATGGAGCTCCTACTTTTATCTCCATATTTATTCCCTGCACTGGTTAAGACCGTGCAATGTGGCTGCCATCTTCTATCCCCTTTTTGGGTAGGTTCCTGTATCTCCTCTTTATAGTCTCTTTATTGCTTTAACTTTTTAAAAAATGGAATAATAAATGCCATGACAAAATTCTTCACTTCACATAATCACCTTGTTCATTCACATTCAACCACTGCGTGCTCCCTTCAGCCACACTGCTCTATCCCCAAAAAAATCACAGTTTGTTTCTCCTTGCAAGTTATACTCATGTGCCCGTGTTCTTCCAAAAGCCTCAGTTTGCGGTTAATCCACAACACCTCGGTCTCTCCCTGGGGCCACACCCTGCTCCAGCGAGCAGCGGGGTATTCGCAAAGCTGGAACCCACACAAACCGCTTCTGCTGGGTATGCGTTTTGGGGGACTGGTCAACTGTAGGTGGGCACAGCCTTTCCGGAGAGGCCCTGGATCTTGACCCAGGTACGGGTGGCTAAGGGAATCACATCAAAGGGGTCACCAAATGAAGGCACCAACCTTCATACACGTTTCCCCGATAATTATGCACCCTGTTAGGGAATAAGACCAAGAGGTAACTGGCTAATAAAGTTTATATAAGATCAATATGCAAGCAAAGGACTCTGCTGCCCGAGAACACTCTGCCAAAACTTCCCCAGTCGATCTTGGCACACGTGGGTCATCTGGGCTCATCTCGCGGTGAATGTCGGGTCAAGAAGGCGTTATATTCTAACTAAGCTAAGCTAAACAACAAGAACTGATAATTCATTAGCAATGGCAGGCACCTGAATATAATATGAAGGGGTACACCACACAAAAAAGAGAATGATATATGGCCATGCCGACTGTAAAGCCCTGTGTTCCCAGTGATGACTCTGACATCTCTTGATGTTCCAGTTGTTCCTTTAATGAGTTTCCAGTACATCTTTTATGTTTCATATGTCAAGTTCATCAGAACTCCAGGCAAACATGCACCAGCATCCTCCGAGGTAGGCTACATCTCAGCAACTCTCTCACTCAGAACTCTCAACCATACACCAACATTCTCACCAGCAAGATTCCATGTCACTCACTCAGCATTCTACTCATTCTGAAAAGACAACATGGAAACCTAAATCACTACATATCTCCCTTCCTTACACAACAACAACAACACCTACCAAAACCGGTCACACTCACAACACACAGTACACACACACACTCCAACACATGCGCGTGCATCTCAACCACATTAACTATCACCACACCCGTACAACCTGAACGCGTCACCAGTTCAAATGGTACCATAACACAATACTAACAATGCCCCTCCCCTTTTCTACACATTAAAGGAAGGACACCTACCAATGAAAATTGTACCACTAGCAATCAATCTTCAACAGCTCAGGTATCTCTCTCACCTCTCTCCTCCTCTACCACTCAAAATTATAACCAATACTAACCTCATAGCCACACCACTCACACAACTCCGAGCTGTGCACCACACAAACCAAAGAACAAAGCTGGGCATTCCCAACACCTGAGTGCAACGACACAATAACACACTGCACATTAGGTACCTATGCCGCCACCCCCACTTCGTCACCTGTGTCCTAAAGCTCCACCTAAAGACCAAACACAACTATGAGAAAGCATTGTCACACACAACATATAAATACATACATTACTTTCACCAAAACAACAGCACTCGTATTACACTCAGCCACCCATAACTTCACAGCCAAATAAAATCACACCACTATGATGTGCACCTCACTCCCAAAGAACCAGGTTGGACGTTCCAAACGTCCGATGGAAACAGCATCCAAACAGCACAAACAGTGCGATATTGCCACCCCTTATCTGTCACCTGTGTTCCTTAAAACAAACAAAACCAACACCACACCACTGCTGCGAAGAACCACTTAGAAGACACCATGCACTAGGCCATCAAGCACACAACTACAAAAATCACCAAAATGCTAAAACTCTAGCACACCACAAAGACTTAAACATGCAGACCCCCACACTGCAACAACAAAACAGTGCTTTAAAATTAATAACATTACTGCTAAAATTCTAACTAAGTTTCTTAGTTCTCCCTAAATGGCACAAAAGAATTTTAAACAGTCCCACCTGCAAAGCAACAAATTTGTAAACATGTTCAATAAATCACTTTCCCCGTGCCATGTACTACAACTATATCAGTCCACTTTGCCTATTGCATTGAAAAGTCCATCTGCTGAAAGAACATGGGTTAAACACAACTGCTTCATAAACTAACATTACTCACATCAAATATGTGTCTTTAAACAAAGGCCATGACACCACACTCACCCATTCAGTGTACATTCACTCTAAAATGCTCATGTTGCAATTGTAGTGTCAAAATATCACAACTATCACAGGCCTCACATGACAATTTAATCTTAACATGTTAAATTAAACTCTGCTGCATGCTGTGTTCTGTGTTTTGTGCTGCCCCTCCACAGAACACCTGCTGCCTCTGGTAACAGGTAAGACTCTTAGCGCTTCCTCTCTGCACAGTGTCGCTCAGAAGGCACAGTGGTCTCCAGCTCTTTGGCACTCTCTCAATTGCAAAATGCACCTCAGCTGCACCGCAATGTACTCCAAGCCCTTCCAAGTACAGTCACGGGCTCCAAGCCTCTCAAACGCTGCAATGGCACTATGCCCCTCCTCATCACAGCATTTGGGCTCCAAACTCCTCCAGGCACTATAATTGACTCCCAATTCCACCAATGTCATTATTGGCCCTCACAGGAACACAGTTCAAATACTGGGCACCTAGCCCCTCTGCCAGAGAGCAGTGGTCCCATAGTCACTCCTGGGCGCAGCTCAGGCTCAAACCCTCTCCCAAAGCTGCTGTCTTGGGCTCCAAGCCCCTCAGCTGCAAAACATGACTTCCAGATTCCTCAATTCCAAGGCGCAGCTCAGGCTCCAATCCTCTCCAATTGCTACTGCCATGGGCTCACCACCATTCATGTCACAGCTTTGGGTTACCAAACACCTCCAGGACAGTCAATTGGGTCCCAGGCCCTGCCACTGTTGCTCTGTCAGTCTCTTGGCCCTCTGAGTTTAACCTGCCCAACATCCGGTTAGACAGGCCAACCCAGATGGCTCTTTCATGGCGCAGATCACTACATCCTGCGCCAGCGGCCCCAGCGCTGGGCCCTACTGCGCCTAAATCCAAAAAGCGGTCGCCCTACCTGGGAGGGTCTTCTTCTTGGGTTGGGGGGGTGGTACATGTGCCATCCTCAGTGCTGTCCCCCCAGCACAGCCAGCATCCTCGTCGCCAATGTAAAACTCTGAGTTTCCCAGTGATGACTCTGACATCTCTTGATGTTCCAGTTGTTCCTTTAATGAGTCTCCAGTACATCTTTTATGTTTCATATGTCAAGTTCATCAGAGCTCCAGGCAAACATGCACAGGCATCCTCCCAGGTAGGCTACATCTCACCAACTCTCTCACTCAGAACTCTCAACCATACAACAACATTCTCACCAGCAAGATTCCATGTCACTCACTCAGCATTCTACTCATTCTGAAAAGACAACATGGAAAGCTAAATCACTACACCAACCCCTACATTTAGAGCTTCATTGATACCACAATCCTCGCACCCAAGTGTCTCCCCAGAGGGTTAGATCTTTAGTCTATCTTCCTTGGTGCCTCATGATACGAACAAACGTGTGTTGCCATTGGAAAGAAATACAGCTGCGCTGGCTTAGATCTCGGTGGGTAATGTGAAATAGTCGAGATGAGGGGGTAAGAGGGTCATCGGCATGGAAGGGGTTCAGGGGTCGGGAGCTGTGCAGGATGGTGGGCTCTGGTCGGGTGGGGGCAGAGGGCAGGGGTGCACTGGCAGTTTAGTGGAGACAGATGGGAACAGCACCGGGGCCTGGTACTGTCTTACGCTCCATGCAGAGCACTTTCTCGAGAAATGATACTAGGTTTTCGCAACATTGAAAGGACAGGGAATGGATGGCTTCCATGGGAACAAGGCTTGTGTGGAGCTGGCCTACTGTGTTGATGGCTCGGTCCCTCTGTGTGAGAGGCTGAAAATGCGAGTGCTGCAGCCTTAGGGAGTGGCGGTTTTTGGGCCTACTAAAAAATGGCACCACAGCCTAGTACAAAATGAGGTCCTAGCACTGAATTATGGGTTATTTTAGTAGCCTAATTCTCTATGTTAGGGGGCTTGTTCCTGTATTGTGGAGGTGGGGGCTTCCACCCCTTGACTTTTATGATGTTTATTCTCCATAGCTGTGGCTGCGGGGGCTGGGATAAGACCATCTCCTTCCCAACACTGCCAGGTCAGTTGCAAAAGCTTTACTTGGCATATTTACTAGGGTTGGCTTCCCTAAAGAAGTTGTGTCTGCAGCAACTTGATGACAAAGTATATGCAGGCCATTTGGAAGGAATGTGGGGTTACTTACAGGTTTTGTTCATTGTATCACCCCTAAACCATTGGTCTAGTTAAAAGGTTTAATAGAACTCTCAAAGGCATTATAGAGGTTCCGGAAGAACCCCAAAGAAGAAAATGGGATCACCTCACAGGGTAATACAGAAACTTCATGGCAGACTATGGCACCATAGCTGCCCCCCTGACTGCTCTCACAACTCCAAAGAAACCCAATGAGGTATCTTGGTCTGAGGATTGTGGGAAGGCCTTCAATGGCTTAAAATACTCCTTGTGCCAGGCCCCTGTTCTCAGGGCCCCTGGTTACCAAAGACCTTTTTATTGTGCAGACTGGTGCCTCTGACACTGGGATAGGAGCTGTACTATCACAAGTAGATGAGAAGGGTAAGGAACACCCGATTGGTTTCATCAGTCGCCAGCTTAAGGACAGCAAGCTCAGATGGTCCACAGCAGAGAAAGAATGTTTCTCTGTTGTGTGGGCCTAAGGAAGCTGAGGCCCTACCTGTATGGCACCCACTGTGCAAACTGAACATAAGTCCTTGAAGTGGCTGATTAACATGAAGGGAGGGAATCCTAAATTGCTCTGGCTTGCATACGCCTGCAAGGGTTTGACTTCACTATTGTGCATAGGCCGTGTGTTCAACATAGAAATGCTGATGGGTTGTCCAGAATGTTTAACTGATCTGAACATGAGACTCATCCAAGGGCGGATTAATTCGCCCTGTACTTGGTCTGGGAGGGGCGAGTATTAGGAAAGATTCCCATTTATGTATAATTTTCCCTCCAGTTGTGAACCCTGCAACTTTTTGCTGTTGTCTGACAAGCCTAGCCTGACTGTTGCCAGTTGAGCACAGCCTTCTGCTGCACTCTGCTGAGCTTTCGCTCACTTTGTTATGGGGAAACTAACATGCCCTTAAAGACAGTCAGTACTGGGAGACCTTTTTTGCCTTAGTCCTTTCCAATGTTGCAATTTCTTTGCAGCATGTTACAAGTGTACAAAGTACCTTACGGTACAGTGCGCTTGGGTTGACCTTTTCGTTTCCAAAGGCCCTAGACACCCTCAAGGGATTTTTTGGTAGAAGTACAGATGTGCCTTGGATAGAGCTGGTGGCAGCTGTTATTTTGCATATATATTTAACCCTTTCTTGTAATCCACTTTGCATTTACTGTGTTTGCTACTGGACAGTGGCTTGGCCCTGTTAGGGAGAATTCTCATTTCATGGCTAATTTCCCTTACCTATAGAGTCCCCCAGCAGCTTTGTTGGATTTGAAGGGTTTGTTTCTTATTACTTGCTAAGAGTGAGACTCTTTTTCCCACTCTTAGGCATTTTTGCTATGTGTGTTGTAGGCTATTTTTGTGTTTAATGCCTATTGGATGTTCTCTCCCCCATAGGAACCATCTTTATTCACATATGTTACACAGCGCCCTCAGTGCAGTGACACAGGGGTGTCATAGTGAGCCCAAAACATAAACTCCATACCCTGGGACCGACTACTGTCTCCCAGTGCATGTAAAGTCCCCATTGACTTTACTAGTCAATTTCTATGAACTAAACCAGTACAACCCATTTTACTATGGAGGTACTGGAAGGGGTTAATAGTTTTTCCCCTATGTTCATTTTCGAGAGGGTGCCGTACAGTACCTCTCTCAAAAGTTTCTGTGTGGTGGCAGTGGTTACTACCATAAATATTCGACCGCAAATATTTCTCTATGGGATTTTCCCATTGTTCGAGGCTACCACTTTTTCTGACAGCCTATAACATACCGCCGGTGCATTTTAATATTAACTTTGCTCCGGTGGGTTATTTTTGCCAGAACTTTAATATAACTTCTTTCTCGTGTCTTTCTCTACAATCCTAACCCAGGTCGGGGATCCTTTGTTCGTCCGTTTGGCGAGCTTCGGCCCAGAAGCCCTCCTTCCGGTGCCACTGAGTCTGGGGTGGGACCGTTGTGTGGGAGGGGGAGTAGGACCCCTGGACAGGGTTGCCTCCGCAACCCATGTCGCACTCTATCTGGATAGGCTGGTGTGTCTCCTACCAAGATGACCACTCCACTGTGTGAGTGACAGCTAGGCTGTATGAATGGGGCTCTTTTTGCACAAAAGCAGGGTCCTGAGGACTGGAAGAGCAAGAGGCCACCACTGGAACTAAGAAGCCGAAGAGGAGAGAAGCCAAAGACCTCTGCAATGACTGAACCACCGGTGAAGCCCTGCTGCAGCGTCTCACCACTTTTCTCCACACAACGAGAGAAGATCTTCATCCGGAAGAGCCTCCTTCCCTTGAGCTTCTGGGGCCAACCAGTTTGCCAATCGCATCCCCGGACCTGCCTTGGTCGAATCGCAAGTACCCTGTACTCGGAGGCCGGATAGCCAGGCACCAGTCCTCCCGGACTGCGATTTAAAGGAGCGTATCTTTTATTCGTCCAGCTGCATCAGTTTTCATTTAAGTATTTCCTATAATGATGCACTGTCTTGCGTAATCTGGTTCACAAACGTATGGGGAGTGGTGCTAGGGTGTGTAAGAAGATATTTCTGTATAACTTGTGCTTTCCCTCCCTTGTGAGAAATTGCTAGAGTGCCATTTGTGTTTGATTTGCACTGTGCCGTTTTGCTCAGCTTTAACTCTTGCGCAAACTTGTCAACAATTTAACTAGAGAGTTGTGTGTACTTTCTTTGACTCAATTAAACTTGCTTAATAACTGTGATAGATGTGTTTAACTAGAAGTGTATAAAATAAATATATATATATATTCTTTTTACTACAAAGCTTTGGTCAGTGTTTCCTTGTTCCATACTACTGAAGGCCTATTGTGTAAACCCTGAATACTGCTTATCTCTCTCTTGAGATAAGTCTGATTGCTCAGCCACAGCTACCAACTAAATCTTTGTGCTACAAACTGATACCAAAGGGGATATTTTCTCTCACCTGTAGTCTTAATCTTCTGTAGTGCTCACTAAGGGAACTGCTGGGGGACTCTATAGGTAAGGGAAATTAGCAATAGAATGAGAATTCTCCCTAACACTCATCCCCCCCACCCCAGACTAAGGGTCAGGAGGATCTAATCCACTCCTGGTTGAGTATCAAACCTCCAGTCGGTTATAAACATCCTAGAGAGACCATCAGCATTTTGGTGGTGACATCCTGACCTGTGCTCAATGGTAAAATCAAACCCTTGGAGGCAGATTGACCATCTTAGCAGTTTTGGGTTTCCCCCTTTCATTTGCATCAACCATTTTAAGGGTTGGTGGTCTGTTTGAATGATGAAAGTAGATCCATACAAGTATGGTCTAAACTTCTTCAAAGCCCACACAATGGCAAAATATTCTCTCTCAATAGTTGCCCACCTTGTTTCAGGTTCCTTCAGTTTCCTACGGATGAAGCAAATGGGGTGCTCCCTAACTTTCTCATCCAGTTGACTGAGTACTGCACCTATACCTACATTGGAAGCATCTGTTTGTACAATGAAGGGTTGTTGGTAGTCAGGAGCTCTGAGAACTGGAGCTTGACAAAGGGCTTTCTTCAGGCTTTCAAATGCCTAATTGCACTCCTCATTCCATTTGATCTTTTTAGGGAACTTAGGAGAGGAGATTACATTCAGTGGAGAAGCTATGGATCCATAGTTCTCAACGAAATTCATTCCTGTAATACCCAGTGAGGGCTAGGGAGGCTCTCACCTGGGTTTGAGTAGAAAGGTTGTCCAATTTTGCACAGCTTCAACCTTGCTGAGCAAAGGCCTTATTTCACCACCTCCTACCTCATGCCCAAGGCAGACCACTTTACTCTGACCAATTTGACATTTGCTTGCCTTTATGGTCAGATGGGCCTGTTCAAGAGCTTGCAAAACATATCCTAGGTGGTCAACATGTTCTTTCCAAATAGGGCTAAACACTGCAATGTCATCCAAGTATGCCATGCAGAGGTCCTCCATCCCATTCAGAACCTGATTAACCATCTTTTGGAATGGAGCAGGTGCATTCTTTAGTCCAAAAGGCATCCTCTTAAATTGGTATAAGCCAACTGGGGTGGAGAATGCAGTTTTCTCCTTGGCATGGTCAGTCAGGGCTATTTGCAAATAGCTTGACGTGAGATCAAATGTGCTGAGGAACTTGGCTGAACCAAGTCTATCCACCAGCTCATCTGTCCTTGGCAAAGGATGGGCATCAGTCTTAGTGACTGCATTTAGAGCTCTATAGTCCACACAGAATCTCAACTCTTTGGATCCTTCCTTTGGTACTAACACAACTGGGCTAGACCATGGACTAGTAGAGGGTTCTATTACCCCGAGATCAAGCATCTTGTTGACCTCTCCTTTGATGTGGGTTCCTACATTTTCTGACATCCCGTAGCCCCTGCTTTTGACAGGTAAACTGTCACCAGTTTGGATATCATGTTGGCCCCAAGGGGTCAAACCTGGTGTCAGAGAGAACAGAGGAGCAAATTGATTTAACAAAACTTTACACTCCTCCTGTTGCTCAGGTGTCAGATTAGAAGAGAGATTGACTCCTTCTATTTTCTCATCTAAAGATTTGCCACTGAGGAGGTCAGGTAGAGGTTCACTCTCTGTTGAGCTGAAGCTAGAAGCAAAGCTCCCAGTTCTGGTCTTGAGACATAAGCTTTTAGACGGTTGATGTGAAAGACTATAGGACCCTCCTTAGGATTGCCTAAGTCCACCAGATAGTTCACCTCTCCAAGTTTTCCCACAACCTTGAAGGGTCCCATCCATTTGTCCTGCAAGGCCCTCTGCCTTGGGACCATAACAAGAACTAGCTGGTCTTGAGCGAACTCAACCATGTTGGCCTTCTAGTCATGCCAATGCTTGACCAGCGCCTGACCTGCTTTCAAGTTATCACTTGCCTCAGCCATCATGTGTGACATTCTCCTCTGGAGTCCTATCACATAGTCAGTAACTCTGGTGTGGGGGAAGGAGCAGTCTCCAACCCCTCCTTGATTGGGGCCAATGGACTTCTAACCGGATGGCCATAGAGAAATTCAAAGGGACTGTACCCCACTCCCTCCTGAGGGACTTCTCTATATGCAAAGAGAAGGCATGGCAGTAGAAGATCCCACTTTTTCTTAAGGCACCTATCATGCTCTTCATGGTTCAGTTGAACCTTTCTACCAACTCATTTGTCTGAGGGTGGTATGCTGTTGAGAACTTGTAGGTAACTCTGCAGTTTTCCCACATGGCCTTCATGTAGTGGGACATAAAATTTGACCCTGTTTCGGATATTACCTCCTTAGGAAACCCAACCCTGGTTAAAATACCAAGGCGGGCCTTAGTCACAGCCGGAGCTGTAACAGTCCTCATAGGCACTGCTTCAGGGTACCTAGTAGCATGGTCTTCTACAACAAGTATAAACCTGTTACCTGAAGAAGTTGGAGGATCAAGGGGACCAACAATGTCGATTCCTACCCTCTCAAATGGTACTCCCACTACAGGGAGAGGCACTAAGGGTGCCACGTTCTTGGAGCCACTTTTACCAGAGGTTTGGCAAGTGTGACAACTCTTGCAATACTTCTCTACCTGAGCCCCCATTTTAGGCCAATAAAAGTAGAGAGAGAGCCTTTCCTTGGTCTTCTTGAAGCTCAAGTGACCAGCCAAAGGTATCTCATGGGCTAGTTGCATGAATTGGAGTCTGTTCACTTGGGGCACTACAAGTCTCTTGTAGTCTCCAGGGGTTGATTCTGTCGGTTCACTATAGAAGAGGCCATCTTCCCAGTGTTACCTATACTTCACAGGCGCTTGCCCTTCAAGCTGAGAAGCTTCCTGGTGGTGGAGGCCTTCCAGAGTTGGACATTCTCTTTGTCCATTACTGAAGTCTGCCCTTTGGGGTCCACCTTCTTCCAGTAACGACTTTAGCTCAGGGTGGTCCACAGGGTCAAGGTCTCCAATGAGTTCCTGGCCTCCTACTAGATCTGAGTCCTCAGATTCTAGTTCAACGACACAGGGTTGTACCTCACTCTCAGCCTCAGCTGGAGGAAGAATCACAGGTGTGATTTTGCTAACCTAGGAGATTTCCTGGTTGGCAGCACTGGAATGCTTTCTGCTGTCTTTTTCCTTGAAGTCTTGGGTTTCCCCTTTGCTTCAGGTTGCTTGGAAATGGCAGTTAGTAACTCCAGTGGGGTAGGAGTGATTGCTATCATCTCCTCAGGAGAGCCTCTCAAGGTCCTCTCCCTTGCAGGTCTGGTAAGCTCCTCTAATCTCTTACTAGGAGGTCTGGGAGTACTAGACACTACTCCCAGGTCTTTCAGATCATTGCCCAACAGCACCCTTCCTGGTACTTCAGATTGTACACTTACAGGTATCCTGACCGTCATTTCATTGCACTGGATGAGAGCTGGTAATTGGGGAAGCATCTGCACAGGCCCTCCAGCTAACTTGGTGAGGCGTTTGGGTGCCTTAGCAACATCCTCCACCTTGAAAAAAGATTTGTCCACCACAGTTATGCTGGCCCCAGTGTCTCTAATGGCAGGAGTCTCCTGACCATTGACTAGGACACTATCTTTATAATACTCTTTAGTATTAGGAGGGATTGGATTATACACATCTAAATGATGTTGTTCCCACAACCCAAGGGATACTAAAGATACACTGGCTGAGACTCCAATGGGATCTTCAGCCAGTAGTTAAGGAGACAGTGTGGGGCCCTGAAGGTTTACACTTACATCTGGGATCCCCTTTCACATGATCAGGAGAGCCACAAACATAACATTTCCCAAACGTCTTTATGAATAGTGGCTTGTTCTGACCGCCTTCTGGTCTGGGACCAGGAGGTACAATAGCCTGATTAGGTTTCCCTTGTGGCTTACCCTTAGACTTTTGTTTGTGGCCCTCTTTGGAATTGGAATTATATTAATTCTCTTTGTTGTCTTTCTTAGGCTGCTTTCCCTCATCCTTTTTCTGAGTTACCCCTGAATCTTTGTGAGTGGCCCCGTTGGCAACCCACAAGTCAGCGGCCTTAGCTAGTTTCTTAGAATCTAATTCCTTTGAATCAGCCAAGTGTTGTCTGAGCTCAGGAGTGCAGGCATCATAGATAGTCTCCATCATAACAAGATTTCTCATTCCTTCATAAGTGTTAACTCTGTAAACCTTAATCCATCCCTCTAAATTCTTCAAACATTCATTCACCCAAGAAGCCCAAGGGGTACTATCGTGCTTTTTGAGGGTCCTAAACCTCTTAAGGTACTGGGAAGGAGTCTTCCCAAATCTAGCTATCAAAGCTAGCTTTACACATTCATAATCCATCCTATCCACCTCCCCCAACTCCGTTATCACATCAGATGCAACAGGGGGGAGCCTAGAGAATAACCAGGGGATCAACTGATTCCCTGTGATATCCTGGAGCCCATGATTATATTCAAACATAGCAAGCCAATCTAATACATCCAACTTCGGTTCATACATACCCACAATCTCATTAGGCATCCAGGGACTTTTTGGACTGGAAGATATAGAGGATTCGGGGAGAGAAGCATTTTCCAAAGACAATTTCTTCATCTCAAGCTCATGGTTGAGCTCCATTTCTTTGAGCCTTAGTTCCTGATGTCACGGTTCAGTGTGGGCACTAATTTGTTTGAATTCAAGTTCAAGTCTCATTTTTTCTAGAGATATAACTTCAGGACTTAATGTGGGACCTGATAAGGGTCCAGTAGCTACAGGTTGAGGCCCTTGAGCAGGCAGAGAACCAGAGGGGGTGACATTGTTATCCTCCTCTTCCTTATCTGGCTCAACAATAACATCTTCAACATTATCCTCATTACTGTTTGCTACATTTGCTGGAGTAGTAGGGCTTACAGCACCACTATCCAGACTTTGTTTCTCTTACAGTCTATCAATCATTTCTGTTTTCCTGCCTTTGACAGGAAGACCTTTCTGTCGGCACAAATCTTTAAGATAATCAGAGGTTTTTTCAAGGAGGATCTCCTGACTATAACTTTCCATACTTCAGTTTGTTAAAAAGAACTTTTGTGATTGTTAACCTTGTGGTTAATTGAACCAAGGTACTAGTAGTACACTAAAATGTAAATCCAATACTTTTATCCCACTGCTACCACCAGTGTTAGGCAGAATCCCGTACAGTTCCCTCAGGGACCACTACCCAGAATTAGGACTACAGGTGAAAGCAATAAATCCTCTTTGGTATCAGTCTGTACCACAAAGATTTAGTCGGTAGCTGTGGCTAAGCAGTCAGGCTTATCTCAAGAGGGAGATGAGCAGTATTCAGGGTTTACACAATAGGTATCACAGTACTATGGAACAAGGAAACACTGACCAAAGCTTTGTATCAAAAAGAGAATATATATTTATTTTATACACATCTAGTTCAACACATGAATCCCAGTTGAAAAAGTAAGTTAAAATTCAGTCAAGGAAAAGTATATACAACTCCCTATTCAATTGTAGACAAGTTTGCGGTAGAGTGAAAACTGAGCAAAACGGCACAGTGAAAACCAACTACAAATGGCACTCTAGCAATTTAACGAAAGGGAGGGAAAGCACAAGTTAAACCAAAATATCTTCAGACACCCCCTAGCAACACTTCCCTGAAGTTTTGTGAACAAGTAATCACAGTAACACTTTAGCAGAAAGCTGAGTGAATGAAAACTGAGCAAAATGGCACTACACAAGTTAAAACAGTAGGAAGGAAGAGGGGTTTAGAAGATTTAGGTGTATCAACACATTTCTCATTGAAAATCAATTTAGTGAGAGCAGATCTAACAAATCAGCCAGAGTCAAAAGGCCTGAGCCAGAGTCAGTGGTACAGGACCAAGAGCTTAGGAGCAAAAATGTTCTTGTAGCTGCAGTCAAGTCTTTGGTAGACGAATATTGAAAAGGTAGGTGCGAGGTGAAAGACAATGTTAAGAGAAAGGGTCGCCAACCCAACAAGTAGATAAAGGATTTAAAACACCTTTAGAGCTACCACGGGAAAAGGGAGGCTGGCGGAACAATGTACCTTAAACGTGAAGAATTGGCTCCTGCGGTGGCGGTTGTTCCTGGTAGTTCTTGCAGGTCAAGGGGTCCAGCAGAGGAAGAGAGGCTCTCGTCATGGAGGAAGATTCGAGTCACTGCACTACCCAGGGATGAAACCAGCCGCGGTGCTGCCAAACGAAGATTAAAAGGTACGCTCCTTTTAATCATGGTCCGGGTCGATAGCTGCCTGGCTATCAGGTCTCCAAGTGCAGGGCACTGTCGATTCGACCAAGGCAGGTCAGAGAAAGCGACGGGTGAACTGGTTGATCCCACCAGCTCAAGGGAAGAAGGCTCTTTCGATGAAGATCTCCTCTCGTCGTGTGGAAGAAAAGTGGTGAGACGATCCGGCAGGGCTTCACCGTTGGTGTAGATGCTGAAGATGTCTGTGGCTTCTCTTCCCTTCAGTTCCGTAGTTCCAGTGGCGACGTCTTGCTCTTCCAGTCCTCAGGACCCTGCTTTTATGCAGAAAGAGACCCATACATACAGCCTAGCTGTCACTCACACAGTGGAGTGGTCTTCTTGGCGGGCGACCCTCCAGCCTATCAGGTTAGAGTGCGACCTGAGATGTTGCGGCAACTCTGTCCAGGGGTTCTACTCCCCCTCCCAAACAACAGACCCACCCCGGACTCTGAGGTGCTGAAAGGAGGGCTTCTTGGCAGAAGCCCGCCAAAAGAGCAAAGAAAGGATCCCCGACCTGGGTTAGGAGTTTAGAGTAAGACACGAGAAAGAATTTGTATTAAAGTTCTGGCGAATAAAACTACCCGGAGTAAAGTTAATAATAAAATAAACCGGCGGCATGTTAGAGGCTGTCAGCAAAAGTGTTAGCCTCGAACAATGGGAAAATCCCATAGGAAAATATTCACGGTTGAATATTTATGGTAGTAACCACTGCCACCAGCCAGAAACTTTACAGAGAGGGACTTTAAGGTACCCCCTCGAAAATGAACCCAAGGGAAAAACTATTAACCCTTTCCAGTACCTCCATAGTAAGATGGCTTGTACTGGTTAAGCCCATAAGAATTGACTAGTAAAGTCAATGGGGACTTTACATGCCCTGGGAGACAGTAGTCAGTCCCAGGGTACGGAGTCTATGTTTGGGGGTCGCTACGACACCCCTGTGTCACTGCACTGAGGGTGCTGTGTAACACATGTGCATAAAGATGGTTCCTATGGGTGAGAGAAAATCCCATAGGCATTAAACACAAAAATAGCCTACAACACACATAGCAAAAATGCCTAAGAGTGGGAAAAAGAGTCTCACTCTTAGCAGGTAAAAAGAAACAAACCCTTCGAATCCAGCAAAGCTGCTGGGGGACTCTATAGGTAAGGGAATTTAGCCATAGAATGAGAATTCTCCCTGACAATGGTCCTGAGAAGCTCTCACCTTTGGACATACTAGTTGAATTAATTGTTATGAGGAATGCCTCCAATATCCATGTGACTTTTGAACAAGCTTAAACAGAACTTTTTGGCAGAACCTGAAATACTTTTGGGTTATTATGGGAGATATCCTGTTTCGATTGAAGTATAAAACATTTTTGTTTGAAGAGAATAATATGCAATAATTCTAAATCTGGGCTAACGTGCGGCCTGCTAAGAGTAGTGTGAAGACTACTAACCTAGGATAAGTTAAGATTGATGAGTATTTGGAATAATTGAGAGACAGCTATCAATAAAAGGGTAACCCCCATCAAATTTGTGAAAATATACATCATTAATAATTGAAATAATTTCTTAAATGGGGTAACATTAACCTATAATCCAATGCATTAAGGAATGGATATTCATGTTCATAGCCCACGAGCATAGGGAACACACTAAGAAGGAATCGTCAATGCAGTCCAACAATGGGCCTCATTACAAGTTTGCTGGTCCGGTAGTAACGGCGCTGGTAAATTACCGGCGCTGTTACTTCCGGACTACGAGTTGTGCTTGCTGACCTGGTGGGCGGACCGGCACCCACGAGCAAAGTCTGTTGGATGCACCGGCACCATTCACGAATGGTGCCGGTGCACCCGGCTTCCCCATTCCCATTGAGCCCTATGGGGCTCAAATGGTAATGGGGAGGTTGGATGTACCGGCACCGTTTATAACAGTGTCGGTGCATCCGACATGCTGAGCTTGCGGGTGCCTTTAATTCTGCCAGGTCAGACCTGGCGGAATGAAAGGCACCCGCGGGCACAACTCAGAGTTTGCCGGTCCGGATACAACGGTACCGGCATGCTTACCGGTACCGTTATATCCGGACCGCCAAGCTCATAATGAGGCCCCATATGTAGAGTTCATATGTCTGGCGAGGGACCGACAAAGAGGATGTCGGTGAAATTTTGACTGGAGGAGGCACTCGTATAGGTGTCAGCGATAGGGAGGAATAGGTTGGAGAACAGGATGACCTTTTTAAACTTCTTTCTACCAAATTTAGTGAGGAGAGCAGATTAGTTGATAGAGAAGCAGTTAGAGAAGATAGGAGGAGAGACAGAGAGCACCATAGAATAGGTAGGGAAAGGAGAGAAGAGGAAGGGATTGGGAAGGGCTAGGGGAGAACACTAGGGAAGGACACAGAGCAGGGTGCAAGCAGACGAGACAAGTAGACGATTGGACAAGATGCCAGGCACTTAGAAAGTGGTAGAAAGGTTTGCTTGATGAGTGCTTTTCCTAGGAGTAAGCCACGGAATGGCACTCCATTCACAATGCAATTTTAAAAGCAGGATAAAACACACCTAAGTTTGAGATTCCTGGAAAAGGGGAAAAGGGCCTAGGTTTCACAATGCAATTTTTAAATACTTTCACGGTGCAATTTTAAAGCAGGATAAAACACACCTAAATTTGAGAGTCCTGTAAAAGGGGAAAAGGGCCTAGGTTTCACAATGCAATTTTTAAATACTTTCACAGTGCGTTTTTAAAGCAGGATAAAACAAGTTTGAGAGTCTGCTATATGCTCAGATTAGCAGGGTAGAGTGAGGATCTAACCTAACCCGGGCAACTCCTACCTGCCTTAGCCACATCTGGTTGATGGCTGGCCACTGGTTTCCCCTGCTGACACCTGCAGACACTGGCTGGAGCAACCTCTAGAGGAGCCACCCTTTGCTTTGAGGTCCTTAGCCACAGCGGCTGCCGGGTAGAGGGCTGCCCTGGTAGTGTCGGTTAAGTCTGACGATTAGACGAATGAGTGGAGGTGGGTGGGCTGGGAGGCGGGCGGAAAACAACACGGAAGGGAAGGCCGAGGGCCCAGCACAAATTCAATATTTAAATGCAGACAATCTGCAGGTGCAACGCGGTACAAAAAGCACACAGCACCTACCTCAGCAGCCTGGTGGAAATGGAGGCAGCTGCGAGGACATGGCTACAAGCCCAGGAGCCCCGGGCCAATGAGGGCAGGTGTGTGGGCTGGGAGGCAGGAGGGAAAAAACACGGAAGGGAAGGTGAGCGAGGGAGGGCACTACAACGGGCAGAGGGCCCAGCACAAATTCAATATTTAAAAGCAGATAATCCGAAGGTGCAACACAGTACAAAAAGCACACAGCACCTACCTCAGCAGCCTGGTGGAAAATTGCCTATTTGCATAAGTTGTAGGTTTTTATTCAACAGGGGAAGATTCCATCCCTGATTGAAAATGTATAGTCCAATTTCCAGCCCAACATTGATTATGTGGGTGGAGAGCAGTGACACCAAGTGTGAATGATTTTATTCAGTTTAAGTGAAGTTGGTTGTCAATTGTATATCTAGAGCTAGTTGTGACAACAGTAAGGGACAAGGGAAAGGTGGGCACTTAGTCCCATTTTAAGAGAAAGTAGTGCGGGGGAGCAGTGTCCCTGCCTGCGCGAGATGGAGCATGTGCGAAGGATTAGTGTCCGTCTCGGGCACATGCTCTGTTATTGGAATCAAGTGAGAGTAGTGTCTTGCTTCTGAGCGTGCGCAGTATGGGGGTCCAAGTGTACAGCCCCATGTGCGCTGCTTCAGGAGCCCTTATTTAAGGACATGGCCCCTCATTACAACACCGGCGGTAACTAATGCCGCTATTAGCACCATGGTTGCTGCCGGTATTGTAACGATTCCGCCAATGGTAAATGGGAAAATACCGCCCCATTACAAGGTTGGCGGGGCAGTACGTCCCCATTTACCATTGACCCTTCCCCATTCCCATTTTTGCCCCATAGGGCTCAATGAGACTGGGGAAGGCGGTAATTACGGTACCGCAAATTGCGGTACTGTAATTACCTCGGAATTCCCTTTGTGGGTCCCTACTATAACGGCTGGTCCAGACCAGCCGTTAAGGTCGGGAGCCGCAAAGGGACCTTGTAATCAGGCGTTAAGGGTTTAACGGCGCCAACAGCTTTTACGGCGCCGTTAAACCCTTAACGCCAGGGTCGTAATGACCCCCTTGCTCTGCTCCGTCTCGGTATCGCGGGGGCAAACTACACTTAAACCTTTTTATTCTCACTCATCTAAAATTGAATGATGGATCCAGATGGGTCATGTAGAATATTGTCACAGCCAATTAGTTATGGCAGTGTAAATCATGATTTTTTAGGTTAAAGAAACAATTCTCCAATTTAGGAGCAAGAGTGTAACAGTCCACAGGATTTGCAGTAATAACTCAGCTAGGAAGGTAAGGAGATGTAAAACCCAGAGATCTGACAATCATAGAATGTTGTATGTTAAGACACTGATCTACATACACTTTACATTATAGATCCTCTGAAATATGTTGGACATTAGTCTTCAAGTATTTTGTATCACAAATTTACAATGAAGGTAAGGCATCACCTTTCTTTTGTTAGATTATTAGGACTAATAGTATTTCGTCCCTCACCTGATACACAGTGCTCACTTGATGAGAATAAGAAGGGTCATCAGGATTTGCATGAAAGACACGTGGATGTTCTAGATAGGAATTCACTTAAGATGGTTGCTTTGATGAGAAGACATGAGAAATAGCCAATTCTCATAGTAATTAGGTAATAACCTTTAAAGAATGAATCACACGGGACACAGTGTTTTGTGATCTCACAGAGCAATTTATTAAAGGTATGGAATATACAGTAAATGGATAAAAGTCAATCAAGTAACTGATGTAGAGCTACAACAAAAATTATTTTGTTCTTTCTCCTTCTATGTCAATGCCTGACAATGTGTGTTTTATCCCCGTGGTGTGGAACTTTTTCGGATTCACTTGGTATGTGGTATTTATATTATACAAAAAATGATTTTTCCCGTGTTTTGTTCTTTTTTTAATGTTGATTGTATTGGCAAAATTGTGTTGGAATTATGTAACATCATATGGGGAACATTGAAATAATGTAATGTTAAAGAGGTGATAAATTGACCCTGAAGAAGGCCTATGTTCTGTAAGGTCAAACACGTTTTGGCAGGAGTATCCCAATCACTGATAGAAATAAAACAAAGATCTGAATGTGAAGAGCTTACTGAGACCTCTCATTGGCAAGTATTGGTAACAATTACAATTGCTAATCAAAAGACTAATATATTGAAAGAATTGAACATTAGTCCATGCACAGTGGATGAACCAATGCCCTTCTTTACACTTTAGAAATATACCTATGTCCTCATAGACAATCATAGTGAATAAAAGTTATAATTCCACCAACAATATATAGCTGCCCTTGCAGGTGACAATGTTGAGTAAAGGCTACATACAGATGTACTCGCAGTCCACCGACAACATACAGATGTCCTCGCAGACTTTCATGGTGAGGAAAAGGTGCAATTCCATTGACAGCATACAGGTGTCCTCAAGTGTGAGTAGAGGCTGTTATTCCAGTGATAACATACAGCAGTAATCGGGAGCAAATATGGAGACTAAACGCTTCCATTTCTTTAGCGACGTGCACATGTCCGCCAGGCGATTATGCCGAGTAAATGCTGCAATTCCACCGATAACATATAGCTGTTCTCACAGACGATGAAGGCCAGAAAAGGCTGCAATTCTACCGACAACATACAGATGTCCTCGCAGGCGAATATGGCGAATATAAGCTGTCGTTCCACCGACAACATACAAATGTCCTCGCAGACGACGATAACGTGTAAAAACTGCGATTCCACTTACAATTTTAGGCGGTAATTTGACTTTCAAGCTAGAGATTTCCTTACAGCACATGACATACCTGAGGCTGAAGTTAGCTTTTTTATTCACCCAGCTTCTTATTAGCAGGCTTAAATTAGGTTTGTTTTCGGCCAGCTTCGTGTTTATACAGATGTCTTTGCAGGCGATTATGCCCAGTGATACCACAATTGCACAATCATTTACAGAAGGCCTCAGAAGTGTTACCTATGTCCTCACACACAATCATAGCGAATACAAGCTGTAATTCCACCGACAATATATAGATGCCCTCCCAGGTGATAATGGTGAGAAAAGGCTGTCTACATATGTCCTTGTGGACGATTGAGTAAAGTCTGCAATTCCACCGACAACATACAGATGTCCTCACAGGCGATGATTGCTAGTAGATGTGGCGCAGCCCGATGACTGGGCGCGCACGCGGCGGCGTGACGTCGCCGCCGCGTGCAACATAAATAAATGGGGCATTCCCGGCCGCGGGAGAGTGACTGGGAAGTCGGACCGAGAGGACGTCTCTGTCTGAGTCCTTCGGGTTTGGGGGCTTTTCGGGGTTGGGGGCTTACGGAAGGCACTGGGGGGTCCCGACCAACCCCCAACAGTGGCGACGAGTGGAGGAAAGAATGCCTGGGCCCTGCGGTGACTTGACCGGCAATTTTTGTTTATTTGCCTGCGAGGTCGCCTTGAGACTTTGCTCCGGCCCGCAGGCCGTGCGTTACCCACGTGGCTGGCAGCCATTTTGTGAATCAGGCTGTGAAACTTCTCCAAGCTCCGGTTTGAGCTGAGAAGTGCATCCAGGCCTAATCTTTGGCAATCCTGTCAGCGGGCAGTGTTACCTGCATGTGACTATGCCCAGTTGGTGATTTTGCATTTTCCTGGGTCTCCTACGTCGAGTGCAAGCAAGAAGGAGGGCTACAATGGCTGGGCCTGCATAGCCCATATTTCTTTCTTGTCCTAATTTTTGGAGCAGCTGGAAGCTGAGGCTTCTCTTCATCTTCTTCATCATCAGACTGGTGGCCCCACTGATCTTCATGCTCTTCAACATCACAGAGGTGTGGTGCAGCAGCTGTTTTCTCCAATGGTGCTGGCTGGAGGCATTTGGACTTGGTGTTTGAGTTGCGGCCCCTGTCCTCCACGCTGGGGGTGCCTGTGCGCTCGAACGAATGAGTGATACTGAGGCCAGGACGGAACGGCGGTGCAGCGGCCTCCACGTGCACCAGCAGCACCTCAAGGTTTGCTACCTCCAGTGCAGCCGGCACAGCAGCCTCCAGGTGGTCAGGCAGGCCCTCAAGGTCCTCCACTTCCAGCGCAGCCTGTGGCAGCACCCGATGTTCAGCAGATTCTCCCCGTTATGGCTCAGGTACGTGCACGGCGGCTCTACAGCCCATCCCGGAGTTTGATGTATCGGGCCCACCTTCCAATTTGGGGCCCAGATGGAGGAGGTGGGTGGACCGCCTGGACATGTACTTTTGGGCTGCCCAGGTGGTAGATGATGATACCTGGCTGGCAACGATGCTGTACTCGGCAGGTCCATCTGTTCAAGAGACTTTTGAATCGCTTCTGCCAGGGGATGGATCCTATGATCAGGCGAAGGCCGCTCTGCAGGCCTACTTTCTGCTTCTCGCCAATGCGGATTATGAACGTTTTGTCATGCTCTCTACCAAACAGAAAGACGATGAGACTTTGGACACTTTCTATGGGCGCCTAAGACGTCTCTCACTGGCCTGCGCTTCGGGTGATGCGGAGGACATGATCAGGACGATGCTGATCCAGGCTTGCTCATCAGGCAAATTAAGGCGCCAGGTTCTAAGGGAGCCTGGAATTACACTTCAGCGCATCCTTGAACTGGGGAGGTGTCATGAGGTGTCAGAGGCGAGGGCAGCTAGAAGGGAGGCTGGGTCATGCCCCATCAAGACCAAAGAGATATGTGCGATGTGGCGAGGTGGCAGGGGAACCCGAAGACCTGGCAGCAGTCCCTGGGATTGAGCGGGAGGGCAGGAGAAATCTGCCAAAAATGTCGGTATGACCTGCCCCACCCTGCTGAGTACCCTGCGGCTGGAAAGACCTGTGGACGGTGTGGGCTGCCGGATCATTTCTCAAGGGTATGCAAAGCCGCAATTCCAGTATTGGTACCGAGGGGCCCGGGACGGCCCAGTTTCAATCGCCAGAGTCGACCATCCAACGTCGCTCAGGGGATCAGACTGAGGAGGATGCCCAGGTGGAGGAAGCTGAAGAAGAGGAGGAAGAGAACATCTTCTTTGTCTCGAGTGTGGGGATCCTGAAAAGTAAGAACAGGAGACAGCCAACGTGCGTGGTTGAGGTGAACCGATCTACAGTCCCCGTCCTCGTGGACACTGGGGCGTCAGTGAATGTAATGGCCCGTGGACACTATGATGCCATAGACCAGCCCCCCAAGCTGGCTGCTCCCAAGGCCTGCATTTTTGCCTTCGGTGGTGTTGACCCCATCCCTCTGGACGGTGTGTTCGTGGCAAAAGTAGAACATGAGGGCTCCCAAATCACAGCACAATTCTACGTGACACCGGTGAGCACCAACACGCTACTAAGTTGTGCTGCAGCAGAGGCCCACGGCATCGTCAGCTTCGCATACTCTGTCTATTTAGAGGACATTAATGACTTGCTCGAGAAGTATGCCGCGCTGTTCAAGGGGAATTGGGCAGATGGCCGGTGAACCAGTGAGGTTACACATTGATGAGTCGGTGCAGCCCATTGCCCTGAAACATCGAAGGGTGCCGTTCCACCTCCGTGAACTTGTCATCAAGGAGCTGGACAATTTGGTCAATCTTGACATTATAGAAAAGGTGGAAGGCCCGACGCCTTGGGTGTCCCCGATAGTGGTGGCACGGAAGCCTAAACAACCCGATGCTGTTAGAATCTGCGTCGACATGAGGCTCCCGAACAAGGCCATTAAGAGAGAGAGGCACCTCACCCCGACGATTGACGATATCATTGCGGAGGTAAAGGGCGCTCGTTTCTTTTCGAAACTGGACCTTCGAGCGGGCTATCACCAGGTTGTCCTCCACCCCGAGTCGAGGTACATTACCACCTTCACAACACACCAAGAGCTATACCGCTACAAGAGACTGAGCTTTGGTGTGTCCTCGGCGGCGGAGGTGTTCCAAAACATTATTCGTGGTGCCCTGGCTGATCTACAGGGCGTTTTGAACATAAGCGACGACATCCTGGTGTTTGCCAGAACGGAGGTAGACCATCTGAGGCGGTTGGCGAAGACGTTCGGAAGACTGCAATCCTTGGGCCTCACCCTCCACAAAGAGAGGTGTGAATTTCTCCGACCATCGATAGAATTCTTTGTTTTTGTATTCAAAGAGGGGGGGTGTCTCCTGATCCCCGGAAGGTGCAGGACATAAAGAAGGCGCAGTCTCCGGAGTCCGTATCTGAGGTGCGAAGCTTCCTAGGCATGGTCACATACTGTGGACGGTTCATTAAAAATCTGGCCTCCAGATCGGAACCGCTCAGGGCACTGACCAGGAAGGATGTCATCTGGAACTGGGGCCCGCTAGAAAAGGTGGCTTTTGATGACATAAAGGGTGCCCTGGCGGCTGAAGACACCATGTCCTTCTTCGATCCCGCGCTGCCTTCAGAGATCATCGTCGACGCCAGCCCATTCGGCCTGGGCACTGTGCTAACAAAAATTGACAGCGGTGGGGGCGTCCGCCCGGTGGCCTATGCCAGCAAGGCCCTGGCATTACTGTGGGGATGCCGGCACTTCCGGCTCTACGTCCTTGGACACCCGGTGACGGTGGTGACAGACCACAAGCCGCTGCTTCCCATCCTGGCAGGGTCGTCATCCAAGCCACCGGCATGCATTGAGCGGTGGATGCTCACCCTTTTGGAGTATGGAGTCACCTTGGTATACCAGCCAGGGGCGAACAATGCTGCAGACTATCTCTCCAGACACCCTGGGGCGTACGCAGGTGAAGACCAGGAAGCCTGTGCAGAAGAGGCAGAAGAGCATGTTCCGGTGGTGGTGGAGGAAGCCACGCCAAATGCCATGCCTCTCCAGGAGCTGGAGGCAGCGGCAGCGCAAGATGAGTGCTTCCAGATCCTAAGGCACTCGATGCAACAGGGCTCCTGGAAGTCGGTGCTAGAGGCTCTGGCGGGGCGCACCCAGGAGGCCAGGACCAGACTTGAGCAACTATGGAAAGTATGGGAAGAGTTATCGCTCTCGACATCTGGCCTTCTGCTCCGCAGAGATCGGATTGTGGTGCCCCAATCAAAGGTGGACGAGGTGATCGCTTTGGCTCACCGTGGTCATCAGGGTGCCGCGAAGACCAAGGCACGCCTACGGCTGAAGGTGTGGTTCCCTGAGCTAGAACGCAAGGTGGATGACTTTGTGGCAGCCTGTGTTTGGTGCCAGGCGGCATCTCCCCTGCAGCGGGAACCTGCAATAGAGACAATGCCTAGAGGGACGCGCCCTTGGGAAATCGTTCATGCAGACTTTGGATCCACCACCATGGGCACCCATTTCCTAGTTCTGGTCGACGAGTACTCTAGATACCCCGAGGTGGAGTTTGTGGACTCTGTGGCGTTTGAGCACGTCGTGGTGGCCGTGGAAAAGGTGTTTGCGGCCCATGGTTTCCCACGCACGCTGTGCTCGGACAACGGGGCGCCATTCCAGAGCGAACTCTTCTCGGAGCTGATGGAGAGCTATGGGGTGGTGCACAGGAAAATCATGCCCCTCTGGCCCCGGGCCAATGGCGAAGCAGAACCACTTATGAGGACTCTAAATAAGACCTTTAGAATTGCTCAGGGGCAGGGGCAGTCGCTCCAGAGAGCCCTGTACCAGTTTCTGAGGGTGTACCGCACCACGCCACATGCATCCACTGGAGTGGCCTCGGCTGAGGCATTTTTCAAGCGGTGTCCTCGGGGTTTGCTACCGGAGGTAAGAGAGAAAGAACCTGGGGTGATCAATGACCAACAGGCTGAGATGGGCCGGCGGGTGAGGATAGAGCAAGAGAACGCTCGGAGAGGGCTTTGCCTGCAGCGGCTGGAGCCTGGCGATGAGGTCCTCATTCGGAATAGGCATCTCCATGGGAAGCTCTCCCTACCGTATGAACCGGAACCGCTGGATGTCATCGCGGTCCGGGGATCCATGGTGACTGCATCGGACGGACGGTCGGCGATAACTCGCAAGGTGAGTTTCTTCAAGAAACTGCGGCATCCAAGAACTGATCCACCTCCTGATCCAGACCCAGGAGAGATCCCCAAGGATGAAGGGGAAACACCCTGTCTGCCTGAGTCCCCGGCCCGGGACATGCTCCTGGACAGATCACCAGTGCCGGAGGTGAGCAGGAGGTACCCCCAGAGGGCTGGGCGAGGGAAACCTGCTCACCTCAGCGATTACGTGTTGGGTCACATGGTTGTTTGTCCTGAGGATGAGTGTATACAAAGAGGGGGTGTCCTGGCTGTTGAAGTCAAAGCTATTTGCAACCAATTTTGTTGCAAATCAACATAGTGTGATGGCTACCCTTCGGCGGCGTTATTTAAGCATGCCCTAGGGTAGGTGTACATGCAGGAGGAAAATAATACACATGCGTAAACTGATGAGTGCGAGGAGGTACAGTTTTTATTAAGTAGCTGTCCTCATCCTTTATAACATTTTCTGAAAAAAACTTTTTCTTGTAAATGAAAGGGTGCATTAATTTAACCCATATAACAAACCACAATAGAGAAACATGTATGCGGTCAGTGTAGGTCAATGCCTAAAACACATTCAAGCAAGAAAATGCTGCATGGTAACAATCAGAGAGCGCGAGACACATCTGTACAAGACATCTCATTGTTTCTAATACATTTTGAATTTCTAATACATTTTGAATTTCTCATTGTTAACCATAAAGATGCAACAGGATAAAAACGGAGGGGTGTGTAACTCTAACCTAAGTAGCAAAAAACACAACACCTCTTGGTCCTTTAAGAAAAAAAGATCTTGGAGAGGTCTAGCATAGCCAGGCTATAGGGTGACCAGAATGTAGATCGACGTCACTGAAATAAATCTAAACTAAGATGTGAAGGGGACCTAACATCCTTCAGGAGGGGTGAAAAGGGTCCCAGGACGTTTCGGCTTTCAGTGGGTCACAGCCTTCTTCATGGAGCCAAGGAAAGGAAGGGGTTCCCCTGTAGAAAAAATGGAGGGGGACTGAGGTTACTAAATGTGGTGTAAAGGATAGGTTGTAACACATGCAGTGGTTAAAAAGACATGTACTAAACAATGTCAATGTCTAAAGCAACGGACCACACAAGTAGTAGAACTAGTTTTCTCATATTGCTGGACCAGTACTGACCTTGTACCTGACTTAGTCCTAGGTAAATCCCTAAGACCGTGTAGACTAAGATGGTCACCTCATCTGGTATGGAGAGGGTAGAGTGACAGCAGGGTGCTGTGGAAAGAAGCAAAGACAGGGGCTAAAGTGAGTGAAATGCCCCCTAAAAAGCAGATAACATGGTACATTAGGCAAGGCGGAGGAAGCACCAAAATGAGGACAAGAGGTACCTTAAGCTGGAGGAGGTGCCTCTGCTGTACGAGTCTCTAAGTGCAAGAAAGGAATCTGGCTGGGACGCGAGCTGGAGAAACCATGCGCGCTTGTGGGGGACAAGACTGTCAAACGTCTGTGAGGGGATAAAATACAGGAAGGAATGAGGTATAACGTGCCTTCCCTGGTTGCTGTGTGGCTGAGGACTGTGAACAGCCATTAGTTACCTTGTGGTACGGCAACGCTGCGGACAACGATGTGTCGGGAGCTGGCAGGGACGCTGAATGAAGCTGTGTCCCGGGTGTGTGAATGCGCATGCGTGGAATAGGAAATACTATCCCTACGCGCATGCGCGAAATGTGCGAAGTCATGGCAACCAGAGGTAAACGAAGTCGGGATTGTGAACCACTGGTGCCGTGAAAGCAAAGGAAAAAGCCCTGCTGTGTCCGGCGCTGTGTCTGTAAGCCACCAGAAGCAGACATGAAAGGGAACAGGACAAATGAGCCTGAAAGCAGTGTGAGGATGAGAACTGTTAAGTAAGGGGACCCGGGTGGATGTCAATAAAGGGGTGTTTTGAACATGGGGTTTCGTAAAATGTTAAGTATTCATTTTGGTTTGGTTTGCAGTGTCTAGTATTAGTATTGTTATTGTTCTCCCGGAAAAAGGAGGAGTGAGGCGCTGCCCGATGACTGGGCGCCGAAGCGTGCAACATAAATAAACGGGGCGTTCCCGGACGTGGGAGAGCGACTGGGCAGCCCGAACCGAGAGGACGTCTCTGTCTGAGTCCTTCGGGTTTGGGGGGTTTACGGAAGGCGCTGGGCGGTCCCGACCAACCCCCAACAGTAGAGGCTGTAATTCCAAGTGAAGGTTGCAATTCCACTGATAACATACAGAAGTAATCAGAAGCAATTATGGAGACCACACCAATAATCAAGGAATGTGAAATGTATTGAAAAAGGTAATGAAATAACAAAATGAAAAATCAAATGGTGCAAATAAAGAAATAATGAAAGGAAAGAAATGAAAAAAAGCATTCCAATGTAAAACTAAAATCTGCAACAGGAAACTAGAAAAGTGGTCCATTGCCATTGTCCATATAAAGTACATTAAAGAGGAGCCACCCTTTGCTTTGAGGTCCTTAGCCACAGGGGCTGCCGGGTAGAGGGCTACCCTGGTAGTGTCGGTTAAGTCTGACGATTAGACCAATGAGTGGAGGTGGGTGGGCTGGGAGGCGGGCGGGAAACAACACGGAAGGGAAGGCCGAGGGCCCAGCACAAATTCAATATTTAAAAGCAGATAATCCGCAGGTGCAACACACTACAAAAAGCACACAGCACATACCTCAGCAGCCTGGTGGGAAATTGCCTATTTGCATAAATTGTAGGTTTTTATTCTAACAGGGGATGATTCCATCCCTGATTGAAAATGTATAGTCCAATTTCCAGCCCAACATTGATTATGTGGGTGGAGAGCAGTGACACCAAGTGTGAATGATTTTATTCAGTTTAAGTGAAGTTGGTTGTCAATTGTATATCTAGAGCTAGTTGTGACAACAGTAAGAGCTAGTTGTGACAACAGTAAGGGACAAGGGAAAGTTGGGCAGTTAGTCCCATTTTAAGAGAAAGTAGTGCGGGGGAGCAGTGTCCCTGCCTGCACGAGATGGAGCATGTGCGAAGGACTAGTGTCCCTCTCGGGCACATGCTCTGTTATTGGAATCAAGTGAGAGTAGTGTCTTGCTTCTGAGCGTGCGCAGCATGGGGGTCCAAGTGTACAGCCCCATGTGCGCTGCTTCAGGAGCCCTTATTTAAGGACATGGGCCCTCATTACAACACCGGCGGTAACCAATGGCGCTATTAGCACCATGGTTGCTGCCGGTATTGTAACGAGTCCGCCAATGATAAATGGGGAAATACCGCCCCATTACAAGGTTGGCGGGGCGGTAAATCCCCATTTACCATTGGCCCTTCCCCATTCCCATTTTTGCCCCATAGGGCTCAATGGGACTGGGGAAGGCGGTAATTACGGTACCACAAATTGCGGTACCGTAATTACCTCTGAAGTCCCTCTGCGGGTCCCTACTTTAACGGCTGGTCCAGACCAGCCGTTAACGTCGGGAGCCGCAAAGGGACCTTGTAATCAGGCGTTAAGGGTTTAACGGCGCCGCCACCTTTTACGGCGCCGTTAAACCCTTACCGCAAGGGTCGTAATGACCCCCCTGGTCTGCTCCATCTCGGTTGCGCGGAGCAGACCACTGCAGCCATACCAATGACGCTACTGGAAGCATGATATAGGTAAGAGAGAGGCAGCATTCTATAGGGATTTTATTTTAACTTAATTCCCAATGTAGTTTGACAAACTAGAGAAATTTTGATTTCCAATGTCTATAATTTGTGAAAGGCAACTTTAGTAATGGGGGCAAACTACACTTAAACCTTTTTATTCTCACTCATCTAAAATTGAATGATGGATCCAGATGGGTCATGTAGAATATTGTCACAGCCAATTAGTTATGGCAGTGTAAATCGTGTTTTTTAGGTTAAAGAAACAATTCTCCAATTTAGGAGCAAGAGTGTAACAGTCCACAGGATTTGCAGTAATAACTCAGCTAGGAAGGTAAGGAGATGTAAAACCCAGAGATCTGACAATCTTAGAATGTTGTATGTTAAGACACTGATCTGCATACACTTTACATTATAGATCCTCTGAAATATGTTGGACATTAGTCTTCAAGTATTTTGTATCACAAATGTACAATGAAGGTAAGGCATCACCTTTCTATTGTTAGATTATTAGGACTAATAGTGTTTCGTCCCTCACCTGATACACAGTGCTCACTTGATGAGAATAAGAAGGGTCATCAGGATTTGCATGAAAGACACGTGGATGTTCTAGATAGGAATTCACTTAAGATGGTTGCTTTGATGAGAAGACATGAGAAATAGCCAATTCTCATAATAATTAGGAAATAACATTTAAAGAATGAATCACACGGGACACAGTGTTTTGTGATCTCACAGAGCAATTGATTAAAGGTATGGAATATACAGTAAATGGATAAAAGTCAATCAAGTAACTGATGTAGAGCTACAACAAAAATTATTTTGTTCTTTCTCCTTCTATGTCAATGCCTGACAATGTGTGTTTTATCCCCGTGGTGTGGAACTTTTTCGGATTCACTTGGTATGTGGTATTTATATTATACAAAAAAAGATTTTTCCCGTGTTTTGTTCTTTTTTTAATGTTGATTGTATTGGCAAAATTGTGTTGGAATTATGTAACATCATATGGGGAACACTGAAATAATGTAATGTTAAAGAGGTGATAAATTGACCCTGAAGAAGGCCTATGTTCTGTAAGGTCAAAACACGTTTTGGCAGGAGTATCCCAATCACTGATAGAAATAAAACAAAGATCTGAATGTGAAGAGCTTACTGAGATCTCTCATTGGCAAGAATTGGTAACAATTACAATTGCTAATCAAAAGACTAATATATTGAAAGAATTGAACATTAGTCCATGCACAGTGGATGAACCAATGCCCTTCTTTACACTTTAGAAATATACCTATGTCCTCACAGACAATCATAGTGAATAAAAGCTTTAATTCCACCGACAATATATAGCTGCCCTCGCAGGTGACAATGTTGAGTAAAGACTACATACAGATGTACTCGCAGTCCACCGACAACATACAGATGTCCTTGCACCAAGTACGGGCTAAGTACTGTTGGCTGCCGGTTGCCTGCGCCTTTGAACTTTTGCGTCTCGCCATTCGTGCTGCATCACAGCCTTAAGCCATTGGAGCAGCGTTGGAGCCTCTGTGTGGTCCAAGTGCAATTCACGGACTTTTTTCCCCTGGAGGACGTACAAACTGGTAACAACAGCCTGCCTGACCTCTAGGTGATTACGCTATCCCTGTGCTGCCTAGTTGTGAAGTTGTGCACCACTCTGGTTAAGTTGTGCACCATTGTAGTTTTTTTTGTTGGTTGTGTTTGTGTGCTAGAGGGCTAGTCTGTGTTCTCAATATCCCATTTCTATTTTTTGAAGGTGTTTCCTGCTGAGGAGGCTCCGCCCCCCCTGTCACGTGTGACACTTCTCGTCGCTTTCAAAAACACACAGCCTCGCGCACCCGCGCCGCGCACCAAGTATGGGCTAAGTACTGTTGGCTGTTCGCGGTGCGCGGCGCGGGTCGCTGGTCCTTCTGAGACTGGTTCATTTGTTGACAGAGGAGTTCAAAGGTATTGATTAACTACTGACTAAATAACGGTGGTCAGTCTGCGCAGCAGCAAAAGTCTTGCTGAAGGTAATTCTCATGTAGGGATGAATGCCACAAACCTGGTACTACTACATGACTCTGATATAGAGCCAAATCCAATTACATTTAATGTAGCAGTATGTGAAGATGGTATAAATGACACAAAAAACATCCCGTATAGTCTGCAATCACTAGCAGTCGAACCGAATGATGATACATTTAATCAGCCACCCTCCAGCACATCTAATGTTCTTTTTGCAGCTGGAGAATCATTCAAAACGCCCACAAACAAAAAAATCTCTGTTGTAATAACTCCAAAAGAGCTAGTAGGGAATTTGGCAGTTGTAAAGCAAGACGTCAAAACCTTTGTGGGATCTAATGTCATCTCTGACGTCTCTTTTTTGGGCCCTGCATTGATTGGTGAATGGGAGAAACGTTGTCGAATTTCACTTACTCCGAATTCACCGGTTGTATTTTTGCCTTCTGAGGTCGAACGCATTTGTTTGCATAACTTACAAGAAGGGCCTTCTATACTTTCTCTTGCTGGTATCGAATCACACCATCCTGAACGTGCAAAGAGACCTTCTTGCAGCTCCCCCATATTCTGTAAAATATCCAATGCTCAAGGACCTATTTCAGTACCTACACAAATGGTGAATGAAACTTTTGATGAAGATATGTGCTATGAGGCAGGGCCACGCCCCCCTCCAGTTAAACATCAACAATCTAACTCCAAGGGTCCGATTAATGATGATGAACTATGTCATTTTCCGGTGATTTCATCTCTTCTAAATCTACTGGACAAGGGCCATGACCTAACCCACATGCACATTAACTCCCTAAAAGAAATAGTGATAACTCTCACTAATAAGTTACCCAAATTGAGGGTATGTTGACTTCTCAATCTGCTGTACAATCAGAGAAACAGGCACTAGTAGACGCATGCTTATTGAAAGCTCTGTCAGTTAAAGACCAAACGTGTAGGCATCAATTTACACAAACGATTGATCCTTCTGAAATTGTGGCATTTGAATCACGCACGTATGCAAGAGCTGTTGTGGAAGGCCCTAAGGAGGTATGCTCTCCCATGGCTTCTGTTGGGTCATCTACTTTATTGGATGAAGTAAAGCAGAACTCTAGGAGATTGGATGAGTTAGTTTGCTTATTAACAAGACAACACTTAGATTTAAAATTTGGTGGGGGACGTCTTGAGGAGTTTGTTGATGCTATTGGTTCTATGACAATGCCACAAGAGGATACACCTAACAGCCCCTCTCCCTTGGTAAATGTCATAATTGAAGCCGAAGAAGAAAAACTGAGAAATGATTCCATTATCACTGAAAATCTGGTGAAATTCAGCGAAAAGGGAGATAAAGCAAGCAATGATTGTGAGGACATTGATTGTGAAGGGACACAGCTACTCTTTATGTCACGAAAAATGAAGCGTGCACATATTAGGGCAATCAAAAGAGAAAATAAACTGAAAAAAAGTTATCTATTCTGGATGCAAAAAAAACATGTCAGGTTGATAGCAGAAAAAATAAGAAAAACAAAAAGAGGGAGATCATTGCTGATGATTCAGATGAGCTGCAGTCCTTTAATCCTCTTCTAGGTTCTGCAAACGAATCAAAGATTGCCCTCACACAATTGAATGATGAATCAAAGGTAGTCTTAAATGTGGTTCCTGCAGCTGATACCCACTCCCAAACAAAATGTACGGGAACCAATAAGAAGAAATCTCTGGTTGAATTAGGAGTGGGTAATTCGGGACAGATGGCACAAGGCCATCTTTCGAACTTTTATCCTATCATTGAAAAAAAAATCACGGTGAAGGGGCGAATGAAGGATCAAGCTCCGGATAAGAATTTGGGTACAATCTCTAAACAAAAAAAAGCCTGTACCATGATGACTAATAACAGCTCTGCAGGGAACACTAACAACCTCCAATTTGACGAGGAGTATGAAAGAAATAATACTCATCTAGTGAGTCAAATCGACTCAAATGAATGTGAGGAGGCATCCAATAATGTAGAAATGGAAGCTACTGACACTAAAGAATTTGATGAGAGTAAGCCTCCTCCCCATGGTAGCCATGAAAAAGAAGAAACCAAATATGTTTTTAACAGAAATGTAAGGTACTTTCTGGGCTGGTCTAGTGATCAGGCAATTAATGGAAAACAAAGGTTGAACAGATCGTTTTTGTTCAGTATCTTTAAAGAGTGTCCTCAGTTGAGAACCCTCCATAGGGATGACATTGAGTGGTTAAGGTTGGCGAACCACAATAATCTCAGAATGATCTGTGCCCCATATTCTGCGATGATACTCAGGTTATTGTGGGACCATAGAGAGGATTTTAATTCTCGTGGGCTAACATTACATCTATTTAGGACGATTGAAGAAGCTGAGGTATTCTTAAATGAAATGTTAAAACCTGAGGTAGTGATTGGATCCACTCAAGCAAATTCATTAGCTGGCTCCGAACAAACTGCTGAATTAATATCAAAAATATCTGAGCTGGTGGGAGCCACCTCGAACATTTTGTGGTTAGCTCCCTTAATGTCCTCTATTCTTGAATTCTCTAACATGCAAAACAAACAATAGACAAATAATGTCATAGCTCAAAATGTACAGAATCTTAAAATACTATCTTGGAATTGTGGGAAAAGGAATTTGGAGAAATGGGCTTCTCACTATGTATCAATGGGTTCTCACACAATTATATTCTTACAGGAAACTATGTGTGTCAATGAATTGAATATTGAGGGTTTTTCCAACTTTTGTGTACCAGCTGTGAGAGGTGTAACTGGTCGTCTGCTTGGAGGCACTGGTATACTTATTAATAATGTCATGAATCATAATTCAAAGGTCATGTATGCGAAACATGGTTTGCTTGCAGTTGAGTCTATCTTTACAGGTGTATTGTCCTGTGTATTGCTATTTGTATGTGTGTACCACAATCCTGCGAACCTGTCGATTGAGGCTGCATTGGATAATATGGATGAGTTACTTGAGGAGGCTATGGTCAGAAACCCAAACTACACGATTGTCATTGGGGGTGACTTTAATGCTGTCTGTTTATCCCAAACATCTAAGTTACTTCACAAGTGTAAGCCTTCTTCAAGTGTCTCAGAAACTATGGGGAAGCGCTGGGTCTCCTATTTTAAAGATTGGAATATTCAATTGCTGGAATATCATACTGGTGATCACAAAGGAACCTGGAAGAGAGGGTTGCACTCCTCATACATTGATTATTTTTTTGTCTCATCCGTATGCATGCCTTTGGTAAATAATGTAACAATCCATAAACAAACATCGAGCGACCATTTTTCAATAAGCACAAGTATAAGGTCGATTTGGCATCCTTAAATATAGATGCAGCGCTGGGATTGGTGACCCTCTATCGCGCTCAGAATTCTGTGGGATGGTATCCTAAAATGTGTAGAGAGCTTTCTTTCCTGGTTCATAGAGATGTGATTCGGTGCATAACAATGTTAATCTGCTTTTTAATGCACGAAGAAGAGAAGATTGGAATTCTCTTATAATTAAAGAACATATTGGGCCTCATTACGACCCTGGCGGTAAGGGGTTTACGCCAGCGTTAGCTGCGCCGACCCCTTACCGCCAATTACGAGGTCCCCTAGCGCCATGGTGCTTTTAACACCTGCTTTTAGCAGGTGTTAAAATCCATGGCGCTAAGGGACCATGGAGTTAATTACGCCACCGTAATTTACGGTGGCGTAATTAACGCCTTCCCCACTCCTATTATGCCCTATGGGGCAAAAATGGGAATGGGGAAGGGTAAATGGGGATTGGGGACTTACCGCCCCGCCAAGGTCGGAATGGGGCGGTAAGTCCGCCAACCAGCATGGCGTAAACGTAGTTTACGCCATGGTGGTAAAGTCACGGCCCAGGCGGTAACTTACCGCCTGGGTCGTAATGAGGCCCATTGAATATCTAGTCAAAAAAGCTAATTCATTTAACTCAACAGGAGAGAGTGGGTATAATCTGGAAATAGCAGTTGCTAAGAGGGTCAAAAATCGATCTCTACGAGCATTAAAGCAAAAACATCTGCAATTCTCTCTCTATTATCTCACAAAAAAAAAGGATCATAAACGACTATAGGAAAAAAATAAAAAAATCCATAAAGATTCAAGTGAAGTTATCAGCTAATCAACAAATGATGAAGGGCCTCATTACGACCCAGGCGGTAAGTTACCGCCTGGGCCGTGACTTTACCACCATGGCGTAAACTACGTTTACGCCATGGTGGTTGGCGGACTTACCGCCCCATTCCGACCTTGGCGGGGCGGTAAGTCCCCAATCCCCATTTACCCTTCCCCATTCCCATTTTTGCCCCATAGGGCATAATGGGAGTGGGGAAGGCGTTAATTACGCCACCGTAAATTACGGTGGCGTAATTAACTCCATGGTCCCTTAGCGCCATGGATTTTAACACCTGCTAAAAGCAGGTGTTAAAAGCGCCATGGCGCTAGGGGACCTCGTAATTGGCGGTAAGGGGTCGGCGCAGCTAACGCTGGCGTAAACCCCTTACCGCCAGGGTCGTAATGAGGCCCGAAGTATCTCATCACTCATGACACCAGGAATATTTGGGCAATACTAAACAACAAAAAGGGGGCGCTGTTGCATGATTTTGCCTCTCCAATTGCTTCAAGTACTTGGATTGACTGTTTCAAAAGTAAATACAGTTTTCCCTTGCAATTTAAAACCTATAACTCTGGCATACTTGAGTATAATTGTAAGGATTATCTTTTCTTCTCCATGAATGAGATCGTTGATGCTATTAATCTGCTCAATTACTCCAAAGCCGCTGGTGAGAAAAGGCTGTCTACATATGTCCTTGTGGACGATTGTGCAGAGTAAAGTCTGCAATTTATTTTTTTTTTTTGTAAAAATATCTTTATTAAGTGCTTAAAGATGATGCAAGGGTAATAAATTCAATTCAATAAGAAGACTTTTGTGGCAATTACATTCCCCCCTCAAAGCAGAAGGGGTAGTTTCAATTTTACTTTGGGCATTTGGGTGGGTACATATATATTTTCTGTTCAGAGTCTGTGGTTTACAAAATGTTCGTGTTTTGCCTGAGTAGGCTAAGAGTTCCCTTTTTTTTTTTTTTTGGGTGATTGCCTGGGCTGGGGGTTTTACTCAGGTCCCCCATCTTCCAGGCTTTCCTTGATTTCGTAGTCTCTTAGCAGGCCGTGGACCATCCTGTCTGCAATTCCACCGACAACATACAGATGTCCTCACAGGCGGTGATTGCTAGTAGAGGCTGTAATTCCAAGTGGAGGTTGCAATTCCACTGATAACATACAGAAGTAATCAGAAGCAATTGTGGAGACTAAAGGCTGCCATTTCTTTAACGACGTGCAGATGTCCCAGGCGATTATGTCGAGTAAAAGCTGTAATTCCACCCTCAACATACCGATGTCCCTGCATGCGATTATGCAGAGTAAAAACTGCAATTCTACCGATACCGTAACGATGCCCTTGCGGGCGACGATGATGAGTAAAAGCGGCAACTCCATTGACAACATACAGATGTCCTTAGAGTAAAGACTGTAATTCCACCGACAACATATATATGTCCTCACAGGCAATTATGCTGCGTAAAGGCGGCCATTCCACCGACAATATACAGATGTCCAGGTAATAATGGCGAGTAAAGGATGCAATTCCACCGACAACATACAGATGTCCTGATGATGGCGAATAAAAGCTGTAATTCCACAGAGTGAAGGCTTCAATGCCCCTGACAACATACCGAAGTAATCAGAAGCAATTATGGAGACTATCCGCCAGGCGATTATTCCGAGTAAATGCTGCAATTCCACCGATAACATACAGCTGTCCTCGCAGGCCAATATGGCGAGTTTAAGCTGTCGTTCCAGGCAGCCCTTTCACCATCCCCATGCCCCACAGGCAGCCCATCCCTCCTCCCCATGCCCCGCATGCAGCCCATCCACCCTCCCCATGCCCCGCAGGCAGCCCATCCACCCTCCCCATGACCCTCAGGCAGCCCATCATCCCTGAACATGAACCCGCAGGCAGGCCAAATGGCACCATGCACTTGGGAGCCCCGACTCATGTCCCCCAACCCACCCACCCCCAGTGACAGACACCTTCCAGCAGGCCCCAACACATGGCCCACCAAACAACATGTCATAACAAAACAGACCCATGAATACGTGTGGTTCGCGTGCGTGTGGCGTTCCGTGTACTTCCCAGCAGTACATCCCCAGTTACACCCTTATTTTCACGCGTTGTTCCCCATTCTGTGCGTTCCACCCCATGTTCCGCCCCCTTTTTGGTGTGTGCGCTAACGTTGTGCGCTTTCACTGTGCGCATCACGCATAGCGTTCTGGATGTTGCAATGACGTGTGCGCCCGTGTGCGCCATGCACGGATTCCTTTTTCACGCTTGCGCCAGCTTGAGCCACGATTTTTGGTGCACATTTGTTCCATGAATCGGCCACTATATAGATTCCCTCGTAGTGATAATGGTGAGTAAAGCTTGCCTACAGATGTCCTCGCAGACGATTGTGCTGAGTAAAGTCTGCAAATCAACCGACAACATACAGATGTCCTCGTAGACGTTGATGCGAGTAAAAGGTGCAATTCCATTGACAGCATACCAATGTCCTCACGGGCGATGATGGCGAGTACAGGGTGTAATTCCACCGAGTGGAGGTCGCAATTCCACTGATACATACAGAAGTAATCAGCAGCAATTATGGAGACTAGTAGTCAGAGTGTCCTGTGTGCCGTGGACCACAACTCTTTTGTGCTGTTGGACTGAAGGACTTTACAGCAAGTTACTCGTGAAATAAGTGCTGAAACAGCATGAGAAGACTTGCTGAGACAAAGGGCCTCATTACGACCCAGGCGGTAAGTTACCGCCTGGGCCGTGACTTTACCACCATGGCGTAAACTACGTTTACGCCATGGTGGTTGGCGGACTTACTGCCCCATTCCGACCTTGGCGGGGCGGTAAGTCCCCAATCCCCATTTACCCTTCCCCATTCCCATTTTTGCCCCATAGGGCATAATGGGAGTGGGGAAGGCGTTAATTACGCCACCGTAAATTACGGTGGCGTAATTAACTCCATGGTCCCTTAGCGCCATGGATTTTAACACCTGGTAAAAGCAGGTGTTAAGAGCACCATGGCGCTAGGGGACCTCGTAATTGGCGGTAAGGGGTCGGCGCAGCTAACGCTGGCGTAAACCCCTTACCGCCAGGGTCGCAATGAGGCCCAAAGACTCTCTTCACTTGCTACCTGCTGCCTGCCCCGCTGACGCTCGCCCTTCCGCAAAAACAGGACTGGGAGCAAAGTGTAGCAGAGGGTAGTCAGAGTGTCCGGTGACAGCGGAGAGCTGACAAGCTCCGCTATATGCAGCGTCCTCGGTTTAAGGAGCGGTAGTAAGGTAAAACACTGCAAACTTTTATTTTTTGGAAAGAAACGTGTTTTTAGATACTATTCCTTATTGGCATAGACAATAATCAAGGAAACATGCCACCAGAGCAATGGAACGACTTGGAGGAGTGTGGGTCAAAATCAGAAAAGCAATTACCGCCTCTTTCACAACCACAGACACTGCATGGAAACCCGGGAGAAATACAGGACGGCCTGCAACAATAAGAAGCCGACAGAGATACTCAAGGAAAGTCAAATTTGGAAAAAGATCTGTCTTTAAACATTGCCAGTGATAACATAAATGAAAATTATATAGCCAGACAAACCCAAAGTCTGGAGGAAAAGACTCCTGAAGATCGAATAAGGATCCTTAAATAACTGAAAGACGCAACAAAGCCCAGTGAGTCAAGTCCGCACGAGGCGGCCTTGGAAGTAACACCCACAAAAGGAAGAAACGACAGGGATGAGGTTGACTGTAATAGACAGGAACCGGAAAGGGACAAAGTCATCAGAACTTGGGAAGGGACAAATATTCCCAACAAAAAGCAACGGTGACTCGAGGAAGAGCCACACAATGGAACATTGGGGGGCAAAGTAAACAACACACAATGTGGGCTCTCCCCTGAACGGTATGCCAGCCCCGAGAATGTGGTTACCAACAAAAAGATCACAGGCTCGGCCTATGCCGGGACAACTGAGTTACATAAATAACCGGTCACAGGAAAAAAAATATTTGGAAACCGCAGAACTCATCGGGCTCAATGGCCCGGACCGTTTTTCATTTAACCAGACGCAGATAATGGACCACCAAGATCAGAGCAAAACATTTCAGGGCAGGTCGACTCTAACAAGACAAACCAAGGTAGCCCTGAAAATAATGGACAACGTCCTTCTGGAAACATCCAGAACAATGGAAGAGGAAGCAAGGACAGAAACATTAATAAGTGACAAAGCCAAAATCGTGCAAAACACAGAGACGATTAGAAAGGCAACAAAAGATACTACAACACAAACAAATAACCAAGACAAAGACGAGCGGGAAAACCAAAAAAGGGATTACACAAGACCGGGCAACACAAACCAACAAGGAAACGGAGACGGAGCAAGTCACTTAAAGAAACACAGTACATGCAACCATTAACTCATCAAAGTCACCAACACCAGTTGAGTTCAATAAAGAAACAACAATAGAAGGACCAAACTTACATGGATACCCAGAAAAAAAGCTCCTGTTGGTCTCCACAATGACAGCAATTCTAACGCCCTTCATGAAACTCTTTGAAGACCTGGCCAGTACACTGCAAGACCATTCCACCTTACTGGCCATGATGCACTCGAAGACGATCTTCATGGAAGGTTTCATAATATCGGTACAAAACAATCTAGACAATTGTGAGGCAAAAGTTGCTCAGTTGTTGCACGATATACTGGAGCCGATAATAAAGGAAAGACAAGATAAGAGACAAGCAGAAAGGAGAGAATCAGTGGTGGAGGTTCCAGGAAACAAGTCCGATGAGTGGGTGGCAACAGCCATGACCGAGGGTAGGGAAGCTAACACTCATGGAACTCTTGGATCCAACGTCGCCACTAGAACCTACAATAGAGTCGAAACACCTTCCAGTCAATAAAAAAAGAACTCCTAACAAAGAGTAGGAGAACTAAGGAGGGTATGGAAGCAGACATTCAAGTGATCCCTGGACCCAATGACGTCCTCGTACAATATAACAGAGCTGAACTTGTACAACACAACAGAGCTGAACTGTCATCTACCCAGCCAGGAAACAACAAATCCTTAAAAAAGGGTAAAAGAAATGAGGATGTGTCCCAAGGAAACCCGTCCAATCAGGAAAACCAACAAACTGCAGAAAGGGAAGGGAGCAGGGGAACCGAGACAGGGGTTCAAAAACTTACTGACCCAGAAGGGGCAACAGTAAATGAGAATGGTAAAAGCAACCAGACAAATAACCCAATAACAACACCCTTAAGAAATCTAAACTCAGGAGCCATTGGGGCCGATTCATGGAACAAATGTGCACCGAAAATCGTGGCGCAAGGTGGCGCAAGCGTGAAAAAGCAAGCCAAATCCGTGCGTGGCGCACACGGGCGCACACGTCATTGCAAAATCCAGAACGCCATGCGTGAGGCACACAGCAAAAGCGCACAGTGTTAGCGCACACACCAAAAAGGGGGCGGAACACGGGGCGGAACGGGGAATAATGCGTGAAAATAAGGGCGTAACTGGGGATGTACTGCTGGGAAGTACATGGAATGCCCACACACGCACGAACCACCCGTATTCATGGAATCGAATAGGGGAAACCCGCGCACGGCCAAAGACACGCACAGGCCTAAACACGTCCGCCACACGAAGGCAGGCGGTAGCGTCCCTGTGCATTACAAAAGTGTGCGCAAACAAAAAACACGTATATACAGCTACGATGAATGTCCCATTCTGTGTCCCCCTAGGAGAAATTACGTGTCATGCAATGCACAGGCATCCCATAAAAGCAAGAAAAAGAGATAACCGACCCCTATTGCCCACGTGCGTGTAAAAAAACACACGCAGTACACTGTGGCAGCCAGGAGCCCAAAAAATACGTACGCGATCAACATGCAGGCTAGTATGCCTGGAAAAAAAGGGGAACGCGACAAACAGGGACACCCGCAGTGGGAAAAACAGCATGTGTGTCTCACCGTCTGCCTTGCGCGTAGTAGAAGAACGCGTAGCCAACACCCACCCGCTGTGAAGTAATCTCATGTGAACCCCAACGCCTGGAAAACACATGCACCGCTTTCCACGAAAAGCACGTACAGAGCGATGGAAACCCACGTGGGACCTTCAACCCGTGCCAGGGGAACGCCCGCGCGTGTCACGTCACAGACGCGCTTATGCGCTAAGGGCCTTTCCTCGAATTACACGCTGACGTGCAGTTTTTGCACGTGCCAAATCACTCTGTATCAAGCTGGCCACGCGACAACACACGGAAGACCACACTCCTGCCCAGAAAGCTGAATTACTGCCCCCAAGAGCCCCGAGCATCCTCCCATGAGCCAACTGCTGCTGCCTGCTGCCACCATGCCCTGCCATTTGGTGCCTGCACATCTGCCATCTGCAGGGGTCCAGTTGCTGTGACCATCCCTGCTGGAACAGAGGACTCCTGACTGAAGTTCCATCGCTCCACAGCCCAACCCCAGGACCCTGTTGGCCACCCACACCTGCCTAGGGGGTTGCCATGTCGGGGTAAACACCATCAGAGACCACTGGCGACCCCCAGCCAGAGAGGCAGAGAGCTACCAGCTTCAGTGATAAGGAAGTTGGTATCCTGGTGGAGCAAGTTCTGGGGTATTATGATGCCCTCTTCACACCATTGCGCGCTGCCAATGAAGGACGGAAGAGGATCTGGGAGGACATAGTGGGTGCCATCAACGCGACATCAAACACGTCCGGAAGTGCTGGGAGGACTACAAATCCAGGACATTCAAGAAGGCCCGGTGTCTCTTGGAGGCAGCGGATGCAGTGGGGCACTGGGCCCATCTTACCACCCAGCAGATGAGGGTCCTGTAGTGCATTCGCCCAGTGCTTCACCACCAGATCCTCAGGATGCAGGCCCGTCTGGAGTCGAGCGGTAAGTGCCCATGAATTCACGTTTGAAACAGTGTATGTTGAAGCGTGGTGGAAGTTAGCTACTCGGCTGCATGTGTGACATGAGTCATGTATGGATTTGTGTGTGCAGAGACATGATGGTGTTGCATGTGAGTCCAGTCAGGCGTGACCTACATGGATGGTGTATGTGTTACAATGCATCATGCGGAGCAGCATGCGGAATTCACACATGTATGCATGCCTGTGCCTGTACTTTGACATTTTTGGGGTGTGAGAGATGTGTGCTGCTGTCATGGACATGCATGATGTACATGTCCGTGTGTCAGAGTAGTGTGTGCACCATGGATGCATGACACATGTCCGTGACGATGTGTTGATTCACTGATACAGCGTACTCATCCTTGTATCCACTGTGTCTGTGGGCATACGGGGCCAGATGCATGACCCTCCGGTGATGCGTGTTCATGTGATCAGCATGTCCCATGATTCATGTGAGTTTTAGCCCACCATTGGATGTTTCTACGGTGCCGTGGACATGGATGCAAATGTTTGTTACATGTGCCAATGCCGGTTCCTGCATGTGTGTTGCCTGCACTGACCCATTTGTTGTTGGGAGACATGATGTAAGTGACGTTTGACAGTGCCATTCATGTGCTATTGCTTTCTGTCTAGGGGACTATTGTACAGTACCCTGATGCTTGTGTTCAATGTCTCCCTTTACACAGCGGCGAGTGAAGAAGAGGGCAGAGATGGCGCTGTGGAGGAAAGTGGCAAGGATGCCTCCACCGGCCGGCGACGCAAGGCCCAGTCACCCTCCCAGGAAATTCCATCATCCGGGAGCGAGGGGACTGGTGCCGCGTCTGGCACTACTGCTGCAGCGGAAGGGGCGGATGAGCCCACACAGGGGCTTGCAATGGCAGACGCGGTGTGGAGCCATCCAGGTTGGTGGTGTGTATAGAGGAGGAGGAGGCCGCTACAGAGCCGCACATGGGGCCTGGTGGGGGTGGTACCACTGGTGCAAGTGGAGCAGTCGAGGGGCAGGAGGCAGGACAGTTTGCAGCTGTTAGGCAGAATCCAGTGCAGTTCCCTTAGGGAGCACTACACCAGATTAGGACTACAGGTTTGAGCAATAAATCCCCTTTGGTATCAGTCTTTACCACAAGAGTTAGTTGGTAGCTGTGGCTGAGCAGTCAGACTTATCTCAAGAGGGAGATGAGCAGTATTCAGGGTTTACACATTAGGCCCAGTAGACTATGGAACAAGGAAACACTGACCAAAGCTTGTAGTTAAAAAGTATATATATATTTATTTTATACACTTCTAATCAGACACATGTATCACAAGTATCAAGCAAGTTAAATTAAGTCAAGGAAAAATATACACACTCCCTAAATGAATTGTAGACCAAGTGAACCAGAGTGAAAACTGAGCAAAATGGCCCAGTGACAACTACACACAAGAGATCCTCTAACAATACCTCACAAGGGAGGGAAAGCACAAGTTATTCAGAAATAGGTCCTTATATACCCTATCAACACTTCCCATCAGTTGTGAACCAGTTCAGCAGAACAGTGCATCAATATAAGCAATTCATAAAATGAAAACTGAGCAAAATGGCCTTTCACAATGATTATGCAGTGGGAAGAAAGAGTAGTTATAAGAAAGGGATGCACCACACACTTCGAATGGAGAATCCATCTCGAGAAGCAGATCTAACAAATGTGACCAGAGTCAGTAGGCCTGTGCCAGAGTTAGTGGTACAGGGCAAGGGCCCAGGAGCAAAATGTTCTCGTAGCTGCAGTCAAGTCTTTGGTTAACAATATTTGAAAGGGTGGTTGCAAAAGTTCGAAAGACAATGTTAAGAGAGAGGGGGCGGCCAACCCAACAGGTACGTAAAGGATTTAAAACACCTTTAGCACTACAGCGGAGAAAGAGCGGCCTGGCGGAACAATGTACCTTAGATGAAGAAGTGGCTCCTGCGGTGGCAGTTGTTCCTGGTAGTTCCTGCAGTTCGGGTGATACAGCAGAAGAAGAGAGGCTCTCATCGTGGAGGAAGGTTTGAGTTACTGCACTACCCAGGGATGAAACCAACCGCGGTGCTGCCTGATGATTAAAAGGTACGCTCCTTTAAATCGCGGTCCGGGTGGACTGGTGCCTGGCTATCCGGCCTCCGAGTACAGGGTACGGGAGATTCGAACAAGGCACGTCCGGGAAGGTGATTGGCAAGCTGGTTGGACCCACCAGCTCATGGGAAGAAGGCTCTTGCAGGTGAAGATCTTCTCTCGTCGTGTGGAGAAAAGTGGTGAGACGCTGCAGCAGGGCTTCACCAGTGGTTCAGTCATTGCAGATGTCTTTGGCTTCTCTCCTCTTCAGCCTCTTAGTTCCAGTGGTGACGTCTTGCTCTTCCAGTCCTCAGGACCCTGCTTTTATGCAAAAAGATCCCCATTCATACAGCCTAGCTGTCACTCACACATTGGAGTGGTCATCTTGGTGGGAGACCCTCCAGCCTATCAGGATAGAGTGGGACCTGGGTTGCGAAGGCATCCCTGTCCAGGGGTCCTACTACCCCTCCCACACAATGGACCCACCCCAGACTCAGTGGCGCCGGAAGGAGGGCTTCTGGGCAAAAGCCTGCCAAACGGATGAACAAAGGATCCCCGACCTGGGTTAGGATTGTAGAGAAAGACACGAGAAAGAAGTTATATTAAAGTTTTGGCAATAAAAACCCACCGGAGCAAAGTTAATATTAAAATGCACCGGCGGTATGTTAGAGGCTGTCAGAAAAAGTGGTAGCCTCGAACAATGGGAAAATCCCATAGAGAAATATTTGCGGTCGAATATTTATGGTAGTAACCACTACCACCAGCCAGAAACTTTTGAGAGAGGGACTTTAGGGTACCCCCTCGAAAATGAACATAGGGGGAAAAACTATTAACCCCTTCCAGTACCTCCATAGTAAGATGGGTTGTACTGGTTTAGTTCATAGGATTTGACTAGTAAAGTCAATGGGGACTTCACATGCCCTGGGAGACAGTAGTCAGTCCCAGGGTATGGAGTCTATGTTTGGGGGTCGCTACGACACCCCTGTGTCACTGAACTGAGGGTGCTGTGTAACACATGTGCATAAAGATGCTTCCTATGGGGTTGAGAAAGATCCCATAGGCATTAAACACAAAAATAGCCTAGAACACACATAGCAAAATGCCTAAGAGTGGGAAAAAGAGTCTCACTCCTAGCAGGTAAAAAGAAACAAACCCTTCAAATCCAGCAAAGCTGCTGGGCGACTCTATAGGTAAGGGAAATTAGCAACAGAATGAGAATTCTCCCTAACACTCACCCCCCCCACCCCATACTAAGGGACAGGAGGATCTAATCCACTCCTGGATGAGTCTCAAACCTCTAGTCGGTTAAAAACATCCTAGAGAGACCATCAGAATTTTGGTGGTGACATCCTGACCTGTGTTCTATGGTAAAATCAAACCCTTGGAGGCAGGTTGACCATCTGAGCAGTTTTGGGTTTTCCCCTTTCATTTGCATTAACCATCTCAAGGGTTGGTGGTCTGTTTGAATGATGAAAGTAGATCCATACAAGTATGGTCTAAACTTCTTCAAACCCACACAATGGCAAAACATTCTCTCTCAATAGTTGCCCACCTTGTTTCAGGTTCCTTCAGTTTCCTACTGATGAAGCAAATGGGGTGCTCCCTACCTTTGTCATCCAGTCGACTGAGTACTGCACCTATACCTATATTGGAAGCATCTGGTTGTACAATGAAGGGTTGGTGGTAGTCAGGAGCTCTGAGAACTGGAGCTTGACAAAGAGCTTTCTTCAGGCTTTCAAAGGCCTGATTGCACTCCTCATTCCATTTGATCTTTTTAGGCAACTTTAGAGAAGAGATTACATTCAGTGGAGAAGCTATGGATCCATAGTTCTCAATGAAATTCCTGTAATACCCAGTGAGGCCAAGAAGGCTTTCACCTGGGTTTGAGTAGAAGGGGTTGTCCAATTTTGCACAGATTCAATCTTGCTGAGCAAAGACCTTATTTCACCACCTCCTACCTCATGCCCAAGGTAGACCACTTTACCCTGACCAATTTGACATTTGCTTGCCTTTATGGTCAGATGGGCCTGTTCCAGAGCCTGCAAAACATATCCTAGGTGGTCAACATGTTCTTTCCAAGTAGGGCTGAACAATGCAATGTCATCCAAGTATGCCATGCAGAAGTCCTCCATCCCATTCAGAACCTGATTAAACATCATTTGGAATGTAGCAGGTGCATTCTTTAATCCAAAAGGCATAAACTTAAATTGGTATGAGCCAACTGGGGTGGAGAATGCAGTTTTCTACTTGGCATGGTCAGTCAGGGCTATTTGCCATTCGCCTGACGTGAGATCAAATGTGCTGAGGAACTTGGCTGAACATAGTCTATCCACCAGCTCATCTGTCCTTGACAAAGGATGGGCATCAGTCTTAGTTAATGCATTTAGAGCTCTATAGTCCACACAGAATCTCAACTCCTTGGATCCTGCCTTTGGTACTAACACAACTGGGCTAGACCATGGACTAGTAAAGGGCTCTACTACTGTTATGCTCACCTGGCTCCCACAGAGGCGTCGATCTGGACTGGACTGCTGCGGTCTCCCCCAATGTGACGCGTAGGGCTGAGATGACGGACTTAACTGGCCCACCTAGCTTCATTTGCTTGGCCCGTAGGAATATTCTTCTGCAAGTGGAGAAAGGGAATTAACCACCCGGAAGAAGCCAGACCGTTTCCTTTCTCTGGTGGTCGGAAGTTGTCAGCAGTCCTGGGAATCTTTTGGCATGTGTCGCATGGATCCATGCCTTCCGACCGTCCACTCGAATAGCGGTTTGCGTCACCAAAAGTACTTGGTAGGGGCCGCGCCACCTGGGTGCTAATGCTGTCTTCCGCTCAAAGTTCTTAATCAGGACCCAACTTCCAGGCTCCAGCGAGTGCCCCGGTCCGGTGTATCGCACTGGCAACGCCTCCTGCACCTGCTGATGAATCAAACGCAACTTCTGCATTAAAAGGCCACAGTACGTGCTTAACACAGGATGCTCGACCTCACATAATCTTTTGGGCTGCGGTGCGCACCATACATTTGCCGGTCTCCCCATTATAATTTCATAGGGGGAGAGCCCAGTTTTAGCCTGCACAGACGTGCGCATGCACAATAGCGCTAGGGGTAATGCATCCACCCAACTCAACTTGCTCCCAGCACAGATTTTAGCTGTCTTTGACTTTAAAATACCGTTATGTCTCTCAACAAGCCCGGCAGAACTGGGATGCCTGGAACTGTGGAATCGTTTCTCTATCTGCAGACCTGCACAGATCTGTAGTACTACTGCGCCCACAAAGTGTGGGCCGTTATCTGACCACAGGACACGGGGCAGCCCGAACCAGGAGAAATACTCTTTCAACATTACTTTTGCCGTTGACATGGCAGTGCAGTCTTTTAAAGGATATGCCTCCACCCACTTGCTAAATGCCCAGATCACCACTAACACATATTTGTAGTTCTGGCACCTTTCCATTTCTATGAAATCAAAATGGATCACCTCAAATGGCATAGAGGGTGGGCCAAAACTACCTACTGGAGTCACGGTTCCATTCCCTACATTGTGTTGCAGGCACGTAATACAATTCTGCACTAGCCTTTCTGCATTCTTTTTTATGTGCTCATTTTTCCTTACTATGGATAAATGCTGTACCATCTTCTTTGCGCAAATGTGGGTAGGGCTATGTGCCATTGTAACCATTGCGGTTACGTAACAATTTGGCAACATCCAGTTCTTGGTCTCTTTGTCCACCCAACATCCTTCCAAATCTAACTAAGCAGAGCCCTCAGTCCACCCCTGAATCTCTTCAGTAGTGGCCTCAGCCTGCATTTCTTTGACTGTGGGAACTCCATTCTCTATCATACAAGGTACTTCCTCAGTCTCTACTGTCATCATTTTATTTCCCAAATCTGTGGCTGTTTGTTTTGCAATCCTGTCTGCAAATGCGTTTCCCTCTCCCACTTTACATGTTACTTTTCTATGCGCCTCGCATTTTACTATAGCTAAGCGCTTTGGAAACGTGAGTGCAGACAACAATCGTACAATCAAAGGGCCATGCTGAATCCTGGCCCCATGTGATGTCAAGAAACCCCTCTCAGCCAAAGTTATGAACCATGCCAAAGACGTACTGGCTGTCAGTATAAATATTCACGTTCAAATTCTCAGAGACTCACAAGCTAAATTTCTGCGGCTTGTGCCGAATTGTAGGGGATTCTTCTGCTTTCCACAACCCTTTCTAGAGTAGTAATTGCATATGCGGCCGTTGATGTGCCATCAGGTAATTTAAAACAAGAGCCGTCACAAAACAACTCCCCATCTGGCTCTTTCTGTGGGATGTCGCTCAAGTCAATTCTTCCCTTTGTTTCTTCTTCAGTGACCATTAAACAATCATGGGGTGGTGATTTGTTGTCACCAATTTCTGCTATGGGCAGTGGCATTAATTGTGCAGGATTCAATGCGCTACACCTCATAATTTGGATGTGGGGTGCAAACAAGATGATCTCATATCTTGTTAGTCTAGCAGAGGTGAGGTGTTGCGTCTGTGTTCTGTTTAATAGAACGTCTATGGCGTGTGGCACCATCAGAATTAAAGTATGCCCCAATACCATTGCTTCCGTTTGTTTTACTGATGCAGCAGCCGCTGCAACAGATCGCAAACATCGTGGTAGTGCACGCGCTACAGGGTCCAGCGCGGAAGAATAATAGCCGCACGGCCTATTTCTTCCACCTTGTTCCTGTGTCAAAACCGCCAATGCACATCCTTCACTCTCGCTCACAAATAGTCTAAAGCTCTTTTTATAGTTAGGAGTGCCTAAAACTGGCACAGCACACAATGCAGCTTTCAATTGCTCAAACGCTTTCTGACATTCCTCATCCCACTGTAAAGGCTTCACTGCATCCTTTTTAGTTAATTTTATCATCGGCTTCACAATCAACGCAAAATTACTGATCCACTGCCGACAATAAGAGGCCATGCCTATTACAGCTCTCACTCCTTTTTGAGTTTTTGGAATAGGCATACTAGAAATACTTTCCATGCGTTCTGGTGTTAATCTTCTCCCTTCTTTCAAAAATAGGTAACCCAAATAAGACACCTCCTTTTGATTATACTGGAATTTCTTCAAACTCGCCTTGTGACCATGGGTCGCTAGGTGTGTCAATAGTAATATAGTACTTTCTTTGCAGATCTCTTTTGTGTCAGCAGCTAGTAATAAGTCATCTATGTACTGCTAGAGTACGCAACCTTCGGAGAATTCTAATATGTCTAGCTGCTCTTTTAGCGCTCTGCTGTAAATACTTGGGCTTTCTGTGTATCCTTGTGGAATGCGTGTGAATGTGAATGATCAACCTCCTAGAGTGCACGCGAACAGATATCTACTGCTTTTATCCACTGGAATGCTAAAGAACGCGTTCTTCAAATCAACTACACTAAAGTATTCTGCAGTGGCCGGTATCATTGTCAGTATTGTTGTGACATCTGGGACCAAAGGGAATTGTGGGTCTACCACTTTTTTCAATGCGGGCAGATCAATTATGAAACGATATGGTACTTCATTGCCTCCTTTCTTGTAAACTGGAAGAATCGGGCTGTTGCACGTGCTACCTGCAATTTCTTCAACCACCCCCAATCTCACTAGGTCAGTAACAATACTCTTTAATCCCTTCTCACCTTCAACAGAAATTTTATACTGGGGAATTTGTGGTAATGTAACACCTTCTTTCAAAGTTATTTTTGCTGGCTCTATTTTCAAGCATCCTACATTGTTATCATGCATTGCCCACAGACAGGTTGGTACTCTACTTAGCTCTCCTGGTAACGCTTTTGACATAAATTCCGTCATCGGTGCATTGTGAGGCCAAATCGTGAGGGACACCCCATCTGCCGTACAATGTATAACTGCCCCCAATTTTCTCAACAAATTTAATCCTAGCAAGTTCTCCCCACAATGTTCTGTCAGAAGAAATGGACACTGTTCCGTAAATGGTCGTATTGTAATTGGGACAGCCTCGGACATGGGGTTAATTACTGGTGTACCTGGGAACCCTACAGAAACATTCTTTTGCCCCGACAGTGGGATCTCCGGAACCAAGTGGTGGTCTATCGAACACTTTTGTGCCCCTGTATCTACAAGGAAACGGTGCTCCTCATTCCTGACTCTCATTTCCAAGTAGGGTCCTCTCTGATTCACGGTAATAGACACTGGTTCCGACCCCTGCCGTGGGCTGTCCTATTGCAAAAATAACACATCGTCCGATGTGTAGTCACCGCTGCTGCTATAATACGTGTTTGGCTGTGTATCAAAAATATTCCCATTTCCCCCTCGGTGTCCTCCACTCTAATCATTTCTCTGTTGGCCCTGCCCGCCCTGATTTTGGTTCGGAACACTTTGGTTCAATGCATGGTTCTGTCGCGCTTGGTTTTGACCATACGATTGGTTTTGATTACCTCCATTGGTATATCCCTGTTGCTGCTGCATGCTATTTCTGCTTGGGCCATTTGACCCCTGATGTCCTCTATGAAGCCTTCAATGGCCAAACTCACCTCTATTCTGTAGGTGCTGGCATTGCGCTTGCCAGTGTCCTTCCTCCTTACAGTACGCACATTGATTTAATCCCAATGACACCCCGTGCATATTATTCAAATTTCCCCTGCCTTGTGCATTTCCTCTACCTCTATTGTATCCAATGACCTGCTGCAGTAACACCCCTACTATCGTTCGCATCGCTTCTTTTCCCATCTCCAATGGGTACCCATTACATATCTCACTTACTTCCTTCACTGACGTTCTTTTGTTTGACATCCATCGCATTGTTTCCCCCACCCATGCCTGCCATCTTTGTTTATCACCTATTTGTCCCGGTGCCGGCAAATGCTTTGCACCACTTGGAAAAACTGTCGGCCACGATTTTTGCATATACAACCTCGACGCCTCCTTCCTACCTTTCTTAATACACTGCTGACTATATTCAGATGTAGCAAACATTTCAGCATATCTATCTTCTATTTCATTTTTCAGTTCAATGAGTTTGTACACATGTTTTCTTACATCCTCATCTCTTTGCTCACTGCGTGCTAACTTATTCAAATCTAACAATCGTTGTGGCGGTAAATTCCCAAGTATCTTTTTCCATTCTCCCACCAAAAATTTCCCCATGCATTCCAACACTACCTGTCTCTCGTTGCTTCGTCGGCACCCATATAATGAGGCCAATGCTGCCGTCCCATCATTTCCTTCTATGTACATTTCTGCCTCTTGCTGTAATTCAATCTTTCTTTCTTTGCTGATTGCGCTGCAAGTTACCCGTCCAAATCATGTTCCTTCAGCCCCGCCTCTCGCCTCCCCGGTCTCAATTTTGACTTCGGGAGGGGCGGATGGTGCTGAATCTGTTTCTGGAGCGGGAGGTGCGGATGGGACAAGTGACACAGGTGGCATCTGTGAAGGGCCTTCCTGGGTGCTGGGGAATTGTGCGTCTGCGGTCTGCGCTTGTGGGAGGGCTCGAGCTGTGGTTGGGGCGTGGGTTAACGCTTGCGTGAGGGGAAGTGCTTGGGCTTTGGGAGGGGATATGAGAGCTACTGGTTGGGCCTGCGCAGTCACTACTGGCGTGTTTGGTTTCGATCCTGGTTTTGGGCCTCAACCCGTATTAGTTAGCAAATTTTCCATTAATTCGTCTGCTATGTGTAGTTCCTGCTGCGGGTATATTCCTTCTATGTTAATTTGCTCACGTCTCCCTTCCCGTCTTAGACTTGCCGTCCACTCCTCCTCCTCTTTTTCTTCTGCTACCTCAAGCTTCGATTTGTGCCTACACGTATGCTTCTCTCTACTCCTAAGTCTGATCATTGCTTCCCTCCTCCAATCTTTGATAGTCTCAAAAGCTGCGGGTTGCGCTTTTTTCCTTATCAACACCCTTTCTAGGTTATCTGTCCTCGCAATCTCAAAGCTACCATTAATCGGCCACTGATGGTCCTGTTGCTTTCTAGTTTGCCTATGCCAAATTAACACAAAATATTATCGCACCCACACCATATTTTGCATACATGTCATAAGCCGGTGTTCCCCCAGGCGGTGCACTTTGGCCATTTTCCAAGGACTGTCTACCACAGCGGAAAAGCCCCGCTAAAGTGGACAGTACTCCAGGCATGTTTTTAACCTTCCCCTTTGGTTAACTAACCTTTACCTGGACGTTTGAATTTGCAAAATCAACACTCTTCCAAAAATCAGGTTTTCGTTTGAATCGGGGAATGACTCACCTGATAAAACAAGTCGCCTGTCCTGACGCAACCTCTCCCAACGTCGTGTCTGCGCTTCTCTGGCCTCTGCCTCGTTTCGGGACCCTCGCCTCCTTTGCCCCCTGGGATCAGATGTGTGCAGATCTGTGGAAGGAATCTCTCCTCACTTCTACAGGGCGCCCCGTACACCTCTTGATCCCGGCTCGATCGTCCCGTCCTCGCCGTTCTTCCGCCTTTACTCCGTTACAACGTATACGATGGGGCAAGTGGGGGAGGGTCCCTATTCGGGCGCCATCTTGAAAGGGGCCCCTAGGGGTCCCTAGCGATATGGAAACAAGGCAATAACCATACACCAAAGGATGCGCCAGACACAAGGTTCAAATTCCCAATGCTAGGGTTTATTGCAAGCAAAAATAGTCCCAATTGACCAACTGTGGTCTCACGCCCCGCGACGTGAGTTTTCTAGACCTCGAGGGATGCAAGAGAGCGAATTACGTACATCAGTTACATATATACAAAATGCATATCATACAATCAGCTATGTCATGTTTAACACCCCCCTTTATTAAGTTTCTTTGAACTCGGGATGACGATGGACATTTCCAACGGGTATGACAATTATGAAACTTTCGATGTCTATTCTAGTAACAATGTGCAATTAGAAAGTGCGGAGGCATCTTCTAGTTGTTGAACAGAACACAGTGGTTCTGTTCTTGGAAGCAAGCTGCACACGGGGGAAGAGTCACATTCCAAGCTTTGCTATCTATGAGGTACTATTCGTGTCCTGGGAGCCAACATGCTCTAAAAGGTTTTGCGAAGGGGGGCCGTAAGAAGAGCATAATTCAAGCCTTTAGCTGCTTTATTCTAACATATTCTACCATAGTACGAGACTGGCTGGCAGCTGTGAAATGATTAAATGCCCTGCAGCTCTCCCTCAAGGCTACAGAGAGGGAGCATGGGCATTCCTTTCTGGGCTACTCATGAGGAGTTTCAACGAACTCCTCAGTCTCACGACCTTGCCCTTTCAAATTCAGACAACAATGTTAACAGTTGAGCAGAGTAAGCAGAATTCGCAAGGATTGCAAGCTGCAAAGCAGTTTAGACAGAAAGCAATGAGCAATGGTTAACAAGCAAAATGGCGATTCTTGCTACATTTAAAATGGCCACTTGTTGGTCAAGCATAGCAGTCTGTATTTCTATAATTCGGGGGAATAAGACGGTTGGCCTTCGGCCATCAAGTTACGTCTGTCATTCAAATGAAGGGCATTCACTTTTCCAGATTGACAGTGTAGTTGCTTCCTTAAAGGCTTGTGTAATCGTAGCGTGCAGATGGTCCACTGCGGGCATTTCTAAGTCTTGGGGTGAGTCAAGGTCTGAGGTTCGAGGATGGTGCCCATATAAGGTATAAAAGGGGCTTTGTCCAGTTCCAGAGTGTACTGAATTATTGTATGCATATTCGGCGATCCAAAGAATGTTTTTCCAATTACTCTCCATCTGATGTAACATACAACGCAGGTATTGTTCGAGAGTCTGGTTGGTCCTCTCTGTTTGACCATCGGTCTGGGGTTGGTGACTGGTCAATAACCTCACATAGATTTGCGCCAATTGACAGCATTTTTTCCAAAAATGGGAAATGAATTGACTGCCCGGTCAGAGACCAACACAGACTGAAATCCATGTATGCGAACAATGTTTTCTTGGAATTCTTCGGCCAGGATTGAGGCTGAAGGTAGTCCTTTTAAAGGAATAAAGTGGTCCATCTTGGAAAAAAGATCCACAATAACTAGAATGGTGTTAAACCCATTACAAGGAGGTAGATCGGTAATAAAGTCTAACGATAAGGTGTGCCATGGTGTAGGCGGAATGTCTAACGGTTGTAAGAGTCCAGCTGGTTTTTTCTTTTGACTTTTGTTTTGGGTGCAAATGCCACAAGACATCACAAATGACTTAATATCCTTTTGCCAGGTGGGCCACCAAAATTGTCTTTTAATTTTAGCTTCAGTTTTTGCAATACCTGGGTGCCCCTCCATTAGGGTATCATGATAACAGGAAATGACTAGCTCTTGTAGTTCCTTGTGTGGCAGAAATAGCCGCCCTTGGTAATAAGGCAGATCATTGGTGACAGAGTAGTCCGGGCCTTTCTTTACCCAGTCCTGCAGGGCTGTAGGATCAAAGAGTTGCTGGATCTTTACCTGAATGTCCTCTAGTGTCTGTAGAGTAGTCATGCCAAGAATCCTTTGTTCGGAAATTATAGGTACTGGTTCTGGGTTCACTTCTGCCTCTCCCATCCCTATGCGGGATAAGGCGTCTGCTTTACCATTTTTACAACCTGGTCAATAGGTTATCACGAAATCGAACTCGCCAAAGAACAATGCCCATCGGAGTTGACGTGACGATTGAGCCTTGGCTGTTTTTAAATACTGTAAGCTCCGGTGATCGGTGATCACAGTAATGCTATGCCTGGCACCGAGAAGATAGTGCAGCCAAGCCTTGAAGGTGGATTTAATGGCTAATAACTCCTTGTCGGTAGCCGCATAGTTTAACTCGGGAGCCAAGAACTTTCTGGACCAAAATGCTACTGGATGAAGCTGGCCAGATTCAGGGTCCTTTTGAGACAGGACAGCTCCCATGGCTAGACTGGATGCATCAGTTTCCACTATGTATGGAAGTTCAGGGCGCGGGTGCTTTAACACAGGCGCAGACGTGAATTTTGCTTTCAGCTCTTGGAAGGCATTTTCAGCTTCTTCAGTCCACATAAAGCGTTTATTTTTTCGCAAGAGTGCTGTCATGGGATGTACGACATGTGAAAAATCTGGGATGAATCTGGGGTAGAAATTGGCAATGCCGAGCATGCTTTGTACTCCTTTAACTGAACTTGGTGATGGCCACTTAAGGATTGCGTCCACCTTCCGTGAGTCCATTTGGACTCCCTTTGGGGTCAGGATAAATCCAAGGAATTCAACGTCTGTGGCATGAAAAACGCATTTTTCTAGTTTTGCATATAGTTTGTGCTGGCGCAAGTTCTCAAGGACTGCTCGGACGTGCTTCACATGGTCAGATACTGAAGAGGAGTATACTAGAATATCATCGATATACACGACAACACAAACGTCAATGAGTTCATGAAGGACATCGTTCATGAAGTATTGGAAGGCTGCTGGTGCATTGCACAACCCGAAAGGCATCACCTGGTATTCGAATAACAAATACTTAGTGCGGAAAGCAGTCTTCCATTTGTTGCCCTCTTTTACACGTACCAGATGGTATGGCCCCCGGAGATCTAATTTAGTGTATATACAAGCATCCTTCACTTGGTCTAGTAGTTCAGGGATCAGAGGCAACAGGTATCGGTTCTTAACAGTTATCTGGTTCAATGCGCGGTAGTCTATGCACGTTCTGAGGTCACCTTCCTTTTTGGGTACGAAGAACAAAGCTGAAGATGCAGGGGACTTAGAACTTGGATGGGCGAATAAAGCCATTGGCAAGGTACTGATCTAAGTATTGTCGTAGGTGAAGGTTCTCAGGTTCCGTAAGGGCATAGATCATGCTACAAGGGGGTTGTGCACCGGGTATGAGATCGATTTGACAATCTTACGATCTGTGAGGAGGTAAGGTGTTTGCCTGTTCCTTTTGGAAGACATCCTGGAATTCTTGGTACTCTGGAGGTAGTTGCATGACTGCTGTGGTTACTGTGGCCACGCCTGCATTCTGATTTTTCTTTGGGTAACAGGTTTGTGCACAATCCGGGAAGGTTATTCACTTCTCTCGCCAATCAATACAAGGATTATGTGTTTCCAACCAAAGTATCCCCAGTATTATTTGGAACTGGGGGGCTTTGATTAGATCAAACACAATAGTCTCTCGATGCCCATCCTGACCCAATAGTGTCATCTCTGCAGTGGAATGAGTTATGGGCCTAGAGGCAATTTCAGTTCCATCGACTGTGGTGATGACATCTGAGGTGGTTTTTCGGCATAGAGGTAGATTCATCCTGGAAGCCAATTCATAGTCCACATAGTTTCCTATGGCCTCGTTATCAATGTATGCCCTTACTGCGTGCATACGCGATGGCTACCCTGGATCTACGAGGACCATTGGTATGATGAAATGCGAGGTCTGAGTATCCTTCTTCAATCTCGGCAAGCGGACCTCTATGCTTGTCGGGCGTTTTCGTTTCCCGAGTCTGACTCCATATGGCTTTTATCAGCAGCTCCTACCACCTTCTTAGGTGGTTTTACAGGGCAATCCCGTAGAAAATGTCCAGAAGTTCAACAATATAGACACAATTGCATTTGCTGTCTCCTTTCTCTTTCCTTCTGGGTTAAGGGTCCTTTAACCCCTCCGATTTGCTTGAGTTCTGAAGCATCTGCTCCTTTGGGGTTAGCGTGGGTTTTGACCAACACCCGATTCTCAAACTTGGCTCGATCAGCCTTTCTGTTCTGAAGTCTGTGATCTAACTGGACCACTAAGTCTATATATTCTGCGCAGTCTTGAGGTAGGTTCACGACTTGAGCCAAGACATCCTGGAGTTCTCCTCGAAGCCCTCGATGAAATAACGTGATTAGTTTTACCTCAGACCATCCAGTTTCCACTATTAACCTATTAAACATCGCGATGTAGGATAGAAGGTCCTGGTTACCCTGTAGTAGGGACAAAGGTTTGTTATCCAGGGCCTGTCCTTGGGAGTGCCGGGCAAATAGTCTTTCCATGCTAGTTTGAAAGCCCTGAAAATCCGAAGAATTGGGTCATCCTGAGTAACTAGTGGAATTGACCAATCAGCTGCACTGCCGCTGAGATATGACAATACAAATGCTACCTTGGCTTGATCGTTTGGGAAGGCTCCAGGTCTGCATAAAAAGTGCAAGCGGCATTGGTTCATAAACACGGCAAACCTTTTGGGATCTCCGCCAAAGCGTTCGGGTAGGGCTAATGGAATATGTCCTTGTAGGTTTATTTGCACAGGGTTACTCGATAACACAGGAGCTGGATTCCCCCGGAACCAGGTAGGGGTGCTTTTCCAGCCTGGCTTTGCAATAGTTGCCTATCAAGATCATCAGTTCGCTCCTTTGACAAAATCAGTTCTCTCCTAAGAGCATTGGTTTCTTGACAGGCGGAATGCACTTCAGCCCTCAGTTCCCCTAGTAATTGGGCCAATTGGTCAGTCTCTGAGGTATCCATAACGCCCGGGTGGGAATTTGTGGGTAGGCTTTGCATTCTGTTATGCTCTCCTGGCTCCCACAGAGGCGTCGATCTGGACTGGACTGCTGCGGTCTCCCCAATGTGACGCATAGGGCCAAGATGCCGGACTGGACTGGCCCACCTAGCTTCGTTTGCTTGGCCCGTACGAATATTATTCTGCAAGTGGAGAAAGGGAATTAACCACCCATTGAGTTGAGTGTAAATCCCCCACCCCGCTGTTCTCCCCACTGATCACCTTGGATGTTCCCTCTTATAGTCTCACCTGATGATTTGAAAAGATGAGCTCTCCATCCTGCATTGAGCGCAGGGGTGCGTAGATAACCAGTTGCTTCACTGGCTCGAAGGAATTGGTGAGTTCCAGGACAATATTGACTCCGATATTCCCGGCAAGACGCCGTAAGTATGTAGTTCATAATAGTTCAAATGCCTGACTTTCACTCTTGTCCGATTCCTTGCAGGTTGCAGCTTGACCCTATTGAAGAGTTCCTCCTGGCAACCGGTAATCTTCTGGTAAGGATTTGTATTATCCAACACAGTTCGATAAAATAATGTCCATATGTAACTTGTTGCTTTCTCCCTTATTCAGGCGCTGAGAGAAAGTATGAAGTCTTGGGGATAATGCCTCTGGCGGTAAAATCAGGTAAGTCTTTTGTGGTGAGGAGGGTTCCCCTTGTTAGTCCCTTGTTTCACTTTGCTGTCCTTTTGTTTCCCCTTAGGGGCCGGGGTTCGGCTAGGATGCAGTGGAAGCTGCGCCGACCCGTGAAGAAGAATAATACCTCCGGTGGTAAAGTCAGGTACGTCTATGGGGGTATTCCTCTGTGTATTCCCTTGGCTCACCTTGCTGTTCTTGTCTTTTCCTTAGGTGCCGGAGTGTGGCGGTAGCATGCAGGAGGATGCGGTGAAATGTGAATATGCTGCAAAGGCCGGTGAGTTCAGCACGGCGCTGCAGCAGGCGAGGCGACGCGCATAAAATAACTTCTTTCTTCCAGCTCGAAGGCGCGATGGATCGGAAATTCAGGTAAGGATCAAAGGTATTTCTCTTGTTCTAACCTTTTCTCCTTCTTTCTTCCTTTTTCTAGGAGCTCCAAACTCGAGGCGGGCGTGGCAGAAGACTGGATGCAGACTTGAAGGCACGGTGAGCGTTACGCTGCTGGATGCCGAATAACGCGAAGCGTGTGCTGCTCTTCGGGCGTGGTTTAAATAGCCTCCAAAGTAGTCCCAGGTAAGTATTCCTCCCCAGCCCCACCTGCGTAAAAAAATAGTCCCTAGGTAAAATAGTCCCTTCCAAGCCTCGTTTGGCTTGGAGCTCTTGCAGCATGGTCTGCATCAGGTAAGTTTGCAGCATGGTCTGAATCAGGTAAGTTTTAATCCATGAGCCTGGCGCCTATGGGGCCAGGTCTGACTCTCCATATGAGCCTGGCGCCATAGGCGCCAGGCCTGCACCCAAATAGCCCCTAGACGGGGGTTGTTGGGCTTGCTTGGGGTAACTTGATGCCTGCTTCCGGGGTTGCTGGACTTGGTCTGGGTCCCCGGGGGTAGGTATCCTGACAATTACCCCGAGATTAAGCATCTTGTTGACCTCTCCTTTGATGTGGGTTCTTACATTTTCTGACATCCTGTAGCCCCTGCTTTTGACAGGTAAACAGTCACCAGTTTGAATATCATGCTGTCCCCAAGGGGTCAAGCCTGGTGCTAGAGAAAACAGGGGGCAAATTGATTCAACAAAACTTTGCACTCCTCCTGTTGCTCAGGTGTCAGATTAGAAGAGAGATTAACTCCTTCTATTTTCTCATCTAAAGGTTTGCCTCTGAGGAGGTCAGGTAGAGGTTCACTCTCCTCCTCCTCTTGAGCTGAAGCTAGAAGCAAAGCTCCCAGTTCTGGTCTCGAGACATACATTTTTAGACGGTTGATGTGAAAGACTCTAGGAGCTTCCTTAGGATTGCCTAAATCCACCAGATAGTTCACCTCTCCAAGTTTTCCCACAACCTTGAAGGGTCCCATCCATTTGTCCTGTAAAGCCCTCTGCCTTGTTGGGACCATAACAAGAACTAGCTGGTCTTGAGCGAACTCAACCATGTTGGCCTTCTGGTCATGCCAATGTTTGACCAGAGCCTGACCTGCTTTCAAGTTATCACTTGCCTCAGCCATCATGTGTGACATTCTCCTCCGGAGTCCTATCACATAGTCAGTGTCTCTGGGGGAAGGAGCACTCTCCAACCCCTCCTTGATCAGGGCCAATGGACCTCTGACCGGATGGCCATAGAGAAGTTCAAAGGGACTGTAACCCACTCCCTCCTGAGGGACTTCTCTATATACAAAGAGAAGGCATGGCAGTAGAAGATCCCACTTTTTCTAAAGAGGGTCTTCCAAAGCTCCTATCATGCTCTTTATGGTTCTGTTGAACCTTTCTACCAACCCATTTGTCTGAGGGTGGTATGCTGTTGAGAACTTGTAGGATGTGACCCCCTGTAGGATATTACCTCCTTAGGAAACCCAACCCTGGTAAAAAATACCAAGGAGGGCCTTAGCTACAGCTGGAGCTGTAACAGTCCTCATAGAAATTGCTTCAGGGAACCTAGTATCATGGTCTACTACAACAAGTATAAACCTGTTGCCTGAAGAAGTTGGAGGATCAACGGGACCAACAATGTCGATTCCTACCCTCTCAAATGGTTCTCACTACAGGGAGAGGCACTAGTGGTGCCACGTTCTTGGAGCCACTTTTACCAGAGGTTTGGCAAGTGTGGCAACTCTTGCAATACTTATCTACCTCAGCCCCCATTTTAGGCCAATAAAAGTAGAGAGAGAGCCTTTCCTTGGTCTTTTTGAAGCTCAAGTGACCAACCAAAGGTATCTCTTGGGCTAGTTACAAGAATTGGAGTCGGTTTGCTTGGGGTACTACAAGTCTTTTGTAGTCCCCAGGGAGTGACTCTGTTGGTTCACTATAGAAGAGGCCATCTTCCCAGTGTAACCTGTACTTCCCAGGCTCGTGCCCTTCAAGCTGAGAAGCTGCCTGGTGGCGAATACCTTCCAGAGTTGGACATTCTTGTTGTCCCTTACTGAAGTCTGCCATTTGGGGTCCACCTTCTGCCAGTAAAGACTGCAGCTCAGGATGGTCCACAGGGTCACGATCTCCAATGAGTTCCTGGCCTCCTACTATATCTGAATCTTCAGGCTCTATTTCAACCACACAAGGTTGTACCTCAATCTGAGCCTCAGCTGGAGGAGGAATCACAGGTGTGATTTTTGACAACCTAGGAGATTTCCTGGTTGGTAGCACTGGAGTGTCTCCTGCTGGTTTCCTCTTTGAAGCCTTGGGTTTCCCCTTTGCTTCTGGTTGCTTTGAAATAGCAGTTAGTAACTCCAGTGGAGTAGGAGTGATTTCTTTTTCTATCATCTCCTCAGGAGAGCCCCTCAAGTTCCTTTCCCTTGCAGGTCTGGTAAGCTCCTTTAATCTCTTACTAGGAGGTCTGGGAGTACTTGACACTCCCCCCAGGTCTTTCAGATCATTGCCCAACAGCACCCTTCCTGGTACTTCAGATTGTACACTCACAGGTATCCTGACAGTCATTTCATTGCACTTGATGGGAGCTGGTAATTGGGGAAGCATCTGCACAGGCCCTCCAGCTAACTTGGTGAGGCATTTGGGTGCCTTAGCAACATCCTCCACCTTGAAAAAGGATTTGTCCACTACACTTATGCTGGCCCCAGTGTCTCTAACGGCAGGGGTTTCCTGACAATTGACTAGGACACTGTCTTTATAATACTCTTTAGTATTAGGAGGGATAGAATTATACACATCTAAATTCTGTTGTTCCCACAACCCTAGAGATATTAAAGATACACTAGCTGAGACTCCAATGGGATCATCAGCCAGTAGTTGCAAGTTTCCACTGACCATATGTGCTTCCTCCTCTGGAGCGAAGGCTAAGGAGACAGTGTGGACCCCTGAAGGTTTACCCTTACATTTGGGATCCCCTTTCACATGATCAGTAGAGCCACAAACATAACATTTCCCAAATGTCTTCATGAATGGTGGCTTGTTCTCGCCTCCTTCTGGTCTGGAACCAGAAGGTACACTAGCCTGATTTGGTCTCCCTTGTGGCTTACCCTTAGAATTTTGTTTGGGGCCCTCTTTGGAATTGGAATTATTTGAATTCTCTTTGTTGTCTTTCTTAGGCTGCTTTCCCTCATCCTTTTTCTGAGTTACCCCTGAATCCTTGTGAGTGGCCCTGTTTGCAACCCACAAGTCAGCAGCCTTAGCTAGTTTCTTAGAATCTAATTCTTTTGAATCAGCCAAGTGCTGTCTGAGCTCAGGAGAGCAGGCATCATAGATAGACTCCATCACGACAAGATTTCTCATTCCTTCATAAGTGTTAACTCTATAACCCTTAATCTATCCCTATAAATTCTTCAAACACTCATTCACCCAAGTAGCCCAAGACGTACTATCATGCTTTTTGAGGGCCCTAAACCTCTTAAGGTACTGGGAAGGAGTCTTCCCAAATCTAGCTATCAAAGCTAGCTTTACACATTCATAATCCATCCTATCCACCTCCCCCAACTCCATTACCACATTGGATGCAACAGGGGGGAGCCTAGAGAATAACCAGGGGATCAACTGATTCCCTGTGATGTCCTGGAGCCCATGATTATATTCAAACATAGCATGCTAATCTAATACATCCAATTTAGGTTCATACATACCCACAATCTCTTTAGGCATCCGGGGTCTTTTTGGACTGGAAGATCTAGAGGATTGGTGGAGAGAAGCATTTTCCAAAGACAATTTCTTCATCTCAAGCTCATGGTTGAGCTCCATTTCTTTGAGCCTTAGTTCTTGATGTCTCTGTTCAGTTTGGACACTAATTCTTTTGAATTCAAGTTCAAGTCTCATTTTTTCTAGAGAGATAAATTCAGGACTTAATGTGGGACCTGGTAAGGGTCCAGTAGCCACAGGCTGAGGCCTTTGAGCAGGCAGAGGACCAGAGGGGTGACATTGTTATCCTCCTCTTCCTCATCTGTCTCAACAATAACATCTTCAACATTATCTTCATTACTGTTTGCTACATTTGCTGGAGTAGTGGGCACTACAGCACCACTATCCAGACTTTGGTTCTCTAACAGTCTATCAATCATTTCTTGTTTCTTGCCTTTGACAGGAAAACCTTTCTGTCTACACAGATCCCTTAAATAATCAGCAGTATTAGTAAGGAGGGTCTCCTGGCTGTAACTTTCCATGATTTGTTTAAAATAAACTTGTTGTGATAGTTAGCCTTGTGGTTATTTGAACCAAAGCACTAGCAGAACTCTAAAATGTAAATCCAATACTGTTATCCTCACCACTGTACACCAGTGTTAGGCAGAATCCAGTGCAGTTCCCTTAGGGAGCAGTACACCAGATTAGGACTACAGGTGTGAGCAATAAATCCCCTTTGGTATCAGTCTGTACCACAAAGATTTAGTTGGTAGCTGTGGCTGAGCAGTCAGACTTATCTCAAGAGGGAGATGAGCAGTATTCAGGGTTAACACATTAGGCCCAGTAGACTATGGAACAAGGAAACACAGACCAAAGCTTGTAGTTAGAAAGTAGATATATATTTATTTCATACACTTCTAATCAAACACATGTATCACAAATATCAAGCAACTTAAATTAAGTCAAGGAAAAATATACACACTGCCTATATGAATTGTAGACCAAGTGAACCAGAGTGAAAACTGAGCAAAATGGCCCAGTGACAACTACACACAAGGGATCCTCTAACAATTCCTCACAAGCCAGGGAAAGCACACGTTATTCAGAAATAGGTCCTTATATACCCTATCAACAATTGCCATCAGTTGTGAACCAGTTCAGCAGGACAGTGCATCCATATAAGCAATACTTAAAATAAAAACTGAGCAAAATGGCATTTCACAATGATTATGCAGTGAGAAGAAAGAGTAGTTATAAGAAAGGGATGCACCACATACTTAGAATGGAGAATCAATCTCGAGAAGGCAGATCTAACAAATGGGACCAGAGTCAGTAGGCCTGTGCCAGAGTTAGTGGTACAGGGCAAGGGCCCAGGAGCATAATGTTCTCGTAGCTGCAGTCAAGTCTTTGGTTAACGATATTTGAAAGGGTGGTTGCAAAATTTCGAAAGACAATGTTAAGAGAGGTGGGGGCGGCCAACCCAACAGGTAGGTAAAGGATTTAAAACACCTTTAGCACTATCGCAGAAAAAGGGCGGCCTGGTGGAACAATGTACCTTACATGAAGAAGTGGCTCCTGCGGTGGCGGTTGTTCCTGGTAGTTCCTGCAGCTCGGGTGATCCAGCAGAGGAAGAGAGGCTCTCGTCGTGGAGGAAGGTTCCAGTTACTGCACTGCCAAGGGATGAAACCAGCCGCGGTGCTGCCCGACGAATAAAAAGGTACGCTCCTTTAAATGGCAGTCCGGGTGGACTGGTGCCTGGCTATCCGGCCTCCGAGTACAGGGTACGGGAGATTCGACCAAGGCAGGTCCGGGAAGGCGATTGGCAAACTGGTTGGCCCCGCCAGCTCAAGGGAAGAAGGCTCTTGCAGGTGAAGATCTTCTCTCGTTGTGTGGAGAAAAGGGCTTCACCGGTGGTTCAGTCATTGCAGATGTCTTTGGCTTCTCTCCTCGTTGGCTTCTTAGCTCCAGTGGCGACGTCTTGCTCTTCCAGTCCTCAGGACCCTGCTTTTATGCAAAAAGATCCCCATTCATACAGCCTAGCTGTCACTCACACAGTGGAGTGTTCATCTTGGTGGGAGGCCTTCCAGCCTAGCAGGATAGAGTGCGACCTGGGTTGCAAAGGCAACCCTGTCCAGGGGTCCTACTCCCCCTCCCACACAATGGACCCACCCCAGACTCAGTGGCGCTGGAAGGAGGGCTTCTGGGCAGAAGCCCACCAAACGGATCAACAAAGGATCCTGACCTGGGTTAGGATTGTAGAGAAAGACACGAGAAAGAAGTTATATTAAAGTTCTGGCAATAAAAACCCACCGGATCAAAGTTAATATTAAAATGCACCAGCGGTATGTTAGAGGCTGTCAGAAAAAGTGGTAGCCTCGAACAATGGGAAAATCCCATAGAGAAATATTTGCGGTCGAATATTTATGGTAGTAACCACTGCCACCAGCCAGAAACTTTTGAGAGAGAGACTTTAGGGTGCCCCCTCGAAAATGAACATAGGGGAAAAACTATTAACCCTTCCAGTACCTCCATAGTAAAATGGGTTGTACTGGTTTAGTTCATAGGATTTGACTAGTAAAGTCAATGAGGACTTTACATGCCCTGGGAGACAGTAGTCAGTCCCAGGGTATGGAGTCTATGATTGGGGGTCGCTACGACACCCCTGTGTCACTGCACTGAGAGTGCTGTGTAACAAATGTGAATAAAGATGGTTCCTATGGGGTTGAGAAAGATCCCATAGGCATTAAACACAAAAATAGCCTATGACACACATAGCAAAAATGCCAAAGAGTGGGAAAAAGAGTCTCACTCCTAGCAGGTAAAAACAAAGAAACCCTTCAATTCCAGCAAAGCTCCTGGGGGACTCTATACGTAAGGGAAATTAGCCATAGAATGAGAATTCTCCTTAACAGCCGCACAGGTGCCTTTGCATGTCTCAGTCCCTGACACTGTGACTGCATCACCATGCACCAGCAGGGATGCCCCATCCGAGGCCCGTCCGCAGGTAGGGAGGAGGTCCACGTCATCTGGCACTCCTGTACATGCAGACGAGACCTGTGACCGGATGGAGTCCGTCCTGATTGGTGTCGCGTTGCGCACACGTGACATTCGTGATGATGTGCGTGCTTCCTGGGGGGACCACGCACATCATCACAAAGAGCTGTGTGCCAACATGACCCAGTTGGGAGGGTCCAGGGTCGGGGGTTTCCTCCATGTGTCAGCCAGTCTTGCGGCCCTCTCCTCCTCTGTGCACACTATACGCCATTCGTTCTCCGTGCCGTCTTCCGGCCCAGATGCCACCAGGGCCCCCTGTGTATCTGCCCCAACCAACGTAGCCAGCCAGGTGGAGATCCCATCCCTGCCGCAGTCGGGGGTCGGAGGTCCAGCAGGGGTGGCCACCCCACCAACTGCATCCCAGCGGATAGAGGATGTGCCGGTATCATCGGGCAGGGCACGTACACGACGGCACCAGGGGATTCCATCAGCCCGGTTGCCGTAGTGGTGGCAGAGACAGGTGCGTCCGAGGTGTCTGTGGTGAGACATTTATTTAATACGCCCACCACAGGTCACCAAAGATAGGATCAAGTTCCACCCTATGTTATTTTGTTTATTTTTTTTATTAGGCCCCCACTTTTTTGAACCACTGTCCAATATCTAATTATTTCTCCTAACGTTTGAATAACTCTTTCTTTACTAATTCACCCAGAAAGTTCCAGCAAGGAAACACAACTCCACCAAGAGGACAACTGACTTATTCCCTTTTCTTTCTCTCTTGGTCTTTCTACTATAGGAGCCGCTCAATCGCCCTGAAGAAGGCGGCTACCACGTCCCTTTGATTTGACCACAAGATGGACGCTATTGCCGCCGAAACGTCCTTTTCAAGCCAGGGGGAATAATGAACCAACTTTTTGTGGTTTAGTGACTAATACTGCATATGTAATTTATACGCATAAGGTGGGGTTTCCACCGCTCTACCCTCTACCCACCGCTCTACCCCCTGCTCTACCTCCTGCTCTACCCCCTGCGACATTGGCATTCAGCTATTGGGACCATTCTTTCCTGATAGAACCCACTACAACAGCCATCCAGCTATTGGGACTACTCTTTCCTGATAGAACCCACCAAAACAGGCCGATCTAAGACTGATGTAACTACCTAGGCATCCCACAATTTTTTTTTTTTTTTAAATAAGGGTGCGAGGTAGATTTATGTATGCACCAGGTACTTTGAATCTGGGTAGTTTCAAAGAATATACGTTGTCGATAAATGTATATTTATTTGCACATTCAAAACATCTATTTGCTTTATTTATGTTATATGTTATATTTCGGATTCTCTTCGAAACACTCACGTTTAAGTTGCATTGGTTTGTTTAAAACACAAAAATTTGTTTTTGTTTGTAATTCTACATTTTTGTATATATATGTAAGTGTTTGCTTCAATACAATTTATTTATATCCACAGCCCCTTGTGTGTATGTGGGTTTTCTTCCTGGACACTTTCTATGGGCCATTTACTTTGGGATACACTCCATTAGTAAAATTGGCAAAGGTTCCCTGATATAACAAATATGGCTTGCTTTATTCAATGACAGAATCAGGATGAGCGTTCACCAGTAGCAGTACTATTTTTTCTGTACTAGTTGCGTCCGAGGCAGCAGCAGGCTCAGCGTGGGAGGCATCATGGCTCGGGGCCATCAACACCATGGGGGCAGGCATCGGCTGAGGGGCAGGAGGACCCCGGACTGGGAGTGTCTTCCGTGTAGCAGCGGGTGGGCCGGCAAATAGATGCGGAGAGGTGGCGGGCGGAGAGGGCATGGCTCAGGATGGTCAGAGCAGAGAACTCCATGCACCGGGCTTTGAGGCGGGCGGAGGGCTTCAAGGAAACTCGCAGGAGTTGAGGGATTCCATAGCTGCATCCCTGCGAGACCTCGAGTCCAGGGAACAGGCCCGCCTCTGGAACATCGACATGGAGTTCGATGATGCCCTGGGCCGGAACATCAAACAGTGAGCCGTGGGACTAGCCTGCCGCCTTTGTAAATAGTTATGTAGTTGTAGGTTTCCTTTATTTATTTTTTCCTTTTGGGCGCATGGACTATGCCTCACCTTTTTGTTAATAGTTATTCATTAGGTAGGTTTTTTTTAGGTTTCCTTTGGATTGTTGGGCACATGGACCCTTGATTTTTACATTGTATATATAGTTATGGACCTGATTTAACATATTTTTTTTTACCATGGAGGAATGGTTTTGTTTTTATTTTTATTTTGGATTTGGTTTTATGGAAGGACAATTTGGAGACATTTTTCTTTGCATTTTATTCATTTCACCATTAATAATTTTTTCCTTGATTTCGGACATCCTTTAATTTATCATTTCATTCTTGTGTAATTGCGTTTCATTCATTCATTTTTGTAAATAATAAATTTTCATTTTTTACTTCATTTGTGTGGTCTTGTCTCATTGGTTTCGTGCATGTCACAATGTCGGTTTTCTCAGTCATGTGTCGCCATTGTGTGGGTCTGAAGGCCTTATACTCATGCGCATACTGGTTATTTGGAATCTATCATGACATGGGGATTTCAATTTGGAGTGGATGGAATGCTTGGTTGGGTGTTTGGACTGGGGTGGCATGGGGTGGGATTTGAGTGGCCATAAGGGCCATGGATCTGGATTGTGATGACGTGTTTGGTGAGGGACATGAGTCGGGGCCTGCTGGCAGGTGCCCGTCACTGGGGATGGGTGGGGGACATGAGTCAGGGCCTGCTGGCAGGTGCCCGTCACTGGGAGTGGGTGGGGGACATGAGTCGGGGCACCCAAGTGCATGGTGCGATGTGGCCTGCCCGTGGGGAATGCCCAGGGGTGATGGGCTGCCTGCGGGGCATGCCCAGGGGTGTGGGGTGGTCCCCTGTGGTGCTGGCTGCCTGAGGGGCATGGAGGTGGGGGGGAACACCCGGCAGGGTACACACTGCCAAATCGTGTGTGAAACTTCACACACACCCCTCAGAATACACGTACCCCGTTCGCGCCAGCCCTGTTGCATGTAAAACTCCCCACGCACCCTTCGGAATACACGTACCCCGCTCGCGCCAGCGAAAACGCGTGTAAAACTCCCCGCCACCCCTCGGAATACACGTACCCCGCTCGCGCCCAGCCAATAGCGTGTAAAACTCCTCACGCACCTCTGGAATACACGTACCCCACTCGCGCCAGGCCAATAGCGTGTAAAACTCCACGCGCATCCCCAGAATACGCGCAGGCAGCCCATCCACCCTCACCATGCCCTGCAGGCAGCCCATCACCACTGGGCATAGCCCGCAGGCAGCTCATCACCCCAGTCCATAGCCCGCAGGCAGCCCATCACCCCTGGGCATAGCCCGCAGGCAACCCATCACCCCAGACCATAGCCCGCAGGCAGCCCATCACCCCTGGGCATAGCCCGCAGGAAGCCCATCACCCCAGTCCATAGCCCGCAGGCAGCCCACTCCACAGAGGGGACTTTTTCCATGTGTTTTCGCTGGCACGAGCAGGGTACGCGTATTCTGGCGGTGCGCAGGGAATTTTACATTCGATAGGCCTGGCGTGAGCGGAGTACCTGTATTCCGAGGGGTGTTTGGGGAGTTTTACACGTGTTTTCACTGGCGCGAGTGGGGTACATGTATTCCGAGGGGTGCGCGGGGAGTTTTACATGCGTTTTCGTGGTTGGGGGGCTGTATGCTGGTCCACTGGCCTTTGCGCCATGTTCTGGATTTGTGCAATGTTTTTGGCGCATGGGCGGGGTTGGGGGCATAACTGGCGCTGCTGCAGGGTCGCTGCGCCACTCTGCGCCACGGCTGCTTATGGATGTATAAATCCATGAATACGCTGTGCGCCTAAATGGGTTTTGACGCACGCGGCTAGTGCAGACTGCCGCACGCACACTCTGTGCACCAGCCGCGTGCGCCACTTGTGCGCCGAATTCTATGAATTACCCCCTTAAAGTCAAGAGTAAGAAACATTACCAAAGACCTGGAAACCCACATATCGAGAAATTATTGACCCCACCAAGGAAACAAAAATGTGTGACCTCTTTATAAAGACTGGGAACAAAAAAAATCAAATATCTACAGCAAAGAAGCAAGAAATAAATCTTGCCCAAATGGAACAAATGTGCAAAAGCACCAAAAAAATGATAATTAAAAAAACCAAGAATCAGCCACAAATTTTGAATCTAAATTCCAACAAGAGTCGAGCTTTCTTCAAAAAACTCACAATTCCAAGAGTACAAAAAAAGTCTGGAAAGGAAGCAAAGGAGGTGAAGTTTAATGAAAACAAAAGGGTGAGAGAAACAATAACTCCAGAGATCGTGGAGTTATCTGATGAAGAAGAGACGGAACAGAACCTAGAAGACTTCTCAACGTATTCGATCTCAGATGAAGAAGAAGGCGGGGACGAGGTGGAACTCATCGAAGTCGAGACAGACTCAGAGCAAGACTATAATTCTATGTTAAATATAAGTGAAACAAGTAGTCTAGAAGAAGACTCTGAGAAGGAACACACAGATTTGGAAGATCCACCAAGAAACCCCAAACACAAAATATAGGGAACGGAAAACCCAGGGAACCAAGAGAAGTGAGTAAGGTTGAGGATAAGGACCCTAAAAGGAAACCAATGGGTCCAACTCGGAAAGCAAACAACGTAAACTCAAATAAAATGTTTAAAAAGTTCTACCTTGATGATAATCAACGAGTGCAGGAAGCTCAAGCAATACCGTTATTGAGGCTAGTGATTGGAAAAAGAAAGACAAGGACGTCGAACAGCTCGATGAGCCCAGAGACCCGTAACCAACAACGAACCATGGGAACAAAAAAAAGAGTACAAGAAAGAAGGAGACACGTGGACAGAACATCCATAAGGGCTGATTTTGGAAAGAATGTTACATTATAACGACAGTATGATTCATAATAGATCAAATGTAATCAGACTATTGCATCACATTCCAGCCCTAAGACTAATAACTTCAACGGACATAGCCATTGTAGAGTTTCCAGACAAATTGTTACACACAGTCTCAAGATTAGTCAAAAAACTACTCTTAGAAGAAGCATTCCATCTAAGACCAATGGGGTTAGACCTAAGCGAAAACAACCACATATCTTCAAAAAGACAAGCTAAATCTCCTATTGAAGAAGGCACATAACCCACAAAGGGAAAAACACTCAAAAATAGAGGAAACCAGTACAGGGGAAAAAATATGAGCAGTAACATAAGGAATGCGTTGAATGCAGGAGATGGAAATCGTGAGACTTATAATGAAGAACACAAATGGAACTGGTTGGCAAATTTGGTAGCATCAAAAATGCAGCAGCAATAACGTTCGAATGACAAGCCGGAAGAGTCATGGAGGTTGGTGAGTTGGAACACAAGAGGTTTCACCCACCTATTTAGGGAAGGTGACCTGCAAAAAATGAAGGCAAAAGTGCTATGTTTGTGGGAAACATGGCTCGTGGAAGCCCCGATCATAGGAGGATATGAGGTATTAATGTATTAATAAATCAACCTCAAAAGGGATCAAAGGGAATACCAAAAGCTGGCCTACTAATAGCTATAAAAACAATATAAATTGGGAGGTCCTTGATGAGCAAACCCCAACCCCTCATGTTCAGTTACTGGTGATAAAAATCGAGCAAGAGCCAGTCGCTTCGCAACGAGTGCTGATACTTTCGAACGTGTACTGGAATCCGGTTTTATCGATAAACGACAACTTCCCAGAAGACATTGCAGACCTTGTGGATGAACAGAGGGAAAAATGGCAAGACCCAATGTTCATAATAGTGGGAGACCTAAACTGTTCATGCTTGAATATTGATAATGTTCCCAATAACCAGGACCTTGTAGTGAGCACGAAAAAACAAAGAAGAGGTGTCCGATGGAGGAACTCTCTTAACTCAAGAGACTGTGTATTCCTAAATGGAATAAGAAAAGGTGATATTCCAGCAAGACCAACCTGGAAAGTTCAGTTTTCTACAGACATTCTGGACTACATAAGTGTTTTATCGAACCTTTTGCACAGAATTGACACCTTGGAAGTGATCACCACAGAAACTAGTGATCACAATATTTTGAAACTTACATGCAAAAACATGAGCAGTAATGTTTTCATGAAATCAACCTGTAGATATAAGTCAATCCTGGCAGCAACAAACTAAGAATAAGACAAGAGAGCTTAGCCGGACTAAACTTAAACTATCTCAATCCAAACCTGGCACCAAAGAATTATTCAATATTCTGAAAGAACTGGAAACACCCATTGTACCACAAGAGAACTGCATCAAAGATAAAAAAAAGTGGTGCTCTAGTATCTAAAACGCCCTAACCAATAAAGTCGCCAACCTACAGACCAAAATTGCCCATCAGAAAGCATCTCTTACACCCCACACCACCCAGAGCACAGCCCCACCTCTACACCGCAATCAAGAAACACGCTTTAGCTTCTCTAAGTCTCTATCATTGAGGTGGAGAAGGTCATACTCGCGCCTTTCATAACTAAACTCGTTAACTCCTCATTCACAACTGGTACTGTCCTGAACAACTTGAAAGAATCCTGGGTATTGCCACTACTCAAAAAGCAGACCCTTGACCCCGCCATTCCCACTAATTTCAGGCCCATTACGACTGTGCCATTTCTCTTACAAAATGTAGACAAAGTGGCCTACATTTAAATACAGAATTTCCTGGAATCTATCTCCCTACTAGGCTCCCGACAATCCGGATTCTGCCCCAACACGGTAAGGAGACGGCTTTAATTGATCTCAAAGCCCAAATAGATGAGTTCAGAGATAAAGGCCAATTAACCTTACCCCTCCTTCTAGACCTCTTGGCTGCATTTGACCTGGTTGACCACAAAGTCTTATGCAGCCATCTAGACTCTGCAGCTCATTTATCTAAGGAGGCTATAACCTGGATCAGGTCTTTCTTGAGCAATAGGACCATGAGTGTATTCTCACCTTCGGCCTCAGCAGACCCCATCCCCATAACCTGCGGTGTACCGCAGGGATCTTGTGTGTCGCCAACACTCTATAATATATTCACTAAGCCCCTCTTCGACGAAATGGACCATTTGGGTATCACCTACACGAACTATGCAGACGATACCCAAATCCTCCTACCTCTTACAGGCGATTATGCCGTGGATTTAGCTCTGGTGAAAAGAATCTATAGAATTGTTCAGGCATGGATGGCTACCCATGGACTATGCCTGAACGTTGACAAAACTGAGCTTATTATCTTAGGCACCTCAAAACACCTATCCAAACTTAGCCTAGATTATGCCAACTTCACCATTGATGGAAATAACATAAAAGTAGCAAAGGAAGTGAAGACCTTAGGCTTCTATTTAGACGCCACCCTGAACTTCACCAAACAAGTCAACTCCCTAGCCTCTGCTACCACATATACGTGCAAACTAATCAGACCCAGCAAACAATTCCTCTCCACCGACAGTTGCCTTACTCTAGCTAGAGCTCTCATACTTTCCAAATTGGATTACTGTAACGCGCTATACATTGGTGCGAACAGATTATCCAAAAAATACAGGCTCTCCAGAACAATGCCCTGAGAGCTGCACTTAAGATCAACAGAAACAAACACATTTCCTCCACTAGAAGAAAATACAAATGGCTATTTACCGCAGATCAAATCCAACTTAAAACTGCCTCCCTCACATACAAGTGCCTTAATAACAGACCACCGCCATACCTCACCGACAGAATCTGCAGAAAAACCTCCTTCAGACCAACCAGAACAGCTAACGTCAACTGCCTCCAAGTACCACGATTCAAACTTTCCACCATCGGAGGACATAGCTTCCCAGTCAAGGCTGCGCAATTATGGAACTCCCTACCTCCCGGTATTAGAGAACCTCAGTCCTTCTCTAAATTTAGACAAAATCTAACTAATTGGCTAAAAGAAAATGACAAATAACCATCTGATAACCATTCTCTTGACATCTTATACCCCCTATCACGCATACCACTATGCATATCGATTCGCTTACCACTTATTAGTCCCCTGGGACACCCTCTCTGAAGCTCTCTGATCATATTACTCTAACTCTACCTGCGCATGTAAATTACATTGCATACATGCCGATATACCTCATGTACTTCATGTACCTGCTGCTGCCTAGGAATTTGTGCTCCTTGTAATTATATTGTATATATGCCTGTGTATTTCATGTACTTATTGTTGCCCATACTTTTCATGTACCTATGTAACTTATTGTTGCCCATACATTTCATGTACCTATGTAACCAAGCTGAATATATCCTTGTATCCTGCACCCTGATGCCCAGGGTCTGGTGCGCATTATAAATAATAAACTAAACTAAACTAAACGGCCTTGATAAATCAAAAACAAAGACAAGAGGACTTTAACAATATTGATTACATGCCCCTACTGGAGGAGTTTAGAACTACCCAGAAGAAAGGAGATAGCAAACCAACAAGCACCAAAAAGCATGTGTTTGACAAAGCCATAGTGGAGCGAGAAAAAAAAATTAAGGAAGAGCATCAAGACGCTAACTTTAAATAAAAACTTAGACACATCAGAGGAAATACGAAAGCCAAGCAAAAATATTGAAATTGGTTAAGCACCCAGAAAAAGACCATGCTAAACCAGGATTTGAGGCATATGTTGGAAAAAATAAAAAACAAAAAAACAAACGAAATCTGGTCAATAATTGATGAAATAGATGCCCCTCAAGATGCCTTGATGCTGAACCCAATATCGGCCAAAACCTGGTGCAAGTTTTACGTACAAACACAATCGAAACCAGGCTTAGCGACAAGACCGAAGGAATACTCACATATAGAGGACTCACATTTGGATTATACCATCCCCACCATTGAAGCTATGATTGGGAAACTTAAAAATTCTAGAGCCCCCTGACCGGATGGGCTCACGAACGCTTTACTAAAGTGTCATCCAAAAGAATGAGCAACCTTCCTGAACCACTTGATTGAACATTCAATAGCAAGAGGAAAAGTAGCCACTTTCTGGAGGGACGCCGTCATCGTCCCGATCTTTAAGAAGGGCCCTAGTATAAATCCAGAAAACTACCGTCCTATAGCCCTTCTCAACGTGCTGAGGAAGATTTTCCCTTCTGTCCTGTTGAAAGCTCTATCTAATTGGAGCGTCAAGACAGGAAGAAAGGACCCGTGGCAGTCGGGTTTTGTAAAAGGGAGTGGGACTGCCATCAATATTTTCTTAATCAACTTGCTGAAGACTAGAACAGCGAAAACAAAAGCTCAAAAAATATTTGTGGCCTTTGTGGACTTATCCAAAGCTTTCGACACAGTGAGCAGAGAAATTCTGTGGCGTAAGTTATCAAAGTGGCAGTGCCCCCCAACAATACTGAATAACATCAAAAACCTCTATACCAACACGTCTCTGAGAGTTAGATTGGACAAGACATGTCTAACAACAAACCAAATACGCACCACAACGGGGCTGAAACAAGGCTGCCCCCTGGTGCCAGAACTTTACAACCTGTATGTCTCGGACACAGCCGAAACCTTTAAAGATGTACGTGCATTTCCTCGGAAACTTGCAGGGATGTTGATAGGGAAACTTCTGTATGCGGATAACATAGTCTTAATAGATCAGATGGCAGTTGGACTACAGCGGCATTTTGAAGCGATTCAGGACTATGTCGAAGCAAACGAGCTATCAATAAACCTGGAAAAATTGCATATATTAAACCTATCAAAAGACACGAAAAACAAGAAAACAAACTTTGGCTGGTTCCTGAAAGGCAAAAGAATACTGGAGGTAAACTCCTTGAATTACCTGGTTGTCTGTGTAAATAATAGCCAATGTGAGACACAAAGACAAGAAGTGATGCGGAAGAAAGCTAAAAACCTGGCGGCCCTGGGAAATATCCTAATGAAAAGACACTGTAGATTCTTGTTACTACCGCTAATAACTTTCTATAGAATTAAAGTCATACCAATTGTAGCCTATGGAGCTGAAACAGCATTCGGTCTACCAGATAAGATCTGGCTGCTCCTAGAAGGAACGTTTTGGAGGTCCGTGCTGCAATTACCAAAATCATTACCAATCCAAGCAATAAGAAGAAAACTTACCCTGACTTAATTGAAAGCGGTAGTGGACTAGAAGAGCTTATCATTTTACAGAAAATGCCACGATAACACTGACGGGGGGGGGGGGGGGGGGCTTTGAAGCCATCAACAAAACACTTAAAAACAAGAATGAACCACTACTTCACGAATGGCAAAAAAAGTGTTTAGCAACATTGGAGGAACTAAACGAGACACAGGAGGACCTAATGTCTAACCCCTCGAGAACATAAAATCATCTATACAAGAAAGACTGGATAGAGACGCAAGAAGCAGTGAGGGAATACAAAAGTTACGAGAAGTTCTGGTCTGTTCCCAGGAAACTAAACACAATTCCAGGGTACTTGAAACTGTTTCCAAATTTGTTTTGGAGGTCACAACTGATGAGGTTCAGTCTGAACATCTTGCCCACCAGAGAAATACTACAGAGAAGATCTAAGCAAAACGGCATGAGTATTTGTAGAGTCTGTACAAACCCTGCGACGTAGAATCATTGAAACACCTAACATTGGAATGCAGAGGATTAACGGCAGAACGTGAAATTTGTCTGGGAGACATTGGGCCTCATTACGACCCAGGCGGTAAGTTACCGCCTGGGCTGTGACTTTACCACCATGGCGTAAACTACGTTTACGCCATGGTGGTTGGCGGACTTACCGCCCCATTCCGACCTTGGCGGGGCGGTAAGTCCCCAATCCCCATTTACCCTTCCCCATTCCCATTTTTGCCCCATAGGGCATAATGGGAGTGGGGAAGGCGTTAATTACGCCACCGTAAATTACGGTGGCGTAATTAACTCCATGGTCCCTTAGCGCCATGGATTTTAACACCTGCTAAAAGCAGGTGTTAAAAGCGCCATGGCGCTAAGGGACCTCGTAATTGGCGGTAAGGGGTCGGGGCAGCTAACGCTGGCGTAAACCCCTTACCGCCAGGGTCGTAATGAGGCCCATTGCAAAATCCACCACAAATAGAAGCATTGATGTATGGTGTCAAATGTTCGCTGAAGGGGAAAAAACTATCACCAACTTGGCCCTGATCCGATGGTTAATAGCCATTTTTAGAAAAATTGACGAACTGTCAACAAATGACATTCGATTAGACAATTATTTAACAGATTTGGACAATTGAGTATTGTTCTAAAAGAACACATATAACACATATAACGATGTAATCATTGTAATCATTGTGAATGGCTGTTCGGTTGTTGGCTTAAAGTTTCCAATTTGGTAAACCAAAGAACCCAAAATAAAATTTAAAAAATAAATAAATATGGAGACTAAAGGCTGCAATTTTGTTAGCAACGTGCAGATGTCCCAGCGGGCGATTGTGCCGAGTGAATGCTGCAATTTCGCCGATAACATATAGCTGTTCTCACAGACGGTGAAAGCAAGAAAAGGCTTTAATTCCACCGACACCGTATGGATGTTCTCGGAAGCGGCTATGCCGTGTAAAGGCTGCAGTTCTACCGACAACACACATATGTCCTCACAGGCGAATATGGTGAGTCGAAGGTGCCATTCCAGCGACAACATACCGATGTCCTCATAGGCGATAATTGCATGTAAAAGTTGCGATTCCACTTACAATTTTAGGCGGTAATTTGACTTTCAAGATAGAGATTTCCTTGCCGCACATGAAATACCTGAGGCTGGAGTGCTGGAGTTAGCTTTTTTATTTAGCCAGCTTCTTATTAGCAGGTTTAAATTAGGTTTGTTTTCGGCCAGCTTCCTGTTTATACAGATGTCTTTGCAGGCGAATATGCCCAGTGACGCTACAATTGCACAATCATTTACAGAAGGCCTCAGAAGTGTTTATGAAGAATAAAGGCTGTATTTCCTTTAAAAAACATACCTATGTCCTCACACACAATCATAGCGAATACAAGCTGTAATTCCACCGACAATATATAGATGCCCTCCCAGGCGATAATGGTGAGAAAAGGCTGTCTACATATGTCCTTGTGGACGATTGTGCAGAGTAAAGTCTGCAATTCCACAGACAACATACAGATGTCCTCGTAAAAGTTGATGGCTAGTAAAAGGTGAAATTCCATCACAGCGTACAGATGCCCTTACAGACAATCATAGCGAATACAAGCTGCAATTCCACTGACAATATATAGATGCCCTCGCAGGCAATAATGGTGAGTAAAGCCTGCATTCAGATGTCCTCGCAGAAGATTGTGCAATTCCATCGACAACATACAGATGTCCTCGTAGACTTTGATGGCGAGTAAAAGATGTAATTCCATTGACAGCATACAGATGTCCCCACGGAAGATGATGGCGAGTAGAGGCAGTAATTCCACCGGGTGGAGGCCGCAATTCCACTGATAACATACAGAAGTAATCAGAAGCAATTGTGGAGACTAAAGGCTGCCATTTCTTTAGCGACGTGCAGATGTCCACCAGGCGATTATGGCGAGTAAAAGCTGTAATTCCACCGATAACATACCAATGTCCTCGCGGGCGACGATGACGAGTAAAAGCGGCTACTTCATTGACAACATACAGATGTCCTTAGAGTAAAGACTGTAATTTCACCGACAACATATATAGATGTACTCGAAGGCAATTATGCCGCGTAATGGCTGCCATTCCACCACAATATACAGATGTGCTTGCAGGCGATAATGGCGAGTAAAGGATGCAATTACACCTACAACATACAGATAGGCGATGATGCCGAGTAAAAGCTGTAATTCCACACAGTGAAGGCTTCAATTCCCCTGATAACATACATAAGTCACCAGAAGTAATTATGGAGGCTAAAGACTGCAATTCCTCTGGCAATGTACATATGTCCGCTAGGCGATTATGCCGAGTAAATGCTGCAATTCCACCGATAACATATACCTGTCCTCACAGACGATGAAGACCAGAAAAGGCTTTACGTCCACCGACACCAGATGTATGTTCTTGGAAGCAGTTATGCTTTGTAAAGGCTGCAATTCTACTGACAATATACAGATGTCCTCACAGACGACGATTGCGTGCAAAAGCTGCGATGCCACGTACAATTTTAGGCAGTAATTTTATTTTCAAGTTAGAGATTTCCTTACAGTCGAATCAATATTTGAGGCTGAAATTAGCTTTTTCATTCGGCCAGCTTCTTATTAGCAGGCTTAAATTAGGTTTGTTTTCGGCCAGCTTCCTGTTTATACAGATGTCTTGGCAGGCGATTATGCCCAGTGACACTAGAATTGCTCAATAATTTACACAATCGCTCAGAAGTTATTATGGAGACTAAAGGCTGCAATTCCTTAAAAACATGCATATATCCTCACAGCCAATCATAGCGAATGCAAGCTGTAATTCCACCGACAATATATAGGTGATAATGGCGAGTAAAGATGCCTACAGATGTCGTCGCAGACGATTGTGGAGAGTAAAGTTTGCAATTCCAACAACAACATATAGATGTCCCCGTAGACGTTGATGGCGAGTAAAAGGTGCAGTTCCTTTGACAGCATACAGATGTCCCCACGGGCCATGATGGCGAGTAGAGGCTGTAATTCCACTGAGTGGAGGTCGCAATTCGAGTGGTGGAAATGGGAAAAAAATTGGCGGAGGATCCCACAAGGGCTGGGGTGGGGTTTGGAGCAGGAGGCGGAGTTCCAAGGAGGCAAAGTTCAGAGGGGATTGGAGCTGCCAGTTGACCTCCAATCAAAGGAAATGTTCAAAATAATAGTATTCAAATTCCACACTATTTATACTCTGATTCTAGACTAAACACACACATGTATACTTCCCACCCCAAGTCTCCTAGCAGCACCCTAGGGAAATACTAGAGTTCACTGCTAACTGACGGTGAACTCTAGTATTTCCTGGTAAGCACCAGCTAGGTGACGAAACTGAAACTGACGGTGAACTCTAGTATTTCCTGGTAAGCACCAGCTAGGTGACGATGAAGAAAAAAACATTAAGTACCGTAGATGGTTCAATGCTCTGTAGAGTGGAAAAGTAAAACTTATGCAAATTTAACCGACATACCGAGAGGGCGGAGGGGGGGCAAGCTGTCCCCCCACCACAGGCTTCTTTGAGTGCCTTACTGGGATTTTTGTCGCTGGGACACCTCTCCCATTCGGCACCTCACTGAGGGTGCCCAACAGGGAAGGTATCCCGCTGGGTGCACAATTGGTGAGCAATTCCTGCTCAGCACGGTCATTGTCCTGGCAGCAGGACACCTTACCCTTTCTGAGCAGGAAAGGTGTCCTGCTGCCAGGACAATGTCCCAAGGAGCTCCGTGAGCTAATGTGAGCCATTAGGCACTGATGGGAGGTAGGGGGGCTATTAGCAAGTACTTTTGTCCCTTTAGAAATGGGCATGGGAGGGAGTGATCAGCAGTGAGAAGGGTGCATAATGCCACAGTCTTTATGACTAATGACTATGGCTTTACCCAAGGGGAACTTGATAGGCTAACATTTATCTGTATGATGCTATTGTGACCTTGCATGCAGAATGAGGTGGGGAGAATAAAACTAAAGCCATCATGATGTATATAGTGTAAAGTTAATTATGAAAGGGTCGTTTCTTATGCAATGTTCTTTGCTTTCAAGGTATTGCTCTAAATAAAGTATTATTTAAGCACATGAAATGCAAAGGGAAACCTTAATAAATATATATATTAACTAAACCTGTGATAATGTGCTCAGTTGCTTGAATTGTCCACATCCCGGTTTCACCATTTTACCAAAGTGTGTGATCTTGGGCAGATCATTTAATCACACTGGGCCTGATTCACAGAATGTTTTCCTATGGGATTGTACCATTATGAAAGACTTCCATGAATCAGGCCTACTGTCTCTTATCTGCTCTCTTATTCACTTAAGAACTTATGTTAATACATCATGCTGTTATTTTTTTTTAAAAGCCTGACTATAGAGTTGCTCCATAAATAGCAATAGTGCAATTCAGGTATTTTGCACCACAGAGTTATTTGCCACTTGGCTTACTTATGGCAACTTATTCTAAAGTTGCTTCTATGGTGCCTCCAAGTATCAATGACTGATGATGCTACTTGTGATGTCCTTTTCTGTGATGTCCTGTCTGTTGGTGCAATCCATATGCAAATGATGAGGTCTATATGTATTTTGCCCCAGAGCACCTGGACAGTGCTCTAATAGATGACTTTCCCGCATCTGTAATGATTCGGCAGCTCTACATGTGTTATTAGTTAAAATGCCATTTTGCCACTAATCTTACCTAAAAAGTAGACTGGGGCAGGTTTGGCGGTTTGTGGGCGCGAATGAGACCATATGGAATTGCAATGCTGGATACACCCCTGGTCCTCTGTGGCTGTGCATAGGGCTGATTAGAACCCGAATCTGTCCTGTGCACAGCCACAGAGCACATTACATTACTGTTGGTTATATGTGCTTAAGTTATACAAAGCGCTTTTCGTTGCTTTGCTTAGCAATGACAGGAAAACTTTTTTTTTTATACAAGTGCTCCAGTCACTGCTAAGCATCGCAACGAAAAGCGCTTTGTATAATTTAAGCAAATATAACCGACAGTCATGTAATGTGCTCTGTGGCGGTGCACAGGGCAGATTATAGCACCAAATCGGCCCTGTGTACCGCCACAGAGAACATGACATCATCGTTGGTTATATTCGTTTAAGCTATAAAAAAACTGTTTTTCGTTGCGTTGCTTAGCAGTGACCAGAGCGCTAGTTAAACAAAAAATCGTCGAGCTTTATGGGCGGAGGCTGGCCGGATCCCAAGATCGGCTGGACATGTGATGACGGATCCCGGATCCAGCGAGAGCCGGCCCACTGACCAGCGCTGTGCAATTCCACTGATAACATACAGAAGCAGTGCTTAAAGTGGGCCGGGGCCTGCCGGGGCCAGGCCCCGGCAGTCTCCAAAAAGTGGGACTGAGCCGGGGCCCTGCCGGGGCCCCCCATCCCACACAACATTGGCGGGATGCATTATCCCCCCGCAGCCGCAACGGGAGATGCGCCCGCGAGTTTCATTTCAGGCGAGCTGACAGAAGTGCCAGCCAGGCACAGCGTCGCTGAGGCTGACTGGCACTTCTGTCAGTCACTGTAACTTCCCTGATGACCCCTCATCTGAGGCGTCATCAGGGAAGTTACAGTTCCTTTGTTTGCCCTCGCCAGGTCACTGACCCTCAGCGAACCTGCGGGCTCCATGATCTAATATGCAGATTAGATCATGGAGCCCGCGGGTTCGCAGAGGGTGAAAGGCGCCTCGGGCTCAGTGATCTATCTGCTCAGAGATCTATCTGCTCAGAGCAGAGATCACAGAACCCGAGGCGCCTTTCTCCATCGACAAAGCTTTATAAAAGATGCCTTGAATTGTATACGTTTCAAGCCATCTTTTATAAACGTAGAAATATTTCTATGTTTATAAAAGACCGCTTGAAACGTGCACAATTCAAGGCATTTTTTATACAGCTTTGTCGATGGACAAAGCCACCTCGGGTTTTGTCCGTCCTCAACGCTTTATAAAAGATGGCTTGAATTGTTTACGTTTCAAGCCGTCTTTTATAAACATAGAAATATGTTATAAATGTCTATGCTTATCAAAGGTGGCTTGAAAAGTGCACAAACCATAGTAAGGTAAGCACACACGTGTGCGTAAATTACTGTGGTTTGTGCACTTTTCAAGCTACCTTTTTATAAACCTAGAAATACGTAACATTGGTATGTTTATAAGGCTTGAAAGGTACAAAAACCATAGTAGTGCGCATATAAATTTATAAATGCTCACATACATTTATATATTTGTTTGCGCACCTTACAATGATTTGTGCACGTTTTAGGCCACGCCCACAATGGAAGCCACGCCCCCAAACGAGGGCTCCCCCTCAGTTTCTTACCCCACTTAAAGCACTGTACAGAAGTAATCAGAAGCAATTATGGAGACTAAAGGCTGAAATTTCTTTAGTGACGTGCAGATCTCCGCCAGGCGATTATGCCAAGTAAACGCTGCAATTCCACCAATAACATACCAATGTCCTCGCGGGCGACGATGACGAGTAAACGCGGCTACTCTATTCACAACATACAGATGTCCTTAGAGTAAAGACTGTAATTCCACCTACAACATACAGATGACCTTGCAGGTGATGATGGCGAGTAAAAGCTGTAATTCAACATAGTGAAGGCTTGAATTCCCCAGACAACATACACAAGTAATTAGAAGCAATTATGGAGACTTAAGGCTGCAATTCTTCTAGAAACGTGTAGATGTCCACGAGGCGATTATGCCGAGTAAATGCTGAAATTCCACCTCTAACATATAGCTGTTCTCACAGACGATGAAGGCCAGGAAAGGGTTTAATTTCTCCAACACCATATGGATGTTCTCGGAAGCAGTTATGCCGCCTAAGGCTGCAATTCTACCGACAACATACAGATATCCCCTCAGGAGAATATGGCGAGTATAAGCTGCCGTTCCACCGACAACATACCGATGTCCTCGCAGACGATAATTGCGTGTAAAAGCTCCGATTCCAAAATACCTGAGGCTGAAGTTAGCTTTTTTATTCGGCCAGCTTGTTATTATCAGGCTTAAACTTGGTTTGTATTCAGTCAGCTTCCTGTTTATACAGATGTCCTGGCAGGCGATTATGCCTAGTGACGCTACAATTGCACAATCATTTACAGAAGCCCTCAGAAGTGATTGTGGAGACTAAAGGCTGCAATTCCTTTAAAAAACATACATATGTCCTCACAGACAATCATAGCGAATACAAGCTGTAATTCAACCGACAATATATAGATGCTTCACAGGCGATAATGGCCAGTAAAGGCTGCCGAAAAATGTCCTCGCAGGCGGTTCTGCAGAGTAAATTCTGCAATTCCACCAACAACATACAGTTGTCCTCACAGGCGATGATAGCGAGTAGAGCCTGTAATTCCACAGAGTGGAGGCCGCAATACCACTGATAACATACAGAAGTAATCAGGAGCAATTACGGAGACGAGAGTTTGTAGTTTCTTTAGCAACGTGCAGACGAGTTTGTAGTTTCTTTAGCAACGTGCAGATGTCTGCCAAAGGATTATGACGGGTAAAATCTGTAATCCCGCCTTCAACATACCGATGTCCCCACAGACGATTATGCCGAGTAAGCGCTGCAATTCCACCGATAACATACTGATGTCCTCGCGGGTGACGATGACGAGTAAAGGCGGCAACTCCATTGACAATATACAGATACCCTGGCTTAGACTAAAGAATGTAATTTCACAACAACATATAGATGTCATGTAAAGGCTGTCATTCAACCAGATGTCCTTGCAGGCGATAATGGCGAGTAAAGGATGCTATTCCTCAGAGTGAGGCTTAAATTCCATTGATAATGTAGAGAAGTAATCAGAAGCAATTATGAAGACTAAAGGCTGCAATTACTCTGCCAATGTGCAGATATCCGCCAGGCGATTATGCCGAGCAATTCCACCGATAACATACCTTTGTCCTCACAGGCAACTATGAAGAGTAAAAGCGGCAACTCCATTGACAACATACAGATGTCCTTAGTTTAGTTTAGTTTCTTTATTTATACCACGCGCCGAACCCTGAGGTAACTGGGCGCCAGAGACTTAGAGCAGGTTACAACAATTTTTTTTAGAGTAAAGACTGTAATTTCACTGACAACATATAGATGTCCTCACAGGCAATTATGCTGCGTAAAGGCTGCCATTCCACGCGGCTGCCATTCTACCGACAACATACAGATGTCCTCGCAGGCGATGATGCCGATTAAAAGCTGCAAGGCCACAGAGCGAAGGCTTCAATTCCCCTGATAACACACCGAAGTAATCAGAAGCAATTATGCAGACTAAAGGCTGCAATTCCTCTTGCAACCTACATATGTAGGCCAGACGATTATGCCGAGTAAAGCTGCAATTTCACTGATAACATACAGCTGCTCTCACAGACGATGAAGGCCAGAAAAGGCTTTAAATCCACCGACACCATATGGATGTTCTCGGAAGCAGTTATGCGTGTAAAGGCTGCAATACTACCGACAACATACAAAAGTCCTCGCAATCGAATATGGCGATTACAAGCTGCTGTTTCACCGACAACCTACAGATGTCCTCGCAGACAACGATTGTGTGTAAAAGCTGTGATTGCACATGCAATTTTAGGCGGTAATTTTATTTTCAAAGTAGATATTTCCTTATAGTAGATGAAATACCTGAGGCTGAAGTTAGCTTTTTTAATTGGCTAGCTTCTAAGCTTTTTTATTCGGCCAGCTTCTTATCAGCAGGCTTAAATTAGGTTTGTATTCGGTCAGGTTCCTGTTTATACAGATGTCTTGGCATACGATTATGCCCAGGACGCTACAATTGCACAATAATTTACAGAAGCCCTCAGAAGTGATCGTGGAGATTAAAGGCTGCAATTCCTTTACAAACATACATATGTCCTCACAGAAAATCATAGGGAATACAAGCTGTAATTCCACCGACAATGGGCCTCATTACGACCCAGGCGGTAAGTTACCGCCTGGGCCGTGACTTTACCACCATGGCGTAAACTACGTTTACGCCATGGTGGTTGGCGGACTTACCGCCCCATTCCGACCTAGGCGGGGCGGTAAGTCCCCAATCCCCATTTACCCTTCCCCATTCCCATTTTTGCCCCATAGGGCATAATGGGAGTGGGGAAGGCGTTAATTACGCCACCGTAAATTACGGTGGCGTAATTAACTCCATGGTCCCTTAGCGCCATGGATTTTAACACCTGCTAAAAGCAGGTGTTAAAAGCGCCATGGCGCTAAGGGACCTCGTAATCAGGCGGTAAGGGTCGGCGCTGTTAACGCTGCCGTAAACCCCTTACCGCCTGAGTTGTAATGAGGCCCGATGAAGGCCAGAAAAGGTTTTACGTCCACGACACCATGGGGGTCATTACGACCCTGGCGTTAAGGGTTTAACGGCGCCGTAAAAGGTGTCGGCGCTGTTAAACCCTTAACGCCTGATTATGAGGTCCCTTTGCGGGACCCGACCTTAACGGCTGGTTTTACCAGCCGTTAAAGTAGGGTGCCGCAAAGGGACCTCAGTGCTAATTACGGTACCGCAATTTGCGGTACCGTACTTAGCGCCTTCCCCAGTCCCATTGAGCCCTATGGGGCGAAAATGGGAATGGGGAAGGGCCATGGTGGAATGGGGAAATACCGCCCCGCCAACCTTGGAATGGGGCGGTATTTCCCCATTCCACCATGGCGGACTCGTTACAACACCGGCACCAACCATGGTGCTAATAGCGCCATGGTTTAGCGCCGGGGTTGTAATGAGGGCCCAGGTCCTCATTCCGACCCTGGCGTTAACCAAAGCGCTAATAGCGCCTTGGTTGACGCCGTTATTTTTCCGACTCCGCCATGGTGAATGGCGGAATTACCGCCCCATTCCAAGGTTGGCGGGGCGGTAATTCCCCATTCACCATGGGCCCTTCCCCATTCCCATTTTTTGCACCATAGGGCTCAATGGGAATGGGGAAGGCGCTAATTACGGCACCGTAAATTACGGTGCCGTAATTAGCTCCTAGGTCCCTTTCCGGGTTGGTTTTTTAACGCCTGCAAAAAGCAGGCGTTAAGTACCAACCCGCAAAGGGAACTCGGAGTAGGGCGGTAAGGGTTTAACGGCACCGGTCTCGTTACCGATGACCGTTAACCCTTACCGCCCTACTTGGAATGACCCCCATAGATGTCTTCGTAGACGTTGATGGCGAGTAAAAGGTGCAGTTCCGTTGACAGCATACAGATGTCCTCGCGGGCGACGATGATGATGAGTAAAAGAGGCAACTCCATTGACAACATACAGATGTCCTTAGAGTAAAGACTGTCATTTCACCGATAAAGTATAGATGTCCTCGCTGGCAAATATGCAGCGTAAAGGCGGCCATTCCACCGGCAATATACAGATGTCCAGGTAATAATGGCGAGTAAAGGATGCAATTCCACCGACAACATACAGATGTCCTCGCAAGCGATGATAGCGAGTAAAAGCTGTAATTCCACAGAGTGAAGGCTTCAATAACCGTGATAACATACAGAAGTAATCAGAAACAATTATGGAGACTTAAGGCTGCAATTCTTCTAGCAACGTGTAGATGTCTGTGAGGCGATTATGCCGAGTAAATGCTGCAATCCACCAATAACATATAGCTGTCCTCACAGACGATGAAGGCCAGAAAAGGCTTTAATTCCACCAACACCATATGGATGTTCTCTGAATCAGTTATGCCGCTTAAAGGCTGCAATTCTACCGACAACATACACATGTCCTCACAGGCGAATATGGCGAATATAAGCTGCAATTCTACCAACAACATACCAATGTCCTCACAGACGATAATTGCGTGTAAAAGCTGCGATTCCAAAATACCTGAGGCTGAAGTTAGCTTTTTTAGTGGGCCAGCTTCTAGCTTTTTTATTCGGCCATATTTTTATTAGCAGGCTTAAACTTGGTTTGTATTCAGCCAGCTTCCTGATGTCTTGGCAGGCGATTATGCCCAGTGACGCCACGCGTGTTATGTCACATATGCGATTACGCGCTAAGGACCTTTCCTCGAATTACATGCTGATGTGCAGTTTTTTCACTTGCCAAATCACTCCGTATCAACCTGGCCACGCAACAACACACGGAAGACCACCCTCCTGCCCAGAAGGCCATTTTCCTGCCTCCACAGAGCCCCGAGCCCTCTCCCACCTGCCATCTGCTGTGGCCTGTATGCCTGCTGGCCAGGTGGCCTGCTATTTGGTGCCTGCACGTCAGCCATCTGCAGGGGTCCAGTTGCTGTGACCACCCCTGCTGGAACAGAAGACTCCCGACTAAAGTTCCATCGCTCCACAGCCCAGCACCAGGACCCAGTTGCCCACCCACACCTGCCTTAGGGTTGCCATGTCGGGGGAAACACCATCGGAGACCACTAGCAACCCCCAGCAAGAGAGGCAGGGGGCTACCAGCTTCAGTGCCGCAGAAGTTGGTATCCTGGTGTAGCAAGTCCTGGTGAATTATGATGCTCTCTTTGGAAGTTCACGCGCCGACAATGAAGGACAGAACAGGATCTGGAAGGACATCGTGGCTGCCATCCACATGGAGGGGGTGGCAGCCCGCGACATGCAACACGTCCAGAAGCGCTGGGAGGACTTCAGGTCCAGGACCCTCAGCAAGGCCCGGCACCTCTTGAAGGCAAAGCATGCAAAGGGGTGCCAGGTCCGCCTTATCAGCATCCATTTGAGGGTCCTGGAACGCATAACCCCAGCGCTCCACCTCCAGGTCCTTCAGAGGCAGACCGGTCCGGAGTCGAGTGGTAAGTGTCCATGTGTAATGATTGGACGCAGTGCATGCTGAGGTGTGGCAGGAGTGTGCAGGTTGCACATATGTCTTGGAAGTGCCATGTATGGATGTGTATGTACAGGGACATGAGCTTGCCGCATGTGAGTACAGTCATGTGTGAGGCACATCAATGGTGTATGTGTTCAAATGCATGGTGTGCAAATGCATGTGTCGGTGCACACATGTTTAAATTAATGTGTATGTACTGTGGAATGGTTGTGGTGTGACACATGGATGCTGGTTCCATCTTCATGTATGTGCACAATGTACATGTGTGTGTGGGTGTATTTGACATGTGTGCCACTGTGATACACCATGGATGAATGTGACACCGACATGTGATCTGATCTGATCTGATTGGCAGATGTGACATGGATGGTGATGATTTCACTGCGACAGGTGGTGGAGATGTACAGATGCATGTATGTCTGGTGGCGTGTGTGCATGTGTTCGGCACTCCCCGAGTTGCATGTGACATCAGGCTAAACTTCGGATGCTCATGCTGTTGTATGTCTATGGATGGTGCTGCCTGCTGCAACATTCCTTTTGATTTGCACATGTGTGTGGGTTCAAATGATATGTGTGTTGGGGAGTGTGATGCCATGTGTGAAGTTTGGGACTGCCACTCATGCGCAACTGTCATGTGTGTATCAGACCATTGTACAGTGCCCTGATGCCTGTCTTCTGTCTCTCCCTGTCTGCAGTGTCAACTGATGAAGAGGACGGAGACGGTGCTGTGGAGCACAGCGCCAGGAATCCCACCACCAGCCGGAGATGCAAGGCCCAGCTCCCCTCCCATGTTGTCATCTCGTTGGGGCATGAGGGGTCTGGTGCCACGTCCGCGCCCACAGCTGCCGAGGGTAGGACCAAGAGGCAGAGGTCAGAGGTGGACTCCTCGGCAGCAGAATGGGCAGCTGAGACCCCAGAGGGGCCTATGGAGGAAGATGGCGCTGAGTCATCCAGGATGGTGGAGAGTTTGGTTGAGGAGGAGGCCGTGGAAGGGCCACACAAGGGGTCTGGAGGGGGGATACCACTGGTGCTAGTGGTGCAGTCCAGGGGCAGGGACAGGAGGTAGCACAGGCGGCCGCGGAGGTGCCTGTGTGTAATCCTGTCCCTGATCCTGTGACTGTATCATCCCGTACCAGCAGGGATGCTTTCGTCCAGACCCGTTTTCAGTGAGGGGATCTGCTAACAACAACTGGCCTTCCACTCCCTGTGGACGTGGCAATCCGGCACCGTGTTGAGCCTGTCCTGGCTGGGGTGGCATTGCGTCAACTTGGCATCCGGGATAACGTCCAGGGTTCTTGTGAGGATGCTGCACGTTATTTCAGATGCCTCATTGACCACGTTGACCGACTAGGAGGGATCACCGGTGCTGGGTTCCTCTGTGTGCTGGACCTTCTTGCGACCCCCTCCTCAACTGAACACCCTATGCACCAGTCATCCTCCGTGCCATCTTCCTGCCCAAGTATCACCTGGACACCCTGTGGAGCTGCCTCTGACCCAGCGGACATGCTGGTGGAGGCCACATCCCTGCCAAAGTCGGGAGTCGGAGGTCCAGCAGGGGTGGCCACCCCAACAACTGTACCCAGCAGGAGGAGGACGTGCAGGCATCAACAGGCAGGGTACATGCACGGGAAAAATGCAGGCTAAAGGCGGGAGCCATGATGGCTCAGGGCCATCAACATCAGAGGGGCAGGCATCGGCCGGAGGGCAGGAGGACCCTGGATTGGGAGTGTCTTCCGTGTGGCAGCGGTTGGGCCGGCAAATAGATGCAGAGCGGCCGCGGGTGGAAGAGGCACGGCTCACTATGGTCAGGGCAGAGAACTCCATGCACAGAGCATTAAGGCGGGCTGAGTGCCTCAAGGAAATTCGCAGGGAGTTGGAGGTGGACATGGCTTTATCCCTGCAAGACCTCGGGACCAGGGAAGAGGCCCGCCTCCAGGACGTTGAAGAGGAGTTCGATGATGCCATGGCCCAGGACATCAACAAGTGAGCCGTTGGACTTGCCCGCCGCCTTTGTAAATAGTTCTGTAGGTGTAAGTTTCCTTTCTATTTTTTTTTCCTTTGGGGCGCATGGACTATGCCCTGCCTTTTTGTATATAGTTATTCATTAGGTAGGATTTTTGGTAGGTTTCCTTTGGATTGTTGGGCTCATGGACCCTGGAATTTTACATTGTTAATAGTTCTGGACTGGATTTGACTTCATTGAATTTTTTTTCTCCATGGAGAATGGTTTTCTACTTTTTTAAAGTTTGGATTTGGTTTAATAGACAAACGCTTTGGAGCCATTTTAATTTGGATTTAATTGGATTCAGCATTCACATTTTTTCATTCATTTTGGACATCCAGGCTTTTGTTTAATATTTATTTTCTTGTGTGATGTTCTTTCATCCCTTACATTTTGCATATAATACATTTTTATTTCATACTTCATTTGTGTGGTATTCTCTCATTGGTTTCGTGTATATCACGATGTGGGTTTTCTCATTCACGTGCACCCATTGTGTGTGTCTGACGGACATGTATTAATGTGCATACTTGTCATTTTGGATCTATCATGACATGGGGATTATAATATAGAGAGGATGGAATGTTTGGTTGGGTGTTTGGACTGGGGTGGCATGGGGTGGGATTTGGGTGGCCATAAGGGCCATCACTGTGGATCGTGATGACGTGTTGGGTTGGGGGACCTGAGTCGGGGCCTGCTGGCAGGTGCCCGTCAATTATGGTTGGGGGACATGAGTCGGGGCCTGCTGGCAGGTGCCTGTCAATAGTGGGTGGGTGGGTGGGGGACATGAGTCGGGGCCTGCTGGCAGGTGCCCGTCCTTGGTGGGTGGGTGGATGGGTGGGGGACATGAGTCGGGGCCTGCTGGCAGGTGCCCGTCAATGGTGGTTGGGTGGGGGACATGAGTCGGGGCCTGATGGCAGGTGCCCGTCAATTGACATGAGTCGGGGCCCGTTGGCAGGTGCCCGTCAATGGTGGGTGGGTGGGGGACATGAGTCGAGGCTCACAAGCGTGCTAACACATGCATGGTGCCATGTGGGTTGCCTGCAGGGCATGGTGAGGGTTGTAGTGTAGTCCCCTGTGGTGTGGGCTGTCTGCAGGGCATGTGGAGGGGGGAAAGGCCACACCTGGGAGGGGCCACAATGCAAAATCGTGTCTAAAACTCCCTGCTTACCCCAGTAATACACGTACCCCGCTCGCCCAAGGCCTATCGCGTGTGAAACTTCCCGCGCCCAACCCGTAATACATGTACCCCACTCGCCCAAGGCCTATCGCGTGTGAAACTTGCTGCGCAGCCCTGAAATACACGTACCCCACTCGCACAAGGCCTATCGCGTGTGAAACTCCCTGCTTACCCCAGTAATACACGTACCCCGCTCGCCCAAGGCCTATTGCGTGTGAAACTTCCCGCGCACCCCCGAAATACACATACCCCGCTCGCACAAGGCCTATCGCGTGTGAAACTCCCTGGATACCCCAGTAATAGACGTACCCCTCTCGCACAAGGCTATCACGTGTGAAACGCCCTGCGTACCCCAGTAATACACATACCCCACTCGGCCAACGCCTGTCGCGTGTGAAACTTCACGTGCACCCCCGAAATACATGTACCCCGCTCGCACAAGGCCTATCGCGTGTGCAACTCCCTGCGCACCCCCGGAATACACGCAGGCACCCCATCCACCCTGGACATGCCCCACAGGCAGCCCACTCACCCTCCTCATGCCCCGCAGGCAGCCCATCCACCCTGGGAATGCCCCACAGGCAGTTCACACCACAGGGAGTACTTTTCCACGCAATTTACCTGGCGCGAGCGGGGTATGTGTATTCTGGGGGGTGCAAGGGGAGTTTTACATGCGATAGGCCTGGCATGAGAAGGGTACGTGTATTCTGGGGGGTGCGCAGGGAGTTTTACACGCGATAGGCCTGGCGCAAGTGGGGTATGCGTATTCTGGGGGTGCGCTGGGAGTTTTACACGCGTTTTCGTGGTTGGGGGGCTGTATGCTGGTCCACTGGCCTTTGCATCATGTACTGGATTTGTGCAATGTTTTTGGGGCGCGGGGTTGGGGGGATCGCTGCGCCACTCTGCACCACATCTGTTTATCAATCCATGAATATGCTGTTCAACTAAATGGGTTTTGGCGTACGCAGCTGGCGCAGGCTGCCACACGCGCACTCTGTGCACCAGCCGTGTGCGCCACTTGTGCGCCGAATTCTATGAATTACCTTGAATGGCTGCAATTCGTTTAAAAAGCATAGATATGTCCTAACAGACAATCATAGCGAATACAAGCTGTAATTCCACCGATAACATACTGATGTCCTCGCGGGCGACGATGACGAGTAAAGGCGGCAACTCCATTGACAACATACAGATACCCTTAGAGTAAAGAATGTAATTTCACGACAACATATGGATGTCATGTAAAGGCTGTCATTCAACCAGATGTCCTTGCAGGCGATAATGGCGAATAAAGGATGCAGTTCCACCAACAACGTACAGATGGCCGCCAGGCGATTATGCTGAGTAAATGCGGCAATTCCACCGATAATACCGATGTCCTCGCAGGCTACGAAGAGGAGTAAAAGCGGCAACTCCATTGACAACATGCAGATGTCCTTATTTTTGTTTAGTTTCTTTATTTATACCGCGCGGCCGAACCCTGAGGTAACTGGGTGCCAGAGACTTAGAGCAGGTTACAAAAGTTCTTTTAGAGTAAAGACTGTAATTTCACTGAAAACATATGGATGTCCTCACAGGCAATTATGCCGCTTAAAGGCTGCAATTCAAACATATGGATGTCCTCACAGGCAATTATGCTGCTTAAAGGCTGCAATTCCACGTGGCTGCCATTCCACCGACAACATACAGATGTCCTCACAGGCGATGATGCCGAGTAAAAGCTGCAAGGCCACAGAGTGAAGGCTTCAATTCCCCTGGTAACACACCAAAGTAATCAGAAGCAATGATCGAGACTAAATGCTGCCATTCCTCCTGCAACCTACATATGTCTGCCATGCGATTATGCCGAGTAAAGCTGCAATTTCACTGATAACATATAGCTCATCTCACAGACGATGATGGCCAGAAAAGGCTTTAATTCCACCGACACCATATGGATGTTCTCGGAAGCAGTTATGCCGCCTGAAGGCTGCAATTTCTACCGACAACATACAGAAGTCCTCACAGGCGAATATGGCGATTACAAGCTGCTGTTTCACCGACAACATACAGATGCCCTCGCAGACGACGATTGCGTGTAAAAGCTGTGATTGCACGTGCAGTTTTAGGCGGTGATTTCATTTTCAAGGTAGAGATTTCCTTATAGTAGATGAAATACCTGAGGCTGAAGTTAGATTTTTTATTCGGCCAGTGTAAGCTTTTTTCATTCGGCCAGCTTCTTATTATCAGGCTTAAATTAGGTTTGTATTCGGCCAGCTTCCTGTTTATACAGATGTCTTGGCAGGCGATTATGCCCAGGGACACTACAATTGCATCATAATTTACAGAAGCCCTCAGAAGGGATTATGGAGACGAAAGGCAGCAATTCTTTAAAAACATACATATGTCCTCACAGACAATCAGACAATCATAGTCAATACAAGCTGTAACTCCACCGACAATATATAGACGCCCTCAGAGGCGATAATGGTGAGTAAAGGCTGTCTACAGATGTCCTCGCAGACTATTGTGCAGAGTGAAGTTTGCAATTCCACTGACAACATACAGATTTCTTCGTAGATGTTGATGGCGAGTAAAAGTTGCAATTCGATTGACAGCATACAGCTGTCTTCACGGACTATGATGGCGAGTAAAGTCTGTAATTCCACCGAGTGGAGGCCGCAATTCCACTGATAAAATACAGAAGTAATCAGAAGCAATTATGGAGACTAAAGGATGCAATTCTTTAGTGACGTGCAGATGTCCGCCAGGCGATTATGGCGAGCAAAAACTGTAATTCCACCCTCAACATACCACGTGCTTGTTCTTCTTCTTGCTGATAGATTTTTATCCATCAGCTGTGATTTTTGGATACCGAGGCTTGAGCCTCATTACTCCATCTTCTCGGGTTGAGTATGTAGTCGTGGGTTTGTATTCTTCTTGGTCTGTGTGGTCTTGTCACAGTAGGGCTGGTTTCACAGGGTCTTTGCAGTAATGGGCCGTGGGTAGCGGTCGAAGGGGTTTGCAGTGGTGGCAGTGAGTCCTCTGATCAGAGGGTTCGGGTTCTGATCCAGTCCTTGGCAGAAGTTCTTACTCAGCTTCGCTAGATGTTTGTCCAACATCTCGATGTCCAGGTCTCTGTGAAGGTCTGCTATCCTTGTGAAGATTGGAGCTCCAGACGATACCCGCAGGGCCTTGTTCTGGACTATCTGAAGACTCTTCCGGTGTCGCTCATGGCAGGTCATTCATGCTGGGGGGGCATACGTCAGGGTTGGTCTGATGATCGCCTTGTAGACGTTGATCTTTGTCCGGGGGGCATGGACTTGCTCTTCAGGAGTGGGTACAGCGCTGCCATCTTTCCTGTTACCTTCTGCTGAGTATTCTCGATGTGGCTTTCCCAGTTGAGTTTGCTGTCCAGGGTCAAACCGAGGTAGCGGCTGCTGCTCTCCCATTTGATGGTCTCCCTGTTGAGGCTGGTGTGTGGGTGCTCCTTGATCTTCTTTCTGGCGAACAGCGTTTCGGTTGTCTTGCTGGTGTTGAGTTCTATCCTCCAGTCGCTGTACCACTTCGCAATGGTATCCAATGAAGCTTGCAGGTTCTTCGCCACTTCCTTTTCGCTGAATGACTGGGAGATGACTGCAACATCGTCTGTATACAGCGCCAGGTCGATCTTGTGGAGATCTGTCGGGATGTTGTTGGGGAAGAGGTTGAACAGGAAGGGTCCAAGGTTCGATCCCTGTGGCACGCCTGCTCGGATGGGATGTGATGAGGACATCTCAGACCGCATGGTGACATGGAAGGTGCGGCCTCCCAGGTAGCTTGCAATCATCTTCACCAGATAGTTCAGAAATCCCAGGCCAATCATCTTGTGCAGCAGTCCCTTGTGCCAGACTCGGTCGAATGCTTTGGCGACATCCAGGAAGACGATTCCTGTGGACTTCTTGATGTTGAATCTGTGGCTGATGGTGTCCACCACTCTCAGTAGCTGATGAGTCGTTGCATGCTCCTTTCGAAATCCAAACTGTTCCTTTGCTAGTAAATTTCATTCAGAGGTGAAGTCGCTGAGTCGAGCGAGGAGGACCTTCTCCAGGAGCTTCGATAATCCAGAGAGCAGGCTGATGGGGCGGTAGTTCTCTGGATCCCTCAGTGGTTTGCTGGCCTTTGGGAAAACAATGACCCTTGCTTCTTTCCAGGAACTCGGGAAGTGCTGGAGCCTCATGCATGCATTGAAGACCTCTGTGAGGTGTTCCATTGATGCTGGTGGGAGGTTCTTGATTGCCAGGTTGGTTATTCCGTCGCTCCCTGGTGCTTTGCCGTTCGCCAGCTTTTCTGCAAGTCCTGCTACCTCAGAGCTTATGCACTCCTTGATGTCTTCTGCTCCCAGCCCGGTTCGGTCTTCTACGAGATACTTCTCAACTGCTTCCTCCACTCCGTCTGAGAGCCTACTTACCTTGTTCAGGGTGAACAAAGCCTCCAGTGTCTCGACAAGGAGCCCTGCCTTGTCCTTGTTGCTGCATGCAAGGTGGGTTTGTGTTAGGGTTGCTTCCTCTAAGTGTGTGTTTGAGGCGTGTTTGTTATACTTGCATGTGTGCTGAGCCAGGATTGATATCACCATCAGAATGTAGGCTGTGAGTCTGGAGTGTGAGATTAGAATGTTTGGAGTTGAATGGGTTCTAACCCAGGCAGTTAGATTAAGTGAGCCTGGGTGGTGGGAGCCAGTGGGCTCCTGTCCCTTTCCTCTTTATCTCCTAATAACTATGACATCTGATCCTTGTAACAGAAGAACCTTAATAAAGTAACCACTATGCGTACCTGGCCTGTGTATCCTGAGTGTCCCTTGGAGGGAACCCTATGACCAAGAGCCGGTCATAACAATTGGCGACGAGGATGGTCCAAGGTATGGTGAAGGAGGACCTTGGAGTGGACACCAAGTGAAGCAAAAGGAGATACAGGTACCTGTGTGATGTCATGTGAGAGAGGAGAAGAGACTCTGCTGCGGGGGGTGCATGCAAGAGGACAAGTGAATGAAAGGAGAGAGGGAGAGCCCACTGCCCCCCCATAGACTGTTTGCGCCCACCACCAGCCTGTCAGAGGAGACCCCTGGGAAGAAGGGAGAGTGCCCGGTTTGAGGCCAGTAGTCATTAGAGGCTGTCCAAGAGTCTGGAAAAATGGAAAGCACCCAGGGCTGGAAGGGACAGACTGTCAGAGGAGACCCCTGGGAAGAAGGGAGAGTGCCCTATTTGAGGCCAGGAGTCATTAGAGGCTGTCCAAGAGTCTGGAGAAATGGAAAGCACTCAGGGCTGTTTGAGTCAGCCACCAAGTACTGCTTTAGTCAGCCCCTAGGGCTGTTGCAGGCGGCCACCCAGGCAGAAGTGTCAGAAGCATCCTGCCCCATGGAGCCTGGGGCAAGGATGGCCTGTTGGAGTCTGCCAGGAGCAGGCCCCCTGGTACATGAGGAGACATTGGCAGGGTTGCATGAGGCTGCCCAAGTGTGCCACCATTTCCTGAGTGACTATGCCAGCATCATTTAAAAAGGGGAAGTGTAATTTCCATGCCAAGTAAGCGTAATTGTGCCTTTTATGCACCTGGAGGCTAAAGGTTTTAATGAGAATAGACGCTATGCTGATTTGGTCTGAGGTGGGGACCACGCAATGAGAAAATGGTTACTGTTTGGGTATGATAGTAGTTTTTTGGGATGATTAGTTTATGCTTGCAGAAGAAATTTTGGAGTTTCATTTAAAAGTAAAATGTCATAATGGATTGAGCAACGATGTGGCAAGTAGTGACTGAAGAGTACTGTTGTGCATTAGTAGTGAATTAACATTAGTGAGAAGGATGTTGCACTGAGAATAGGAGATGCATTTTATTTTAGATGTAACCATTTTGAGGCATTGCAGGTTGGTTTTAGAGTTGGCCCCAGTTGGCAACATGGACGTTTTGGTCTCATTTAAAGTTGGTTTCCACATTTGTGTTGTGACAGGGGTTGTATGTGAGTGGCACATATGAGGTTGATTGAGGTGGACAATCAAAGGGTGTTGATCCTATTATGCTTAGTATAACGTTTTGAGGCGTTTTAGCATATTAGGTTGCCTGTTTAATGGCGACATGGGCCTTTAGAAAATGTGACTTGGATGTACTATGTTTCAATGTTCTGATCATCCTAACACTATGTTTTGCTTGTGTGTGTGGTGTGAGATTTGTGATCTTAAAGCACAATAAGAGTGATGTTGGTCATTAATTGTTCCCACAATCTTTGAGGCATTTCAGCATTTAGAGTTGCCCATGCTTTGGCAACATGGACTTTTAGGAAATGAGATCTGCAATTTATAATGTGATTATTGATATGTCATTGCAATGCTTACTATAACCATTTTTGAGGCATTGTAGGCGTGATGTTTTGTTGTGCGTGTATGGATGTGCAACCCATGATGACTGCTAGAGTGACTGCAGCGCTCCTTAGCGGTTAACATTCTATGTGGGGGTTGTCTGTATTTTGAACATCCTGTGTTTCATGTGTGTGTTGGAGTAGTATTTGAATGTTTTAGTGTTGGTGCATGACCAGTGTTTGGTTTTGAAATCGTTTGGGACTTTTTGGAATGTGTTTTAATTGATGTACATGACCAGGGTTGGTCAGGGGGCTCTGCGGAGTTGGAGGTGTTTGGTGTTTTGAGGCCTTGCGGGGTCAGTGATGTTACTAGTGGTAGGCTAGTATAGAAGCTTGTTGGAGCTTTGATGAATTGGTTAGTGACTCTGTGGGGTCCAGAGGTATCTAGTAGGAGACTAGTACCATAACCTTTGCGAAGCTGTGTTGTGATGATTGGTGGCTCTGAGGAGTTCACGTGAAGCTTTTGTGTTGTTTTGGGTTGTGGCTCTGCGGAGCAGTCCAGAGGCATCTAGGAGGGGACTAGTGCCTGAAGCTGTGTCAAGCTTCTATGTTGTTTTTAATGGTGTGTAGCTCTGCAGAGTTTACTTGAAGCTGTGTGAAGCTTTGATGTTTTTGGTGACCTTGGAGTTGTTAAGGTCCAGGGATTTCTTGGAATTCTGAAGATGCAAGTGACATTGCATTTAGTGTTTTCTTTTACCTTTAGGTGACTTATGGAATTGTTCTCGAGTCCGCTCTTGATTAATTTCAGAAGCCTGGCAACGTTTCATCTGCAGCTGTGTTCACTTTGGGGTGTTTATTTGGTTTTGAAGGGCTCATTTGTCTGGCCAACATTTGTAGCGTTATGCCGGTGGTGGTTGTTTAGTGACAGCTGGTTGTGTTTCTTTATTGGTATGATGATGTGAGTGACTGGTGATTAGGTGTGTCTGTGTTGCTTGAATTTTGGATTGGATTTGACAGTGGCATTAGTTGTGACTGGTTTCTTGGTGACCCGGGTAGATTGTTGGGTTGTTAGTAAGTATCTTGCGCAGTTACGACAGTACCTGGTTATTCCCGGTTTTGGGAGTTGGTGCTCAGAAGTGGCAGTTCGAGGTTCCTTTGTGGCAGAGAGGAACAGAAGGAGCTTTGTGTTTGGTTGGTCTTGGTAGTGTTTTGGTTTGTTTGCCTAGGTGGGCGGTTAGTGCTCGAAAGTGGCAGTTCGAGGTTCCTTTGTGGAAGGGGGGAATGGAAGGTGATTTGGGATGTTTTGATTGGTTAGGACTGTTAGTTGTGGTGGCTGGGACTGTCGTAGGATGTTAGTTACGCCTGTTTGCTCAATCTCTGGGGTTAGCGGAACTCTGCTGAGAGTGAGGTGTGTCTTGCTGTTGTGAAAGAGTGTGTTCTTTATGCAAGAGGAGGAGGTGTTAGGGTGGCTTCCTCTAAGTGTGTGTTTGAGGCGTGTTTGTTATACTTGCATGTGTGCTGAGCCAGGATTGATATCACCATCAGAATGTAGGCTTTGAGTCTGGAGTGTGAGATTAGAATGTTTGGAGTTGAATGGGTTCTAACCCAGGCAGTTAGATTAAGTGAGCCTGGGTGGTGGGAGCCAGTGGGCTCCTGTCCCTTTCCTCTTTATCTCCTAATAACTATGACGACATCTGATCCTTGTAACAGAAGAACCTTAATAAAGTAACCACTATGCGTACCTGGCCTGTGTATCCTGAGTGTCCCTTGGAGGGAACCCTATGACCAAGAGCCAGTCATAACAGTTTGTCCCTGGATTGGTGGGCTTGGCTCCTTCTTCCCAATCAGGCGACGAGTCATTCTCCACGCTGAGTTGTCCGCCTCCTTCAGCTTGGCTGTTGCGGCCTCCCATTTCTCTCCACGGTGCTGTCGGATCTGTTTGCGCAGGAGTCTTGTGAGTGTGTTGCACTTCTGCAGGAGATCAGGTGTGCAGAATTTCTGCCACTGGCGTCTGGCTCGGTTCTTGTCAGCGATTGACTGTTGGATTCCTCTCAGGAGGTCGTAGATGGAACATCGGGTTGTCTTCTGCTTTGGAAAAGCTGCTCTTGATTGCCTCCTGGACTGCTGTTGTGAAGTCTTCCACAGCCCTGTCAATGTCTTCCTTGGTGCTCAGCGGGGTTGATGTGACCTTGCTGTTCAGCTCTTCCTTGAAGAGGCTCCAGTCAGCTCTTCTGAAGTTGTACTTCTCGGCCTGCTGGTAGGGTTCCATCTCATCTCCCACAGTGATTGCTACTGGGTTGTGGTCCGAGGTCAGCTCCACCAGTGTTTCCAGCTCCACAGAGTGTTGCAGGGTCTTCAGGAGCACGATGTCCAGCACATCTGGGTTGTGACTTGCTACACCTGGGTAGTGCTGGGCTCAGTCGGGCCTGCTACCACACAGTGGTTCTTCCTGGAATACGCCAGCAGTGTCCGTACCACTCTGGTTGGCAGTCCTGGAATTCCAGCATCCGTGTTTGGCGTTGAGGTCTCCGCCGATGATTGTTGGAACAGTCGAATCCAGCAAAGCATCCAGGTCTCTGAGTTCCAGCCTTGCTTTCTGGGGGCAGTAGGTTGCGATCAGTCGGAGTGGTCCTGTTGCAGTCTTGACTTGCACTCCAGTGGCTTCAATGCTTCTGTGGGGTGGGAGTGCAATCTCATGGTGGTCGATAGTCGTCTTCACTATCACTGCTGTCCCCCCTCCTTTGGGTCCTGCAGGTTGGTCGGTCCGGTACACTCTGTGGTTCCCCAGGCTCAGCTTCTGGTTTCCTTTCAGGTGGGTCTCTGAAAGCAAAGCAGCACTCACCTTTCTCGTTTCCATCAGGTGAAGGAGTTTGTCTGTCTTCTTCTGAATACCGTTGGCATTCCACATCATGATAGCGCAGCTGGGTTTAGATGCCATGTTGGTTTCTTCCTTCGCCCGGGAACGGGCTCAGGATGAGCCGTGCCACCAACGTCATGGTGGGGTCGATATTCAGCTCTGCAACGAAGGCTGCGATCTTCACTATGATGGTCTTCCAGTTGATGGAGCTCGCTGTTCCCTCTTCATGTACCGAGGAGGTAGCTTGGGGCGGGTTCGGTGGTGGATTTAGGACTCTAGCGTAGCTCAGCCCGCAAGTAGCGGGTGTCCTCTGGGTCTTTGCTGAGCCTTGGCCTGGTGGCGGGCGTGATGGGTTGTTCCTCTGCGCAGAAGCTGTTGGTTTTGGGTCCTGGCGATGTGCAGTGCTTTGGTGTGGTCTGTGTTGTCCTCTGATGTTCATTTGCAGTGGTTGGTGGGTTCCGTGGAGCTTGCAGTGGTGGTCGTGGTGCCCTCCTCTGCTGCTCATCCTGTTTAGCTTTGGTCAGGGCTGGGCATCCACGGTAGCTGGCAGGGTGAAGTCCCTTGCTGTTGGCACAGGTTGCTGGATCTGTTTAGGCTCGGGTGAAGGTTTGCGATGTGTGGTTCTCCCCACACCGCACGCAGCGTGGATCCTGGTGGCAGAAGGCAGATGTGTGGCCAAGGCGCTGGCAGTTGAAACACATGATCGGTCCTCTTCTGCCCTTCTGTGCTTCGGTGGTAACTGTGCAGCTGCATAACCGTGTGATTTTTGTCAGGTCCGCTGGTTTTCCATTGCTGGTTTGTGCAAGGGTGGCAACAAATAGAGGGAATTTCTTGCTCTTGTCGGCTGGCGAGGTCAACTGTACTACACTCATCACTGGTAGACCCTGTTCTGCGAGTTGATCTGTGATGTCTTCCACGCTGGTGTTTGTAGGCAGGCCACGGACCACAAACCTCTGGGACCTTACTCGCTCCAGGGGGAAGGTGTAGTACTGCAGGCGCTGTAAGGTGAAGGCGTCCATCACGCTCCTGTAGTCCTCCACTGTGGTGAGGGTGATCTTCACATGCTCACCATGAGGCTTGGTGGTGAAAGTTGGTTCGGCGCACAGCTCTCGGAGCACATCAACCAGGTCCTTTTGAGTATTCAGGCTCTTCACGAACACTGGGGGGCATCTGGATCTTCTTGGGTGGTGGGATTCTCTGCTCGTCTGCCATGTTGCCAGGTCCTGGGGTCAGCTGTTTGTGCTCTAGAGCATCAAACCTGCTGCTGGTGCTCATGCCTGTAGCAGCTGGTTCAGTCATCGGCTTTTTCTAATTCTGAGGGGATGCAGCTGGTGACACGCTTCCACTGGTCACTGCTTGTGAGTGACAAATTGCATCTCGACCTCGTTGTCCTGGATATGGGGAGCCTCGGATATCTGTGCTTCCATGCTAGATCTAGGAGAAAAGTGGCGAGAAAAAGGTGGAGAGATGGGGGAGAAAAAAAAAAGTGGAGAGAAGGGGGAAGAAAAAGTGGAGAGAAGGGGGAAGAAAAAAGTGGAGAGAAAACAGGAAAAATAAATGTGCCCTAAAAAGGACTGTTTGGGGGTGCACACTGTGTGCAAAAAGCTCTTTTGCAGATTTTATTCTCCTGAAGGTTGCTCTTCAGTGGGGAAAGGCTCAACGTACCGATGTCCCTGCAGGCAATTATGACAAGTAAATGCTGCAACTCCATTGTCATGTATTCAAATAGGTACACAAAGGGCCTCATTACACGGTAGGCGGTAAGGGTTTACCGGTACCGGTATTTTACCGGTACCGGTAAACCCTTACCGCCTTACTACGAGGTCCCTTTGCGGGTTGGGGAATTTAACGCCTGCTTTTGCAGGTGTTAAAAACCAACCCGCAAAGGGACCAGGGAGCTAGTTACGGTATCGCAATTTGCGGTACCATAATTAGCGCCTTCCCCATTCCCATAGAGCCCTATGGGGCATAAATGGGAATGGGGAAGGGCAATGGGGGAAGGGGGAATTACCGCCCCACCAACCTTGGAATAGGGCGGTAATTCCCCTTTCCACCAAGGCGGTGCCGGTATTTTACCGGCATGGACCCAAAGTCCCTATTCATATAATAACATCTTACTCCACCAATGGGGATATCGATTTATATGATACAATAAAGAGTAAGATGATTAATTTTCTCTACTCCCACCCCTCCACCTCAATTAGGAACCTCTGATAGATTTTCAGGCACTACAAGTCCTGACAGAATAGACTGCGTGCAAAACTTGACTTTAAAAAAAAAATGTTGGTTTATTCAAAATATTGAAACTAAAATTTAAACATAAAACACTACCCTCACCTAACACAGTGCAGCTTCTAACACTAGAAAAAACAGTATCTAAAACATCGGCCTCAAATTATACACATACGCAAGACACAAAAGATATCACATGACAAAATACAAAAACCTCAATGTGTCATTAAAAAACATATAATCCCAACATGTTTCTGTTCTTCAAAACCCCTTTCGGGTGAACATTCTTCAGGGGATAATCTAAAACATCCACTATTCTCCTCAACACCGTGTTGAATGGGTAGTTCCAGGCACCCTCAACTGAACAAAGAACAACGGGGCCTGTAGAGGAAAGACAGAGGAAACTAATGAGTTCCAAAGGGAAGGGGGTGCTACAAAATGTAGATAGGAGGCCGGCTCAGACCATTATGCCAACCTCACACAGGTCCAAAACCAATGGACCACTAAGATTTACCTTTAAATGGTGAACCTTCGATGCGCGTCTGTAAATGACAAGTTTGCTTAATCTCTCGCCAATGGGAAACCAATACTTCACAGGGCGTCACAGTCCGCCGAGGTATCACAACACCTAAATGAGACAAACTAACATACAGAGACCATACGCTCTGTTTCAACCAAAAGTCACTGAAACACAGGCTATAACAAAATCTTGCCAGAACTACAGTCATAATTACCTCCACAAATGTAGGGATGGAAACTGTGGGAAAAAACCCCACGGCAGCACCAAAATGACCAGATCCACAAGATTCTATGGCTTATCACAGTATCAATCTGTAAAGCAAAAGTGATCATAGACAAACTGTGATGCCTTTCGAAGTCAGACGATCCACCTTCTTCACCCATGCATTAGCAAGACTGAAGTTACCATAGTGAATAACTATATACCACTCTCGTGCCTCAATGTAAGCCTGCACTGCTAAATAATATACGGACCAACAACACCACGTGTCAATAAGGATATGAGTATAGTGTAGCTACACCCCAGTGAAACACCAATAGGTGACATTAGAAGCAGCTCAATCACCTGGCATTGGAATCACTACCACCGTAAGTTCAAAAGTATCAGGGCCGTAATAAATGACGTGTATATCGAGTGCGCGTATCCTACAAACACTGACATGCTTACCTTCAAAGTGCGTGCATTCCGCTACAGAAACCAAGCCACAACCGGGCCGTAGAAAGTCATTGGCTGTCTAACCACAGATTAATACAGACGCGAAAACGCGTCTGCATATCAATGACTCCAACCTCGGGTGTAAACACTGAAAAAGGACTAATCTGCTCAGCAGAGCTAGCGCCAACGAAAAACGAGTGGCCATATTAACACGGACCCTCAATCAATCCCCACACAAAACCTACGGCCGGTGTTGAGGAGATTAATGGACCCCAATCTGACAACCTGGACCATTGTTAACAAATAAAACATACAATTTGTTGCAATTACAAAAAGCAATATGAAAAAAGCAATGTGTTATTTGTTACAATTACAAAAAGCAATTAGTTGCGATTACAAAAAAATATATTAGACCACATTTACAAATCCATTAAATTATGAAATGTACACAAAATTGTAGTCAATACATTTTTACAATGTTTCACAATACCGTGACACCTTTGACACTTCATATTTGAAATCGCACACTTAATTTTTGGAGGCAAAATATGTAAATATAATATGATCAGACAATACTCTTCATATTTGACTAACCAAATGCCAATCAATGCTTTCATTAAGCCCTAACACATTGCTTTGTAATTTAAAAATAATTTTCTGCTCCAAATTCAATAATTTTTGATCTGTCTCAGCTTTAATGTGGCCATGCACCTTTTTCAATATGAGCCACATGAAGTCATTATGGCCATGTTTGATGTCAACGAAATGTTTTACTAGGGGAGCTGTAATTACTTGATTTTTAATGCAGCTCCGATGTTCCACCATTCGAACTTTACACTGCCTATTAGTCTTACCCACGTAATGTAGGCCACACGAGCACGTGATTAAATACACAACATTATATGTGTTACAATTGGTCATTTCAGTGAACACCCACTTGACATTAGGCAAAATTTGTATAGATCTGGTTTCTTTTGTTTGGGCACACATGCTGCATTTACCACACGGAAAATGGCCTTTTACTTCCGGCAACCCCCACAATCTTGTTTGTAAGACAGGTGGGGGTCGATTCATGGAGCAAATGTGCACCGAAAATCCCAGAGCAAGCAGGCGTAAGGTGGCGCAAGCGTGAGAAACCCAGCGCACACGCACGCGTGCGATTCAAGGAAGACGCTGCGCGTGTTTCCTGCTGTCCGTGTGCCAAATCCTGCCATGGCGCACGCGGGCACACACGGCGTGCGCTACGCGCACAGCAAAAGCGCACATAGCGCGGCTCACACAACCAAAGTGGGCGGAACAGTGGGCATAACACGCGGAATGGGGAATAACGCGTGAAAAAGAAGGCGTAACTGGGGAAGTACTGCAGGGAACTACACGGAACACCCACACGCACGCGAACAACCCGTATTCATGGATTCGAATACGGGAAACCCGCACATGGCAAAAGTCGCACACAGGCGTCAACGCGGCCACCACACGAAGGCAGGCGGAAGCGTCCTCGCGCACAGTATAAAAGTGCGCGCAAACAACAAACACGTATATACAGCTACGATGAATGCCCCATTTGTCGCAGCACTGATCGTGGGACACCGCAGGAGGAGAAGAATAGCCAGGGCATGCATTTTCGCACCACGGACAAGCCTTTTTGGGATGCCTGACGACCAGGTCTACGGCAGGTATAGGTATCCACCCCATATCATCCTAGACCTGGTCAGGGAGTGGGAAGATAACCTTACATCCCCCACCCTTTGCTCCCAAGCATTGAGCCCCTTGGAGAAGGTGCTCAATGTCCTGCATTTCTTGGCCACTGGGTCATTTCAGCAGACTACTGCCATAGTGGGGGGGGTCTCACAGGCCACGCAGTCACGCTGCCTACACCAGGTACTGGCAATCATGACAACGCGCCCCTCAGTCCGCAGGCACATATACATGCCCAGAACACCGGCAGAAAGGCAGGCCGTTGTCCTGGATTATTTCAGGGTGGCACACTTCCCCAAAGTGCTCGGTGCCATAGATTGCACCCATGTGGCCCTACGTCTACCTAGGGCCACTGAGCACATCTACCGAAACCGCAAGCACTGGCATTCCATCAATGTACAGGTGGTATGCGATGCAAAGGGAATCATCACCTCTGTCTATGCAAACTACCCTGGATCCACCCATGACAGTTTCATATACAGAATGTCCGCCCTGAGCCGGGCCCTGGAAGCTGGGCAGCATGGCGACACCTGGCTCCTAGGTGAGTACAAATGCCCTTGCACATGCATGCATGTCACACACACACACACAAATACACAAACCCCAATAATCACAACCATTTACACCTCCCCAGGGGACAGTGCCTACCCTCTGAGCAACCACATGATGACGCCAATCCGGAACCCCACAACACCACCCCAGGTAAGATACAACGCCGTCCATATTGCAACCAGGGCCATAGTGGAGCGCACATTCGGAGTACTCAAGTAACGTTTTCCCTCCCTTGACCACTCTGGCGGGCAGCTACTCTATGCACCCCCAGTAGTGTGCAGGATCATTGTGGCAGCATGTGTCCTGCACAATGTTGCAACACGGCAGGGCGTACCGGTGGACATGGTGGTGCCCCCACATCCCCAACCACAGACACAGGCGCTGCCCATGGCAGGGGACAGGGCACGTGGCGAGGAAGCCCGGACCCAGCTTGTGGCCACATTTTTCACCTAAACTCCCAGCCCTGCGGAATGCAACAGGCCTGGCACATACCAGGTGACAATCGATGATGACAAAGAGACAGTCAACTGTCACAACCCTACAACCCTGAGATAGTTGCCATGGAAGTGCCACATTGTCTGCATCCCTAGCTACTTAAACACAAGCTATCCTGTGTGACCAAAAGGCACACATATGACATGACATGATATGGCATTTGTAACGTGCCTATACACAAGTATTTCAAGGTGCGATGAGGCAGGGAGGGGGGAACAAGGGAAGACAGACAACGATACTACTAGGCCAGGTGTCATTTAGATTGCGCAAGTGCAGGGGTAGGGGGAAGGGAAAAGTGCAAGGGGAAGGGGAGGGGGGAGTGCAGTACAGGGTAAGTAGACTAAAAAACAAATAAATAGGCCAGCTGGTGGCAACTGCAAAGGTAAGTGCAGACAAGTGCTGGGAAGGGGGGGCTGTAGGGATAGAGAGACAGTCCCGCAGTGCAGGGGTTGCCAGGGAGACAGTGCAAGTGGAGAGTGGCTGGGCCAGGGACCGAGGTTGGTGAGAGTGGCCCAGTTGCAGATCCAGTGCAGTTCCAGTGAAGAATTTTGCAAGGGAGAGGGAGAGAGAAAGCAGAAGCAAGGTCTTGAGGTGCTTCCGGAACCGGAGATGGTTCTCCTCAAGTTCCAGTGAGGCAGGAAGGCTGTTCCAGAGGGAGGCCCCTGCCGTGGAGAGAGATCTACCCCCAGCTAGTTGCTTTGAGAAGCGGATGACCCTGACATGCAAGGTGTGAATCACATACACCTGCAAAGCAGGCCATGACCATCACTGTTATGTCACTCAAACCCTCCCAAACCACAAGATGACATGGCAAGCAATACCCATACACCAACACAGTACCAATAAGGTACACATTGCCATGTCAAAAATGTACAGTGGCATCAGACAATGATGCCTGACATGGAATCAGATGAAATGACTGACCAACAACCTCCCACCCAAAATAAGTAATTCCCAAATGCATTACAAAAGTTATAGACGTAACATAACAATGAATGCCTGTCTACATGCACATTGTGCATTGCAAAATCAACACTGCAGCTTCTGTGTGCTGTGTCCAACTCCTGCAACACACTGCTCAGCGCACAGCACAGTGAACAGCCATTGTGTGTGATGCACACCCTGAGCATCACATCTAAGCGAAAAACCACATCAAAAAGCAAATTAGGCATGTACAGGATCCATAATTGGTCACAGAACATGTGCTGCAGGGACACAGTGGGCACCAGAAGGCAAACAGAGTGTACACGTGGATATCCAAGGGTGGTTGTACATGTAGTGCATCATAGTGGAAGTGTGTGGGTCAGTAAGGACATGCACTCAACATATGCATGTGCAATCAAGTGACCATCAGTGTCCTCTACATATCACATGTGAACATTCGCCATGTGTACACCCCAGCATGTCAAACCACAACTATCCCCTCACACCTGAAAGGTAAACACAACACATGAACAGGCATTGATCAGCAGAACACAACATGTACATAGGATACCACAATTACAATGTCAGGGTTCCCATCACACTGCAGGGCAAGGCAACTATCAACAACAACCCCCCCTCCCTCACAAATGACCATGACCCACTGAACAACTGCACCTGGGTCATGGAGCCTTCAACCCTCAATTTCACCTGGCCACAGGATCACCCTTCCCCTTCGTCACCATCTCCCACCTTGTGTGTAAAAAGGTGCCTGCACCCTCAGAGTCCACCCTCATTTGGAAAATCACAAAATCCAAGCCAGAAAAACGAACCAGAACACCCTCCAGTAGATGACTTGACGTAGCAGTACCTCACAAAGGCCAAGTACTACCACAATGATGTAACAACCAAGGTAGCACAGTAAAACAATGTCACAAACATAACATAGAATGATGCACCATGAATGGATGTGTACTGTCACAGGTCCCGTGTACAGGCGCAGGAGTGGCACGAAACAACCACCCCCTCTAGGGTTTTGGTGCCTGCAAGTTTGGGGCTTACACAGGCACCCGCAGCCCCAGCGGGGAAAGAGGGTTAGGGAACGTTGCTTGGATAGGTACGGGAAGCAGGAACACCGGGTAGAGGGTACAGGTTTTAAAATTGGATAGGACTCCGGGCGATTAGGGGAAAACAAACATACCAAATTGAATTACACATTCATCCATGCATTCGTGTACCCCCCAGCAAGCCTATGCAGAGCAGTTTGAAAGAAAAACAACAAGACACTTAGCTCTGGTTTTGAGTGCTGGCCTCCTGCCTGCGCACTCTCAGGTCCGGTTACAGGAGCACTGCAATGCTGCAAAGAGAGCCACAGTTAATAATCTGTCCGTGCCCATAACACAAAAACACACCACCAAACATGCCCCATAGCAACAAACTACTCTACAAACAGACAATCTGGGGCCTCATTACGACCCAGGCGGTAAGGGGTTTACGGCAGCGTAAACAGCGCCGACCCTTACCGCCTGATTCCGAGGTCCCTTAGCGCCATGGAGGATTTAACACCTGCTTTTAGCAGGTGTTAAAATCCATGGCGCTAAGGGACCTTGTTGTTAATTACACCACCGTAATTTACGGTGGCGTAATTAACGCCTTCCCCACTCCCATTATGCCCTATGGGGCAAAAATGGGAATGGGGAAGGGTAAATGGGGATTGGGGACTTACCGCCCCGCCAACCTCGGAATGGGGCGGTAAGTCCGCCAACCACCATGGCATAAACGTAGTTTACGCCATGGTGGTAAAGGTACGACCCAGGCGGTAACTTACCGCCTGGGTCGTAATGAGGCCCCTGGTGTAGATGCTTCGTACCCATATGTAACATTACCCCTGTGATGGGTCATACACAGTCAATGCAGTAAGTCAGCCGCCGGTGGGTGCGTGGCAAATGGAACACCAATGTGTCACAATTCACACAACATGCAATGTTCCCTGGGTAAGCAGACAGACCCATATAGCAAGGCATGACTTCAGAACAAGTCGTGTTCCACCATGACCGAAACAAAGTAGGCAGTGCATGTATCAAAATGTACATGGAAATGAAATCCACTGCACCCGAGTATGTCCCTTGCTGTATGTCCCTGTGAGCTGCCCCTTTCCATGTCTCGGAAGGCTACATGGTTGATACAAGTGCCTCAATGGACCTTGGTGTACCGGAGGGTATGTGCCACTGCCCCTGCAGGTGTCCCAGACAACCTTACAATCAACAGCCATCAGTCCACCAACACATCTGAGCTGCATTATGTGCTTCAACACCAATATTCGTCCAAGCTCACCCTCAGTGCTGTAACTAAGCCTGCATGTGCAACTCGCCTGGTGCAAGCTTTGCTGTGTTGTGGCCCCCCTGTGCTGCTCACCTTGCCTGGAGTTCCTTGGAACACGTCAGCAGTTCTAGGATGTAGGTCTGCAATCCCTGTGCCTCTGCTTGTGCACACATGTGCATGTGGGCACCAACAAATGTGTCCAGAATTCAGATGTCCAATGGGCCATGTCTGCTGGCAAAGGTGGTCTGGAGGCTCATCCCCCTGCAGAAAGGGCATGAAACACATGATTAATACTTTAAAGTCATCTGTGTGTGTCTCTTCAGGCATCTCATTACTGGACCATGTCAGAGACTTACATCAGAAATCACACCATCAGTCCGTCTTTCACATCCAAAGTGTGGAACACACTATCTACGGCATGAATTGCAACAAGCACGTGTACAGTAAAGATAAGAAACATACTACACAATGCATAGCAATGAATGTACACATTAATCATGAAACACCCCATCTAGCAAAAGCTGAACAGTGGACAATAACACTGCAATCATCCCCACTAGGCATGTCAACACAAGTCACACAGCACCAGACATGCCACAGATATGACAGTCCAAAGCCCTTGTGTAATAGGCTGTCACACCAAACCATCCTTGCGAGCCCATGGATAAGGGAGGCAGGAGTGGCATATGTGAGTCAAGGACCCCAAGCAGCAATCACATACACAAGACAAGCCTGAAGGGCCCAGCTGGAACAGACAGTGGATGCCTTCAAAAGCCACAAAGCACCGCACCGTCACATGAAAGCCCAATAGACAAGCAATTTTAAACTATATTAACTAATTTCACTAACTATGAAAAACCTACATTACCTAATTAAACTAACTATCAAACAGAAACTTAACTAACTAAACTAAAAGAAAAATCAAAAATGGCCACATACGACCCGGGGGCGAGGGGAGGCACCCAGGAGGGGGGAGGTACAGGGTGCTGCCCAACACCCACATGCGATGATGCTGAGCCAAAAGAAAAACCTCCATGGGCTCAACGCCTGCACAGCCCGACCTATGTGGGAGATAGATGGTCGTCCGAGTCTGGCTCATCCTGGAAAGGAGGACGTGGCACAGTAGCCTGGCCACGCCTAGCCGCAGCTTGCCCCTCATCGGCAGCAAGTCTGCCGGACGGGTGAGCCTGGTTCTGTGTGGCGAAGTGACGTAGGTCTGCATGCGGAACCTCACGTGATACACGTGCTTCCTCTTGTAAGGTAGCACGTGTAACACAGAGTTCCTCCTGCAAGGCCTGGCTGAACAACCGCTGCACCTCCCGGCAAGCCTGTAGCTCAGCCGATATGGTACGCTCAAGCTGTGCAAACCTCTCCTCTGCCCGCTGCCTCTGGGACATCATAAGGACACCCAAAGTGGATTTGAGGGAAGCATACTCCTCCCTCAGGGCATCCATGTGCGCCTCTGCGTGAGCAGCAATTGCTTGACGCAGAGACGACATTTTAGCCTGGCGTGCCCTGTCTGAGGCCGCCATGCCCAGCCTGAGCAAGCGGGCCATGGACCGTGCCGCCTGCTGCTGGAGAAGCACCTGCCTAGCAGGGGGGAGCACAGATCGGGCCACACGCTCCATGCTCTCAGCGATGTTCTCCATTGCTGCCCCCTGCAGTCATGTCTTGCTCCCACTCAGTATACTGCGGTTGCGCGCGGCAACCGCAGTTGCCGGGCTTGACCCCTGCGGGACCCAAGGACCGGGGGTCCTCGCTGTGTTGGCACCGCCTGCGGCTGCACAACTACATGCCCCCGTCGACGTGATGTCTCAGGCACATCAGTGACTGGTGTGGAGGGTGACCCTGCGTCCTGATCCACCACGGGCGGAGGAACCAAGACTGTCTGATCCCTCAGTGCAGGTGTCGCGGACAGAGGAGTGTCCACATCAGAATCATTCACTCCTGACACATGGACTTGATGCTCATCCAACTCAACATGGACGTCAGAGTCGTCATCAAGGCTGGACTCATAGGCATCCAGAGACAAGATGGACTGTAGCACTTGGGGGTTTTCGTGGCCTACCACCCCACGACCCCCACTTGTGCCGGGTTGATGTAGTGGTAACAACCCTGTGTCTGGCATGACAACACCATCCTCCGCCTCCATTGCGTCATCACCTGAAAAATAGACAGAAAAAAGGTCACTACACATGTCAGAAGCACACAACACACACACACACCGACAACAAACGCACCAGGCAGACATGTGACACACAACATATAACCTGGCATGCATGCTGGGTCAACTTTGAATTGCTTCTGTGATCAGACCTGTTGAAAGGTGGCAGTTTCCATGGAAGTGGGTCTATGCAGTGCAGAAAATGTGTACGCCACTCACTACCTACATGCACAAGGACTCCATGGTGTGTGTCAGGAAATGTGAAGGCAGTGCAAGGTCAAATTCAGGCATCACGTGCATTGTGCATTCAATGTGTACCATATCTAGAAGCCAAGCACCCCTCCACCCAAGTACAAAAGCAGGGATGCCTAGCATGGTATCAAAAGGCTGACCATACACCTGTGTATTGACAGGCAGTGTTGACTGGCATCAACAGCTTAATGTGATTTAAGTGACAACACTGCAAATGATGATGGGACAGTAAGCAGGACACATGATGAAAACTCTGGAGGCCGCCCACGTGTGAAGAAGACACAACAACAGTTGGGCAGAGTCATTGGCCATTGAACAGGCTGAGGCCTGTGAGCCACACAGATTGTCAGACCCTAAACATGTGTGCAACGCAGTACTAACCCACAGTTGACATGGGAAGGCTGATGAGGTGCCATGCAATGTATGTCACCCAGGACTTGTATTACAGTGATCATCCAGTCAAGGACACATAGGGGCATGCGTGCAATGCACATGGAGCATGAATGGGCACTCATGTCCCTGCGGGACATCTTACCTATGCACAGTACAAGTGAGATACCCTGTATCAAGTACTAAGGCTGTACCACACGGCATATGTCTGGCAGATTGTACGCTGGAAGTTAGCATCTACACAGGACGCATGAACAGGAAAGTACACATTGGCAAGATTAAAGCAGACCAGTGCTAAGGTGGAACTGGGGTGCAGAGTGGCGGAGGAGGGGCAAGGGAGCATGCCTACATGGAGTCCCCGCATGCAGGCAGAGGAGACATGCACGTCAGTCATGCAATGACATTGTGCCTGGGCTGAGAGGAAGGTCACCCCACGCCACATGCAGAAGGGCCAGTGAGCTGGAACATGGACCGGAGGGGCAGACTTGTAACCAGCATGTCAGTAGGGTGCAATAGTGGTGATGCGGACAGTCCCCGTCTGCTCCACATGTCCACCATCCAGCAGAGCAGACATGCATCACGGAAGCATTGCATTACTTACACATCAGAACCATGTACAGGTGACATGTAGTGGCAATCATGCGCAACACATCCCACAAGTGAAACACACACGTCCTCAACAAACACGCATCAACACTCACTGGACTGGGCATCAAAGTCCAGCATCTCTCCCACTCCTTCGACCAATTCAGGTGGTATGAACTCCGCAACGAGTGCCTCATGCGGAGTGAGCTCTTCCTCCTCTGGTGCAGGCCCACCGCCAGTCACCAGACTCAAGTTGTAATTAGAGGCACGCTTAGCCTTAGTGCTGAGTTTGATGTCATTCCAACGCTTTTTGCACTCTTGCGCCATGCGCATCTCATGACCGAATGAACTGACATGTTCCGCAACATGCTTCCAGTGGGTGTCACGTTGGGCAGCCGTAGTCTGACTATTGGCACCCACTAGCATGTCACGGCTGTGGCCCCGCACGTAGCCCATGAGGAAGTCTAGTTCCTGCTTGCAGAAAGGCTTCTTCCTCGACGTGCAGGAGATCGTGGCTGTGTGTGGGGTCCCAGCCTGTGCTGCAGGTGCAACCTTCCTCCTCTTGGACTGTGGCGCAGACCCTGGCTGGCTAATGCCGCCCTGACCAGTATGGTCAGTGGGTTCGGTGGATTGAGCCAAGGGAGTGGCAGGTGGAGGGACGACCAAAGGCCTGACTTGTGTCAGTGGCATCTGGGTGCCCTCTAATGGACCCTGTGCAGCAACATCAGCTGTGGCAGGGTCATTGACCGCAACGGTCCTGGTTGGCAGACTCACAACCGGGGTGTTGTTGGGTGCATCTGCCCCTGCACCTGCCAACACCTGGCTGTTCGGGGCAGCAGATAACATAACTGCCCCAGGGACACGTGTCTTGGTCTGAGCAGCCCTGCCTGCCCCTATGGTTTCCCTCCTGGCCTGTTGGAAATCTACCAAGGGCTCCACAAGTGCCAACGCAGCCTGCACTGGCAGACCCTGAGCCTGGGTGGCGGTGTCCACAGCTGCACCTGCAGCTACCACTACCCTTGGGCCCGTGGCAGTCGATGGAACGGACTTCCAGGTCACACGGGCGCCAGTGCCAGATGCAGAAGCTGTTTCCCCCGGAACCACAGGGGGTGGTGGCATGACTGCACCGACACATGGCACAACATTGTGCTCAAGTGGCTCACCCCTGCCTCTTCCCCCTCTGTGGATGCCCTGGACACCCTGGAGTCCCCCTACTCCCTGGTCACCATGGCCATGTCCCCGACCACGCCCGCCACAAGGAGTACGCCCAGCTGAGGCGCCCCTCACCTTTAGTGTCCTCCCAACCATGGCACAGAGGTATTAGTGCCGGCACAGATGGAGTAGTGCCAATGGGAGGTGTACACCACAATTGACCTGGGCAATTGGGGTGAAGGGGGTGGGAAGCAAGATGTTAACAGCCCCCCTGCACCTGCAAGGCTGTATGTGATCCCGGTGATGTAGTGACGGGTCACGCAACGCTCAGGCACCCCAAAACTGCAGTAAAACCGTGCACGCAACCCTGCAGCCTACGTGCGTGGAATCAACCTCCCGCAGTATGTGGTGGCACCCAGTAACACGAATAACGCGTACACGTGGGACAGGCAGGCTACTATGACATCGAAAATGGGTGCGATACACAGGGGCACCCGCAGTGGGAAAAGTAGCGTGTGCGACTCACCGTCCGAGTAGCGCGATGCAGAAAAACACGCGTAGCCAATACCCCCGCCAAAAGAAGAGATACATCCTTGATAGCTGTGAAGTCTTGATGGCGCGCGAAACAACAGGAAGCAGCAACACACGTCGGTCTCCACGAAAGGCACGTACAGCGGACTGCTGGCCCCGCTCACCTTTAACCCGTGCTGAGGGAAACGCCCGCGCGCGTCACCTCACTTACACGCATGGGCCCTTTCCTCGGATTACACGCGGATGTGCAGTTTTTCACGCGCGCTGAAACGCCCATGCATGCCTGCGCGCATCACGTCACAGAGGCGCTTGCGCTTGAAGGGCCTTCTGTCCAATGAAATTGCGTATGCGTGCAGATGCGCTTACGCGCTAAGGGCCTTTCCTCGAATTACACGCTGACGTGCAGAATTTTCATGTGCCAAATCACTTCGTATCAAGCTGGCCACGCGTAAGCACACGGAAGACCACACTCCTGCCCAAAAGGCCGAATTACTGCCCCCTAGAGCCCCGAGCAGCCTCCCACGAGCCATCTGCTGCTGCTGCCTGCCTGCCTGCCTGCTGCCACCGTGCCCTGCCATTTGGTGCCTGCACATCAGCCATCTGCAGGGGTCCAGTTGCTGTGTCCACCCCTGCTGGAACAGTAGACTCCTGACTGAGATACCATCGCTCCAGAGCCCAGCCCCAGGACCCAGTTGCCCACCTATGCCTGCCTCGGGGGTCGCCATGTCGGGCCAAACACCATCCGAGACCACTGGCGACCCCCAGCCAGAGGGGCAGAGGGCCACCAGCTTCAGTCAGAAGGAAGTTGGTGTTCTGGTGGAGCATGTCCTGGGGCATTATGATGCCCTCTTCGGATCATCACGCGCCGACAAGGATGGGCGGGACAGGATCTGGACGGACATCGTGACTGCCATCAACGCGGAGGGGGTGGTAGTCCGCGACTTCCAACATGTCAAGAAGCGCTGGGAGGTCTTCAGGTCCAGGACCCTCAACAAGGCCCGGCGCCTCTTGAAGGAAGTGGATGCTAAGGGGCGCCGGGACCACTTGTCGGAAGATCAGATGAGGGTCCTGGAACGCATATCCCCAGCGCTCCACGTCCAGGTCCTTGAGAGGCAGACCCGTCTGGAGTCGAGCGGTAAGTGGTCAGGCATTGCTGTGTGAGACAGGGCATGTTGTAGTGTGCTGGTTGTCTGTATGTGTGACATAGGCCATGTACGCGTGTGTGTGTGCAGGGACATCATGGTCATGCATGTGAGACCAGTAATGTGTGAAGCACACGGTTGGTGTATGTGTTTAAATGCTACATGGGGAGCCCTATGCGGAATGGACACATGAGAGCATGCCAGTCTCTGTTCCTGGACATGGGTGGGGGTGAGGGATGGGTGATGATGCCATGTACATGTATGGTTTCCATGTCTGTGTGTCTGACCTGCGTGTCTGTGACTTGTGAATGCCATGGATATATGACACATGTCTGTGTCAATGTTCAGATCCACTGATGCAGCCTAGCGATCCTTGCATCCACTGTGTCTGGGGTGTACGAGTCCAGATGGATGAAAGTACGGTGAAGTGTGTGGATGCGATAGGCATGACCCATGATGCATGTGAGTTCAAAAACAACATTGTATGTTTCAAGAGTCCCTTGGACATGTTTGCTTATGTCCATAGCATGTGCCATGCCTGTTACTGCATGTGTTTTGCCTGTACTGACCCATGTGTTGTGGAGGGACATGATGGAAGTGATTATTGACAGTGCCACTCATCTGCTATTGCTTCCTGTCTAGGGGACCATTGTACAGTACCCTGATGCTTGTGTTCTATGTCTCCCTCTACGCAGCGCAAAGTGAAGAAGAGGGCGGTGACGGCGCTGTGGAGCCAAGCGGTGGGGATGCCCCCACGGCTGCAGCGGAAGGGGTGGGTGAGGCTTGCAACGGCGGAAGACAGTGTGGAGCCAACCAGGTTGGTGGTTTCCACAGAGGAGGAGGAGGCCGCTACTGAGCCGCACATGGGGCCTGGTGGGGGGCATCCCTGCTGGTGCAAGTGGTGCAGTCCAGGGGCAGAGGCAGGAGGCAGCACAGGTCGCCTGACACTGTGACTGCGCCAGCCGGGATGCCTCATCCCAGGCCCGTCCGCAGGTAGGGGGGATGTCCATGTCATCCTACTCCCCTCAACCTGCGGATGAAGGGACCCCTGGTCGTATGGAGAAGGTCCTGATTGGTGTCGCGTTGCGCACGGGTGTCATTCGTGATGAGGTGCGTGCTTCCCGGGGGGAGCACGCACGTCATCACGAAGAGCACCGTGCCAACGTGGCCCAGTTGGGAGCGGTCGTGGTCAGGGGTCTCATACATGTGTCGGGCACTTTGGCGACCCTCTCCTCCTCTGTGGAGGCTATGCGCCAGTCGTTCTCCATGCCGTCTTCCGGCCCAGATGCCACCAGGGCCCCCTGTGGACCTGCCCCGACCAATGCAGCCAACTTGGTGGGGATCCCATCCCTGCCACAGTCGGGAGTCGGAGGTCCAGCAGGGGTGGACACACCAGCAACTGGGCCCCAGCAGATGGAGGATGTGACGGTATCATCGGGCAGGGCACGTGCACGACGGCGTCGGTGGATTCCATCAGCCTGGATGCCGTCGTGCTGGCACAGGCAGTTGCGTCGGAGGCAGCGGCAGGCTCGACGTGGGAGGCATCATGGCTCGGGGCCATCAACATCAAGGGTGCAGGCATCGGCCGGAGGGCAGGACAACCCTGGAATGGGAGTTGCTTCCTTGTGGGAGCACTTGGGCCAGCAGATAGGTGCGTTGCGGCAGCGGGCAGAGGAGGAACGGCTCAAAATGGTCAGGGTGGAGAACTCCATGCGGAGGGCGCTGAGGCGGGCTGAGTGCCTCGAGGGTCTTCGCAGGGAGTTGGAGTTGGACACTGCTTTAACCCTGCGAGACCTCGGGCCAGGGAACATGCCCGCCTCCAAGCCATTGAACAGGAGTTCGATGATGCCCTGGCCCATGACAACATCCAGTGAGCCGTTGGACTAGCCCGCTGCCCTTGTAAATAGTTATGTAGTTAGTGTTAGGTTTCCTTTGCTTTTTTCTTGATTTTGGACCTTTTGGACAATGGTCAACATTTTTGTATATAGTTTTTTTATTACATAGTATTTTTAGATAGGTTTCATTTCTTCAGTTGGGATCATGGTCCCTGGATTGTTTATCTGTATATAGTTGACTGTTGGATTATGGATTTGTTTTTTGATTTACCGATGAAGCAATGGTTTTTGGTTTTGTTTTTCCCTTGGATGTACTTTTTTGAACTGTGACTTTGGACACCTTTCCTTTGGATTATGATTTGTGGTTTTTCATTATTTTACCGACATGCTGCTTTTTTGATTTTAATTCCCATTGTCGTTTGTTTATTTTTAATCCCATTTATGTTGCTTTTAATACATTTTTTCCATCAAACTTCAATGTGTAGTATCATATCATTGGTTTCATGCATGTCATGATATGGGTTTTGACATTCACTTACACCCATTGTGTGTATGTGAGGGACATGTGTTCATTTACATACTTGCCATTGGGGTTGTATCATGTAATTGGCAATTCTGAGTGGGTGGATGCAATACTTGGGTGGGTGTTTGGCATGTGGAGGCTGCCCATAAGGGCCAGGGATCTAGATTGTGATGACGTGTTGGCTGGGGGACATGTGTCAGGGCCTGCTGGCAGGTGCCTCGCAATGCTGGGGGGTGGGGGTGCTGGGAGACATGTGTGGGGGCCTGATGGAGGGTGCCCCTGACTGGTGGGGGGTGGGGGTGCAGGGAGACAGGTGTGGGGGCCTGGTGGAGGGTGCCCCTGACTGCTGGGGGGTGGGGGTGCTGGGAGACAGGAGTGGGGGCCTGGTGGAGGGTGTCCTGCACTGCTGCGGGTGGGGGTGCTGGGAGACAGGAGTGGGGGCCTGGTGGAGGGTGCCCCTGACTGGTGGGGGGTGGGGGTGCTGGGAATACAGGAGTGGGGGCCTGCTGGCAGGTGCCTCGCATGCTGGGGGGTGGGGGTGCAGGGAGACATGAGTGGGACATGAGTGGGGGCCTGCTGGCAGGTGCCTCGCAATGCTGGGGGGTGGGGGTGCAGGGGGACATGAGTGGGACATGAGTGGGGCCTGCTGGCAGGTGCCTCGCAATACTGGGGGGTGGGGGTGCTGGGAGACATGTGTGAGGGCCTGCTGGCAGGTTCCTCGCAATGCTGGAGGGTGGGGGTGCTGGGAGACATGTGTGGGGGCCTGCTGGCAGGTGCCTCGCAATGCTGGGGGGTGGGGGTGCAGGGGGACATGAGTGGGACATGAGTGGGGGCCTGCTGGCAGGTGCCTCGTAATGCTGGGGGTTGAGGGTGCAGGGGGACATGAGTGGGACATGAGTGGGGGCCTGCTGGCAGGTGCCTCGCAATGCTGGGGGGTGGGGGTGCTGGGAGACATGTGTGGGGGCCTGGTGGAAGGTGCCCCTGACTGCTGGGGGGTGGGGGTGCAGGGAGACAGGAGTGGGGGCCTGGTGGAGGGTGCCCCTGACTGGTGGGAGGTGGGGGTGCTGGGAGACAGGAGTGGGGGCCTGGTGGAGGGTGCCCCTGACGGCTGGTGGGTGGGGGTGCTGGGAGACAGGAGTGGGGGCCTGGTGGAGGGTGCCCCTGACTGGTGGGGGGTGGGGGTGCAGGGAGACAGGAGTGGGGGCCTGGTGGAGGGTGCCCCTGACTGGTGGGGGGTGGGGATGCTGGGAGACAGGAGTGGGGGCCTGGTGGAGGGTGCCCCTGACTGGTGGGGGGGTGCGGGTACAGGGATACAGGAGTGGGGGCCTGCTGGCAGGTGCCTCGCAATGCAGGGGGGTGGGGCTGCTGGGAGACATGTGTGGGGGCCTGGTGGAGGGTGCCCCTGACTGGTGGGAGGTGGGGGTGCTGGGAGACAGGAGTGGGGGCCTGGTGGAGGGTGCCCCTGACTGCTGGGGTGTGGGGGTGCTGGGAGACAGAAGTGGGGGCCTGGTGGAGGGTGCCCCTGACTGGTGGGGGGTGGGGGTGCAGGGAGACCGGAGTGGGGGCCTGGTGGAGGGTGCACCCTGACTGGTGGGGGGTGGGGTGCAGGGAGACAGGAGTGAGGGCCTGGTGGAGGGTGCCCCTGACTGCTGGGAGACAGGAGTGGGGGCCTGGTGGAGGCGCAGGGAGACAGGAATGGGGGCCTGGTGGATCGTGCCCCTGACTGCTGGGGGGTGGGGGTGCTGGAAGACAGAAGTGGGGGCCTGGTGGAGGGTGCCCCTGACTGGTGGGGGGTGGGGGTGCAGGGAGACAGGAGTGGGGGCTTGGTGGAGGGTGCCCCTGACTGGTGGGGGGTGGGGGTGCAGGGAGACAGGAGTGGGGGCCTGGTGGAGGGTGCACCCTGACTGGTGGGGGGTGGGGGTGCAGGGAGACAGGAGTGAGGGCCTGGTGGAGGGTGCCCCTGACTGCTGGGAGACAGGAGTGGGGGCCTGGTGGAGGGTGCCCCTGACTGGTGGGGGGTGGGGGCGCAGGGAGACAGGAATGGGGGCCTGGTGGAGGGTGCCCCTGACTGGTGGGGGGTGGGGGTGCTGGGAGACAGGAGTGGGGGCCTGGTGGAGGGAGCCCCTGACTGGTGGGGGATGGGGGTGCTGGGAGACATGTGTGGGGGCCTGCTGGCAGGAGCCTCGCAATGCTGGGGGGTGGGGGTACAGTGGGACATGAGTGGGACATGAGTGGGGGCCTGCTGGCAGGTGCCTCGCACTGCTGGGGGGTGGGGGTGCAGGGGGACATGAGTGGGACATGAGTGGGGGCCTACTGGCAGGTGCCTCGCAATGCTGAGGGGTGGGGGTGCTGGGAGACAGGAGTGGGGGCCTGCTGGCAGGTGCTTCGCAATGCTGGGGGGTGGGGGTGCTGGGAGACATGTGTGGGGGCCTGGTGGAGGGTGCCCCTGACTGGTGGGGGGTGGGGGTGCAAGGAGACATGTGTGGGGGCCTGGTGGAGGATGCCCCTGACTGGTGGGGGGTGGGGGTGTTTGGAGACAGGAGTGGGGGCCTGGTGGAGGGTGCCCCTGACTGGTAGGGGGTGGGGGTGCTGGGAGACATGTGTGGGGGTCTGCTGGCAGGTGCCTCGCAATGCTGGGGGGTGGGGGTGCAGGGGGACATGAGTGGGGGCCTGGTGGCAGGTGCCTCGCAATGCTGGGGGGTGGGGGTGCAGGGGAACATGAGTGGGACATGAGTGGGGGCCTGCTGGCAGGTGCCTTGCAATGCTGGGGGGTGGGGGTGCTGGGAGACAGGAGTGGGGGCCTGCTGGCAGGTGCCTCGCAATGCTGGGGGGTGGGGGTGCTGGGAGACATGTGTGGGGGCCTGGTGGAGGGTGCCCCTGACTGCTGGGGGGTGGGGGGCAGGGAGACAGGAGTGGGGGCCTGGTGGAGGGTGCCCCTGACTGGTGGGAGGTGGGGGTGCTGGGAGACAGGAGTGGGGGCCTGGTGGAGGGTGCCCCTGACTGCTGGGGGGTGGGGGTGCTGGGAGACAGGAGTGGGGGCCTGGTGGAGGGTGCCCCTGACTGGTGGGGGATGGGGGTGCAGGGAGACAGGAGTGGGGGCCTGGTGGAGGGTGCCCCTGACTGGTGGGGGGTGGGGATGCTGGGAGACAGGAGTGGGGGCCTGGTGGAGGGTGCCCCTGACTGGTGGGGGGTGCGGGTGCAGGGAGACAGGAGTGGGGGCCTGCTGGCAGGTGCCTCGCAATGCAGGGGGGTGGGGGTGCTGGGAGACATGTGTGGGGGCCTGGTGGAGGGTGCCCCTGACTGGTGGGGGGTGGGGGTGCAGGGAGACAGGAGTGGGGGCCTGGTGAGGGTGCCCCTGACTGGTGGGGGGGTGGGGGTGCTGAGAGACAGGAGTGGGGGCCTGCTGGCAGGTGCCTCGCAATGCTGGGGGGTGGGGGTGCTGGGAGACATGTGCGGGGGCCTGGTGGAGGGTGCCCCTGACTGGTGGGGGGTGGGGGTGCAAGGAGACAGAAGTGGGGGCCTGGTGGAGGGTGCCCCTGACTGGTGGGGGGTGGGGGTGCTTGGAGACAGGAGTGGGGTCTTGGTGGAGGGTGCCCCTGACTGGTAGGGGGTGGGGGTGCTGGGAGACATGTGTGGGTGCCTGCTGGCAGGTGCCTCGCAATGCTGGGGGGTGGGGGTGCAGGGGGACATGAGTGGGGGCCTGGTGGCAGGTGCCTCGCAATGCTGGGGGGTGGGGGTGCAGGGGGACATGAGTGGGACATGAGTGGGGACCTGCTGGCAGGTGCCTTGCAATGCTGGGGGGTGGGGGTGCTGGGAGACAGGAGTGGGGGCCTGCTGGCAGGTGCCTCGCAATGCTGGGGGGTGGGGGTGCTGGGAGACATGTGTGGGGGCCTGGTGGAGGGTGCCCCTGACTGCTGGGGGGTGGGGGTGCAGGGAGACAGGAGTGGGGGCCTGGTGGAGGGTGCCCCTGACTGGTGGGAGGTGGGGGTGCTGGGAGACAGGAGTGGGGGCCTGCTGGAGGGTGCCCCTGCCAGCTGGGGGGTGGGGGTGCTGGGAGACATGTGTGGGGGCCTGGTGGAGGGTGCCCTGCACTGCTGGGGGGTGGGGGTGCTGGGAGACATGCATTGTTCAACAGTAGTGCAAGGTCACATGTGGCTTGGCAGGGGGGCATGCCCATGGTGGATGGGATGCCTGCGGGACATGAGCAGGGGTTCAGGGTAGTCCCCCGTGGTGTGGGCTTCCTGAAGGGGCCATGGAGGTTGTAGAGCGAACACCTGGGAGGACCCACACGGCCAATTCACGTGTAGTACTCCACGGAACCCCTGAAATACACGTACCCTGCTGAAATTGCGTGTGAAAATTCCCGCGCACCCCGAAATACACGTACACAGGACATTCGCGTGTGGAACTTCCCGCGCACCCCTGATATACACATACCCTGATGGAATCGCGTGTGGAACTTTCCACGCACCCCTGAAATACACATACCCTGCTGAAATCGCATGTGAAACTTCCCGTGCACCCCGAAATACACGTACACAGGACATTCGTGTGTGGAACTTCCCGCGCACCCCTGATATACACGTACCCTGATGGAATCGCGTGTGGAACTTTCCGCGCACCCCTGAAATACACATACCCTGCTGAAATCGTGTGTGAAACTTCCCGCGCACCCCGAAATACACGTACACAGGACATTCGCGTGTGGAACTTCCCGCGCACCCCTGATATACACGTACCCTGATGGAATCGCGTGTGGAACTTTCCGCGCATCCCTGAAATACACGTACCCTGCTGAATTCGCGTGTGTAACTTCCCGCGCACCCCGAAATACACGTACCCAGGACATTCGCGTGTGGAACTTCCCGCGCACCCCTGAAATACACATACCCAGCTGAAATCGCGTGTGAAACTTCCCGCGCACCCCAGTAATACACGTACCACGCTCGCACGGGGCCAATTGCGTGTGGAACTTTCCGCGCACCCCTGAAATACACGTACCCTGATGGAATCGCGTGTGGAACTTCCCGCGCACCCCTGAAATAAACGTACCCTGATGGAATCGCGTGTGGAACTTCCCGCGCACCCCTGAAATACACGTACCCTGATGGAATCGCGTGTGAAACTTCCCGCGCACCCCTGAAATACACATACCCTGCTGAATTCGCGTGTGAAACTTCCCGCGCACCCCAGTAATACACGTTCCCCGATCGCACAGGGCCAATCGCGTGTGAAACTTCCCACGCACCCCAGTAATACACGTACCCAGCTGAAATCACGTGAGAAACTTCCCGCGCACCCCAGTGATACACGTACCCCGCTTGCCGTGCTGGTACAGGGTTAGCGCAGCCCTTTGCACTGGATTGGGGATTTTGATGGCTTTTCCCGGCGCAAGGGGCGTTCTTGGGGGCGTAACTGGCGCTGCTGCAGGCTCACTGCGCCACTGTGCGCCACGGCTGGTTTTGGTGGCTGGAATCCATGAATACGCTGTGCGCGCAAATGTATTTTAGCGCACGCGGCTGGTGAAGGGATTCACACGCGCACACTGTGCGCCAGCCGCGTGCGCCACTTGTGCGCTAAATTCTATGAATTACCCCCACAGTGTGTTAATTTCTGTCACATCATTTCTGATCAATATATTCCGTAAGTTCTGACTTTTTTTTAAAGCCACCAGAGGTGGCAACACCTCTTTGCCTCAGTAAACCTTCTTCCATGTTTTCATAACAATGGTTTTGATTTTATAGGATAAATTAGAAAAAGTATTTACAAAAACAGTGCCAATCTTTTTCGTAGTTTTCGTATTTTTCTCTGGCAATGCCTCCCGGTTATTGTTGTATGCTCTTTTGGAAGCATTTCTAATCACTCTGGATGGATAGCCTTTGGCTAACAATTTGTGGGTTAGTGCATCCGCACTCTAGCTGAAGTCCTCTTTCCTGCTACTGTTACGTTTCAACCTAAGAAATTGTCCAAAAGGTAAATTGGTCTTTAAATGCTTTGCATGATGACTATTAAAGTGCAATAGAGAACTTTTTTTATCAGTAGTCTTATTGTATGGCTTCACTTGCAATAGCCCATTGTGATGGAAGATAGTAATATCCAAAAAATGAGTCTCAAGATCACATATAGACCCCGTGAATTTCAAAAAACGGTTCTGTTGGTTAAGCCAAGTTACAAAACAGTCAGCCTCTTCCCTCGAGCCATTTCATACGATCAGTATATTACATGGACGCGGTAGCGTCCATGTAGTTATGGTTAAGTTGGTGTTTCCATAGGAAGAGCATTTTTTGGGTGGCTTATAACTTCGCTCCCTCTGGACGAATCCTCGCAGATTATATGGCCCCCTCTGCATGTTTGTGCAAAGTTTGGAGAGGTTTGGTCCAGGGGGGGCAAAGTTATAGGGGGGGTCCCAAAACTTTTGTTTTTTCCCATAGACATAATGGGAAAAAACTTTGCGCACGCCTACTGCCCAAAACGCTGGACGGATTTACACCAAATTTGCGGCAGGAGTGGGGGCTTGGTCCCAAAAGCGTGCTTTTGCAAATTTGGTGTAAATCCGTCCAGTAGTTTTTTTTAAAATGACCAAAATGTAAGGCAAAAAAATTTGTGATATCTCCGTTGGCTCCGCGGACGGACTTCCCGGTTTGCTCCACGGACAGTGCCCCGATTGGCTGAGCGGCTTGCGTGATGTCCGCGGACATGCGACATGTTCGCTGATTGGACGGCGTGGTGCGTGAAGCGCGTCAGATTTTCTGTGGCGCCCGCCATCTTGCATTCGCGGACAACCGCGGACAGCGTGGTGAAACTTGGATTAAAAATTGTATTTAGTGGAGTGTGTTGGTGTGTAAGAGTGTTTGGGGAGGGTGGGGGAGTATGAGATAGTTTCAATGTTCTGTTTTTTTATATGCTAGACACTTTTGTTGTGTTGGATTTGTCTGCGGACAACACGGCTGTTCTGAAATGTTCTATATAAACTAAATGGTGGGGTGTTCTGAGGACGGAGTATGTGTCTGTTTTGTTCGCAAGCAAGCTAAAATTGAGCTAAGAACACTCGCGGTGTCCTTAAATGTTCGTACATAAACAAAATGGGGGTGTCCTGAGGACGCTGTCCGTATTGTACTCTGGCAAGTTGAATGTGTTCTAAGAACACTCACGGTGTCCTGAAATGCTCTGATTACTTACCGGTAATCTTCATTACTCCTAGTCCTACTCTTCCTCGTCATAGTACTGACGACCGTCCTCACCCTCCCTGCGGGGAAGGTCCCATGCTCTGGCTTGGTAATATGAAACTGAGTGATGTGGATGTGGGGGAAGAGTTATAGGAATTTAAAGAAATAGAATAAGGTCCTGTGTCGGAGGCAGGGGCCTCATGAAGTAAGTACTGGGATGAGGAAGAGTGGACGTGGAGGTAATGTTTGCAATTAAACAAAATGGGGGTGTTCTGAGAACGCTGTTCGTATTGTTCGTTGTCAGGTTGAAAGTGTTCTAAGAACCCTCCTTATGTCCGTTGACATTACAATTTCCTATGGCCCTTACCCGACTTTTTGTCCACTAAACAAACGATAAATCAGGCTGCTGTGCGTCGACATTATGTGATAATCCTATCACTTGCCCCATCGACATGGCTGATCTGCTTTTGCGACACTAAATCATATCTCCCGCTCCTAAGCCTGACATTATCAAAGCATTCATATTCCCCGTCTCTCTCCGTGACGGTACAGGGTGCGTAGCCAAACGCGCCCAGTCGTCTCCAGTCCTACGCGACTTTACTCAGAACCCGGAAAACAACACAGATCATCTCACAACACAGCGCGCAACAATTCGGAATATGAAACTGTGATTTAAAAGCAAACAGCAAGATTGTACATTTCGTAAAGTACTTTTATTTGACATCAAATGTTTAGAGAATATTCAGCGATTTGCATTTGTCTTTGCTGTCGATCCCCAAAAGTTCATCTTGAGTCACAGGCTGTTCCTTTGCGGTACACAGGGTGTTGGTTTATGATAAAAGAAGCACTTTGGTTGCACTGATAATCGGAAGGCTGTTCCAACAACGAGGAATTAGACCACCATAATGGTTGGTATGTTGCTTCTAGCCGCTACTACCGCGTAATGCCCAGTCGTCTCCAGTCCTACGCGACTTTACACAGAACCCGGAAAACAACACAGATCATCTCACAACACAGCGTGCCACAAATCGGAATATGAAACTGTGATTTAAAAGCAAACAGCAAGATTGTACATTTCGTAAAGTACTTTTATTTGACATCAAATGTTTAGAGAATATTCAGCGATTTGCATTTGTCTTTGCTGTCGATCCGCAAAAGTTCATCTTGAGTCACACGCTGTTCCTTTGCGGTACACAGGGTGTTGGTTTATGATAAAATAAGCACTATGGTCACACTGATAATCGGAAGGCTGTTCCAACAACGAGGCATTAGACCACCATAATGGTTGGTATGTTGCTTCTAGCCGCTAGTACCGCGTAAGGGCATATTGGTCCTTGGCGATTGTCCCATAAAATGGTGAGGGTCATGAAGTTGTTTAGAAGTAGCTGCACCTGGCAGTTAAAAAATCCGTCGGCCAGGGTCGGAAAATCGTGGCATTGACAGTACCGAAGGACATACCTGTTTTAAAAAACATAAATTAGTCTCACCAGCCGATCTTCATTAAAAATATTCATTTTATTTATTAGGGCGTGAAACTCTTTGCCTGCGAAGATAGTGCAACGGAGTAAGTTAACTTATTCCCATTAACCCACCCTCTGTCCTCTGCCTTTTTCAGAGCCCTCTAAGCCACAGGGGACCAATTCGGCGGTGATAGTGCGCGGTAGAAAACACTATGCCACATTGAACGAACAAGTACAACTTAACCAGGCTTTAACGCCACGCTATTGTTATTATATTCCGGTATAAAATAATCTAAAGGATTGCTTACATTATATTGGCATTTTCCATTGTCTAAGCGTAGTGGAGTCCCAAAATACGACTCCGTCTGTGCCAACGATCTTTCTCATAGTGATATAATATATAAAAGTGGTTTCGTTTCAGAAATTTCATCCTTATCGTGTCTTACATTTTTGCAACACTCCTTCAAAAGAAGTCTTTTAGCACGATCCTTGTCTGTGAAGGTCAAAAAACAATAGAACCTTATAGTGCAAGTCGTGGGCCTCTCCGGCACGTGAGCAAAAAATTGAAGCAGCTGACCTTCACTGTAAACGACTATAAATTCTTAGTTTGCAACATTCTGTGTTCAGCCATCTATGAGAAATTGCTTTTTGTTTTGCGTGCTAATAAAAAAATGTTCTTAAAGGGACGTTATGGTTCAAAGTAAAACCGAAAACCCCTGAAATTCGCCAGTTATGGTAAGCTAAGCAACCATAACTCGCGCCACCACCGTGCACTGCTAAGACTAACACCCAGGACATCAAAGATGACATCACAAATGTCATTGATGACATCACTGATGACATCACATGTGTATGCGTATTTCATGAAATATGTGTACAAGGGATTCTTATTATAATGTTGCGAAAAAAGTGTCAAGGATCATTGCAATAAATATCATACCCTTATTAGTGCTTTGAACGATGCATTGATATAAATAGTATTCTATTATGGGGATCTATATAGTATACTAAGCTACTAATGCAGAAACATAGCATTGTGTGCAGCGTACAAGATGAAGGTATAATATTCGTAATGTTAATATGTTGAATAATGAAATGATAATTGTTTTCTTAATAGATTTTTGTGTACTGTGAAATATGTAATAAGTAGCTAATAAACCCATGTATTACATAATTGCATTACTATAGAGAAAACAGAAAGAGACAAGAACACATACCAATATACATATACATAGGGTAAATAGCAGCTTTGAAACAGAGAAATCATCATTTATTTGCTTGAAAATAATGCTGTCTTTAAAGCTTGTGTCTTCCCCTATGTATATGTTTCATATGATGTGACTGGACTCTAAGGGAATTACTATAAGAACCTACTTGTAGGATACGTCTACAAATAAAATACAATTTTTAGTTTCTGACTGTTACTGAAGAAAACCATGTGGCCTAGATATGTCAGCAAAAGGAAAAAGAGTGAGCCAGAAGAACACTTGCGGTGTCCTGAAATGTTCGTACATAAAGAAAATGGGGGTGTTCTGAGGACGTTGTCCGTATTGTTAGCTGGCAAGTTGCATGTGTTATAAGAACACTCGCGGTGTCCTGAAATGTTCGAAAATAAACAAAATGGGGGTGTTCTAAGGACGTTCTCCGTATTGTGTGACTGCTTAGCTGTATGCAATGAGGGAATGGCACAGAGAGTGAAGTAGAAATGGTAGAAGGGCTGTCCAAGTGTTACGTGGTCCGCGGACACCGCGGCTGTCCGTGGACAAGGCGTGCTACATCCGGGGTTTTCCAGCAAATCCAGTATGGAAAGAAGACTGTAGGGATCAGCCAATCAGATGTTGAGGTTGTGGATTTGTGTTGAAAGAGACTGTGTGCAGTGAAGATGGCAGAAGTGGAGAAAGTCAGGGTGTTGGTGCTCGGAGATATGTTTGTGCATGGTTTACAACAGTATGCTCAATGCAGGCATGTTGCAAAGAATTTTGATGTTAAAGGAGTGGAGGTCGTGTGGAGCACTGTGCCTGATTGCAATGTACAGGGAATTGTACAAGTTTGTGAAGATATGGGCAGGACCAACAGTCCCCATGTGGTAGTTTTGCACTATGGTGCTTTCCGTTTGGGCTATGTCAGTGCCACTACTTTGTTGGCAGATTTGGAACACTTGGTTCAAGCAGTAATGAACATCCTTCCAAATGCCAAAGTATTTTTTTCTGGATTACTACCTAGGGCAATATGGGACAATAGTTCAGTTTTTTGTCCTCAGCAAAACAATGCTAGGTGTGTAATCAACCGAGGCATGTGTGCCTTCATGCGTAGAGCTGGTATGTTCTTCTGTAATAATGAGAATATTGATTCCAGTAATGCTGTTTATTTTAAAGAAGATGGCATTTCCTTATCTTTTATGGGAAATGCCATGCTATTTTGGAATGTAAGGGTTGCTTTGGAGAAGGTTATGTGAAGATTTTAGGAGTAAAGTATGAAAAAAAGAAGAAAAAATACAAAATAACAGGTGTCTGTCAAGCATCTGCAAAAAAAACAAAAAAAAACGGCTCTTTTCAGAGCCAACCTCAAAGGGGAAATGGGGCACACTATTTAAATTTACATTCACCACGCTCAGATTTTTGATATGTCCGCGGACATGGCGGTAGTCCGCGGACATCGAAATCACTAGGTAGGGGTTCAGTATGTTCTATGTTACATGTATTTAAAGTCAGGGATTTTATGGTTAAGTTGTGCTACTAAAAACCTATGAAATTCAGTAAAAAAAACTTTGTTAAAGGGACGTTATGGTTAAGTTGCGTTACTAAAAACCTATAAAATTCAGTGAAAAAACTTTGTTAAAGGGACGTTATGCTTCAAAGTAAAACCGAAAACCCGTGAAATTCGGCAGTTATGGTAAGATAAGCAACCATAACTTGCACCACCGTGCACTGCTAACACTAACCCCCAGGACATCAAAGATGACATCACAAATGTCATTGATGACATCACTGATGATATCACATGTGCATTTACTTTTCATAAAAACTCTGTACAAGGGATTCTTATAATGCTGACCAAAAACTGTCAAGGATCATTGGGATAAATATCATGAGCTAACTAGTGCATTAAGCAACCCATTGATATAAATAGAATTCTATTATGAAGTTCTATCCAGTATACTAAGCTACTCATGCAGAAACATAGGCAGTGTGTGCAGCATACATGATGAAGGTGCCATATTCATAATCTTGCCCTGTTGAATAGTGAAATGATAACTGCTTTCTTATTAGAGTTTTGCGTACTGTGAAACATGTAATAAGTAGATAATAAAACCCACTTAATACATAATTATTACAGACAAAACACAAAGAGACAATAACACATACAAATATGAGTATATACAGGGACAGTGAAGTAAACAAAAAAGCAGAAGTAGTAGCAGAAAGTGTTCATGACCTAACTGATTGTCTTTATGCAGAGAAACTATTGCTCTGTTTCAAAGCTGCTACTTACCATATGTATGTGTATCACATGATGTGACTGCACCCAAAGGAAAGGAGAATGAGTATAATGTATACAAATATGAGCATATACAGGGAAGGTAGAGTAATAAAAATAAAACTATGAGATAGTGCTGATAACCCTAATGATTATCTTCATGCACAGAAAGGATTGCTCTCTTTCAAGCCTGTGTCTTCCGCTATGTATATGTTTCATATGATGTGACTTGACCTTAAGTCTACAAATATAGTACCTTTTAAATTTTTACTTCCTGACTGTTACTGAAGAAAACTATGTGGCCTAGATATGTCAGTAAAGGGAAAAAAGGGAGAGCCAGACATGTGATGTCATCAGTGATGTCATCAATGACATTTGTGATGTCATCTTTGATGTCCTGGGTGTTAGTGTTAGCAGTGCACGGTGGAACGAGTTATGGTTGCTTATCTTACCATAACTGCCGAATTTCAGGGGTTTTTCAGTTTTACTTTGAACCATAACGTCCCTTTAACAAAGTTTTTTCACTGAATTTCATAGGTTTTTAGTACCACAACTTAATCAAAATGTCTCTTTAACAAAGTTTTTTTACTGAATCATCTATATACCTCAGCCACTTCCTCAAATGATGGATATAAGGATTCGTGGCTGGGTATATCACCGCTTTCTCAAAGTACTCAACGTAAAGGTTAGCTAAATTAGGGGCCATGGCAGCCCCCATGGCAGTACCCTCGATTTGTTGGAAAAATGTCCCTTGAAATTGAAAGAAATTTTGAGTGAGGGCAAACTTTGTGCACCATAAATGAAAGCATTGCTCACAGGATGTCCGTCCTCTCTGCTAAGCAAAATTTCTTCAACCACCTCTAGTGTGGCTCTTTGAGGTATCATCGTATAAAGGGATTGGATGTCCAACCCTATCAATAGGGAATGGCCAGGGACAAATTCTATATTCTCTATTTTGTTGATGGTGTCCCTCACATAACTTTTCATTTTCAAAACAAAAGGTTGCAAGTAAAAGTCTGCAAATTTCGACAGGGGTTCCAAAATGGAGTTAACTCCAGAAACTATTAGACATCCTGGGGGATCAACATGTAAGAGGATTCAATTCAACACTACAGCTAAGTCAATGCCTAGTCTGGGATACTGAATGGAAACCCTTATTGATATATCTTTATGTCCAGTTCATGCATTCTGGATGACTACCCCTATATAACACCCCTCTCCCATGATTGGGGAAGGAACTGTGAGTCAGAGTGATGCTGTAGGTTTTATGGGTCAGAGGATCCTCCCCTGTCAAATTGCACACAATCTATATTTGATAAAAAAAAAACATATTTGCACAGGTACACATTCGTTTAAAATTACACGCACCCATCACATATCACAGGAGGTATACCCTGTCCAAATCTGCTCTTCCTGGGGGCTTGCATTCAGAAATGGCAACATTTGCACTTTTTAACTGATTTTGCAATTTCGGACATTAACCCAAATTTACACACATGTGCGCAAGGAGTATGGACATTAATTGATGAAGTGTCAGATTTTTAACATGCATACATTTTGAGTAATATCCTCTTTTCCGCTAAAACCCCCCTGAACATACCACCGGGTCCTAACACGTCTTCAAATGTGCACCGAAAAATCACAAGAATTATGGCATCATTTAAATAATTATGACAAGTCCGTACTATGAGTTATTCATCTTTTTCTAAAACCATATTCTGGCTGGCAGGGGTGGGTCTTCCCGGGTCACATGGTACAGAAACCAGTCTTTCCAGTTTCTGCCAAGCTCAGAGACCCTGCCCCTCCCAGCTTCTGCCAAGAGGAAGCTGTTTTACGACATCTGCAATAAACCATCTGCCTGGGTGAAGGGGTTTGCATTGTTCAGAGCTCCTGTATTCTGTGGGGGCTCCCCTTAATTCAATTATCAGAGAGATGGCATATCCTTAGTGTGGCCAGCAGGAAACAGCCAGGCCTGCGAAGTTACTTGTGAATCAAGTTTCACTCCTGATGGGGGTAGTTGCCAGGCAAAATTGGAATCTCTTTAAGCCAGTTTTTAGCCACATGTCATTTCTGTTCCCCAGTTTTCTGCATTCAAATAACTAACAATTTTTTACATATGCAGCTAGAATGCTGATTCTAAGTTTAAAACTATGACATTTAAACAATTGCAGCCTATGTGACACTCAAAAGTAGGTCACTCATTTCTTTTAAACATTTAGATTTTTAGTGTATTTCAGTCCAAATTTACTTAAACTGCTGAAATCCACAGCTCAGCCAGTCTTGTGATGAACATTGTTTTAGGCTCATCCTCTTTCCAGATTTTGTATGCCCACAAGACTTTATTCTGCCAGATGTCTGCTGGTGTTCAGTGAGATTTTTGGATGTGTTGCAAATAGGCATTTTGAGCTGGCATTCAGAGAAACAAAAGGTGATTTTAAAGTGCGGTTTTTCCTTTGGCACACATTTCACTCATGGCACCCCGGCCGTTCCTGCTCACACTGGTGGGTGGCAAGTTAGGCAACCATTTTAGTGTGCACAACTGCGCGGTTTTCATAGATTCTGGCGCACATGTGGGCTTTTTCGGCCATCTTGGATTTCCTAAGCCCACAGCACCAAATGTTGTAGCCTAATAGTCCAAACGTGGGTCAGAACACCCAACAAATCCCCCCGCCCGACGGCACTTGGATTGAGTCGAGGGGATGTCGGGTGCACAAGGGTTTTGACCCACGCACTGGTATGTCTGCATAATCTTCTTCCAATTCTACAAATGGCACAGTTCAGCATCTTTTCCTCCATCCGGTACTGATCGATCGGTTCCTGATGGGAATATTGGGCGGTACACCGGGCCCCTTGCGTCTCTGCTGCCGGTCTCCGGATCGTCCTCCTTGTCCCGTCTCCAGGTTTTCTTTCTCCTAGGACGACATTTTTCCACCACTGTTAAGATAGTGGGGCAGCATATGCATTTCATCATAACGAAACATTACATTCTTATTTTGAAAAAAAAAACAGTATAACTAAGAGACAGTTTCATGCAAATCACAATATTTTAGAGACTAGATGTGGTATGTTTTATGGTTGGAACTGAATTAGTCTGAGACAGTACCCGCTAGGATTCCAGAGGATTCCTCCAGTTGTTGCAGAGTGTGCCTGGGATGGCAACATTTCAACTGGTTTATGTGGACCCACTTGTCTTCCCCCGCTGCCAAAGGACCTTTGGGGATGTGGATTTTGTAGGCCACAGGGGAGATCTTGTCGATGATCTCAAAGGGTCCCTTCCATGTAGGCAAGAATTTCCGTTGTTTTGCCTGGTTTCTTTGGAAGTTGTATAGATAGACCCGGGCCCCCACCTGATATTCCTTCCTGGAAGTCTTCAGGTCATAGTGGGTCTTCATGCTATCAGCCGATCTTTCTAGATTCCGCTGAGCGTAAGCAAAAGCATGTTGGAGGTGTTTCCTTAAATTCTCCACATACTCATGAGTAGTGGAGGCATTTATCAGTGTCTGCTCTTGGGTCCTGTAGAGCAAATGCTGAGGAAGCACCATCTTGCGTCCAGTCATCAACTCGAATGGTGACATTTTGGTTGCAGATGAAGGGGTAGATCTGATGGCCATTAGGACCAGAGGTAATCGGATATCCCAACTTGGCCCAGAATCTGCCACAAACTTCTTTAGAATGCTCACAATGGTTCGGTTATATCTCTCTACTGCCCCAGAAGAAGCTGGCCTGTAAGCAATATGCAACTTCCTTTTGACCCCCAGTATCTCCCACATCTTTGTCATTACTTCACTGGTGAAGTGGCTACCCCTGTCTGACTCAATCCTTTGAGGTAGACCAAAACGGGAAAAGATGTGGTTAATCATCAGGGCAGCTGCGGTTTCTGCCTTGCAATTTGGGGCTGGGAGACATTCCACCCACTTGGTAAACAAGCATGTCACAGTCAACATGTACTTATTCCCCCTAGCAGAGCGAATCACGGGGCCTACAAAGTCGATTTGTAAATCTGACCATGGCAGTGTCATCCCCCTCTTTTGTAAAGGCGCCAGGTGTGTGAGGGATGATGGCTGAAATTGTGCACACACAAGACACCCCTTCAAGTATTGGTCGAGGTCCTACCCCATGTGTGGCCAGTATGCAACCTCTCTTAAGATTTCCAATGTTGTGTGAAACCCCCTATGACCGGCGGTGGCCGCATCATGGGCGTGACTTAACATCAGGCTTCGGAATGAGGTAGGAACCACCCACTGATATCGTGGCCAGCTTTGGATTTCCTTACCAGCAAACCGTCTTGGATCCGGAACATTTTTGGACATTTCATCAACACTCTTAGGTCCTTCTTCCCAGTGTAATCGGTATCCGTCAGGGGAAAGTTCTCAGGGTCCTCAAGGTGTTGGTAAAATTTACCAATTATTGGATCCCCCTTCTGAGCGGTAATCAAATCAGCATCAGGGGTCTCCTTACTCCATTGTGCAATTGAAAGATCATTGTGAGCATTTTTCTGGGACCTAGTGATAGCAGTGACCTGGATTTCCCCCAATAGGGTCTCTATTTCTATTAGTTCCCCTTGGATGGCCCCGGTTTTGGCCAGCTGATCAGCTAAGTCATTTCCAGTTTTGTCTGGTCCCTCTACTTTGGAATGACCCTTGATCTTTTTCCAATAGATGGTCATCTCATTCGAGGTGACCAGATCATCAATGTTTTGGATCAACTTCCCATGTTTCAAGGGTTTGTTGTTAGCACATAACATGCCTCTGGTTTTCCAATTAACCAGGTGCTCCACGAACCCGTTCCGTACATAATCCGAAACTGTGATTATGACCAGTTCATGGAGTTGATGCTGGACAGCAGTGAGGATGGCCTCATGCACAGCCATCAATTCTGCCAACTGACTACTTCGGGGACCAATTTTGTACCCAGCGGAGGGTTCTGGGGACTCATTCACCCATGCATTCCCTACGCCAGCCACCAGTTCTTTCTCCCCGTCGTTGTCAACATGGTACGAGCATCCATCCACATAGACAGTGGGCATTCCCTCACACTTGTCCTCTTCAAAGACTTTGTGTGGGGAATTAAGGTATGCCTCCGTGTTGTCCTTGATTTTTAGACTTTCGTCCTCGAGACAGTTTTCTCTGGCACAATCATGCAAGTCAGCCAGACCTTGCGCGAGGGGACTCTTCTTGTTTTGGCCATATCTGACCTCCACAGGAAAGCCTTGCATTGACAGAATCCAGGAAGTAATTCGGGAATTACTCACATTTCCGGCCCGGATTCTATCACTTTGGAGATATTGCAGAGGCTGGTGTGGAGTCTCCACTATGATGTGTTCCCCCTGGATAAACGGGCGGTAATTCTTCAATGCCCACACCGTTGCCAGGAGTGCCTTCTCACAATCGTTGAATTTTTCCTCCACAGAGGATAAAGTTTTGCTCGCATAGGAGATTACTTTATTGACCTTGTCATGCTTTTGGTATAATACTGCCGTCAAGCAGGTATTAGAGAACCCCGTCTCCAGGAAGAACTCCTTGTTTCTGACAGGGTAAGCTAGGCAAGGCGCTTGTGAGAGGCTTCTTTTGAGTTGTTTTACTGCCTTGGCTTGTTCTGGACCCCATTCCCACTTGACCCCCCCCTTCAGGAGATGAATCAGGGGTCTGGTGATCTCTGCGTAGCCCTCAATGAACTTTCTGCTGTAATTAGTCAGTCCACTAATTACAGTTAGTTCCCGCAGAGTTGTGGGGTCTTTCATTTTCTGAAGTGCTTCCACTTTCTTTTCCTGGGGACAGAGACCCTGAGGAGTAATCTCATGCCCCAAGAAATTAACACGGGTTCGACACCACTGTGCTTTCTGAAAGGAAGGTTTTGCTCCGGCGGCCGTCAACTGGGTCAGAACATAATGGATCTCCGCTATGTGTTCCTCCACAGATGAACTTTTGATGAGGACATCATCTACATAAGCCAGGTTACCCCTCGCACCCAGGTCGGGCATGGCCTTATGTAGGAAAAATATTGAACTCATTACCGGAGTTAATGTATCCGAAGGGAGTTCGGGTCCATGTGTACTGCTGGCCCCCAAAGGTAAAAGCCAGCTTGTATTGGTGCTCCCTGCTGACAGGCACGGTCCAGTATCCATTGGTCAGGTCTATTGCAGTGAATACCTGTGACCCCTGGATCTGGGCCAGCCCTTGGTCAATGTAGGGCAGAGGCCATCGGGTAGTATGGACCCGTTTGTTGAGCTCCCTGAGGTCGGCGCAGAGTCTCCACTGGCCATTTGACTTCAATATTCCCAGCACCGGATTATTGAAGGTGATGTGGACTGGACGGATTATTCCCCGGGACTCAAGGTTCTTAATTATTTCAGTAAGGGACTCCATTGATGTGAGAGGCAAGCGATATTGCTTCACAAACACTGGAGTCATGCCAGGGTCCGTGGGGATTGTTGTTGTGTGGATGTCAGTGCGACCACAGTCATATGAGTCTACCGCAAAGAGATCTTGGAAATCCTAGAAAACTTGTTTCAACTTTTGCTTTTGTTCCAGAGTCACACAGGCATCAGCTAGGTTAACTCTCTCTTCCACCATCTGCCTGAAGCCTGGAAAGACTTCTGGTTTGGCTATTTCAGCGGCCTCCTCCAGCTGGGTGGAGAAGTCCCTGGTCTGAGTGCTGCTTTGGACCGGAGGCTTCAGGTGGGACAGGCAGCCCTCATGGATCTGGAAAATCACCTCATCCCTCCTGAAGTCACAAGTCACATCTTCCTTACCATAGGGGCAGGAAGTGTACACCAGGAAGTTCCCCCCATGCCGGGTAAAAATCCTGTCTGGTGTTGTATTGTCATCACTGTCACTGTCAAAGCAGTCCTTGGGGATTGGCCCTAACAGTTCATTACCTAAATCTATGGAAAAATGTCGGTCATCAACCGCCATTCCAATAATGGTGCCTGCGGCTAGAGTAATACTCTTTAAGTCGCTGTTATCCACCTCTATTGGAATGGTGTCATGTTCTATGTTGACTAATGGAGTTGGGTTTACCCCTAACCCTTGCAGTTGGAGAGAAGCATTTAGATGTATGTAAGCATCAGGGTTTTGCAAATATTGTCCTCTTTTAGCTTTCACTTCCAGGGAGAATTGTCGAGTCCTTTCTGGGATGGTGACTTCCTCTTTGATCTGAATTTCAACTACATAAGGTAGCAATTGAGCTGACCTAAATGCTTTTTCTGGATCATCAAAGCCCATGGGATTATCTGCTAATCGGGACCAAGCTTTGAAGTTTATTAGGTCCAAACTAATGGCAAAGCGATTGAGAATGTCACTGCCTAAGTAAAAGGCGGCAGGGAGGTCTCGCACGACCCAACAATTGTGGACTATGCTCTTATTGCCAATGGAGATTTTGAGCATACACCTGCTTGGCAGGAGATGTTTGGAATTAGGTGCTTCCAGGTCCATTTCCCATTTGTCTATCAGTTTGAATGTGGGAATGGCTGGATCTTTTGGGAGTTGGCGGAACATGGCTTCGCTGATGAAGCTCTTACCGTTGTTCACACACACTCGAGCGAGAACAGAGTCCTTCCCATCATTTAACTGAACAGGGATGAACAACTGCTCTCCAATTTGCTGAATATCAGCCAGGCTCTGAGCTGATTTCACATCTTTCTGGACTATAGGAGTGGGAGTTTCTGATTGTGGATTAGTATAGAGTCTCAGAGTGTATCCTTCCAGCGTGGAGTACCACTTTAGACTGGAAGGAAGGTTGATTTTCAGAAATAGAGAGGACCCTCCATCACCAGTCTGTTGTCCTACTGCTATTACTGTCACGTCTGGAATTTGGCTATTCTGGAAGTGGAATTCTATTTGGTCAGATTTTTGTTCAACCATGTGGCAGGTGCCGTTTAAGCTAACATGGTTGACACTCTGTTTTAATTTTATTGGTCGGCTAGTCTGGGTCCAGAGGACCTTGTTTACGCAATCTATTAGGGGTGACAACCTTCTCAGGAGGTCATTCCCCAGTAAACAAGGGGTGCACTCTGGAGTCACAACTATGACCGGGTGTTTCAACTTGTGTCGCCCGATCTTAATGTCCAAGTCTGCCGTCCCCTCGACGGGAATTTCCTTCCCGTCAAAGTTCTGGAGTTGTCCAGGAAGTGAGGTGAGAGGAATTTGGTAATTCCCTCCCCTTCCTGCATTCAGTTCATCAAAGGCCCTTCTGGACAGAAGGGTAGCTTGAGATCCCGTGTCCACCAGCGCTGAAATCGTACCCTGCCCCTGTACTTGTACCGGGGCATAATATCTTTACTCCTTATCCTCAAGGGGGCACAGATAATGCACATTTTTGGACAACTGGTGGGCTAACTTTCTAGTTTTGGACATCGCTAGCGAAGAGATTTGGGCAGAATTCTGTGGAGAGCCTTGGGAATCTGAAAGAAAAATTTGGCAACTGGAGATCAGAGCCATTGTGGGTTCCCCTGGCTCCGGTTCCGGGCCGCCCCCCCCTTTTCGGAGGCAGTCACCAGGATGGGTTTGAACCAGGGGATTTTCTTGCTGTTGGTTCTGGGATGAGATGGTGGGCGGCGGTAGCTCAGTCTCCACATCTCCCCAGTCTGGATTTGCATCCCTAGGGACCCATTTTTCTTTGGGAGGAGTTCCCCCATCTCTGAAGGAGAAGATCCTTTTCCCAGGATCCTCTGAGGATCCCTCTCCCTCAAATTGGAAGATCTATACCTCCTCCTCAAACTGAGTCTGTTTGGGTCTTTTGTTTCTCCTACCCCCCCTCTGCTCCTTAGGAGGCAGACTTTCAGGGACAGTAGATTTTGTTTCCGGTTCCTGGGTTTCCAGGGGCTGTTTACAAGTGAGGAAGGAAGCTTCCTCCAAGGCTTTACACCCTCCTTCCCCTTGTGCCTCCTCCCTGGGAACCGGTGAGTTATCGGGGTGCTGCCCCCGTCATTGTTCTGGAGCACCAGGTCCAGAGTTGGGTGCGTTCTGCGCCGGCATGCCGATCTGAGGGTTCTGCTGAGCCCTCAGTATGTGACCCGGATCCGGCGCCATGTTTTGAACCTGGCGCTCTAACTGGGAAACCCGCTCAGGCTGATACGGGGCCCTGTTTTCTCCCCTGGGCTGATCCCGGGAAGGGTAGCTATCCCTTCTTTGGTAGTACCCCTGGTTGGGAAGATTTGGGTACCCCTCCACCCTTGGCCTCCCCTCTCCCGGATTAGGTTGTCTGGGCTCAGGGAATTGGGGAAAGAAGGGTGGAGGATTTTGGGGCTGGAAGTTGGGTGGATACCTGGGGAAGAAGTTCTGCCCAGGGTTTGGAGAATTTCTGCCCTCCGGTGGGAAGTTAGGAGGGAAGTTCCCTGGGTTAGGTGCTCGGCTGGACCCCCCCTTGGGCTGGAGGAGTCCACACATAACCCAGGATGGGTCGACTTCCCTTGTAACGGGGACTTACATAATCAGGAGAGCGAGGGACCCCATTTGTGGGGCTGCCTCCCTGGCTCCCTGTCTGTGACTGGCCCGTGGGCCTTCTGGGCATAGCATTATTAGGTGCAGGTAGGTTTTTAGGCCCCCCCATCTCCAAATCCAAAACGGGGGTGACCTTTACCTCTGCCACCTTGGCAGCAGCAGGGGTGCTGTTGGCTTTGGGGGTTTTCTGGGCATTACTTTTGCTATCTACCGGTTTCTGCACCTCATAGATCCGGGTAGCCTGTTCAATGACCCAGTCTAAAGATCTTTTCTCGTGAAAATCCCTTACGAGCTGGGTCATTATGTATTTGGGCAAGACATGAAAAAATGTATTAATGAATTCTCTACTGTCTGTGGGCACCCTTCTGGTGGTCTGCGCAAAAGCACGTTTCAGTTCTTGCACAAATTCTTGTGGGGCCTGATCCTCCCCACATTGCAAATTGTAGGCTGCCTTGCGAGCCTCTTGAGGATTTCTGTGAACAGAAAAATGTTTCAAGATGGCCGCCTTATAGGTGGACCATCTTAAATGATTTTGGTCCTCCAGCCCCGCAAAGAAACTGGAGTATTCCGGGGAGAAGGTCCACTTTACATATTGAATACAGCTTTGGCTGTCCTCCAAATGGAAAGTCTCCATCATTTGCTCAAACAACTCTAAGTGCTCCCAAACAGAATACTTAGCGTTCTTATGGTAAGGCGTGATGACGCTCCTGATCGCCTTAATCTGCTTTAAGGGGTCCTTAAGCAAGGCCCTTTTTGCCTTACTGGCCCTTTTGGTTCGGGTAACCCTGGTCCATTCATCTTCTGACTCAGAGGCACTGCTCCCAGAGGTTCCCGTCTGTTCTTCCAGGTTTTCCCGGATTCTGTGAGCCTGGGAATGGCTGGCAGAATGTGGGGACCTGGTCTCCTGTGTCCTGTACCGCTCAGAGGAGTCTTCAGATCCCTCCTTGCTGCCAGGATTTGATGGGTACCCCCCCACTGACCTAACTGGTCAGAGGTTTTCAGGATGCCCTTAATGGGCCTACTCACCTGGGGTTCCCCATCAAATTGCACTGTGCTTGGGTGCCCATACCCGGATGCCCGCCCCTCCATTCCTGGGTGGTACTGGCCTATGAGCCCCATGCTTCTGGCTGGATAGTAATCTGCCATCCCTGTGGCCCTGTGCTCATGTGCACCAGGGGACATGGGGTTGGCAGAGTCCAGGGACTGAGAGAAATAAAGGCCTCTGGTACTAGGGCTCCTGGGGTTATGCTCAGGAGTTTCTCTTTCCCAGCGAACCTCATCTCTATCCGCCCCTGCTCCCTGTTGCAATGCAAGAGCCTGCGCCTTCAGTTCCTCAGTTAAGGCCTTACTAGACTCTATCAGTCTCTCCTGCATCGCTACCTGTTGTTGGAGCCTATCATTGTGCTGGCAGAGAGCCTCATTCTCTCTCTGCGCCTCCTGATTGGTCCTGGAGCACTGGGCCAGTCTTTGCTGCAGGAGGGTTACCTCCTGAGCTGTGTCCCTATTGGCCTGCTCCTTTCTTGCCAGAGCATCCTCCACCCTCCTGGTGTGTTCTAACAAGTTCTGACGTTCTTTTTGGAGGTCACCCAGCCCCTGGAGGGCCAAGTGATTTTCTTCTGTTTTTCTTTTTAAATGGCAGACTTCCTGGCCTAAGGCGTCTCTTTCCTGGCTAAGAGCCTGCATTTGTGCCGCCAGGTCGTCCCTCTGCCTTTGAAAGGCACCAGCTTTCTGGCGTTCTTCATCAAACTCTGCCTGGGTATCCAGGTCTTTCAAAATCAGCTTGTTGCTCTCTGCCTTCACTCTATCTAGATGACTTTGCAGGGTGGCTACCTGCTCCGTGGATGCCCTGTTAAAGTCTAATTGTTGCTCCAGCTTTTTCTGGCTCTGCAGTAGGGAGTCCAAACCTTCTTGGTACTCCCTCTGCAAGGCCAGAAATCTGGTATCCTGGTCAGCCTTTTCCTGTTGCAGGATGTCCATATCCCTCTTTATTTTAATGATGTGCTGTCTACTCTCATTTTCTGACTCCTGGCACCCCTGCAGCCTCTGCTCAGAAGAGACCAGGTCAGATTGGACCTTCTCTAACGGCATCTGTCGCTTATTCGCCAGATCTTGGCTTTCAGTACATTTATCCTGCATGTCTCCCATATATAGGTACAGGTATGCCGCTATCCTAACCATCTTGTCTTGTTCATCCTTAGCTTTAGGAGCCATGTATAGTTCACTCAGGGCCACATGTAAGGGACCCTGATCTCTCCATATATCTGACCCTGTTTCCGTGACCTGTCGCGTGATGGCCTGCAACCAGACCATGCGGTCCTGGTGAGTCCACTCACCTCTCACAAATAACTTATGTAAGAAGTGCTCTCTGGCTATTTTCATGTCTACTAAGGTCGTCATTCTAGAGATTGGTTCCTTCCTGACTTACAGAAGTTTGTATTTTATTTTTACAAAACAGACCTTTTTCTTAGAGCGTTCCTTTGAGGAGTGCTTTATAGCGTAACACAGCGTGGTGATCCGACCGGATATGTGTATCTGGTCAGCTGGCACACTGTATTAATCTGCACAAGTGATAGATCTAACCCAAACGTCCGGCACAAGCCCCCAATTTGTAAGAGGATTCAATTCAACACTACAGCTAAGTCAATGCCTAGTCTGAGATACTGAATGGAAACCCTTATTGATATAGCTTTATGTCCAGTTCATGCGTTCTGGATGACTACCCCTATATAACACCCCTCTCCCATGATTGGGGAAGGAACTGTGAGTCAGAGTGATGCTGTAGGTTTTATGGGTCAGAGGATCCTCCCCTGTCAAATTGCACACAATCTATATTTGATAAAAAAACATATTTGCACAGGTACACATTCGTTTAAAATTACACGCACCCATCACATATCACAGGAGGTATACCCTGTCCAAATCTGCTCTTCCTGGGGGCTTGCATTCAGAAATGGCAACATTTGCACTTTTTAACTGATTTTGCAATTTCGGACATTAACCCAAATTTACACACATGTGCGCAAGGAGTATGGACATTAATTGATGAAGTGTCATATTTTTAACATGCATACATTTTGAGTAATATCCTCTTTTCCGCTAAAACCCCCCTGAACATACCACCGGGTCCTAACACGTCTTCAAATGTGCACCGAATAATCACAAGAATTATGGCACCATTTAAATAATTATGACAAGTCCGTACTATGAGTTATTCATCTTTTTCTAAAACCATATTCTGGCTGGCAGGGGTGGGTCTTCCCGGGTCACATGGTACAGAAACCAGTCTTTCCAGTTTCTGCCAAGCTCAGAGACCCTGCCCCTCCCAGCTTCTGCCAAGAGTAAGCTGTTTTACGACATCTGCAATAAACCATCTGCCTGGGTGAAGGGGTTTGCATTGTTCAGAGCTCCTGTATTCTGTGGGGGCTCCCCTTAATTCAATTATCAGAGAGATTGCATATCCTTAGTGTGGCCAGCAGGAAACAGCCAGGCCTGGGAAGTTACTTGTGAATCAAGTTTCACTCCTGATGGGGGTAGTTGCCAGGCAAAATTGGAATCTCTTTAAGCCAGTTTTTAGCCACATGTCATTTCTGTTCCCCAGTTTTCTGCATTCAAATAACTAACAATTTTTACATATGCAGCTAGAATGCTGATTCTAAGTTTAAAACTATGACATTTAAACAATTGCAGCCTATGTGACACTCAAAAGTAGGTCACTCATTTCTTTTAAACATTTAGATTTTTAGTGTCTTTCAGTCCAAATTTACTTAAACTGCTGAAATCCACAGCTCAGCCAGTCTTGTGATGAACATTGTTTTAGGCTCATCCTCTTTCCAGATTTTGTATGCCCACAAGACTTATTCTGCCAGATGTCCGCTGGTGTTCAGTGAGATTTTTGAATGTGTTGCAAATAGGCATTTTGAGCTGGCATTCAGAGAAACAAAAGGTGATTTTAAAGTGCGGTTTTTCCTTTGGCACACATTTCACTCATGGCACCCCGGCCCATCCTGCTCACACTGGTGGGTGGCAAGTTAGGCAACCATTTTAGTGTGCACAACTGCGCGGTTTTCATAGATTCTGGCGCACATGTGGGCTTTTTCGGCCATCTTGGATTTCCTAAGCCCACAGCACCAAATGTTGTAGCCTAATAGTCCAAACGTGGGTCAGAACACCCAACAAACAAGTCTCTTGTGCACCTTAGGCAAGATGTAAAAAACTGGTACCCTTCCTTGTTCCCTGGTCAAAAACTCATATTCTTGTTTACTGATCATCTCAGAGTCAAATGCTGATGTCACTTTTTCTTTTATAATCTTCATAAGTCTGGCTGAGGGGTCATTAGTTAGTTTCAAATAGCTAATATCATCTGATAGAAGTCTCTCACATTCTTTTACATAGTCACTACGATTCATTAAAACAATCGCTCCCCCTTTGTCTGCTTGTCTAATGATGAGATTCTTATCTTTAGCTAACTTCAGCGCAGATGCTTTTTGAAGTTTAATAAAATTTGAGTTATGAGACTTCTCACAGGACTCTAGCTTACGAACTTCCGCCAGGACCTGTCTTTCAAACACCGTTGATTCAGCGGTGTAAGAATCGCTAGGCGCACAAAAAGTAGACGCATTACGCAGCCCACTACAGTTGTTGCTGTTATAACCTTCATGTTCACTGAAGTATTCATTTAAACGTACCTTTCGCATAAACGCAAAAAACTCTGTTCTAAATTCGAAAGGATCATGTGGTTTAGTGATGACAAAGCTAAGACCCTTATTAAGGGTACTTTCCTCTTCAGGAGAGAGGATATAGTTGGACAAATTGATCACCACTGATTCTTTGTCCGACTCCGTGTCCTGACCTGGTTGTCCCAGTCCCCTCGATTTGGGCCCTGCCCTAAAAAAGGCAAGGGGACTAAAGACTGCAATTTCTCTAGCTACCTACATATGTCCACAAGGCGATTATGCTGAGTAAATGCTGCAATTCCAAGGATAACATATAGCTCTCCTCACAGACGATGAAGGCCAGAAAAGGCTGTAATTCCACCGACATGATGTGGATGTTCTCGGAAGCAGTTATCCAGTGTAAAGTCTGCAATTCGACCAAAAAAATACAGATGTCTTCGCAGGCGAATATGGCGAGTATAAGCTGCGATCCCACCTACAATTTTAGGCAGTCATTTTATTTTCAAGGTAGAGATTTCCTTACAGCACATGACATACCTGAGGCTGATGTTAGCTTTTTTATTTGACGAGCTTCTAACTTTTTTATTCGGCCAGCTTCTTATTATCAGGCTTAAATTAGGTTCGTATTCGGCCAGCTTCCTTTTTATACAGATGTCTTGGCAGGCGAGTATGCCCAGTGAAGCTCCAATTGCACAATAATTTACAGAAGCCCTCAGAAGGTATTATGGAGACTAAAGGCTGCAATTCCTTTAAAAACATACATATATCCTCACAGACAATAATAGCGAGTAAAAGCTGTAATTCCACTGACAATATATAGATGCCCTCGCAGGCAATAATGGTGAGTAAAGGCTGCATTCAGATGTCCTCGCAGAAGATTTTGCAAAGAAAGTCTGCAATTCCACCGACAACATACAGATGTCCTCGCAGTCGATGATCCCAAGTAAAAACTGTAATTCCATTGACAGAATGCAGATGTCCTCACGGGCGATGATGGCGAGCAGGGGCTGTAATTCCACCGTGTGGAAGTCGCAATTCCATTGATAACAAACAGAAGTAATCAGAAGCAATTATGGATACTAAAGGCTGCACTTTCTTTAGCGACGTGCAGATATCCGCCTGGCGATTATGGCGAATAAAAGCTGTAATTCCACCCTGAACATACCGATGTCCCTGCAGGCGATTATGCCGAGAAAACGTTGCAATTCCACCGATAACATACCAATGGCCTTGCGGGTGACGATGACGAGGAAAAGGGTCAACTCCATTGACAACATACAGATGCCCTTAGAAAGACTGTAATTTCACTGACAACATATAGATGTCCTCGCAGGCAATTATGCCGCATAAAGGTTGCCATTCCATGTCCTTGCAGGTGATGATGGCGAATAAAAGATGTAACTCCACACAGTGAAGGCTTCAAATCCCCAGTCAACATACATAAGTAATCACAAGCAATTATGGAGACTAACGACTGCTTCTAGCAACCTACATATGTCCGCCAGGCGATTATGCGAGTAAATGCTGCAATTCCACCGATAACATATAGCTGTCCTCACAGACGATGAAGGCCAGAAAAGGCTTTAAATCCAACGACACCATATGGATGTTCTCGGAAGCGGTTATGCCGTGTAAAGGCTGCATTTCTACCGAAAACATACAGATGTCCTCGCAGACGACGATTGCGTGTAAAAGTTGCGATTCCACGTATAATTTTATGCGGTAGTTTTAATTTTAAAGTTAGAGATTTCCTTAAAGTATATTAAATATTTGAGGCTGAAGTTAGTTATTTTATTCGGCCAGTTTTTAGCTTTTTTCATTCGGCCAGCTTCTTATTAGCAGGCTTAAATTAGCTTCGTATTAGGCCAGCTTCCTTTTTATACAGATGTCTTGGCATGCGATTATGCCCAGGGACACTACAATTGCACAATCATTTACAGAAGCCCTCAGAAGGGATTATGGAGACTAAAGGCTGCAATTCCTTAAAAAACATACATATATCCTCACAGACAATCATAGCGAATACAAGCTGCAATTCCACCGACAATATATAGATGCCCTCCCAGGCGATAATGGCGAGTAAAGGCTGCTCACAGATGTCCTCGCAGAAGATTGTGCAAAGCAAAGTCTGCAATTCCACCGACAACATACAGATGTCCTCGTAGACGTTGATGGCGAGAAAAAGGTGCAATTCCATTGACAGCATACAGAGATCTTCACATGCGAATGGAAACTCGTATTTGATTTTGTGGTTTGTCAAGGAATGGGTGTTTCCAGCATAGCTCATTGCTGGGGTTTGTTATGGGGCGAGGTCCGCTAGGACAGTCATTTTATTGTTGTGAATGTCCTTTCGTGTGGTTTCTCCCATTCCCGCATCTGGGGCTGTCATTAAGTTTATATATTGGGTTTACATTTTTGTTTTGGAGGAGATATTTCACGCTTTTGTCAGGCTTCCAGCGCGATGATGAATGTTGGTACACTCCACCAGCAGGGCATTAGGCGTGTCTGTGAAGTGATTTCACCTCAGGTACTGATGAGAGTCCCCCGCATAGAAGCGCAGGTGGGAAGGACCAAGAATGGTCTCATGCCTGGGCAATCACGCGGGGGGTTAGGCCCTCAGCCGTGGAGGAACGTCCCCTGATGCCGTTTGTTTTTTGGGCCGGCATTCCTCTCTCCCTTACCCAGGGTTGAGAAGGCGAGCTGGGTCGGAGCCGAGGGAAGAAGTTGGCTGGCGCTTGTTCCAAGTGCCGGCGGAGTTACGTGAGGGACATATTATAGCCGTTTCCTTGAGGTAGGAGTGGGAAAGTGTGTGGGGAGGAAAGGACATGATATACTGGGGCCAATTCATGGAACAAATGTGCGTTGAAAATCGTGGCGCAAGCTGGCGCAAGCGTGAAAAAGCAAGCGCACATACACGCGTGTGATTCATTGAAGGGCCTGTGCTTGTTTTCTCCGGGATGTGTGCCAAATTCACACCTGTTGCACATGGGCGCACACATCACTGCAACATCCCGAACGCTGTGCGCGACGCGCAAAGCGAAAGCGCACAACATTAGCGCACACACCAAAAAGGGGACGGAACACGCGGGATGGGGAACAACGCGTGAAAAAGAAGGCGTAACTGGGGAAGTACTGCAGAGAAATACACGGAACGCCCACACGCACGTGAACAACACGTATTCATGGAATCGAATACGGGAAACCCACGCACGCCAAAAGACGCGCACAGGCATCAACACGTCCGTCACACGAAGGCAAGCGGAAGCGTCCCCGCGCGCAATACAAAAGTGCGCGCAAACAACAAACATGTATATACAACTACGATGAATGCCCCATTTGTCGCAGCACTGGGACACCGCAGGAGGAGGAGAATAGCCAACCCGCATTTTCTTGCCCCGGAAAAGCCTTTTTGGCATGCTTGATGACCAGGTCTATGGCAGGTATAGGTTTCCCCCTTGTATCATCCTAGACCTGGTCAAGGAGTGGGAAGATGACCTTAAATCACCCACCCTGTGCTCCCAAGCATTGAGCCCCTTGGAGAAGGCGCTCAATGTCCTGCATTTTTTGGCCACTGGGTCATTTCAGCGGACAACTGCCATAGTCGGGGCTGTCTCACAGGCCACGCAGTCACGTCGCCTACACCAGGTGTTGGCAATCATGACTGCGCGCCCCTCAATCCGCAGGCACATATACATGCCCAGAACACCCGCAGAAAGGCAGGCCGTGGTCCAGGACTTTTACAGGGTGGCACACTTCCCCAAAGTTCTCAGTGCCATAGATTGCCATAGATTGGACCCATGTGGCCCTACGTCCACCTAAGGCCACTTAGCACATCTATCGAAACCGCAAGCACTGGCATTCCATCAACGTACAGGTTGTATGCGATGGGCATGGAATAATCACCTCTGTCTATGCAAACTATCCTGGGTCTACCCATGACAGTTTCATTTAAAGAATGTCTGCCCTGAGCCAGGACCTGGAAGCTGGGAAGCATGGTGACACATGGCTCATTTGTGAGTACAAATGTCTGCGCAGATGTATGCATGTCTCACACAGACAAATTCACAAACCCAACTAATGACAACCATCCTAACCTCCCAAGGGGACAGTGCCTACCCCCTGAGCAACCACATGATGATGCCAATATGGAACCCCACCACACCACCCCAGGTAAGATACAACGCTGCCCATATTGCAACCAGGGGCATAGTGGAGGGCACATTCGGAGTGCTCAAGTCACGCTTCCGCTCCCTTGAATGCTCTGGCGGCCAGTTACTATATGCACCCCCAGTAGTGGGTAGCATTATTGTGGCAGCATGTGTCCTGCACAATGTTGCAACGACGTACCGGTGGACATGGTGGTGCCCCCACATCCCCAACCACAGGCACAGGTGCTGCCCTTGGGAGGGGAAAGGGCACATGGCGAGGCAGCCCGGACCCAGCTTGTGGCCACATTTTTCACCTAAACTCCCACCCCTGCGGAGTGCACACAGGCCTGGCACATACCGGGTGACAATCGATGATGACAAAGAGACAGTCAACTGTCACAACCTTACAACCCTGAGAATGTTGCCACGGACGTGCCACATTGTGTGCATCCCTAGCTACTTTGACAAAACCAATCCTGTGTGACCAAAAGGAACACACGCAAGGTGTGTATCACACCCCCCCCCCTGTAAAACAGGCCATGACAATCACTGGTATGTCACCCAAACCCTCCCAACCCAGATCACACTTGTCTGCCACACCATGACATGGCATGCAACAGCAAAAGGCCAACGCATGACCAATTAGATACAAAGTGACATGTGATAGGTGGAAAGAGGCCTGAGACAATCACACCTGACATGGAATCAGATGAAATGACTGACCAACAACCTCCCACACATACAAAGTCATACACAAATGCATGCCACCAGTGGTACCATCAACAGAAGACTGAATGCATGTTCTCATGCACATTGGCCAAGCCAAATCCGCTAATCCCTAACCTGTGTGCTGTGTGTGTCTCCTGCAACACACTGCTCAGCACACAGAACAGTGAGCAGCCATTGTGTTGGGGATACACCTTGAGCATCACATAAAAAGGACAAGCAACAAAAATAACCTATTGACGTATGTACACGATCCCCAAATGGTAAGTGATCATGCGCTGCAGGGACACAGCATGCCAGAGAAGACAATCTGTGTCCACGTGTGGGCATGGAAGGGTGGTTGTACGTGTGGTGGAGCATTGTGTAAGTGTGTGTGTGTCAGTAGGGACATGCACTCAATACATGCATGTGAAATCAAGTGACCCTCAGTGTCCTGTACACATCACATGTGAACATTGCCCATGTGTACACCCCAGCATGTCAAACCACAACAATCCCCTGACACCTGAAAAGTAAACAACACAGGAACAGCCGTTGACCAGCAGAACACATCATGTGCATAGTACCCCACAATGACAATGTCAGAGAGTGCCCAAACACTGTAGCCCAAGCGTATTGTCCAACAACAAAAGGCTCTCCCTCATTTACACATCACCATGACCTTCTGAAGAACTGTGTCTGGGGTCTGTAGCCTTCTTCCTTCTAGTCTACCTGGCTTCAGGATCCCCCTTCCCCTTGGTTTCCATGTTCTACCTTGCATGTAAATAGGGTCCAGCCCCCTCAGAGGCCACCTTGACTGGTAAAAATACCAAATCGCAGAGAACGCCAAGGAGCCAAACCCCCAAACCAGGGAAAAAGCCTGTAGCCACCAAAAAACACTAGAAGAGTCTCCAGTAGATGACTTGAAATTGCTGAAAATGGCCAAGCACATGTCCAAGCAGAATGATAGAGCAACCAAGGTAGCACAGTTCAACAATGGTTCAACAGGATGGGTAGCATTTTCAGTACACAATAATCAATGAGGAATGCAACAACTGATGGGTAGTGTCACAGCTCCGGTCTCCAGGTGCAGGAGTGGCACGAACCAACCCCGCCCCCCGCGGTCTGGCCGCCTGCAAGGTAAAGTTTACACAGGCTTCCGAGACCCCGGCGGGGAAAGAGGTTCAGGGATCTGTTGTTTGGATAGACATCGGTATTCAGGATAACCGGAAAGAGAGGTAGGAGAGGGGAGGTGGATGGGCAAGGGAAAGTAGGCAAAATGCAAAATACGACCATTGACAATAACACATACTCAATCAGAGAAACCATGTTCTTCATGCACATTGTACAAAATGGGACAAATGCAAGCCAAAGAGAGACTTATATCTGGGGTGAGTGCTGGTCTCCTGCCTGCACTCTCAGGTCCGGTAACAGGAGCAGTTCAATGCTGCAAAGAGAGCGTGAGTTACTATTCTGTGCGTGTTTTCACCACACACACAACACCATTCATGGCTCAAACTAAGTGACTTCTCCCCAAACAAACACTCTTGTGTGCTGCTTTGTTCGTATACTTTTGCTTGTCCCTGTGATGATTCATAAACTGTCAATGCGGTAAGGCAGCCGCACGTGGCCCCGCGGTAAATGGAAGAGCAATGTGTTAAGAATCACACATGATAGAATGGTCCTTGGGTGAGCTGCTAGACGCATGTGCCCGTGCGCTGTATTAGTTTCTGGCTAGGAAAGCTACTGCGCTAATAACTCAGCCTCTATGGAGCAGGGGGGGCCTCGAGGATATGGGTGACGCCCCCTGCGTGTGCCCCTGACAACTTGTAAAGCACTTGCCATTTGTTCCTCAACGCGGCTTAGCTGTACTGTGCGCTTCTTCCCCAATGCCTGGCCAAGCTCCCCAGCACTGGCGCTACTTAGCATGCATGTGCGAGGGGCCTGGAGGAAGGTCGGCTGGGGTGTGGCACCTCGTGCTGCTCACCTTGCTTGGAGCTCCTCGAAACATGTCTGCTTCTGTCGGATGTCTGAGCACAAGCCCTGTGCTTCTGCTTGCGCACGTGTGCACCACCCAACGTGGCCAGGTTTCTGTAGTTCTTGGCCCCGTGTCTGCTGGGAAAGGTAGTCTGGAGGCTCATTTTCCTGCACAAAGGGCATAAAAGCTTTTAATAAGGCTAGCAAGTTTCCTGTGTGTGTGTCTTCATGTTGGGTGTCACTGGGCCTTGTCTGAGACCTACAACCGACCTCCTCCCAGCATCAGTGTGACTTTGACAGCCAAAGGGTGCAGGCTACTGTCTACAGCAGGATGTGCATTAAGCACATATACAGGCAAGAAAAGAACATACATCACAATCGACATCAATAAATGGACATATCAATGATGTACTCACCAAAATTGATTGCAAACATGCCGTGGAGAAAACATACATTATCCCCACTAGGGGTGTTAACACAAGTAGTCCAGCAGCAGACAGGCCACAGATATGACGAAAGTCGAATGCCCTTGTGTAAATGGTTGTAACACCGAACCATCCTTGCGAGCCCATGGATAGGGGGAGCAGGAGTGACATATGTGAGTCAGGACCCCAAGCTCCAAACACATACACGAGACAAGCTGGAAGGGCCCAGCTGGAACAGACAGTGTATGCTTTCAAAAGCCACAAAGCACCACACCATCACATGAATGCACAATAGACAAGCAATTTTAAACTATATTAACTAATTAAACTAACTATAAAAATCAAAAATGGCCATGTACGACCCGGGTGGGGAGGCACCTAGGAGGGGGGCGGTACAGGGTGCCCCTCAACACCATGCAATGATGTTGAGATAAAAAAAACCTCCATGGGCTCAACTCCTGCACAGCCCGACCTGTGTGGGAGATAGGTCGTCGTCGTCCTCACCCTCTGACGCAAAAGGTTGATGTGGCACAGTACCCTGACCTCACCTATGCGCAGCTTGCCCCTCGTTGGCAGCAAGTCTGCGGGACCGGTGAGCCTGGTTCTGTGCCGCGATGGCACGTAGGTCAGCATGAAGAACCTCGCTTGATACGCGTGCTTCCTCTTGCAAGGTCGCATGTGTAACACGGAATTCTTCCTGCATGGCTTGACAGGACATCTGGAACACCTCCCGCAAGCACGTAGCTCAGCCGAGATGGTATTCTCAATCTGCGCCAACCTCTCCTCTGTCCGCTTCCTCTGGGTCATCAAGAGCACACCCAGAGTAGATCGGAGGGATCGATGGTCATCCCTCAGGGCCTCCCTGTGTGCCTCTGCGTGAGCAGCAATTGCTTGACACAGAGACACCATTTCAGCCCGGCGTACCCTGTCTGAGGACACCATGCCCAGCCTGAGTGAGCGGGCCGTGGACTGTGCTGCCCGCTGCTGGAGATCCACCTGCCTAGCAGGTGGGAGCACGGATTGGGCCACACGTTCCATGCTCTGAGCGATATTTTCAATTGCTGCCCCCTGTTGTTTGGAATTGGCAACCATGGCTTGCTCCCACTCAGTATACCCCTGTGGCGCACGGCCAACGTGTTGCTGGGCTTGACACCTGCGGGGCCCAAGGAGCCGCGGTCCTTGTTGGGTTGGCACCGCCCGCGGCTGCAGGACTACATTCCTCCATTGACCTGATGCCCCAGGCACATCAGCAACTCGTGTGGAGTGTGACCGTGCGTCCCGATCCACCACAGGCGGAGATTCCCACCACCGTCTGACCCCTCAGTGCAGGTGTCGCGGACAGAGGAGTGTCCACATCAGAATCACTTACCGTTGACGAATGGACATGAGGTGCATCCAACTCGACATTGTCGTCAGAGTGATCAAGCGCCCTAGACTCGATGGTCTGTAACACAAGTGGGTTCTCGTGGTCTACCACCCCACGACCCACACTTGTGCCGGGTTGCTGGTGTGATAGCAACCCTGTGACTGGTATGACAACACCATCCTCTGGCTCCATTGCTTCATCATCTGAAAAGGGAAAAAAAACCAAACATGAGTACATATGTCAGAAGCACATAACCCACACACACATAGACATCACATCGACAGCCAACACATGACGCAGACATGTCACACACAAATGAGAACCTGGCATGCATCCAGTGGCATTGATATGCAAACACATCCCAAAAGCAGAAATGGATGTGTCTAAATAGCAAAGCCTACACAAGTACAACATGTAGTATATCACCTACATCAGACACCACCTTGGTCAGTCACAGGCAGAAAAGACAGATGGCAACAAAGAGATGGCACATACCATAAGCATGTCTGAACTGCAAATTGACCACTGCTGCAAGTGAATCCAAACACACAATGACACACGTAATATGCATGTACACATGCATCACTAAACCTTCATCACCAATATAGCTTCATCCGTCTGCAGCTCGGCCCGTACTGGGTGTCATGGGCCATCTAGATATAGTGAATGTCCCAAGCAAAGCAAGAGCCTGCAACTAGCATGAGGGACCATAACGCCCAGTACGGTCCGAGCTGCAGGACATGAAGCCTCCACAACACCCCTCATGGCCTGATTGAGCACGTTGTGCTATGAATGTGCCCTATTCCATCATTCGTTGTGTAAAATCTTTACAGCCAGGCCCCACCATATTAGCTAAGTGGGCCTGGGCGTACACATACTGCACAACAGTGCACCTTCAGGATTATGCCAGTTAAACATAATGGGCCTCATTACGACCCAGGCGGTAAGGGGTTTACGGCGGCGTAAACTGCGCCGTCCCTTACCGCCTGATTCCGAGGTCCCTTAGCGCCATGGAGGATTTAACACCTGCTTTTAGCAGGTGTTAAAATCCATGGCGTTAAGGGACCTTGTTGTTAATTACGCCACCGTAATTTACGGTGGCGTAATTAACGCCTTCCCCACTCCCATTATGCCCTATGGGGCAAAAATGGGAATGGGGAAGGGTAAATGGGGATTGGGGACTTACCGCCCCGCCAACCTCGGAATGGGGCGGTAAATCCACCAACCACCATGGAGTAAACGTAGTTTACGCCATGGTGGTAAAGGTACGACCCAGGCGGTAACTTACCGCCTGGGTCGTAATGAGGCCCAATGTGCGCGATGCTGAAATCTCACCAGCATTAACGTCAATCAGCTACATATTAGTCAGTCAACAAAAAATCTGCGGAAGACACATGTGTAAATGAACACATTCACACACACATAAGTGAGTAGCAGCAATGTTGCACTACCCACCGTTGAAGCTGCTTGCATATGTACATGTGAAAGCGTTCAAAAACACCCCTTTCCCCATACACCTGTATTGTGAACATGAACAGCATCCAATACAGCAAAGCAAGCAGCTACAACGCTGCTTGCTTTGATGTATGTGAAAGTGTACACATACACACGTTAAAGCAGCTCCACAGTCATTACAACCCGATTTGAGGCTACATTCAATCTGCACCCTATGTCAGTTGGTATAGGCCACAGATTGACCTATCAACTTTGCTAAACAACCACTAGGGAGTTCCAATACTGAGTACATGTGTCACAGGATGCACCTGTGCCCGTGGCATTCATGACAGAGAAGGGATGAAAATCTGACCATACATGCCAGGTCACTTTGACATTGCAGCAGTGAGTAGGCATGTAGAACGGTGTAACACGGCTCAGAAGTGGGTTGATACAGTGCAGAACATGTGTATGTTACCCACTTTCTACATGAACAAGTACATTATTATGTCTATCAATAAACATGAAGGCAGTTTAAGGGCAAGTTCAGGCATCACGTGCAATGTGCATGCAATGGGTTGCATGGCTTCAAGCAAACCCCCCGCCCCCCTAAGTGAAAATGCAGGGAGTCATTGCATGGCAGCGAAAGGGTGACCAGATACCTGTGTATTGGCAGACAGTGTTGACTAGCGTCAATTGCATCATCTGAGTCAACTGAAAACAGAGCAGATGAGAATGGGACAGTAAGCAGGACACATGATGAACCCTCAGTAGTACACCCATGTGTGCAGAAACCACTACACCAGTTGAACAGAGTCAGGGGGCCTGAAACAGGGGGAGGCCTGTGCCCACACAGACTGTGACACTCTAAACATGTGTGTGATGCAGGACTGAGTCAGAGTGGGCATGGAATGGATGATCAAATGCCATTAAATGTAGGTCATCCTGGACACGTACTACAAGGATCAGCCGGGCAAGGACACATAGGGACATGCATTTAATGCACATGGAGCATGAATGGGCACTCATGTCTCTGCGGAGCATCTGCCATCTGCACAATCCAAGTGAGACACCCTGCATCAAGGACAATGGATGTACCCACTGTATGTGTCTGGCAGGTTGGCAGGGGGAAGTGTGCATGTATACAGGAGCATTGAACAGGCCATTGCAGTACTCCAACATGATACCCACCAGTGCCATGGTGAAATTGTGGTGCAGGGGGTGGAGGGGCAAGGGAGCATGCCTACGTGGAGTACCCGCATGCAGGCAGAACACACATGCACGTCAGTCATGCGATGACATAGTCCCAGTGCTGAGTGGAAAGACACCCCATGCTACATGCAGAAGGGCCAGTGAGCTGGAACATGGACCGGAGGTACAGCCAGGTGACTAGCATGTGAGTAGGTTGCAAGTGTGGTGATGAGGACAGTCCCTGTCTGCTCTACATGTCCAGCATGCCGCACAGCAGGCATGCATCCGTGAAACATTGCATGACTCACACATGAGAACCATGTACACATAGCATGTAGTGGCAGTCAAGCACAACACATCACACAAGCAAACCACACATGGTCTGGACAAACACGCAACAACACTCACTGGACTGGGCATCAAAATCCAGCATCTCTCCCACTCGTTCGCACAATTCTGCCGGTATGAACTCTGCAGCGACTGACTCGTGCGAAGTGAGGTCTTCCTCCTGAGCTGGTGACCCACCGCCAGTCAACCCAGTCATGGCATAATTGGAGGCACGCTTCACCTTAGCACAGCATCGGAGGTCATCCCAATGCTTTTTGCACTCTTGAGCTGTGCGCACCTCATGTCCGAATGCACTCACACAATCCGCAACATGCTTCCAGTGGGACATACGCTGGGTAGCCGTAGTGTGACAATTCGGCCCCACTAGCATATCACGGTTGTGTTCCACAAGGAAGTCCAGTTCCTGCACGCAGAAAGGCTTCTTCCTCACCGTGCTGGAGGCCGGAGTTGTGTCTGGGGTCCCTGCCTCTACTGCAGGTGCAACATTCCTCATCTTGGACAGTGGTCCGAACCCTGACTGGCAAATGCCATCCCGATCAGTAGGGGCAGTGGTGCTGGTGGATTGAACCGATGGAGTGGCAGGTGGAACAAGGATGGGAGCCCTGACTTGCAACAGTGGCTGCTGAGTGCCCTTGACTTGACCCTACGCAGAAACATCTGCTGTGCCAAAGTCATTGACCGGGACTGTCCTGGATGGTAGACTCCCAGCCGGGGTGGTGTCGGGTGCATCTGCCCATGCACTTGCCGACACCTGTCTGTTCGGGGCAGCAGATGACAATACTGCCCCAGGGACATGTGCCTCGGTCAGGGCAGCCCTGCGTGCACTTTCCCTGTGCCTCCTGAACTCCTGCAAATCATCCAGGGACTCTTCAGGTGCCAACGCAGCATGCGCTGGCCGACCCTGAGCCTGGGTGGTGGTGTCCACAGCTGTACCTGCAGCTACCACTACCCCTGGGCCCGTGGCAGTCGATGAAACGGACTGTCGGGTCACATGGGCGCCAGTGCCAGATGCAAGAGCTGCATCTCCCGTAACAACAGGGGGTGGCGGCATGACTGCACCAACATGTGGCACAACATTGTGCCGAACTGGCGCACCCCTGCCTCTTCCCCCTCTGCGGCCACCCTGTACACCGTGGAGTCCCCCTACTCCCTGGTCATCCCAGCCACATCCCTGACAATGCCCGCCACATGGAGTACGCCCAGCTGAGGTGCCTCTCACCTTTCGTGGCCTCCCAACCGTGGCACAGATGGAGTAGTGCCGGCACAGATGGAGTAGTGCCAATGGGAGGTGTACACGAAAATTGTCCTGGGCAATTGGGGTGAAGGGGGTGGGATACAAAATGTTAACAGCACCCCTGTGCACCTGCAAGGCTGTATGTGACCCCGGTGATAAAGTGACTGGTCACGCAAAGCTCATGCACCCCAAAACTGCAGTAAAACCGTGCACGTAATCCCTGGTAGCCCACACATGTGGAATTAACCTCCCGTAGTACGCGGTGGCACCCAGGGACACGAAAAACACGTATGCGTGAGATACGCAGGCTACTAGATCTCGAAAATGGGTACGCGATACACAGTGGCACCCACAGTTGTAAAAATAGCATGTGCGACTCACCGGCTGACTAGCGTGATAATGAAAAACACACGTAGCCAATACCCCCGCCAAAAGAAGAGATACGTCCTTGATCCTCTGTGAAGTTGTGATGGCGCGTGAAACAACCAGAAGTAGCAACACATGTTGGTCTCCACGAAAGGCACGTACAGCGAACTGCTGGCCCGTTCACCTTTAACCCGTGCTGAGGAAAACGCCTGCGCGCGTCACGTCACTTACGCACTTAGGCCCTTTCCGTGAATTACACGCATTAACACGCAGACAAGCTGTTTTTTCACGTGCTGAATCACTGTGCACCCGTGATGGGGGAAAGCTCGCGCGTGTCACGTCACAGACGCGCTTACGTGCTAAGGGCCTTTCCTCGAATTACACGCTGACGTGCAGTTTTTTCACGTGCCAAATCACTCTGTATCAAGCTGGCCACGCGACAACACACGGAAGAGCACGCTCCTGCCCAGAAAGCCAAATTACTGTCCCCCAGAGCCCCGAGCAGCCTCCCACCAGCCATCTGCTGCTGCCTGCTGCCTGCCTGCTGGCCAGGTGCCCTGCTATTTGGAGTCTGCATGTCAGCCATCTGCAGGGGTCCAGTAGCTGTGACCACCCCTGCTGGAACAGAAGACTCCCGACTGAAGTTCCATCGCTCCACAGCCCAGCTCCAGGACCCAATTGCCCGCCCACACCTGCCTCGGGGGTTGCCATGTCGGGGCCAACACCGTCAGAGACCACTGGTGACCCCCAGCCAGTGAGGCAGAGGCCTACCAGCTTCAGTGCCGCACAAGTTGGTATCCTGGTGGAGCAAGTTCTGGTGCATTATGATGCCCTCTTCGGAAGACCACGCGCCGACAATGATGGACGGAAGAGGATCTGGAAGGACATTGTGGCTGCCATCAATGTGGAGGGGTGGCAGCCCGCGACATACGACACATCCGGAAGCGCTGGGAGGCCTTCAGGTCCAGAACCCTCAGGAAGGCCCGGTGCCTCTTGGAGGCAGCGGATGCAGAGGGGTGCCGGGTCCACCTTACCAATGAACAGATGAGGGTCCTGGAACGTATACGCCCTGCGCTTCACCTCCAGGTGCTTGAGAGGCATACCCATCCGGAGTCAAGCGGTAAGTGTCCATGTATACTGATTGGACGCAGTGCATGTTGAGGTGTGCCAGGTGTGTGCAGCTAGGACATATGTCTTGAAAGGTCCATGCATGGATGTGTATTTGCAGGGAAATGAGCCTCCCGCATGTGAGTCCAGTCATGTGTGAGGCACATCAATGGTGTATGTGTTCAAATGCATGATGCACGAATGCATGTGGAGATGCACACATGTTAGCATTTCTGTGTATGTACTGTGGCATGGTTGGGGTGTGACACATGGATGCTGGTTCCACCTTCATGTACATGCACGGCATACATGTGCGTGTGTGTGTTTGAGATGTGTGCAAATGTGATACACCATGGATGCATATGACATAGACATGTAGGAACCCCATTGGCAGATGTGACATAGTTGCCGATGATTGCACTGTGACAGGTGGTGGAGATGTACAGATGCATGTATGTCTGGTGGTGTGTGTGCATGTGTTCGGCACTCCCAGTGTTGCATGTGAGGGCAGGATAACCTTCTGATGTTCATGCTGTTGTATGTGTATGGATGCTGCTGCCTGCTGCACGATTCCTGTTAATTTGCACATGTGTGTGGGTTCAATTGATAGGTGTGTTGGGGAGTGTGATGCCAACTGTGAAATTTGAGACTGCCACTCATGTGCAACTGTCATGTGTGTATCAGACCATTGTACCGTGCCCTGATGCCTGTGTTCTGTCTCTCCCTGACTGCAGCGTCAACTGATGAAGAGGGTGGAGATGGTGCTGTGGAGCACAGCGGCAGGGATCCCACTGCCAGCAGGAGACGCAAGGCCCAGCTCCCCTACCAGGTTGACATCTCATCGGGGAGTGAGGAATCTGGTGCCGCATCCGCGGCCACAGCTGCCGAGGGAAGGTCCAAGAGGCGGAGGTTGGAGGTGCAGAAGGGGCAGCTGAGCTCGCACAGGGGCCTATGGAGGAAGATGGCACAGAGTCATCCAGGTTGGTGGGGGTTTGGTTGAGGAGGAGGCTGTGGAAGGCCCACGTACAAGGCCTGGAGAGGGGTTTCCACTGGTGCTAGTGGTGCGGTCCAGGGGCAGGGACAGGAGGTAGCACAGGCCACCGCAGAGGTGCCTGTGTGTAATCCTGTCCCTGATCCTGTGACTGCATCATCCGGCACCAGCAGGGATGCCTCCGTCCAGGCTCGTTTTCAGGGAGGGGATGCGCTCACAACGACTAGCCTTCCTCTCCCTGCGGACGTGGCAATCCGGGACCGTGTTGAGCCTGTCCTAGCTGGGGTGGTATTGCATCAACGTGGTATTCGGGATGACGTGCAGGGTTCTCGTGAGGACAATGCATGTCATTTCGAATACCTCATTGATCGCGTTGAACAACAAGGGGGGTCAGCAGGGCTGGGTTCCTCAGTGTGCTGGAACTTCTGGCGACCCCTTCCTCAACTGAACCCACTATGCGTCAGTCGTCCTCCGTGCCATCTTCCTGTCCACATATCACCTGGGCACCCTGTGTAGCTGCCCCTGAGCCAGCGGCCAGGCTGGTGGAGGACACATCCCTGCCACAGTCGGAGGTCCAGCATGGGTGGCCACCCCAACAACTGGATCCCAGCAGGAGGAGGACGAGCAGGCATCGACAGGCAGGGCACATGTACGGCAGCAGCAGGCTCAAGGTGGGAGCGATGATGGCTCGGGGCCATCAACATCACAGGGGCAGGCATAGGCCGGAGGGCAAGAGGACCCTGGATTGGAGTGTCTTCCGTGTGGCAGCGGTTGGGCCAGGAAATAGATGCAGAGCGGCGGCGGGCGGAAGAGGCACGGCACACTATGGTCAGGGTGGAGAACTCCATGTGCAGGACATTGAGGCGGGCTGAGTGCCTCGAGGCAACTCACAGGGTGTTGGAGGAGGCCATGGCTGCATCCCTGCGAGACCTCGAGGCCAGGGGAGAGGCGCACCTCCGGGACGTTGAAGAGGAGTTCAATGATACCCTGGCCCGGAACATCGAAGAGTGAGCCGTAGGACTTGCCCACCGCCTTTGTACATAGTTCTTTAGGGTTAGGTTTCCTTTGTTTTTTCTCTTTTTTTGGAGTTAATGGACTTTACTCCACTTCATGTATATACTTTTTTATTCGTAGGACTTTTTGGTAGGTTTCATTTGTTTTGGGGATCATGGACCCTTTGGACTCGGATTGTATATAGTTGAAGACTTGCACATACTTTCTTTTTTGACATTTCCATGGATCAATGGTTTCATTTTGTTTGGATAATTTTTTCATATTGACATTGGCGATGGACCACTTTTGTTTTTTCATGGCGTGGATTTTTGTTTTTCATTGGATTTTCTGTATTTTTTGGTAATATCTGTTTATTGCTTTCCAAGTTTGATTTTCTTTATGTAATTTCATTATGTTTTTAATACATTTATTCAAACTTCATTATTGGTGTTGTGTACTCTCATTGGTTTTGTGCATGTCTCTATGAGCATTTCCTCAGTCATGTGTTGCCACTGAGTGGCTTTGTTGTACACTCATGCATGGCCAAGCTGGTTCTTTTGAGTCTCTCATTGCATGGCTAATTTGGGAGTGGGTGCAGTGGATGGTTGCGTGCTTGTACTGGGGGGCAGGGGGCTTTGAGTTGGCATTAGGGCCATGGGTCTGTTTTGTTATGACATGTTGTTTGGTGGCCCATGTGTTGGGGCCTGCTGGCAGGTGTCTGTCAATGGTGGGGGGCTGGAGGGGTGGGGGACATGAGTCAGGGCCTGCTGGCAGGTGCCCTTCAATGGTGGGGGGGTGGGGGACATGAGTCGGGGCCTGCTGGCCGGTGCCCGTCAAAGGGGCTGGGGGGTGGGGGACATGAGTCGGGCCTGCTGGCAGGTGCCCGTCAATGGTGGGGGGTGGGGTGGTGGGGGACATGAGTCGGGGACTGCTGGCAGGTGCCTGTCTATGGTGGGGGAGTGGGGGGGGGTGGGGGACATGAGTGGAGGCCTGCTGGCAGGTGCCCGTCAATGGGGTTGGGGGGGTGGGGGACATGTGTCAGGGCTCCAAAGTGCATGGTGCCATGTGGCCTGCCTGTGGGGCATGCCCAGTGGTGATGGGCTGCATGCGAGGTATGCCCAGGGGTGATGGGCTGCCTGTGGGGTATGGACTGTGTTGATGGGCTGCCTGCGGGGCATGACCAGGGGTGTGCGGTGGTCCCCTGTGGTGTTGGCTGCCTGCGGGGCATGAGAAGGGGGGGTGTTAGGGAGAATTCTCATTTGATGACTAATTTCCCTTACCTAGTGAGTCCCTCAGCAGCTTTGCTGGATCTCTGGAGTTATTTCTTTCCACTTGGTAAGAGTGTAGGCTTTTCCCCACTCTTACCCATGTTTTGCTATGTGTCTTTTTCTCTGTTTTCTGTGATTGTGGACTCTGAAGTACACCACTTCAGTAGCTCCCTTCTTTTGTGAGTTACACAGCACCTTCAGTGCAGTGACACAGGGTTGTCGTTCAGACTTCCCACCAACTCCATTTGTGAGGCTGACTACTGTCCCCCAGAAAAGGGTAAAGTTGCCATTAACTTTACTTAGTCAATTTAACCAAAGATCCAGTAGACACCATCTTACATGGAGTACTGGAAGGGGTTAATCCTTAGCCCTTTTTATCTGTACCTCCTAGAGCATTGTTTCGCTCTTTTAACATTTAGACATGGCTGGTGGCAGTGGTATCTACCCTAATTTTTCTACCGCGATTATCTTATATAAACGTGGTAATATTGTAGGCTGTTGTGTTAGCCTCGAACTTAAACCTGCTTGACCAAATGCTTTTTCATTTGGCTCAGGTACGGTTTATCCGCCATTTCTTTTTGTGAAACTCCTTCTTGTGTTTTACTTTGCGCTGCAAACCAGGTTTGCCTTCTTTGTTCACTGTCTTTTGGCGGGCTTCCTCTAGGCGCCTGGATGTCTAGGTGGGATGAATGTGAGGGAGGGGTGTAGTCACCCCCTGCACAGGGTATCCTAGGAAACCCAAGTCGCACTTTACCATGATTGGCTGAGGTGGTTGTCCAGGCTGGACAACCCCCCTGCTGTGTGATTGACAGCCAGGCTCTGTGAACGGGGGATTTTCGCATAAAAGGCAGGTCCCTTGGGCTGGAAGTCAGAGAGTCGCCACTGGAACTACAAGGAACCGAAGAGAAGTGGAGCAGAGGTCGACTGCTGTAACTATCCCATCCCGGTGAAGCCCTGCTGCATTCCTGAGCTATCTACCCTTCAATGACTAAGAGAAGATCCAGTCCGGAGTCTTCTTCCCTTGAGCCTGGTGGGGATAACCAGCTCGTCTTCCACAGCCAGAGGATTCCCTTCTTGGTCAAAATCACTGCACACTGCTGTAGTGGTCCAGATAGCCACCTGAAGAGCCTCTCCTGTTTTTAAGGAGCGCACCTTTTATTCATCGTCGCTGCTGCCAGCCTCATCCCTGTGTGGTGCAGACCCCCCTCATCGTCCTTCTTCTTGTCGAAGCTCCAGGAATTGTGGGTCTGCAGGAAACTACCAGGAACAACTGCCGTGGCACCAGCTTCTTCATTGAGAAAGGTACTGTGTCCTGCTTGAGGAATTTGGGTGAATCCCTATTTCTCGTTCTACAAGGCTTGTCCTTATTTTCCCTCCTTCTTATAACGTTTGCTTCCGAACATTGACAATATCTAAGTACTCTTGGCTACGTTGAATCGTGAACTGTCCGACTGTGTGATCCTCGACAACAGGAACCCGGTTCCACTTGACACTGGCTCCGGCCTATTGACCCTTGAATTTCTGTCTATGAGTGTTCTTCGATTCTGTCTGCCTGAAAAAGTATTGTCTATGATTTTTGCCCCCAACTCTCTCTGGGTATCTCAGGTGCTAAGTGTGTTTTTTCCCCGGTAGCATTTCTTGCCGCAGAAACGCGTTTATTAAGTAGACCGAACTGTCAAAAAGTGATCGCAATCATATTCACGGTAACGTGTATTGTTTCATAATATCGGTCCGTTCAAACACAGGGTACTTACCTTGATTTATACCGTACAAAGTGAATTGGTTAGTTGTAGTGTATTTTACGTGTGGTTTTGAATTTAATAGAAGTGTTGTGTTTATAACAAACGGTTTAAAAATAAATGTACTTATATTTTTTCTACCTGAAACCTTAAGTCAGTGTTTGCTTGAGTCACAGTAATTGTGGTCCCTTTGTGTAATCTCTTCTACTGCTCATATACTCTTGAGATAAGCCTGGCTGCTCCGCTACTGCTACCACTTTAACATAGTAGTACAGGCTTGTACCAAAGGTAAAACTTGTATTGACACCTGTAGTCTTAATTGTGTGTAGTGGTCCCTAAGAGCACTGCACAGGATTCTGCCTAACACTGGTGTACAGCGGTGAGGATTTGGAAGTAGAGTGATTACACATAGAGTGTTGCTGTTGCTTGGGCTCAACTAACCACAAGGCTAACACCACTAATTCTATTTAACTGAGAAATCATGTCAAATATAGAAACCTACACTGAAGAGGGTCTCTTGTACTACACTGCTGAGGTTTTGAGAACCATGTGTAGAGAGAGCAGTCTCTTGGGTAAAGGAAAGAAATCTGAATTGATTGCAAAGTTATTAGGAAAACAAACTCTAGAGAGTGGGTCAGAAGGGCTTACCCCTCCAGCAAATGTGGATACTGATGTTTCTGATTCTGTGAGTGTTGATTTAGAAGACGTAGATCAGTCCTTGGTAGGAAACCCTACAACACCTTTGCCTGCTATGAAAGCACAACCTCTGTCCACTGGGACCCCCACGGGTCCTGCACTTACTCCTGAGTTTATTGCACTTGAGAAAATGAGACTTGAATTGGAAGTGAAACGTATTGATGCACAAACTGCCATGAAACATGAAGAGTTAAGGCTCAGAGAAATGGAGCTGAATCATGAACTAGAGATGAAGAAATTGTCTGTAGAAACTGCTTCTCTCCCCAAGTCTTCTAGGTCTGCCAGCCCTAAGGGACCCCTTATGCCAAAGGAAAAGATTGGTATGTATGAGACTAAACTTGATGTTTTGGATTGGTTAGCAATGTTTGAGTACAATCATGGGATTCAAGGTATCTCAGGGAATCAGCTGATTCCCTGGCTTTTCTCTAGGCTTCCCCGTGTTGCAAGTGATGCTGTAATGGAGTTGGGGGAGGAGGATAAACGGGATTATGAGTGTTTGAAGCTAGCATTAATAGCTAGATTTGGGAAGACCCCTTCCCAGTATCTTTAGAGGTTTAGAACCCTCGAAGAGCATGATGGTACCCCTTGGGCTACCTGGGTGTGTGAATGTTTGAAAAAATTAGATGGTTGGGTTAAGGGTTACAAAGCGAACACTTATGAATGTTTGAGGAATCTTGTAATGTTGGAGTCTATTTTTAATGTCTGCTCTCCTGAGCTTAGACAGCACTTGGCTGATTCAAAGGAAATAGATCCTAAGAAACTAGCTAAGGCTTCTGAATTGTGGGTTGCCAACAGGGCCACTCACAAGGATTCTGGGGCAACTCAGAAAAAGGATGAGGGAAAGCAGCCAAAGAAAGACAACAAAGAGAATTCCAATAATTCCAATCCAAAAGAGTTCCCCCAAACATAACCAGGGTAAGCCACAAGGGAAACCGAATCAGGCTAGTGTACCAGCTGGTCCCAAACCAGATGGAGGTCAGAGTAAACCCCCATTCCAAAGAGCATTTGGGAAATGCTTTGTTTGTTGGTTGCCTGACCATGTGAAAGGGGATCCCAGAAGTAAGGGTAAACCTTCAGGGGTCCACACTGCCTCCTTAGCCTTCTCTCAGGTGGATGTAGAACCTATGGCCAGTGGAAACCTTCAGTTATTAGCTGATGAGCCCATGAGAGTCTCAGCTAGTGTTTTTTCAGTGTCCTTGAGTCTTTGGGAACAACAGAACTTAGATGTCTATAACTCAATCCCAGATAATACTAAAGAGTATTACAAAGATAGTGTTCTTGTGAATGGTCAGGAAACCCCTGCCATCAGAGACACCGGAGCCAGCATAACTGTGGTTGATGAATGTTTTTTCAAGGTGGAGGATGTTGCTAAGGCACCCAAACACCTAACCAAGTTAGCTGGAGGCCCTGTGCAAATAGTTCCCCAGTTACCAGCTCTCATCCAGTGTAATGACATGACTATCAGGATACCTGTAAATGTGCAAAATAACGTACCTGGGAGGGTCCTGCTGGGTAATGACCTTGCAACTCTTGGAGGTGTGTCTAGTACCCCCAGGCCCCCAGCAGAAGGAAGCAGGAGCTCACAAGGTCTACAAGGGAGAGAACCTTGAGAGGCTCTCCTGGGGACATGATAGAGGAAACTATCACCCCAAGTCCACAGGACTTACTTACTGCAATTGCAGATCAGAAAGAGACAAAGGGGGAACCCAAGTCTGCCAGCAAGAAACCATCAAGCACTCCTGTGCCCAGGAGGACATCTCCAAGACTGTCCAAAGTCACATCTGTGACTCCTCCACCAGCTGAGGCTGAGTGTGAGGTTCAACCCTGTATGGTTCAGCTAGATACTGAGGAATCAGATCTAGAAGAAGATGTTACTCTGGTAGGTGATCTGGACCCTGTTGACTATCCTGAGCTGCAGTCTTTACTGGCAGAAGGTGGACCCAACAGGGAGGATTTCAGCAAGGGACAAAGAGAATGTCCTACCTTGCAAGGTCTTCGCCTACAGGCAGCTTCTCAGCTCAATGGGACTGAGCCTGGGAAGTATAGGTTGCACTGGGAAGATGGCCTCTTCTACAGTGAACCAACTGAGCCAACCCCTGGAGACTGCAAAAGACTTGTAGTACTTCTAGTGAACCGACTCCAGTTTCTGCAGTTAACCCACAAGATACCTTTGGCTGGTCACTTAAGTTTTAAGAAGACCAAGGAAAGGCTCTCTCTGTACTTCTACTGGCCTAAGATGGGCTCAGAAGTAGACAAATTAAGCAGAAGCTGTCACACTTGCCAAACCTCTGGCAAGAGTGGAACCAAGAATGTGGCACCCTTGGTGCCTCTCTCAGTGGTGGGAGTTCCTTTTGAGAGGGCAGGGATTGACATTGTTGGTTCTCTTGATCCTCCCACATCTTCAGGCAACAGGTTTATCCTGGTTGTAGTGGATAATGCCACTAGATATCCTGAAGCCATACCTATGAGGACTGTTATGGCTCCGGCTGTGGCTAAGGCCCGGCTTGGTATTTTTACCAGAGTAGCTTTTCCTAAGGAGGTGATATCCGACAGGGAATCAAATTTTATGTCCAACTACATGCAATCCATGTGGAAAACCTGTGGAGTAACCTACAAGTTCTCAACTGCCTACCATCCCCAAACCAATGAGTTGGTGGAGAGGTTTAACAGAACTATGAAGAGCATGATAGGTGCTTTAGAAGAACCCCTTAAAAGAAAGTGGGACCTTCTACTGCCATGCCTTCTCTTTGCATATATAGAAGTCCCTCAGGAGGGAGTAGGATTCAGTCCCTTCGAACTTCTTTATGGCCATCCAGTCAGAGGTCCATTGGTCCTGATTAAGGAGGGGTTGGAGAGTGCTCCTTCCCCCAAGCCAGTCAGAGTGACTGACTATGTGATAGGTCTCCGGAGGAGAATGTCACACATGATGGCAGAGGCAACTGATAACTTGAAGGCTGGTCGAGCTCTGGTTAAACATTGGCATGACCAGAAGGCTAACATGGTTGAGTTTACTCAAGACCAGCTTGTTCTTGTTATGGTCCCCACAAGGCAGAGGGCCTTGCAGGACAAATGGATAGGCCCCTTCAAGGTTGTGGGTAAACTTGGAGAGGTGAACTATCTGGTGAACTTAGGCAATCCTAAGAAGGCTCCCAGAGTCTTTCACACCAACCGTTTAAAGGCTTATGTCTCTAGACCTGAAATAGGAGCTCTGCTTCTAGCTTCAGCTCAGGAGGAGGAGGAGAGTGAACCTCTGCCTGACCTTCTCAGAGGCTTACCTTTAGATGAGCAAGTGGAAGGAGTTAATCTCCCTTCCAGTCTCACATCTGACCACCAGGATGAGTGCAAGTTACTGGTAAATCTGTTTGCCTCCCTGTCCTCACTTTTACCAGGCTTAACCCCTAGGGGCTAGCATGATATACTCACTTGTGACTGTTTGCCTGTCAAAAGCAGAGGGTACAGAATGTCAGACAATGTCAGAACCCATATAAGGAATGAGGTCAACAAGATGCTTGAACTCGGGGTTATAGAGCCCTCTACTAGCCCATGGTCTAGCCCAGTTGTGCTTGTACCAAAGACAGGATCCAAGGAGTTGAGATTCTGCGTGGACTATAGAGCTCTGAATGCAGTCACAACGACTGATGCCCATCCTGTGCTTAGGACAGATGAGCTGGTGTACAAACTTGGTGCAGCCAAGTACCTCAGCACATATGACATAACGTCAGGCTATTGGCAAATAGCCCTGACAGACCATGCCAAGGAGAAAACTTCATTTTCCACCCCAGATGGCCTCTACCAATTCAAAGTAATGCCTTTTTGACTAAAGAATGCACCTGCTACATTTCAGAGGATGGTCAATCAAGTTCTGAATGGGATGGAGGACTTCTGCATGGCATACTTGGATGACATTTTAGTGTTCAGCCCTACATGGAAAGAACATGTTGAACACCTAGGATATGTATTGCAGGCTCTGGAACAGGCCCATCTGACCTTAAAGGCAAGTAAATGTCAAATTGGTCAGAGTACAGTGGTCTACCTTGGACATGAGGTAGGAGGGGGTGAAATAAGGCCATTGCCCAGCAACGTACAAGCTGTACAAAACTGGGCCACCCCTACTACCCAAACCAAAGTGAGAGCGTTCTTAGGTCTCACTGGGTATTATAGGAACTTCATAGAGAACTATGGGACCATAGCTTCTCCCTTGAATGTCATCTCCTCTCCCAAATTCCCTAAAAAGGTCAGGTGGAATGAGGAGTGCAATCAAGCCTTTGAAGGTCTGAAGAAAGCCCTTTGTCAAGCTCCAGTCGTAGAGCTCCTGACTATCACCAACCCTTCATTGTACAAACTGATGCTTCTAATGTAGGTATAGGTGCAGTCCTTAGTCAACTGGATGAGAACGATAGGGAACACCCCATTTGTTTCATCAGCAGGAAGTTAAAGGATCCCGAGACAAGGTGGGCAACAATAGAACGTGAATGTTTTGCTATTGTGTGGTCACTGAAGAGGTTTAGATCATACTTGTATGGATCTACCTTCATCATTCAGACTGACCACCAACCCTTGAGATGGCTGATGCAAATGAAAGGGGAAAACACAAAGTTACTCAGATGGTCAATCTGCCTGCAAGGATTTGATTTTTCCATTGAGCACAGAGCAGGAAGTCGCCACCAAAATGCTGATGGTCTCTCTAGGATGTTTGTAACCGACTAGAGGTATGAGAATCATCCAGGAGTGGATTAAATCCTCCTGTCCCTTAGTTGGGGGGGGGGAGGGGGCGAGTGTTAGGGAGAATTCTCTTTTAACATTTAGATATGGCTAGTGGCAGTGGTATCTACCCTTATTTTTCTACCGCGATTATCTTATATAAACGTGGTAATATTGTAGGCTGTTGTGTTAGCCTCGAACTTAAACCGCTGCCTGCGGGGCATGGCCAGCGGTGTGGGGGTGGTCCCCTGTGGTGTTGGCTGCCTGCGGGGCATGGGGAAGGGGGATGTTAGGGAGAATTCTCATTTGATGGCTAATTTCCCTTACCTATTGAGTCCCTCAGCAGCTTTGCTGGATCTCTGGAGTTCTTTCTTTCCACTTGGTAAGAGTGTAGGCTTTTCTCCACTCTTGCCCATGTTTTGCTATGTGTCTTTTTCTCTGTTTTCTGTGATTGTGAACTCTGAAATACACCACTTCAGTAGCCCCCTTCTTTTGTGTGTTACACAGCACCTTCAGTGCAGTGACACAGGGTTGTCGTTCAGAATTCCCACCAACTCCATTTATGAGGCTGACTACTGTCCCCCAGAAAAGGGTAAAGTTGCCATTAACTTTACTTAGTCAATTTAACCACAGATCCAGTACACACCATCTTACATGGAGTACTGGAAGGGGTTAATCCTTAGCCCTTTTTATCTGTACCTCCTAGAGCATTGTTTCTCTCTTTTAACATTTACACATGGCTGGTGGCAGTGGTATCTACCCTAATTTTTCTAAAGCGATTATTTTATATAAACCTGGTAATATTGTAGGCTATTGTGTTACCCTCGAACTTAAACCCGCTTGACCAAATGCTTTTTCTTTTGGCTCCGGTATGGTTTATTCGCCATTTCTTTTTGTTAAACTCCTTCTTGTGTTTTACATTGCGCGGCAAACTAGGTTTGCCTTCTTTGTTCACTGTCTTTTGGCGGCTTCTGCAAAGAAGCCCTCCTCTAGGTGCCTGGGTGTCTAGGTGGGCTGAATGTGAGGGAGGGGTGTAGCCACCCCTGCGCAGGGTATCCTACGAAACCCAAGTCTGTATCATGATTGGCTGAGGTGGTTGTCCAGGCTGGACAACCCCCCTGCTGTGTGATTGACAGCCAGGCTGTGGGAATGGCGGATTTTCGCATAAAAGGCAGGTCTCTTGGCTGGAAGTCAGAGAGTCGCCACTGGAACTACAAGGAACCGAAGAGAAGCGGAGGAGAGGTCGACTGCTGCAACTATCCCATCCCAGTGAAGCCCTGCTGCAGTCCTGAGCTATCTATCCTTCAACGACTAAGAGAATATCCAGTCCAGAGTCTTCTTCCCTTGAGCCTGGTGGGGATAACCAGCTCGTCTTCCACAGCCAGAGGATTCCCTTCGTGGTCAAAATCGCTGCACACTGCTGTAGTGGTCCGGATAGCCACCTGAAGAGCCTCTCCTGTTTTTAAGGAGCGCACCTTTTATTCATCGTCACTGTTGCCGGCCTCATCCCTATGTGGTGCAGACCCCCCTCATCGTCCTTCTTCTTGCCGAAGCTCTAGCAATCGTGGGTCTGCAGGAAACTACCAGGAACAACTGCTGTGGCACCAGCTTCTTCATTGAGAAAGGTACTGTGTACTGCTTGAGGAATTTGGGTGAATCCCTATTTCTCGTTCTACAAGGCTTGTCCTTATTTTCCCTCCTTCTTATAACTTTTGCTTCCGAACATTGACAATATCTAAGTACTCTTGGCTACGTTGAATTGTGAACTGTCCAACTGTGTGATCCTCGACAACAGGAACCCGGTTCCACTTGACACTGGCTCCGGCCTATTGACCCTTGAATTTCTGTCTATGAGTGTTCTTCGATTCTGTCTGCCTGGCAAAAGTATTGCCTATGATTTTTGCCCCCAACTCTCTCTGGGTATCTCAGGTGCTAAGTGTGTTTTTACCCCGGTAGAATTTCTTGTCGCGGATACGCGTTTATTTAGTAGACCGAACTGTCAAAAAGTGATCGCAATCATATTCACGGTAACGTGTCTTGTTTCATAATACCGGTCCGTTCAAACACAGGGTACTTACCTTGATTTATACTGTACAAAGTGAATTGGTTAGTTGTAGTGTATTTTACGTGTGGTTTTGAATTTAATAGAAGTGTTGTGTTTATAACAAACGTTTTAAAAATAAATGTATTTATATTTTTCTACCTGAAACCTTGAGTCAGTGTTTGCTTGAGTCACAGTAATTGTGGTCCCTTTGTGTAATCTCTGCTACTGCTCATATACTCTTGAGATAAGCCTGGCTGCTCCGCTACTGCTACCACTTTAACATAGTAGTATAGGCTTGTACCAAAGGTAAAACTTGTATTGTTACATCGCATGTGAAACTTCACACGCACCCCACAGAACACACGTACCCTGCTCGTGCCAGGCCTATCGTGTGAAACTCCACGCGCACCCCCAGAATCATAGTACCCCGCTCGCGCCAGGCCTATCGTGTGTGAAATTCCACACTCACCCCCGGAATATGCGCAGGCAGCCCATCCACCCCAGTCATACCCGGCAGGCAGCCCATCCACCCTGGGCATGCCCCGCAGGCAGCCCATCACCCCAGTCCATACCCCGCAGGCAGCCCATCCATCCTCCTGGGCATGCCCCACAGGCAGCCCATTACCCCAGTCCATAAACCACAGGCAGCCCATCACCCCTGGGCATGCCCCGCAGGCAACCCATCACCCCAGTCAATACACCGCAGGCAGCCCATCACACCTGGGCATGCCCCGCAGGCAGCCCATCACCCCAGTCCATACCCGCAGGCAGCCCATCCACCCTGGGCATGCCCAGCAGGCAGCCCATCCACCCTGGGCATGCCCCGCAGGTAGCTCATCACCCCAGTCCATACCCCACAGGCAGTCCATCCACCCTGGGCATGCCCCACAGGCAGCCCATCACCCCAGGCCATACCCCGCAGGCAGCCCATCACCCCAGTCCATACCCCGCAGGCAGCCCATCCACCCTGGGCATGCCCCGCAGGCAGCCCATCACCCCAGTTCATACCCCGCAGGCAGCCCATCACCCATGGGCATGCCCCGCAGGCAGCCCATCACCCCAGTCCATACTTCGCAGGCTGCCCATCACCCCTGGGCATGCCCCGCAGGCAGCCCATCCACCGTGGGCATGCCAGGCAGGCAGCCCATCCCCCCAGTCCATACCCCGCAGGCAGTCCATCCACCCATGGGCATGCCCCGCAGGCAGCCCATCACCCCAGTCCATACCCCGCAGGCAGCCCATCACCCCTGGGCATGCCGCGCAGGCAGCCCATCACCCCAGTCCATACCCCGCAGGCAGCCCATCACACCTGGGCATGCCCCGCAGGCAGCCCATCCACCCTGGGCATGCCCCGCAGGCAGCCCATCCACCCAGGGCATGCCCCGCAGGCAGCCCATCACCCCTGTCCATACCACGCAGGCAGCCCATCACTCCTGGGCATGCCCCGCAGGCAACCCATCACCCCAGTCCATACCCCGCAGGCAGCCCATCACCCCAGTCCATACCCCACAGGCAGCACATCACCCTGGGCATGCCCCACAGGCAGCCCATCACCCCAGGCCATACCCCGCAGGCAGCCCATCACCCCAGTCCTTACCCCACAGGCAGCCCATCCACATTGGACATGCCCCGCAGGCAGCCCATCACCCCTTGGCGTACCCTGCATGCAGCCCATCTACCCTGGGCATGCCCCGAAGGCAGCCCATCGCCCGAGTCCTTACCCCGCAGGCAGCCCATCCACCTTGGGCATGCTCCGCAGGCAGCCCACTCCACAGGGGGGACTTTTTCCACGTGTTTTCGCTGGCATGAGTGGGATACGTGTATTCCGAGTGGTGCATGTGAAGTTTTACACGCGATAGGCCTGGCACAAGCGGCTTTACGTGTATTCCGAGGGGTGCGTGTGAAGTTTTACACGCAATAGGCCTGGCGCGAGCAGGGTACGTGTATTTCCAAGGGGTGCGTGTGAAATTTTACACGCGATAGGCCTGGCACGACGGGGTACGTGTATTCCCAGGGGTGCATGTGAAATTTTACATGCGATAGGCCTGGCACAAGCAGGGTACGTGTATTCTGAGGGGTGCGCTAGGAGTTTTACACACGATAGGGCTGGCGCGAGCAGGGTACGTGCATCCACCTTGGACATGCCCCGCAGGCAGCCCATCACCCCTTGGCGTACCCCGCATGCAGCCCATCACCCCTGGGCATGCCCCGCAGGCAACCCATCACCCCAGTCGATACACCGCAGGCAGCCCATCACAACTGGGCATGCCCCGCAGGCAGCCCATCACCCCAGTCCATACCCGCAGGCAGCCCATCCACCCTGGGCATGCCCAGCAGGCAGCCCATCCACCCGGGGCATGCCCCGCAGGTAGCTCATCACCCCAGTCCATACCCCACAGGCAGTCCATCCACCCTGGGCATGCCCCACAGGCAGCCCATCACCCCAGGCCATACCCCGCAGGCAGCCCATCACCCCAGTCCATACCCCGCAGGCAGCCCATCCACCCTGGGCATGCCCCGCAGGCAGCCCATCACCCCAGTTCATACCCCGCAGGCAGCCCATCACCCATGGGCATGCCCCACAGGCAGCCCATCACCCCAGTCCATACTTCGCAGGCTGCCCATCACCCCTGGGCATGCCCCGCAGGCAGCCCATCCACCGTGGGCATGCCAGGCAGGCAGCCCATCCCCCCAGTCCATACCCCGCAGGCAGTCCATCCACCCATGGGCATGCCCCGCAGGCAGCCCATCACCCCAGTCCATACCCCGCAGGCAGCCCATCACCCCTGGGCATGCCGCGCAGGCAGCCCATCACCCCAGTCCATACCCCGCAGGCAGCCCATCACACCTGGGCATGCCCCGCAGGCAGCCCATCCACCCTGGGCATGCTCCGCAGACAGCCCATCACTCCTGGGCATGCCCCGCAGGCAGCCCATCCACCCAGGGCATGCCCCGCAGGCAGCCCATCACCCCTGTCCATACCACGCAGGCAGCCCATCACTCCTGGGCATGCCCCGCAGGCAACCCATCACCCCAGTCCATACCCCGCAGGCAGCCCATCACCCCAGTCCATACCCCACAGGCAGCACATCACCACTTGGCATACCCCGCAGGCAGCCCATCAACCCTGGGCAAGCCCTGCATGCAGCCCATCACCCCAGTCCTTACCCCACAGGCAGCCCATCCACCTTGGACATGCCCCGCAGGCAGCCCATCACCCCTTGGCGTACCCCGCATGCAGCCCATCTACCCTGGGCATGCCCCGAAGGCAGCCCATCGCCCCAGTCCTTACCCCGCAGGCAGCCCATCCACCTTGGGCATGCTCCGCAGGCAGCCCACTCCACAGGGGGGACTTTTTCCACGTGTTTTCGCTGGCATGAGTGGGATACGTGTATTCCGAGTGGTGCATGTGAAGTTTTACACGCGATAGGCCTGGCACAAGCGGCTTTACGTGTATTCCGAGGGGTGCGTGTGAAGTTTTACACGCAATAGGCATGGCGCGAGCAGGGTACGTGTATTTCCAAGGGGTGCGTGTGAAGTTTTACACGCGATAGGCCTGGCACGACGGGGTACGTGTATTCCCAGGGGTGCGTGTGAAATTTTAAATGCGATAGGCCTGGCACAAGCAGGGTACGTGTATTCTGAGGGGTGCGCTGGGAGTTTTACACACGATAGGGCTGGCGCGAGCAGGGTACGTGTATTCTGGGGGTGCATGTGAAGTTTTACACGTGATAGGCCTGGCGCGAGCAGGGTACGTGTATTCCGAGGGGTGCGTGTGAAGTTTTACACGCGATAGGCCTGGTGCGAGCGGGATACGTGTATTCCAAGGGGTGCATGGGGAGTTTTACACACAATAGGCCTGGCGCGAACGGGGTACGTGTATTCAAGGGTTGCTAGTGAAGTATTACACTTCATAGGCCTGGCGCGAACGGGGTATGTGTATTCTGAGGGGTATGTGTGAAATTTTACATGCTATAGGCCTGGCACGAGCGGGGTACGTGTATTCCGAGCGGTGCATGTGAAGTTTTACATGCGATTGGCCTGACGCAAGCGGGGTACTTGTATTCCGAGGGGTGTGTGGGGAGTTTTACACGCGATTGGCCTGGCGCGAGTGGGGTACGTGTATTCTGAGGGGTGCGCAGGGAGTTTTACACGCGATTTCATGTTCGGGGGGCTGTATGCTGGTCCACTGGCCTTTGCGCCATGTACTGGATTTGTGCGATGTTTTTGGCGCACGGGGCGGGGTTGGGGGCATAACTGGCACTGCTGCAGTGTCGCTGCACCATTCTGCACCACGGCTGTTTATGGATGTATGAATCCATGAATATGCTGTGCGCCTAAATGGGTTTTGGCGCACGTGGCTGGCGCAGACTGCCGCACGCGCACTCTATGCACCAGCAGCATGCGCCACTTGTGCACCGAATTCTATGAATTACCCCCACTGTGTGTTGCTGTACTTTCACTCATTGGGTCTCATTACGAGTTTGCCTGTAAAAAAGTAAATTACCGGCATGCCGGTGCTACTGTGTCCGTGTAGCACTGCTCCCGGAAGCTACAGTAGATTCCGAGTCAGCGTGCACGAGCAGTCCGGCATACCGGGAATGATAGCACCAGCATTCCGATAACAGCCTCCAAACTCCCGATAACGGCATCCTCGATGCTGCAGGCACCGACTCTGGCATCGACGATGTACCGTACCCTGATGACGGTAATACTGGCCCCGGAAACAACGTCATCGCGCCGGAATGGGAAATGCACCACCGGCCATCTTTAAAAACGCAATCCATTGCAATCCTCAGTCTACAGCATTCCAACAGGAAAACTGAGTAGACAGCACAAAGCAGACCATCATGACATCTAGGCAAGGCACCGTCTGTCGTCGAAAACCATGTTTTAGTAAGCAGGAGCTAAACATGTTGGCGGACACACTGGTGGAACATGCCAACATCGTTTTCTGCGCTGACCAGCGGCAGCCAGCCCAACTCAGCAAAAAAGGCCATATGGGAGGAAGTGGCCCCCAAGGTATCGGCAGTGGGGACAACACCCCGGACCATCTGAGATTGCCATAAGCGTTGGGACGATCTATGTCACTGGGTCTGCAACCTCCTTGCTGCAGAGCACAGCCATGGGCTGGCCACAGGAGGCAGACTGCCATCCCCATCGAATTCACATCCTGGGAGGAGACCTGCAGCTCCATCATCCACATGGAGAGTAGTGAGGGGGTAGGAAATGCGGAGATGGAAGGAGCAACATCGGATGATAACAGTTAGTGTCCCTTACCGTAATCCCAAAGTCACACCACACACCTTCATCCCCAATGCCAATTGCGAAGGTCAAATACCAAGTAGGTGGCACCAGATTCCTGCTGCATTTGCACCCGCCGAAAGCCACCTCCCCCACAACTACAATGTACCTGCCACAAACACAATCAACAAACCCCACTGACAGACCCCACATGTCCCCTGTATTGCCGATACAAGTACCATCTGCATGCGCACACCCACACACATCACTGTACAACTGCAGCCGTCACCACTGTGTCACCACATGGAAAGATGCACACATCACCAGCACCAGTTGCACACCTTTCACACCCACCATGTCTATACACAGAGAGTAAACATCAATGCATCAACATACAGAATGGGAGCACATCAGTTCCACAATGAAACACCACATGGCACACAGCCCCTGTGGCATGGCCACAACACCCAAACCACTAGACACCTGTACCCCACCCAACAGACACTGTGCACAACATGGCCGCACCAGAAGGATGCACTGACACTGCACCCCCCCATATTCTTGTGTGCACCATGCCAGGCCCTCCAACATGTCCATGACAATGCGCATGACTCGGAATGTACTAGCATTGATGTATGTCAGATGGATGCACACCCATAACTAATACCATGCCTCACTATCCGCCACAGGCACAGGATCTGACAGCGAGGGCGAACATGCCACAACACCCCAGACAGCTGCTGCATGTCGTTGTTGCGGCGAAGACACCGGCTCTAGCCATGAGCCGTCCACCTGCACCGCAAGACACAAGCGTGCCACACCATCCACGGCACAGCCCCCCTGGCACCAGGAAACACAGGCGGGCCGGCAGCCCGAGCACCCACCAGCAACTTCCAACAAGGTCCCCCGGCAACATCAACTTCTGACAGCAAGGCCCCCCCGGCACTCATCAACATCTAGGGCACAGCAGGCACTTCAGCTGGAAGAGCTGGAATCCCCAGTGGCCAGCGAGCATGAGGAGGCACTATCTGCAGTGCACAGCAAGCAGGGTGAGGTGGCACAATCCGTAGTGCACAGTGAGCAGGAGGAGGCAGACTCCCCAGGCCACAGCCAGCAGGAGGAGGCAGAATCAACGCCATCCAGGCAGGCAAGCACACATAGTACACCTGTAGATAGCTCAGGTGCACACTGAACAGGGGGGGGGCAGCGGCCCAGACACCCATAGCGACAGTGCTGTGTTCAGTCCTGCAAGCCCTCTGAGCCCACCTCCCCTGCCAGTACCAGGTCTCCACCACATCAGGGACATCGAGGGCGACTCTCTTGCATGGAAGGGCGGCAGCAGGCAATGCAGGCCCTGGTCACACAGTCACACAGTACGGGACAGAGGCAGAACAAACAGGGCAGACCATGCAGGATGCCCTGCAAGACACTTCAAGAATGGTGAGCAGAGCCGCGTACTGCGTGGCCAGGTGTGTGTGGGAAGGAAATGCTGTCATGTCTGCCATGACCCAGTCCAGCACCCAGTTGGCAACCGCTATAGCGGAATAACGGGACGTCACCACAACCCCCCACCCCGGCCCATCCTTCAGCACGACACCAGCCAGCTCTACTCAAACAAGCCCTGTGCGTCATTCACGGGGACTCGTTCACCACCCAGAGGCTCACCCCCTTCCTCCAAAAAGGGGGCATGAATAGGACAACTTACAAGTGAATGTGGGGAGGGAGTAGTTGAGAAGGTGTTGTGGGGGTAATGGAGGAGGGGGTGTTGGGGTATTGGGTGTGGGGTCAGTGGGAGAGGGAGAGGGGTGTTGGGGTATTGGGTGTGGGAGTAGTGGGGGTAGTGGGGGAGGGGTTGTTGGGGTATTGGTTCTGAGGGTAGTGGGGAGGGGGTGTGGGGTCAATTTAATGGGACAGCAGTGGCAGTTAAATAATGCAAATCTGTACATAGTTATACATTATTCAATACAGCTGGTGTGTAAAAGAAAAACACATGACTGGATATTGCTTCTTGAGTATGTGTCTATTTAATAATGTACAGTGCTCAGTGCCCAGTGTGACCCATGCCCAGTGCCTTGTCTTTTCCAGTCCATCAAAAGTAGTGGTGAATTAAATCTTGTGTGTCGCATGTCCTTCATTTAAATTGTGCCGCTGAGGAATTCCACCATCTTCCTCATCATCATCCTCATCCTCTGGTGGCATCATGTCCATGTCAGGGGACAGGGGGACGTTGTGCCAGATGCACATGTTGTGTAGCATGGCACACACTAACACCATTTTTCCCACCTTCTCTGGCCTGTAAATGAGTGCCCCCCCCGACCTGCTGAGGCAGCGGCACCGGGCCTTAAACAGGCCAAATATCTGCTCAATGGTGACACAAGTGCGTGCATGTGCACGGTTGTAGTCCTCTTAGTGCCTGTTGACTGGTTGCCTGATGGGGGTCATGAGCCAGCATTTCAGGGGATTCTCGACATTACCTGCATCGGAGCAAGAGAAAGGGTACTTGTGATTTATTTGGTAATTCCATGTTAGCACTGCCTGTACTGTGTTCATGATTAAATGCAACTAAGGATTCATAACTGCACATGACATGTTCCATTTTCAATGACACGGGTAAGTGTACTTAGGGCTGATCCATGGGTCGGGGATCGGTGCAGTTGCAGTCCCAAGGACCATTCAATGTGAACCTGCACTCTCACAAATCAAGTCCAAATGTCCATGATGGCTTCAGATTTCATTGATGTGTTACAATGGAAATGGACTGTGCATGTACAGTGGATAATTACACATTTGCCTAATTGGCTTCAGGTAACACAGTGGTGTCCCCAGTATGCATTCTACTTATTCATGCCTCCATGTACATGTCCATCGACACCTTCTCCCATATGACTAGGTCAGGTTCACATTGGTGGTATGGGCCACGGGTGAAGGGTTACGTTTCTGTGATACGGTTGGGTGGGGGTTGGCATGGTGGAACTAAGGTACTTTGATAAATCCTGCTCCTCTCAATCATTTCTTGCTGGTAGTCAATGATTGCTGATTTTAATCGTTTTCATACTTGACCCATTGTACTTGGCGGTGTCCCTTAAGGTGACATGACAGGCATACTGATCTGCGTGTACCTGTGGACTGAGTTCAGTGACTGATTTTCACTGTGTAAGATGGGTTTCTCTCATGCATGGCAGCATGACTAGTGATTTCCTTTTCTGAGATCATGCATTGTCACTACAGATAGTGCATTGTGGTACATGTGCTTCATGTTTTCTGATGTCCCTGATACATGTGCTGGTGTGTGCACTGTGTCTGTTGATTGCATGTACACACAGCTGTGTAGGCCATGTACATCTGCAAGCATTGGCTATGTTGTACATTCTCTTTAATTTACTAAGGTCACAGTTGAAGGCACCCAGGACGCTGTGTGTGGTCTTGTTCCATTCTATGTGTGTGGTTTAATATTGTCATCCGACTTTGCCTTCTATTGTCCGACCCAGTCTCTCTGCACTTCATTGCATACCTGGTAATGTTTACGGCTATGTGCAGGAGTGATGATGGATTTATGTATGCAGTGTGCACTTGTGCTCCTCATGCATGAAACCCTATGCTATGTTCCGACACCCCTCATGGCCCAGCCAGCAGACACGTTGCTTATACTTGTGATCCCCCCCACCCAATCAACACCCCTCATGGCTCACCCAGCAGACACATTGCCCATGCTTGTGATTCCCCCGCAATCAACACCCCTCATGGCCCAGCCATGAGACACATTACCTATGCTTGTGATTCCCCCCTGCCCCACAAATCAACACCCCTCATGGCCCTGTGGTTAGACTCACCCAGCAGCCAGGTACATTGTGCAGCATGTCGTGCCATGTAGCGGGGAAGTGTGAATTGTGCAGCACCATGGCGTCATGTGTGGAGCCAGGGAATCTTGCACAGCAATGCGTGTTGATTTTGTGTGCATCGCACCCCATCTGTACATTCAGGGAATGGTACAGCTTCCTGTTGTGGTACACTCCCTCCACAGCATGCCGGACAACCAGCTCCACATGTGTACAGTCGAGGGCACTGATTACATTTGGCATGCCTGCCAATGCATAGAATGCTATTTTGGCTGCATTTACCACCTCCGCAGTCCGTGGTAAATTAGTGTGGTTGCTTGCATGTTTCAGGAGTGCAACTAGCACCTGGTTGAGTACACGGGAGAAACAGGGTTGTGAGATTCCATGCAGCTGCCCCACTGTGTGCTGATAAGTGCCTGTGGCAAGGAAGTGTAGCACAGACACTACCTTCAGCAAGGTGGGGATGGCTGTCCAGATATTGATCAGGCTCACCAGGAGATCATGAACAAGGTCCACTATTGTGATGATGGTGTCCCTGTCCAGCTGGTACAGGGTATGGATCTGAGCAAGGGTTAGGTTGAATGGGCTGGCCCTTAGGCGAGGGATTGGCGGCTGCCTGCGGGGAACAACTGCCTTCACAATGGGTATGTGCTGGCCCAATCTCGCCCTCCTTCTCCTTGTGTGCCTCCGTTGCATTCTCTGTCTCACTTCCGCCTCAATGAGTAGCAGTGCATGCATGTCCTCCAGCTCCAGTACTGCAAGTTCTAATGGTTGCAATGTGGATTTGGGAGGAGTGTGATGTGTGGGAGTGCTCCTTTTGTGCTGTGCCAGACTCCATTGCCTCCACCTCTGCTGCTTGTGTGCAACTGTGGCAGTTTTCTACACACCAGATTCCTATTAACGCCTGCACCGCGATGCCAGCGTTAACGGCATCATTGTATGCATTGTTACTGGCATTTGTATGCTGGTAATTGCATTTCCGTGCACCTCTTAATGTTCGCTTAACTGCGGCATGCCGTTGTCACTGGCACAGGTCCCGTGTGTCGATGCTCATACCGGCAAGAATGAGGCTGGTCATGGCGGGTCCCTGCCGATGCCGGTGACACCGGCATCGCAGCTCCTAATACACCAGTCTGGTAAACAATGCCAGTACGGTAATACCGGCATCAATTTTACCAGACCGGCAACCTTGTAATGAGGCCCTTATTTTTACAGACAGGCTTGACTGGGTTGGGCAAGTCCTGTTACAGTGGAACACTGAGTGGCCTGTTTTTGCTTTTAGCCTCTCGTGACGTGTTGCTGAGCTATTTCACTTCAGCCCAGCCTTGGGCGCAGTGGCGTAACACAAAATGTGGGGGCCCCCTGCGAGCCATGCTGAGGGCCCCCCCCACTCAGCAACAAATCACAGGTCGTGCCACACTCTGGGCCGGCCTAGATTATCACGCTTGCACAATATGCATGAACGTGCTGCTGAAGTGGTCTACCGCCCACTGCACTAGGAGAAAGATATAAATATGTGTTTTAATGCAATATACAGCACACTTTCTGATAAAAATTGTCTAAAAAGCTAGAGTGTTTGCCATTGTTTTGTAGGGTAACACCAATCCAATACATGCAAGTCACCAACAGTGCACAGGAACATTAATGCGTTGCTATTAAAAATGCCATGCCACATTAAAAACATGTCCCACTGGCTGCACAATGTAGACCAGTGTAGACAAAACATTACAGTAAAGCATGCCATGCCACATTTAGACATATCAATACTGGTTGCACAAAAATGCCAGTCGAAGCAATAACACTCATCAAGAAGAGAGCACACATTGAAGCCTGGGTATCTGCTACCTCTAACAACATGGCCAAACTCTTTAGAATCTGCATGGAACTGGCCAATCCTGTTGCAGTCTCCACCTCTCCTGTTCCCTCCCATGCCCTCTGTATGGCTCTGGCCTCTCACTTCTCTGCTAAAACTCAGGACATCCTGTCCACTATCTCCTCTTACTCTCCCTCTCCCTCTCTAAGCCCCCCTTTGGCCATCTGTACCTCTCCTCTTCCTTTCTCCTCGTTCTCTCTGACAACACCTGATAAGGTTTCTAGACAAGCCCGATCCATGAAAGTGCCGTCCAAACAGGTGCTCCCCTGCTCCTCCAGAACTATCAAGGACCATATTGACACCCTCGCTGCACCTTGGCCGATTTCTGTAATCACTCTTTCACCACTGGAACATTTCCCTCTACCCTTAAGCACTCCCTTGTGCACCCGCTCCTCAAGAAGCCATCTGCCGATCCTACCTGTCCGGAAAACTATCGCCCAATCTCGATTACCCCATTCCTGGGCAAACTCTTGGAAAAAAGCTGACCATCTCCCAGCTTACTCTCCACATTGAATCTGTTGGTTATCTCCATGACCATCAGTAAGATTCAGATCTGCCAGAAGCACCCAAACGTCTCTCCTGAACACCCGTGAAGATCTGCTCTCTAACCTTGATTCCAGTATTCCTTCTGTGCTAATCCTCCTTCATCTTTCCTCTACTTTCCACACAGTCAACCATGCCATCCTGATCAATCGACTACATGAGAACCTGGGCATCACGGATCAGCCCCTGGAGTGGCTGACCTCCTTCCTCTTGGACTGCCCCTCCCAGGTCCAGCTTGGTCCCTTTCTCTCTGCCACCTCTCTCTCTACCTGTGGCGTTCCCCAGGGCTCTATCCTCTCACCCTGGTTTTTCAACCTCTACTTGGCCCCTTTGGCCCACCTGATCTCTACCTTCTCCGCTAACTTTCAGTGTTATGGGGATGGCACTTAGCTTTCCTCCAGGCTCCTCTCATCTCTTGCTCATTCCTGACTGTCTATCCGTGATTCAGGATTGGTGCACATCCAACGATATCTACATTAGTGCCATTAAGATAGAGATCCTTCTCATTGGGACCCCTGCCTCTGCTTTCCCTCTCTCACTCTGGTCGCCCACCTTGGGTCCTCTTCTTTCGCCTTCCTGCGAGGCAAAAAACCTTGTGTGTCATCTTCGACTACACTCTCTCTTTCTCTCCTCACATCTCGGACGTTGCCAAGAAGTCCCACTACCTACCAGCTGCTCCTCCTCAAAGGGACTTTTCCCTTTCTCACTTTCCCCCAGAAGCTCACTGTCTCCAGAGCCCTGTTTCTCTCTAGGCTGGACTACTGCAACAGCCTCTTTCTCATGCTGCCTTCCTCTACTCTCCTCCCTCTGCAACTAATCCAGAACAGGACAGCAAGACTTATCCTTGGCAACAAGCCCAGGGATCATATCTCTACAGCCCTGAAATCTCTCTACTGACTCCCGGTCGTTGCAAGAATCAAGTTCAAGACCCTTTGCATTGTCCACAAAGCTTTCTGGGGTCGGGCCCACACTACATCCAACGCTCTTCCAAAATACCTTTTTTCTCAAGCCCTTCCCCCGGCTACCTCCAACTCTCTAAGGGCTAGACACTTCTTCAGGCAGAGAGTGGGGGGTAGATCTCTCTCCTCTGCAGATGCCTGCCTCTGGAATGGCCTCCCTGCTCTCTCAAACTTTAGCGGACCACCTGATGTTCCAGAAGCAGCTCAAAACTTTACTCTTCTCCTCTGCTTTCGCTCTCTCCCTCCCATGCTGACCTACCTGTCTGCTGTACCGACTGGTTGCTTGGCTACCCTCAGATTCTCACTAAGTCCAGGCTCTTTCTTGATCAGTCACCTTTGCACTGCCACCGGCCTACTATGCACTTAGGGACTGTAACTGTAATCCTACAGTCCCTTGTTCTCCTTGCACTACCCAGAGCCGCGCTGCCCTGGCTGCACTTACTCAGAGTATTACTGCCATGCTTTCCCCTCCCTTCTTCCTTGCACTTCCCCCCTCCCTTTCCCCTTGCATTTCTCATTCTCGCACTTGCACAATTTGAATGACACAAGGCCTAGTAAGATCATTTGTCTTGTCCACCCTCTATCTTCACTCCATCTTCACTCCATTGCTTGCTGTGCCAAGAAACACTTGTGTATAGACGTTTTATAATAGACTTATATCTTATCATTTTATCACAGATGCTCAAAAAAATATACAATGCAGCAGCAAGAAATAGCTAGACTGGCAGCACCCAAATGCCAATCTAGCCAGGTAATTACACTTAGTAGGACTGCTTTATCAGAAATGCGCAGTTGAAAAAAAAGTCATACCAAACTGAAGAATAACTAGACTGGCTGCACCAAAATGCCTCTCTAGGCACTAATACCACATATGATGCCTGCTTAGCCTGGACATGGACAACCATTATGATTTATCGCACAATCCCACCGCCCACACATCCCCTCTCCCTCCCATGCCCTATCCCAACCTCCAAAATCAGCTCCTAGGCCCAGAATTACCTTCACTTACTTCCCTCTTCCTTGTCCCAGAGCTTACGTATGAGGCTCCTTGCCTCATAGGTAAGTACTGGAATGAGGAAGAATGGGATTAGGAGTAATGCATATACAGGTAGCTAAGTCAGGCATTACTTCCATGTACCTCTACCTCATCCCAGTGCTTGTGTAGGAGGCATAGTGCCTCATACACAAGTACGGCCTCATACACAAGTACAGGAACAAGGAAGAATAGGGCTAGGAGTAATGACAATTACCAATAAGTAATTAAGGCATTAAACACAAGTAGGGGCTTAAAAATATTCAGTTGGCTGGGCTGCAGCACTCACCCCCATAAATTGTGGGCTATGTTGACTCAACTTGGCTGACCATCAGAACAGTTACCGGACAGAACAGGACACAGATGTTAAATGACACCTGGGTTTCGCTGTTAACAAGGGCTCAGCAGTTACTAACGTAAAGCATTTCACTGTTAGTACCTGCATTCAAATGCCACATTTTTTAGGCAATTGAAATTGCGATGTGGGTTTAGTACTTTCATGCCAGGAAAGTGATTGGAAGGGTAGAAAGGGAACAGGAGTCCATTCATTCTCACAACAGTTAATAAGTGGGTGCTTTTACACTTAAAGGAGAGAGTTAACTGCGTGTAACATTGAAGCTGCATTCTCATTAAAATGCGTAAAGAAGTTAAATGCCCCCACACAAATAAGTTTGCCTCCCCGACCACCCGTGAAGTTAGTGCCTCTTCCAACATTTGAAGGACCAGCCCCCCGACATTTAGGTTTTGTTGTGCCCCTGAACACAAGCACAAACACCATTCACCATATGCACGCATGCACGCCCAGCCATCCTTACATTTAAGTGTGCACTCTTTCACCATACAGGCACACATGGGCAGCCATTCATACATTTAAGTGTGAACCCTTTCACTGTACACACGTACACCAAGTCACCCATACATTTGTGTGCACCCTTTCACCATAAACTCACACAGGCAGCCACCTCCACATTTAAGTGTACACCCATTCACAATATACTCACACACGTCATTGGGTTGAGGGGAGCCCTATCACTTAAAAAAGAAATTGGGCCTTGGTATAAGTATGCTGGTCCGGTATCAACGGTACCGGGAAGCTTACCAGTACTGTTGTTACCAGACTGGCAAACAACAAATTCTGCTCCCGGGCGCCTTCCCGCCTGCCAGGTCTGGCGGGCGTACCGGCACCTGCGAGTAGAGCATGTCGGATGCACCAGCATCATTCTGAATGGTGCTGGTGTATCCGAACTCCCCATTCCCAATGAACCCTATAGGGATCAAATGGGAATGGGGAGCATTTTTTCCCTGTACTCGCAAATGGACTATTACCGTGTCCAGCGGGGCCGTAATGACCCAGTCATTGCCCAATCGCGGGTGCCTGAAAAAAGCGCAAGTTTTGCGGCAGCCTGCCGGTTTTACCAGCAAGGCTACAGCCAAACTTGTAATGAGGCTGATTGTTTCTTTTTGAAATCACTAAGATTTCATAGAGAAATTATTTCAGTTAAGGACTGAACCACAACAGAAATCATTTCTTTATGAAGGCAGAGTGACTTCAAAAATAAACTATTTCTTTTTGAAGTCATAGGGCTCCCCCACCCCATGACATGGAGGCCTCCAGCCTGGGGTATTCCACGTCATGGGGTAGACGGAGCCCTCGGACTACAAAAAGAAAGCTTCTTTTTGTAGTCACTCTGTCTTCATAAAGAAATTATTTCTGTTACAGAAATCATTTCTTTATGAAGGCAAAGTGATTTCAAAAAGAAGTTAAAAAAAAAAGATTTTGAAAAAAATATTTTTCCTAATTTTTTCCCCAAGGGGGCCCCCTCCCAGGCATGTGCTAGCAGGGCCCCCCGCACCGCGGGTGCTGCGGGGGCCCCTGTTACGTCAGTGCTTGGGTGCCCCTTCAGGGGTACTCGTTTGGTAGAAGGCCATAGGGGATTCAACTGGGAGAAGAGAGAGAGGGAGGGTTGTCACTGACCCCTTCTGGATTTACCCACGTATTCTCCAGAGGCCATGCTTGGTCGCGGGTTTTTCCAATTCTTTTTGGTTTTCCTGTTATGGGGTTGTCCCTTTCCTGTTTGGGTGTTAGCGAGCCCGGTGGGACTAGAGGAGCGAGGACCAGCTGCCAGCTGGGGGGCGCTGTGATCGCAGCGTTTCTTCCCGCCAATTGCGCCCCTGTGTGGTGAGGTTAACCCCATCACTGGGGTGGTTCAGTAAGAGGTTGGAGGGCAGCAACTCATGAGGGAGGAGTACTGTGGGCTACCATTGTAGCTGGCTCAGGGAAATAAGGGGTCCTGCCAGTCCTCCCTGTGCTAAGGAGTTGTGGTCGGCCAATTACCCAGGTTAGGCTGTCTGTGCTTGTCGGTCTTTGTCCTATGTGTTGTGTGTCCTCTGGTCCTCTGCAGCTACCATTAGTTCAGGGGTCCTTGTTCTGCCTCTGGTTCTTCCGGGGTGAAGGGAAGTCAATACTCCTAACGAGGCATTGTTGACATTACGTAATATATGGTGGCAGAAAAGTTTAACTAGGAGGCCCGTTGGTTAATTATTTATTATTGGATGTCAATGAACTCATTTTGCCTAGCTACTTATTTGTTTATGTATGAAATATACCCATTCAGACAACCCTGCTCCCAAGTTACTGAATTGATGCAATGTAATTCTTTATAATCAGATGTCAATGAAATCGTTCTGTCTAGCTACTTATTTATTTTCTGTATGAAATATACCCATCCAAACACCCCTACGCCCAGGTTACTGAATTGATGCTATTTAATTATTTATTATCAGATATCCTTGAACTCATGCTGTCTAGCTATGTATTTGTTTATTTTCTGAAATACACGCGCACAACACCTTTTTCCCAGGTGACTGAATTGATGGTATTTTATTATTTATTATCAGATGTGATGAATTGATGCCAGTTAATTATTTATCTAGTCCATGTATTACATGCACTCGCTCATCCTCAAGGGCACAGAGGGGTGGACTGTTACTCATGTGATAAAGAGAATCTGTTATACACAGTCATTTATATAAAAAGGCTGTTCAAGCATTGCAAATGAAATAAGGCTGTGTCTGTTTATTTAACCAGGTTCTTAGATGCAATGGTCTGTCATCAGGGCTGACCGACCATAGGACAGAGCCAAAACCCACTCAGCGAATCCTGCAAATACTAGAGGTCTGCAATAGGCCGAGATGGGTCAGCATTTATCCCCCTGGGTTTCAGTTGCACAAGTGTGCATTAAGGTATACGTATCCCGACTCAGGTCCCCTACAGGTCACTGGTCACTCCATCCTACGGAATTAAGGTAAGAAACACCTTACACTCTTGGAGGCACTGCTGAGATCCAGAGGGAATTCACACGATGTAGAAAGAGCTCTTCTGTATCAAACAAGAGTGCTGTATAATACATGGATGATTTATTACACTTAGTCAAAATGACGCATTAATATGTTTTGCATTGGATACGCGCTGAAGGGCTCAGTCCAGAAGGCTGCTTAATAGTGGGAGAGGTCCCCTTACACATCACGACTGATGAAGTAACAGCTATGACTGGTTCCTTGGAAACCATCACTGGTGTAAGAGGATTCAATTCAACACTACAGCTAAGTCAACGCCTAGTCTATAATACTGAATGAAAACCCTTATTGATATATCTTTATGTCCAGTTCATGCGTTCTGGATGACTACCCCTATATAACACCCCTCTGTTGGAATCCCCCTGACCCCACTGAGCCAAGAAGTAGTTCTGTTTTGCAAGTTAAAAGGTTTATTTGAGACTTTAAACAATATAGATATATATATCACACTTTATAATAAATTAATCATTGAATATCACACTTAATCTGATATGATAAAGATTAACAACGGAGAATCTGGCACTAGCACACTTCTTTATAATCACTAAGGAGTTGACATGAAATGGATAAGGTAGCACACTGGTAAATAGGAACAAAAGAAGAAGGTGGTACAGAATGCTTTATGTAAGCTCAGGTGGATGCAATATTCAATGAATGCAGTACAGAAAATACTCAATATGATTTCAACAAAACAATGTAATCACTTTTCTCTGGCAATTCACCCCCCCTTTTATGCAATGCAAGGAAATGGAAGGAAAAGCACACAGTTCTCAGAAATGCAATCAAATGTGATTCAGTTCACCCCAGCAAGCTTAGACAACAGAAGTTTAAAACACAACCCAAAATGCTTCTATATGTGCTGGCAATGGAGTGAAAAATATGCTAAAATGCTTTTAATTCCCTGTAGAGGTTCAGGGTGAGTGGTATCTAGTTAATATTAGTCCAGGCTCACTCTTGCAATGATTCAGGAATGATTAGCAGGTTAAACGAATTTCTGGCAAATGGAAGGCAAGCAGCAGCAGATTTTTTTACACGTGGAGAAATTTGCAAATCGCGGTAAAATTCGCGAATGCGTGTTCCGCGAGTGCGGTAAAACTATAAGGGGTAGGAATGTGGTTCTTGGTGTGATTAAAAGCTAAGATTCTAAGCATTCAGATGAAAGTTACTGCAAGTCTCTAGCCCAAACGGTTACAGAGTTATGACCGATTTAGTAGAGGTCGTTTTTAGTTTTGCAAATTTTAAACGCAACACTTTTTCAGCTTTAAAAATGATGGCAGAATAACACAGTTTCTAAGCTGCAGTTCTACTTAGATTAAAAATGGATTGAATTATATGATTTTAACTAAGAGATGTGTTCTGAGTTTTGCCGAGTACTCACAAGAGATTTTGAACCGGAAAGCGACTTGGTCACGGACTTCAGTCTGGTCAGGTCTTCCCGATTTCCGCTCACAGCGCCTGGCCCCTGGAACTGCTCACAGCATCGGGGTCAGCACTCTCCCTCTCTGGGTACAGCACTGCTTCTGGATTCTGGAGATTGAGGGATTTGAAGTCTCTGTTTATCTTGGAGTCCAAGTGTTGGCTCTTTGAAGGTTGATGGAGGTAAGTATGGATTTTTCCGGCAGAGCTTCCAGCTGCAGATGGAAATGAAGCTCTCCACCTAAGTTTCAGTGGTCCATTTATATGTTCTGCAAGTGGGTGTGTGTGTTGGTCATAACTAAACTTGCCCCTCTCACTTGTCATTGGTCCAGCTTTCATTTCTCCCCTGATTGGGGGAGCTAAGTTGTGTCAGAGTGATGTCATTTTATGGCTTGCAGAGAGGACACTCCCCTGTCAAATTGCACACATTCTATATTTGATAACAAAAGACATATTTGCACAGGTACACATTTGTTTAAAATGACATACACACATGAGGCATTACTGATGTTAGCCCCTGTTCTGACTCTGGCGTTTCTAGGAGCTTGCATCCAGAAATGGCAATATTTTGCGCGTTTTAATGTGCTAAACAACATTGGATCTTCATTAAATTTTATACAACTGTTCCTCACATATCTACCCACATACCAATGCATTTTCGTTTGTCTAGCTGAAACAGGGAGTCTGTAATAGTAATAAACAGCAGGGTTTTGTCCCAGAATATCCCACAATTTGGAGTTTGGGCTTGAATTAAAGGTACATTTTTTTAATTAAGTCTCTCAAAGTTATACATTTCTGTCATTTGATTACAAAGAGTTATCAGTGTTTTTGTAAAATATATATTTTATTTTCAATTCAGTCCTCAGAGTGTTGGAGTCCGCCTCCAAGACTTGGGTGGGTCAGTCACATGCATCCTCTGGCAGGCAGGCCTTTGTTGACAGCAAACATTCAGAATTAACATATTCCTTTCAGAGGAAAGGGTCCTTTGTGTGGTGTCCTGCAAGCTCAGATCAGGAGGCCAGGGAGCCACTTTGCATTTAATTAACAGAACCCTGTTATTTCCTGGCTTCTTGTGTTGAGTTCTGAAGTGTCAAGAGTTCTCAGGACAGGCAACCCCTTTGAACTTTTAATGACATGGGACCCCTTTCTTTGCACTTAGACAGTTTTGCAAGACAGCTCTCCTGTCAGAGTTTAGACCGCTAGCGCCACCATCAGGATTTTGTGGTTACTGCATCCATCCTTGGGATTTTTTTTAGATTGATTCATTTCAGCAAGTGATATTACATGGAGTATATTGTCCATGTTCAGGACATGGCATTGGTGTGTTTCTGAAGTAAAGTAATTCTGTGCCCATGATTTTGCCATATTTGACATTCAAGAAAAAATGAATTCCCAACAGTTATGGGTTTGCTTTTGGCAACCAGCATTGCCTCTCTGAGCTCACAACATAGGCGAAATGGGATTTTCCTGTGCATTTTCTGTGGAGCTCTGGCCATTATGATGTTTTCAATGCCAGTAATGCACAGTTTTGAGGTAGGGCTCGGATGCATGGCTAAAAACATCCCACAAGCCCCCCTTCTTGCGGTGGCCATCTGATCCTTCACTGGTGGGACCCGCAAGATCTGGGATGTAGTTCTCATCTTCTTCCAGTAGATGGCACAGTTCAGCATCTTTTCCTCCATCCGGTACTGATCGATGGGTTCACCTCGTCGGTCCTGATGGGAATATTGGGCGGTACCCCGGGCCCATTGGATCTTCGTTCCCGGTCCCTGGGTCATCCTCCTTGGCCAGTCTCAAGGTCTTCTTTCTCCTAGGACGACAAAGGAAGAGCGGCAATACCTACTCATAGACGTTTTTCCACCACTGTTGAGATAGTGGGGCAGCATATGCATTTCATCATAACGAAACATTACATTCTTATTTTGAAAAAAACAAAAACAGTATAACTAAAAGACAGTTTCATGCAAATCACAATATTTTAGAGACTAGATGTGGTATGTTTTATGATTGGAACTGAATTAGTCGGAGACAGTACCCGCTAGGATTCCAGAGGATTCCTCCAGTTGTTGCACAGTGTGCCTGGGATGGCAACATTTCAACTGGTTTATGTGGACCCACTTGTCTTCCCCCTCTGCCGAACCGCCTTTGGGGATGCGGATCTTGTAGGCCACAGGGGAGATCTTGTCGATGATCTCAAAGGGTCCTTTCCATGTAGGCAAACATTTGCGCTGCTTGGCCTGGTTCCTTTGGAAGTTGTATAGATAGATAGACCCGGTCTCCCACCTGATATTCCTTCCTGGAAGTTTTCAGGTCATAATGGGTCTTCATGCTATCAGCTGATCTTTCTAGATTCCGCTGAGCATAAGCAAAAGCATGTTGGAGGTGTTTCCTTAAATTCTCCACATACTCATGAGTAGTGGAGGCATTTATCAGTGTCTGCTCTTGGGTCCTGTAGAGCAAATGCTGAGGAAGCACCATTTTGCGCCCAGTCATCAACTCAAATGGTGACATTTTGGTTGCAGATGAAGGGGTAGATCTGATGGCCATTAGGACCAGAGGTAATCGGATATCCCAACTTGGCCCAGAATCTGCCACAAACTTCTTTAATATGCTCACAATTGTCCGGTTATATCTCTCTACTGCCCCAGAAGAAGCTGGTCTATAAGCAATATGCAGCTTTCTCTTGACCCCCAATATCTCCCACATCTTTGTCATTACGTCACTGGTGAAGTGGCTACCTCTGTCTGACTCAATCCTTTGAGGTAGACCAAAACGGGAAAAGATGTGGTTAATCTTCAAGGCAGCTGCAGTTTCTGCCTTGCAATTTGGGGCTGGGAGACATTCCACCCACTTGGTAAACAAGCATGTCACAGTCAACATGTACTTATTCCCCCTAGCCGAGCGAATCACAGGGCTTACAAAGTCGATTTGTAAATCTGACCATGGCAGTGTCATCCCCCTCTTTTGGAGAGGCGCGCGGTGCGTGAGGGATGATGGCTGAAATTGTGCACACACAAGACACCCCTTCAAGTATTGGTCGAGGTCCTGCCCCATGTGTGGCCAGTATGCAACCTCTCTTAAGATTTCCAATGTTGTGTGAAACCCCCTATGACCGGCAGTGGCCGCATCATGGGCGTGACTTAACATCAGGCTTCGGAATGAGGTAGGAACCACCCACAGATCGTGGCCAGCTTTGGATTTCCTTACCAACAAACCGTCTTGGATCCGGAACATTTTTGGACATTTCATCAACACTCTTAGGTCCTCTTTCCCAATGTAATTGGTATCCGTCAGGGGAAAGTTCTCAGAGTCCTCAAGGTGCTGGTAAAATTTACCAATAATTGGATCCCCCTTCTGAGCGGTAATCAAATCAGCATCAGGGGTCTCCTTACTCCATTGTACAATTGAAAGGTCGTTGTGAGCATTTGTCTGGGACCTAGTGATGGCAGTGACCTGGATTTCCCCCAACAGGGACTCAATCTCAATTAGATCCCCTTGGATGGCCCCGGTTTTGGCCAGCTGATCAGCTAAGTCATTTCCAGTTTTGTCTGGTCCCTCTACTTTGGAATGACCCTTGATCTTTTTCCAATAGATGGTCATCTCATTCGAGGTGACCAGATCATCAATGTTTTGGATCAACTTCCCATGTTTCAAGGGTTTGTAGTTAACACATAACATGCCTCTGGTTTTCCAATTAACCAGGTGCTCCTGGACAGCAGTGAGGATGGCCTGATGCACAGCCATCAATTCTGCCACCTGACTACTTCGGGGACCAATTTTGTATCCAGCGGAGGGTTCTGGGGACTCATCCACCCATGCATTCCCTACGCCAGCCACCAGTTCTTTCTCCCCGTTGTTGTCAACATGGTAAGAGCATCCATCCACATAGACAGTGGGCATTCCCTCAAACTTGTCCTCTTCAAAGACTTTGTGTGGGGAATTAAGGTATGCCTCCGTGTTGTCCTTGATTTTTAGACTTTCGTCCTCGAGACAGTTTTCTCTGGCACAATCATGCAAGTCAGCCAGACCTTGCGCGAGTGGACTCTTCTTGTTTTGGCCATATCTGACCTCCACAGGAAAGCCTTGCATTGACAGAATCCAGGAAGTAATTCGGGAATTACTCACATTTCCAGCCCGGATTCTGTCACTTTGGAGATATTGCAGAGGCTGGTGTGGAGTCTCCACTATGATGTGTTCCCCCTGGATAAACGGGCGGTAATTCTTCAATGCCCACACCGTTGCCAGGAGTGCCTTCTCACAATCGTTGAATTTTTCCTCCACAGAGGATAAAGTTTTGCTCGCATAGGAGATTACTTTATTGACCTTGTCATGCTTTTGGTATAATACTGCCGTCAAGCACGTATTAGAGAACCCTGTCTCCAGGAAGAACTCCTTGTTTCTGACAGGGTAAGCTAGGCAAGACGCTTGTGAGAGGCTTCTTTTGAGTTGTCTTACTGCCTCGGATTGTTCTGGACCCCATTCCCACTTGACCCCCCCTTCAGGAGATGAATCAGGGGTCTGGTAATCTCTGCGTAGCCCTCAATGAACTTTCTGCTGTAATTAGTCAGTCCAAGGAGGCTCCTTAGTTCTCGCAGAGTTGTGGGGTCTTTCAGTTTCTGAAGTGCTTCCACTTTCTTTTCCTGGGGACAGAGACCCTGAGGAGTAATCTCATGCCCCAAGAAATTAACACGGGTTCTACACCACTGTGCTTTCTGAAAGGAATTAACTTTTGATGAGGACATCATCTACATAAGCCAGGTTACCCCTCGCACCCAGGTCGGGCATGGCCTTATGTAGGAAAATATTGAACTCATTACCGGAGTTAAGGTATCCGAAGGGAGTCCGGGTCCAGGTGTACTGCTGGCCCCCAAAGGTAAAAGCCAGTTTGTATTGGTCCTCCCTACTGACAGGCACGGTCCAGTACCCATTGGTCAGGTCTATTGCAGTGAATACCTGTGACCCCTGGATCTGGGCCAGCCCTTGGTCAATGTAGGGCAGAGGCCATCGGGAAGTATGGACCCGTTTGTTGAGCTCCCTGAGGTCAGCACAGAGTCTCCACTGGCCGTTTGGCTTCAATATTCCCAGCACCGGATTATTGAAGGTGCTGTGGACTGGACGGATTATTCCCCGGGACTCAAGGTTCTTAATTATTTCAGTAAGGGACTCCATTGATGCGAGAGGCAAGCGATATTACTTCACAAACACTGGAGTCATGCCAGGGTCCGTGGGGATTGTTGTTGTGTGGATGTCAGTGCGACCACAGTCATATGAGTCTACCGCAAAGAGATCTTGGAAATCCAAGAAAACTTGTTTCAACTTTTGCTTTTGTTCCAGAGTCACACAGGCATCAGCTAGGTTGACTCTCTCTTCCACCATCTGCCTGAAGCCTGGAAAGACTTCTGGTTTGGCTATCTCCGCGGCCTCCTCCAGCTGGGTGGAGAAGTCCCTGGTCAGAGTGCTGATTTGGACTGGAGGCTTCAGGTGGGAAAAGCAGCCCTCATGGACTTGGAAAATCACCTCATCCCTCCTGAAGTCACAAGTCACATCTTCCTTACCATAGGGGCAGGAAGTGTACACCAGGAAGTTCCCCCCATGCCGGGTAAAAATCCTGTCTGGTGTTGTATTGTCCTCACTGTCACTGTCAAAACAGTCCTTGGGGATTGGTCCTAACAGTTCATTTACTAAGTCGATGGAAAAATGTCGGTCATCAACCGCCATTCCAATAATGGTGCCTGCGGCTAGAGTAATACTCTTTAAGTCACTGTTATCCACCTCTATTAGAATGGTGTCATGTTCTATGTTGACTAATGGAGTTGGGTTTACCCCCAACCCTTGCTGTTGGAGAGAAGCGTTTAGATGTATGTAAGCATCAGGGTTTTTCAACTCTTGTACCCTTTTAACTTTCACTTCCAGGGAGAATTGTCGGGTCCTTTCTGGGATGGTGACTTCCTCTTTAACCTGAATTTCAACTGCATAAGGTAGCAATTGAGCTGACCTAAATGCTTTTTCTGGATCATCAAAGCCCATGGGATTATCCGCTAATCGGGACCAAGCTTTGAAGTTTATTAGGTCCAAACTAATGGCAAAGCGATTGAGAATGTCACTGCCTAAGTAAAAGGCGGCAGTGACGTCTCGCACGACCCAACAATTATGGACTATGCTCTTGTTGCCAATGGAGATTTTGAGCATACACCTGCTTGGCAGGAGATGTTTGGAATTAAGTGCTTCCAGGTCCATTTCCCATTTGTCTATCAGTTTGAAGGTGGGAATGGCTGGATCTTTTGGGAGTTGGCGAAACATGGCTTCGCTGATGAAGCTCTTACCGTTGTTCACACACACTCGAGCGAGAACAGAGTCCTTCCCATCATTTAATTGGACAGGGATGAACAACTGCTCTCCAATTTGCTGAATATCAGCCAGGCTCTGAGCTGATTTCACATCTTTCTGGACTATAGGAGTGGGAGTTTCTGATTGTGGATTAGTATAGAATTTCAGAGTGTTTCCTTCCAGCGTGGAATACCACCTTAAACTGGAAGGAAGGTTGATTTTCAGAAATAGAGAGGACCCCCCATCACCAGTCTGTTGTCCTACTGCTATTACTGTCACGTCTGGAATCTGGTTGTTCTGGAAGTGAAATTCTACTTGGTCAGATTTTTGTTCAACCATGTGGCAGGTGCCATTTAAACTAACATGGTTAACGCTCTGTTTTAATTTTATTGGTCGGCTAGTCTGGGTCCAGAGGACCTTGTTTACGCAATCTATTAGGGGTGACAACCTTCTCAGGAGGTCATTCCCTAGTAAACAAGGGGTGCCCTCTGGGGTCACAACTATGACCGGGTGTTTCAACTTGTGTCGCCCAATTTTAATGTCCAAATCTGCCGTCCCCTCGACGGGAATTTTCTTCCCGTCAAAGTTCTGGAGTTGCCCAGGAAGAGAGGTGAGAGGAATTTGGTAATTCTCTCCCCTTCCTGCATTCAGTTCGTCAAAGGCCCTTCTGGACAGAAGGGTGGCTTGAGATCCAGTGTCCACCAGTGCCAAAATTGTACCCTGCCCCTGTACTTGTACCGGGGCATAATATCTTCCCTCCTTCTCCTCAAGGGGGCACAGATAATGTACATTTTTGGACAACTGGTGGGCTAATTTTCTGGTTCTGGACATCGCGAGAGAAGAATTTTGGGCAGAATTCTGTGGAGAGCCTTGGGAATCTGAAAGAAAAATTTGGCAACTGGAGATCAGAGCCATTGTGGGTTCCCCTGGTTCCGGTTCTGGGCCGCCCCCCCCTTTTTGGAGGCAGTCACCAGGATGGCGGTAGCTCAGTCTCCACATCTCCCCAGTCTGGATTTGCATCCCTAGGGACCCATCTTTCTTTGGGAGGAGTTGCCCCATCTCTGAAGGAGAAGATCCTTTTCCCAGGATCCTCTGAGGATCCCTCTCCCTCAAATTGGAAGACCTGTACCTCCTCCTCAAACTGAGTCTGTTTGGGTCTTTTGTTTCTCCTACCCCCCCTCTGCTCCTTAGGAGGCAGACTTTCAGGGGCAAGAGATTTTGTTTCCGGTTCCTGGGTTTCCAGGGGCTGTTTACAAGTGAGGAAGGAAGCTTCCTCCAAGGCTTTACACCCCCCTTCCCTTTGTGCCTCCTCCCTGGGAACCGGTGAGTTATCGGGGTGCTGCCCCCGTCATTGTTCTGGGGCACCAAGTCCAGAGTTGGGTGCGTTCTGCGCCGGCACGCCCATCTGAGGGTTCTGCTGAGCCCTCAGTATGTGACCCAGATCCCGCGCCATGTTTTGAACCTGGCGCTCTAACTGGGAAACCCGCTCAGGCTGATACGGGGCCCTGTTTTCTCCCCTGGGCTGATCCCAGGAAGGGTAGCTGTCCCTCCTCTGGTAATACCCCGGGTTGGGAAGATTTGGGTACCCCTCCACCCTTGGCCTCCCCTCTCCCGGATTCAGTGGTCTGGGCTCAGGGAATTGGGGAAAGAAGGATGGATGGTTTTGGGGCTGAAAGTCGGGTGGATATCTGGGGAAAAAGTTCTGCCCAGGATTTGGAGAGTTTCTGCCCTCCGGTGGGAAGTTAGGAGGGAAGTTCCCTGGGTTAGGTGCTTGGCTGGATCCCCCCCTTTGGGCTGGAGGAGTCCACACATAACCCAGGATGGGTCTGTTTCCCTTGTAACGGGGACTTACATAATCAGGAGAGCGAGGGACCCCATTTGTGGGGCTGCCTCCCTGGCTCCCTGTCTGTGACTGGCCCGAGGACCTTCTGGGCCTAGCATTATTAGGTGCAGGTAGGTTTTTAGGCCCCCCCATCTCCAAATCTAAAACGGGGGTGACCTTTACCTCTGCCACCTTGGCAGCAGCAGGGGTGCTGTTGGCTTTGGGGTTTTTCTGGGCATTACTTTTGCTATCTATCGGTTTCTGCACCTCATAGATCCGGGTAGCCTGTTCAATGACCCAGTCTAAAGATCTTTTCTCGTGAAAATCCCTCACGAGCTGGGTCATGATATATTTGGGCAAGGCATGGAAAAACGTATTTATAAATTCTCTGCTATCCGTGCGCACCCTTCTTGTGGTCTGTGCAAAAGCACGCTTTAACTCCTGCACAAATTCTTGTGGGGCCTGATCCTCCCCACATTGCAAATTGTAGGCTGCCTTGCGAGCCTCTTGAGGATTTCTGTGAACAGAAAAATGTTTCAAGATGGCCGCCTTATAGGTGGACCATCTTAAATGATTTTGGTCCTCCAGCCCCGCAAAGAAACTGGGGTATTCCGGGGAGAAGGTCCACTTTACATATTGAATACAGCTTTGGCTGTCCTTCAAATGGAAAGTCTCCATCATTTGTTCAAACAACTCTAAGTGCTCCCAAACAGAATACTTAGCGTTCTTATGGTAAGGCGTGATGACGCTCCTGATCGCCTTAATCTGCTTTAAGGGGTCCTTAAGCAAGGCCCTTTTTGCCTTATTGGCCTTTTTGGTTCGGGTAACCCTTGTCCATTCGTCCTCGGACTCAGAGGCACTGCTCCCAGAGGTTCCCGTCTGTTCTTCCAGGTTTTTCCGGATTCTGCGAGCCTGGGAATGGCTGGCAGAATGTGGGGACCTGGTCTCCTGTGTCCTGCGCAGTTCAGAGGAGTCTTCAGATTCCTCCTTGCTGCCAGGATTTGATGGGTACCCCCTCCACTGACCTAACTGGGCAGAGGTTTTCAGGATGCCCTTAATGGGCCTACTCTCCTGGGGTTCCCCATTGAACTGTACTGTACTTGGGTGCCCATACCCGGATGCCCACCCCTCCATTCCTGAGTGGTACTGGCCTACGAGCCCCATACTCTTAGCTGGATAGTAATCTGCCATCCCTGTGGCCCTGTGCTCATGTGCGCCAGGGGACATGGGGGTGGTAGAGTCCAGGGACTGGGGGAGATGAAGGCCCCTGATGTTAGGGCTCCTGCGGTTATGGTCAGGAGTCTCTCTTTCCCAGCGGACCTCATCTCTATCCGCCCCTGCTCCCTGTTGCAATGCAAGAGCCTGCATTTGTGCTTTCAGTTCCTCAGTCAAGGCCTTACTAGACTCTATCAGTCTCTCCTGCATCGCTACCTGTTGTTGGAGCCTATCATTGTGTTGACAGAGGGCCTCATTTTCCCTCTGTGCTTCCTGGTTGGTCCTGGAGAACTGGGCCAGTCTTTGCTGCAGGAGGTTTACCTCCTGAGTCCCATCCCTACCGGCCTGCTCCTTTCTTGCCAGAGCATCTTCCACCCTTCTGGTGTGCTCTACCAAGTTCTGGTTTTCTTTTTGGAGATCACCCAGCCCCTGGAGGGCCAGGTGATTTTCTTCAATTTCCTTTTTTAAGTGGCAGACTTCCTGGCCTAAAGTGTCTCTTTCCTGACTGAGAGCCTGCATCTGTACTGCCAGGTCGTCCCTCTGCCTTTGAAGGGCACCAGCTTTCCGGCGCTCTTCATCAAACTCTGCCTGGGTATCCAGGTCTTTCAGAATCAGTTTATTGCTTTCTGCCTTTTCCCTATCTAGGTGGCCTTGCAGGGTGACTACCTGCTCAGCACATACCCTGTTGAAGTCCAGTTGTTGCTCCAGCTTTTTCTGGCTTTGCAGTAGGGAGTCCAAACCTTCTTGGTGTTCCTTCTGCAAGGCCCGAAATCTGGTATCCTGTTCTGACTTTTCCTTTTGCAGCACATCCATATCCTCCTTTATTTTAGTGATGTACTGTCTGGTCTCATTTTCTGACTCCTGGCTTCTGTGCAGCCTTTGCTCAGAAGAGTCCAGATCAGATTGGGCCTTCTCTAACGCCATCTGTTGCCTTTTTGCCAGATCATGGCCTTCAGCACATTTATTCTGTATGGCTCCCATATATAAATATAAATATGCCGCTATCCTAACAATCTTGTCGTGTTCATCTTTGGCCTTAGGAGCCATATATAGTTCACTCAGGGCCACATGTAATGGACCCTGATCTCTCCATAGGTCTGACCCTGTTTCAGTGACCTGTCGCGTGATGGCCTGCAACCAGGCATCCTGGCCCTGCTCAGCCCATTCACCTCTCACAAATAGTTTATGTAAGAAGTGCTCTCTGGCTATTTTCATATCTACCAAGGTCGTCATTCTAGAGATTGGTCTCTGTCCTGACTGACAGAAGTTTGTATTTTATTTTTGCAGAACAGAACTTTTCTTGGAGTGTCCCTTTTGAGGAATGCTTCACAGCGTAATGCAGCGTGGTGATCCGACTGGATGTATGTATCCCGTCAGTTAGCACACTGTATTAAGCTGCACAAGTGGTATTCTAACCCAGACGTCCGGCACGAGCCCCCAATTTGTAAGAGGATTCAATTCAACACTACAGCTAAGTCAACGCCTAGTCTATAATACTGAATGAAAACCCTTATTGATATATCTTTATGTCCAGTTCATGCGTTCTGGATGACTACCCCTATATAACACCCCTCTGTTGGAATCCCCCTGACCCCACTGAGCCAAGAAGTAGTTCTGTTTTGCAAGTTAAAAGGTTTATTTGAGACTTTAAACAATATAGATATATATATCACACTTTATAATAAATTAATAATTGAATATCACACTTAATCTGATATGATAAAGATTAACAACGGAGAATCTGGCACTAGCACACTTCTTTATAATCACTAAGGAGTTGACATGAAATGGATAAGGTAGCACACTGGTAAATAGGAACAAAAGAAGAAGGTGGTACAGAATGCTTTATGTAAGCTCAGGTGGATGCAATATTCAATGAATGCAGTACAGAAAATACTCAATATGATTTCAACAAAACAATGTAATCACTTTTCTCTGGCAATTCACCCCCCCTTTTATGCAATGCAAGGAAATGGAAGGAAAAGCACACAGTTCTCAGAAATGCAATCAAATGTGATTCAGTTCACCCCAGCAAGCTTAGACAACAGAAGTTTAAAACACAACCCAAAATGCTTCTATATGTGCTGGCAATGGAGTGAAAAATATGCTAAAATGCTTTTAATTCCCTGTAGAGGTTCAGGGTGAGTGGTATCTAGTTAATATTAGTCCAGGCTTACTCTTGCAATGATTCAGGAATGATTAGCAGGTTAAACGAATTTCTGGCAAATGGAAGGCAAGCAGCAGCAGATTTTTTTACACGTGAGAAATTTGCAAATCGTGGTAAAATTCGCGAATGCGTGTTCCGCGATTGCGTAAAACTATAAGGGGTAGGAATGTGGTTCTTGGTGCGATTAAAAGCTAAGATTCTAAGCTTTCAGATGAAAGTTACTGCAAGTCTCTAGCCCAAACGGTTACAGAGTTATGACCGATTTAGTAGAGGTTGTTTTTAGTTTTGCACATTTTAAACGCAACACTTTTTCAGCTTTAAAAATGATGGCAGAATAACACAGTTTCTAAGCTGCAGTTCTACTTAGATTAACAATGGATTGAATTATATGATTTTAACTAAGAGACGTGTTCTGAGTTTTGCCGAGTACTCACAAGAGATTTTGAACCGGAAAGCGACTTGGTCACGGACTTCAGTCTGGTCAGGTCTTCCCGAGTTCCGCTCACAGCGCCTGGCCTCTGGAACTGCTCACAGCATCGGGGTCAGCACTCTCCCTCTCTGGGTACAGCACTGCCTCTGGATTCTGGAGATTGAGGGATTTGAAGTCTCTGTTTATCTTGGAGTCCAAGTGTTGGCTCTTTGAAGGTTGATGGAGGTAAGTATGGATTTTTCCGGCAGAGCTTCCAGCTGCAGATGGAAATGAAGCTCTCCACCTAAGTTTCAGTGGTCCATTTATATGTTCTGCAAGTGGGTGTGTGTGTTGGTCATAACTAAACTTGCCCCTCTCACTTGTCATTGGTCCAGCTTTCATTTCTCCCCTGATTGGGGGAGCTAAATTGTGTCAGAGTGATGTCATTTTATGGCTTGCAGAGAGGACACTCCCCTGTCAAATTGCACACATTCTATATTTGATAACAAAAGACATATTTGCACAGGTACACATTTGTTTAAAATGACATACACACATGAGGCATTACTGATGTTAGCCCCTGTTCTGACTCTGGCGTTTCTAGGAGCTTGCATCCAGAAATGGCAATATTTTGCGCGTTTTAATGTGCTAAACAACATTGGATCTTCATTAAATTTTATACAACTGTTCCTCACATATCTACCCACATACCAATGCATTTTCGTTTGTCTAGCTGAAACAGGGAGTCTGTAATAGTAATAAACAGCAAGGTTTTGTCCCAGAATATCCCACAATTTGGAGTTTGGGCTTGAATTAAAGGTACATTTTTTTTAATTAAGTCTCTCAAAGTTATACATTTCTGTCATTTGATTACAAAGAGTTATCAGTGTTTTTGTAAAATATATATTTTACTTTCAATTCAGTCCTCAGAGTGTTGGAGTCCGCCTCCAAGACTTGGGTGGGTCAGTCACATGCATCCTCTGGCAGGCAGGCCTTTGTTGACAGCAAACATTCAGAATTAACATATTCCTTTCAGAGGAAAGGGTCCTTTGTGTGGTGTCCTGCAAGCTCAGATCAGGAGGCCAGGGAGCCACTTTGCATTTAATTAACAGAACCCTGTTATTTCCTGGCTTCTTGTGTTGAGTTCTGAAGTGTCAAGAGTTCTCAGGACAGGCAACCCCTTTGAACTTTTAATGACATGGGACCCCTTTCTTTGCACTTAGACAGTTTTGCAAGACAGCTCTCCTGTCAGAGTTTAGACCGCTAGCGCCACCATCAGGATTTTGTGGTTACTGCATCCATCCTTGGGATTTTTTTTTAGATTGATCATTTCAGCAAGTGATATTACATGGAGTATATTGTCCATGTTCAGGACATGGCATTGGTATGTTTCTGAAGTAAAGTAATTCTGTGCCCATGATTTTGCCATATTTGACATTCAAGGAAAAATGAATTCCCAACAGTTATGGGTTTACTTTTGGCAACCAGCATTGCCTCTCTGAGCTCACAACATAGGCGAAATGGGATTTTCCTGTGCATTTTCTGTGGAGCTCTGGCCATTATGATGTTTTCAATGCCAGTAATGCACAGTTTTGAGGTAGGGCTCGGATGCATGGCTAAAAACATCCCACACTGGGAAAGTGAAAAGTGTGGGGCGCATACCTGGTCAAGATACAAAATGTTAAATGCTATGTTATGGTGCTATTTCTTGTACAGGTAAGACCCTGCCCACTGAGATCCGAGATGGGGAGCCTTTGATCATCTGCCTTGTCTGGACCTTAGACACTTGGCCTGAAATACCTCTGCACCCGGAAGCTACGATATCAACCAACAATGCCATAGTCATTGCAGCTGCAATTGCCGAGGCTGTTAGAGTAATTATGGAGCGGTAATCCCAGTCCCATTTGGTTACTGAACATGAGATTTCCCCCCGATTAGGACTCTTATCAGGTGATAATCCTGTCCCTAAAGAAGAGGAGGGATATGAACTATGGTCTGATCAAGAGAATAGACGACAAGTAATAAAGGCATTGAGAGGGCCGGCATTGCAGATTGTACAGTCCCTTCGAGCATTGAGTCCTGATCCGATGTACCAGCAAGTGATGGGCGTACTGGAGGGAGCTTTTGGCACTACTGAGGCAGGTGAGGACCTAATAATGAGGTTTCATGCCATCTCTCTGAAACTGAGAGAGAAGTTGTCTGATTACCCAGTGAGGATTGAACAAAGTTTACACCTGGCCCACCATAGAGGAGGAGTAGAGACTTCCCCATTGAACCAGTGTTGATTGAACCAACTACTTAGAGGGGCCAAGGAAGCCGCTATACCCATACTGCAACTGAGGCTCTGGGAGAAACTGGATACACCTCCATCCTATGAAGAGCTACTAAGGTCCATTAAGGCCCTGGAAGAAGAAACAGGCAATGTCAATGTGCAGAACCACCCAGTACAAGATAGGATCCCAACGCCCAACCATACCAGTTCTCAGCAGAAGCAGATTGAGGAGCTGCAACAGCTAGTCAGGAAACTACAGACCCAGCTGTTGATCAGGGAAAGCCTGAGTGCAAATCCAAATTGTGGCAGAGACGGTTTCCCATTATCCTGACAAAAAGAGCACCATGTTTCTTGACAAGCACAAGAGCCCTGGGGATATTTCCCCCAGTCCTCTGCACCGTTACCACCTTGGAGATTTTACCATCGATGTGGGGATGATAACCACTCAACACGACTGTGTGACTGAGACCCCGATTATGCCTGAGTAGCTGCTCGTTTTAAGACCTTTAAACCCACTCAAGCTTGGGCATTGTCGGAAAATGCACACAAGGTTGTAGTGGAGGAGCAACTAGAATCTCGACTACAGGAGTGAGCTCCACGGAAACTAACACCAGCAGACTAACAGACTACAGACTCAAGCCCGTCTCCACCATGGCATTCCAGCTGGCCTCATTGGGCCCATCATGACCATCCCAGTGTATCTTGCCGGTTGAAGGACCACAGCATTACTGGAAAGTGGCTCCCAAGTCACCATCATGTATGAGCTCTACTATCACCAACATATGTCGCATCTGCCATTAGAACCGCTGGAGAGGTGAAATCTGTTGGGAGTGGGAGATGCTGCCTGCCGATACCTGGGATATACCTGTGTGAAAATTCATTTAAATCAAAAAGTGGCCAGAGTGAACACCACCATAACCAACGTGGTGTTGTTGTGCACCCTGAAGAACCCAAATCCAGAGGTGCCCCTAATCATGGGCACCAAATCAGCCCTTTTCGGTACGCTTACCAAGATCTGTATGGAGATGGCAGGTCCACAGTTTGCACAATCTTTGAATGGCTTGCCAACAGACCTACCTCAAGAAAGGCATAGAGAAGGCGGATCAACCTGACGGACCAGTGGGAGACGTGATAACCACCAATCACGGTCAAGCTGACATACCACCTGGCCAGACAGTGATGGTGCCTGGTCATGTGTGCCTCCAAGCACATAACCGCTAGAGGAGGTTGGTGATGGAGGCTCCAGAGTGTGAAGTAGTGCCTGGAGGTCTGATGGTGCAACGCACTCTAATCAGTGACAATAGCCAATGAGTGAAAAACATCACCTACCCGGAGGTCTGACGATTGCACAGTTTTACCTTGGTTACTCAGTGGCCCAGAGTGATGATACCAGAAGCGTATATCCTCCATTGGATGTTCCAAAGATAAACCTTGGGGAGTCAGCATTGTCAGAACGTGAGAAAGATCTTCTACAAGACCAGCTGTCCATGCAGGCAGATGTTTTTTTCCACCAGTGACTGGGACTTGGGTGAAGCCAAGGGAGTGAGGCATCACATCCGGTTAAATGATGTCACCCCATTCCAAGAGAGGTCACGGAGACTAGCACCTGCTGATATGGGGTATGTTCTGCGACATCTGGAGGAATTGCTGCATGCAGGTATCATTCAGGAATCCAGAAGCCCTTATGCTTCACCCATCGTAGTGGCTCAAAAGAAGATCAATGATGTGCGGCTGTGCATTGAATACAGGTGCCTAAACAGCAGAATGGTTCCCAACCAATACACCACACCCAAGTGAATGAGGCTCTTGGCTGCAAATGGTTTTCAGTCTTAGATCTATGGAGTGCATACTACCAAATTCCCATGTTGCCCAACGGCAAAGAGAAGACTACATTCATCTGCCCCTTGGGAATTTACCTGTTCATTCGAATGCCACAGGGGATATCAGGAGCACCTGCCACATTTCAACGATTGCTGGAAAGAACTGTGGGTGACAAGAGTTTACTAGAGGCTCTGGTCTATCTGGATGACGCGATCGTTTTTGGGGAGATCCTGGAAGAACATCACCAAAGATTACTAAAGGTATTGAATCGACTCCAGCACAGCAGCAAGTGCTGAAGGTGTCCTTGGAAACGTGCCAGTTTTGTCAAACCAGTGTGAAGTATATTGGCTACGTGGTGTCCGCCAAAGGAATAAGTGTGGATTCCGCCAAGATGGAAGCTCTCAAAACATGGCCCCGACCACAGAATCTACGGGAGATGAGTAGTTTCCTAAGGTTCTGCAAATATTATAGAAGGTTCATGACCAAGGGCTATCGACAGAAGACTGCGACTAGCATTGGAACTCATTCCAAGGCCTTGTACCATCCCAAGGAATTTTGGTCTACGATGAAGCGATGAATGTGAGCAAGCCTTTGCCTGGGCTAAGAAAATCTCTCTCAGAAGCGCCTCCCCTGCCTTATGTCGATCCACAACTGCCTTATACCCTACATGTAGATTCCAGCTACAATGGGTAGGGTGCAGTACTATATCAAGAACAGCAGGGCGTTGTCAGACTTGTGGCCTTTGCCAGTCGTCGATTGAGCCCCTCCGAGATGCGCTACCCTACACACAGGTTAGAATTCTTGGCCCTAAAGTGGGTGGTGGCTGAAAAACTGAACGACTATCTCAACTGAGCCACTTTCACGGTGAGAATAGACAACAATCCACTGACCTACATCCTTAAGTCTGCCAAGTTGGATGCTACTGGACGTCGCTGGTTAGCGGCTTTGTCAATTTACAACTTTCAATTGGAGTATTGCCCTGGAATCAATCATATCGACGCTGATGCCCTGTCCAGAAGACCCCACGCCGAAGACAGCTCAGAGTCTATCCACATCGAGATGGCTTCTGTGGCAACGATGAAAGCTATTTGTGGGAATGAAACCTTCCAGCAAACAGAGCCAGCACATCTTATCGGCTGTCTTGGAGGAACAGTTAAGGAGTTCCGGTGAGATATTGCGATGCAACCAGTCTAATGTCTCCAAAACTGCCAGACATGAGCCATGCTGAATTCAGACAAACGCAGTTGAAAGACTTAGAACTACGCAAAGTGCTTCACACTGAAGTAAATTATGCTGAGGGGCCACCAGAGAGTAGAACCCTGATCAATCAACAGATCTACCGCAAAGAATGGAAATCTTTAGTGCTGCACCCTCCATGATCAACATGGGCACCTGGGAAGTGAACGAACACTGGAGTTAGTACGAAGTCGATTTTACTGGCCTCGATTGGGCCCGGAAGTAGAATATTATTGCCACACCTGTGCCAGATGCATCACCCAGAAAATGCTCATCCTTCCAGCCGCAGCACTTCAACACTTATAGAGCTATGGACACATGGATTTAGTCTGTGTCGACTTCCTGAGCCTTGAACTAAACAACAGTGGAACTCAGAACATTTTGGTGGCGACCGATCATTTTACCCAGTATGCGCAAGCATATCCAACTAAAGATCAGAAGGCTACCACAATAGCCAAAGTACTTTGGGACAAATTCTTTGTACATTATGGCTGGTCCACACACCTACATTCTGATCAAGGGCGAGATTTTGAATCCATTCTCATCAAAGAATTTATGCATTTGATTGGGGTAACGAAAAGCCAGACATCCCCCTATCGCCAACAAGGAGATGCGCAAGCTGAACAATTCAATTGCACATTGTTGGGTATGCTGGGCATGCTGAGTGCCAAAGAGAAGCTCAAATGGACTCAGCATGTGTCAACGTTAGTTCACGCCTACAATTGTTCGAGGAATAACAGCACTGGGTTCACCCTGTAACAACTGATGCTTGGGAGAGATGCCAGGCTGCCCATAGACTTGTGTTTTGTGGTCTCTTCTGACGGAACTGGTGTGGAGAACTACCACAAATATGTGAAAGATCTTCAAGAACAATTGTCTCAAGCCTTCGAACTGCCGCAAGCCACTGCTGAACAGAATGCTCTGCAAAACAAGAAGAGATATGATGATGAAGTCAGATTCCATAATCTACAACCCGCTGAGTGACAGTTAACAGGGTTGTCTGTGTTCAGACTACGAAAGGAAGACACGTCGAGGGATGTGAAGACTCTCTACCAGAATCATCTCCTACCCATAGGGAATGACGTGGAAATGGATCCGGCTGTTGCAGAAGTTCCGCTTTCGTACGGTAAGAGGATAACCAGAAATCAACACCAGGAGTCATTCTCCGGAGGAACTCTTACACCGTGCTGAGCCAAGTACTGTACCGTCTGTAGTCTCCAGCTCAAGAGAAAAGGAAATAATGAGGGTGTAGAGCCTCCAAACTTGGAAGTGACCCAAAGGCTCTCAGAAATTCAGGCCAGTCAAGATGAGGAGGAAGGAGATGAAGATTCTGAACGCTTAAAGATAGCCTACTGGATTGAAAGTGAGGATACAACTCCGGGTCCTTCAGGACAGATAGGACAATCTGAGAACAGGTGAGAGGTGCTGTCTGTTGGGAACACTGACATTCTCTTCCCACTACTGGAGGAACATTTACAGAGGGCAGACTCTGTACCCACGGACATGCCTCCTGCATCAGTAGACCCCCCGGAATCAGCATCTTAAGATCAGGTGGTGAGAGTAAGAGATCTCCACGAAAAGTCAAACCTGTCAGAATATTGAGCTATGATGCTTTTGGGGAACAATATGAGACTACCAAATGGGGAATACCTGTACAGGTTTCCCTATGCGCAAAGCAAACGTCACCAACGCAAACTCCCACCACTCAGCCATGGTGGAACGTACCATTGGCATGGAATGATATGTTTCAGTTTTTGGTGTGCTGTACCGGTTTGAATAATATAAACCCTTAGGGACAAGAGTTTTGAAGGACAGGGAAGTGAGTGTAAACCGGTATTTAATTTTGAGGTTTGTCAAGGAATGGGTGTTTCCAGCATAGTTCAATGCTGGTGTATGTTATGGGGCCAGGTACACTAGGACAGTCATTTTATTGTTGTGAGTATCCTTACATGGTTTCTCCCCTTCCCGCATTTGGGGCTGTCATTTATGTTTATATATTGGTTTAACATGTTTGTTTTGGTGGTATATTTCACGCTTTTGTCAGGATTCCAGCACGATGGTGGATGTTGGTACACTCCACCAGCAGGGGGGGGCTGGGGTGTCTGTGAGGTGATTTCACCTGAGGTACTGACAAGAGTCCCCTGCATAGAAGCACAGTAGGGAAGGACCAAGAATGATAAAAGACTCCTCGAGTCATGCGAACGGGCGGCTCTCATCCCTGGGGAATCACACAGGGGGCCAAGCCCTCAGCCATGGAGGGACGTCACCTGAGGCGTTCGTTTTCTTGGACGGCATTCCTCTCTCCCCTACCCAGGATTGAGAAGGCGAGCTGGGTCGGGAGCCAAGGGAAGAATTTGGCTGGTGCTTCTCCCAAGTGCCGGCACAGCTCCATGAGGGACAGATTATAGCCTCTTCCTTCCCTTGTCGTGTGGCAGCTGTGAGGTAGGAGTGGGAAAGTGTGGGGGAGGAAAGGACATGATATATGGCATGCTGCTGTACTTTCGCTCATATGTTTTTTTACAAACAGGCTTGACTGGGTTGGGTGTTAGGAAAGATTGCCATTTATGTGTAATTTTCCCTCCAGTTGTGAACCCCAACACTTGTTGCTGTTGTCTGACAAGCGTAGCCTGACTTTTGCCAGTGAAGCACAGCCTTCTGCTGTACTCCGCTGGGCTTTCGCTCACTTTGTTATGGGGAAACTGACATGCCCATAAAGACAGTTAGTACTGGCAGACTTTGTTTCCTTTAGTCCTTTCCAATGTTGCAATTTCTTTGCAACATGTTACAAGTGCACAAAGTACCTTATTGTAGAGTGCGCTTTGGTCAACCTTCTGTTTCCAAAGTCCCTATGTTAGGGAGAATTCTCATTCTATGGCTAATTTCCCTTACCTATAGAGTCCCCCAGCAGCTTTGCTGGATTTGAAGGGTTTGTTTTTTTCTCCTGCTAAGAGTGTGACTCTTTTTTTCCCACTCTTAGGCATGTTTGCTATGTGTGTCCTAGGCTATTTTTTGTGTTTGATGTCTATGGGGTTATCTCACCCTCATAGAAACCATCTTTTAACATGTGTGTTACACAGCACCCTCGGTGCAGTAACACAGGGGTGTCGTAGCGACCCCCAAACATAGACTCCATACCCTGGGACTGACTACTGTCTCGCAGGGCATGTAAAGTCCCCATTGGCTTTACTAGTAAAAGGTTATGAACTAAACCAGTACAACCCATCTTACTATGGAGGTACTGGGAAGGGTTAATAGTTTTTCCCTGGTGTTCATTTTCGATAGGGTACCGTATAGTCCCTCTCTCAAAAGATTCTGGCTGGTGGCAGTGGTTACTAACGAAAATATTCGACTGCAAATATTTCCCTATGGGATTTTCCCATTGTTCGAGGCTACCACATTTTCTGACAGCCTCTTACATACCGCCGATTTATTTTATTATTAACTTTACTCTGGTAGGTTTTATTTGCCAGAACTTTGATATAAAATGTTTCTCGTGTCTTTCTGTAAACTCCTAACCCAGGTCGGGGATCCTTTGTTCGTCCTTTTGGCGGGCTTCTGCCCAGAAGCCCTCCTTTCGGCACCACTGAGTCTGGGGTGTGTCCATTGTGTGGGAGGGGGAGTAGGACCCCTGGACAGGGTTGCAGCAGGAACTCATGTCGCACTCTAACCTGATAGGCTGGAGGATCTCCTGCCAAGGTGACCACTCCACTGTGTGAGTGACAGCTAGGCTGTATGAATGGGGATCTTTTTGCATAAAAGCAGGGTCCTGAGGACTGCAAGAGCAAGACGTCGCCACTGGAACTACCAACCGAAGGGGAGAGAAGCCAAAGACATCTGCAACGACTGAACCACCGGTGAAGCCCTGCTGCAGCGTCTCACCACTTTTCTCCACACAACGAGAGGAGATCTTCATCTGAAAGAGCCTTCTTCCCTTCAGCTGGTGGGGCCAACCAGTTTGCCAATCGCCTTCTCGGACCTGCCTGTGCCCAGCACTTGAAGGCCAGATAGCCAGGCAGCCATCCACCCGGACCGCGATTTAAAGGAGCGTACCTTTTATTCATTGGGCAACACCGTGGCTGGTTTCATCCCTGGGTAGTGCAGTAATTTGAATCTTCCTACACGACGAGAGCCTCTCTTCCTCTGCTGGATATCCCGAGCTGCAGGAACTACCAGGAACACCGCCACCGCAGGAGCCTCTTCTTCATTCTAAGGTACTTTGTTCAGCCAGGCCTCCCTTTTCGTGTGGTAGCGCTAAAGGTGTTTTAAATCCTTTACCTACCTGTTGGGTTGGCCGCCCCTATCCTCTAACATTGACTATCACCTCCTGCATCCACCTTTTCAAAATCGTTAACCAAAGACTTGACTGCAGCTACAAGAACATTTTGCTCCTAAACTCTTTTGTCCTGTACCACTGACTCTGGCACAGGCCTATTGACTCTGGCTAAGTTTGTTAGATCTGCCCTCTCTAGATTGCTTCTCAACTAGAACTGTGTTGGTGCACCTACTTCTTATAACCACCTTTTCCTTCCCACTTTTAAAACTTGTGAAGTGCCATTTTGCTCGGTTTTCATTTAAGTATTCTCAATGCTAAAGTACTATCTTGCCTAAACTTGTTCACAAACTTATGGGGAAGTGTTGCTAAGGTGCCTAAGAAGATATTCCTGTATAACCTGTGCTTTCCCTCCCTTGTGAGAAATTGCTAGAGTGCCATTTGTGTTTGGTTTTCACTGTGCCGTTTTGCTCAGTTTTCACTCTTGCTCAAACTTGTCTACAATTTAACTAGGGAGTTGTTTATACTTTTCTTGACTGATTTTAACTTGCTTTATTAACTGTAATTAATGCGTTGAAGTAGAAGTTTGTAAAATAAATATATATATTCTTTTTAATACCAAGCTTTGGTCAGTGTTTCCTTGTATCACAGTACTGGAACCCTATTGTGTAAACCCTGAATACTGCTCATCTCCCTCTTGAGATAAGTGTGACTGCTCAGCCACAGCTACCAATTAAATCTTTGTGGAACAGACTGATACCAAAGAGGATTTATTGCTCATAACTGTAGTCTTAATCTTTTGTAGTGCTCCCCAAGGGAACTGCAAAGGATTCTGCCTAACACCCTAGACACCCTCAAAGGATTTTTTGGTAGAAGTAGAGATGTGCCTTGGACAGACCTAGTGGCAGGTGTATTTTTCATAAATATTTAACCCTTTCTTTTGGTCCATTTTGTTTTTACCTTGTTTGGTCCTGGACAGTGGCTTGGCTCCAAAATGGCCTTCCACGAGGTCCTTTGTTCTGTCCTTTGGCCATATTGTCCCTTTGCCTTCCCCACCGTGAGCAGACCCGGGTCAGTCCTTATTTGGTCATGCATTCTCCCATGAAACACCAATTTTTCCCTGGCTTCTGCATGCCTTTTGGTTGTGCCTCCAGGATGTTGGCTGGACTGTCTAGTTCCAATACACATCCTGAGTGGCAGAGAGTCTGGTGTGCTGGGAATGACTGGGACGACCGTGGTCCATGATTGGTCCACGTCTGGTGTGCTTGTATGTGAGCAGATCTCCCATTGGGTCATCTTTGTTTTGGCGCAAAGGAGATTCTGGATAAGAGAAGGCTCCAAACACTCATAGAAAGTCAATCTCTTGAGTTCGCACTGAACCTAGGATAGGATCCAAGCATCCTGAAACCAAGAAGCCGAGACGAGGAACCGCTAGTGACCCGCTGGAAGGTTTTGCACCCTGAGCCCGCTGTTGTCCAGTAGGACCCCTCTGCATCTGATCAAACTTAGAAGGTCTACAAAGGCGCTTTGACCCATTTGAATAGTGGAAACAACTACTCACAGCACCTCCACCTTAACCTGCAAACGAGCCTTCTCGAAAGTGTTCCTGGGCCAACCAACAACCTGACTAGCTTGCGCAGGACCTTTGCTGTGGAACCGCCACTGTTTCAAGTTGACACTTGAAACTTGGTAGACCCTAAGTACTCGATGCCAGGCACTCACCTGTTGGGTTTCTTATACCTAGGTGCTCTAGATCTGGAATTAGGAGAGTACGCCTGAACCAGAGTGCACACGGTCACTGTGTTGCCCAGCCGTGGTGACGAACTTCACAGGTGCATTAATAATGTGCACCTCTGTGCCCTGAAACCTGCTGCAGTGAACTGGCCTGACCTCTTCATCAGGAGTGGAGAAATCGCCACTGACCTGCCACAGAATCAGCGCTGTAGCTCAGCCGCTGAAAGCCGCAGACATGCACAATTGCCGCATTTGGACCTGCAACCAAAGTGGACTCGACTGCCGAAGTTTGGCCCTGAGAGCGCCAGGGGTCGATGAGTACTTGCAACCTTACCGGTCCCCCCTAGCACATCCATCCATTTTTACGCATGAGTGTCCCCTGAGGGCCATTCAACTTTCCACAGGTAGCCTGTGCTACCGTCCTATTCTCAACTCTTGCAACCTGTTCTGCCCTCTTGGGGAGACCCTCCTCGAATAGTGGGAACTTATTCTTCACTGCCTCACCCGTCTTCCTGAGCTGCTACAGCCCCTGCAAGAGACCCCGTTTTTGACCAACTGCATGATTGCGTGCTTTGTGATCCTGGAAATGCATTGGAGGGACAGGGCCTCCCTGTCCTTATCCTGTAGTCCTTTTTCATTTGTGTTCTGTATTGTTGTCTGCACAGGAGTCCATGTGGGACTCCTGGCAGTGCAGCTCTTCCTGTTTTTGGTTTGGTGTACAGACCCATTGGATACCCTTATGGCACCCATGGGTGGGGGTACAACCCTGTGCCCCTAGTGTATGTTTTTGGGCACCTGTGTGTGGCCCAAGGAGCAGGGAATGGGCTAGCGGCAGCTCCATGCTGAATTTGACAGGTGCTCTGAGTATCCTCCTTTTTGGGATACCCAGGCCCTGCTATTGGAATCAGTTGATTCCTGATAGGATACAAGATGGCCCATGTGACCTCTTGCTTTCTATTTCCTGTTACATTGTTTTACCAAAGTCCTGGGAAGCCCTGACTCTGTCCCTTCCCCCTGACTGGCTGCTGGGGGGAAGTTCCATATATGGTGTTGTTGTGAAGTCCAGGCCAGACTGGCTGGTGCCTTCCCAGTGACTGTATGTTGTGGGTACATCCTGTGGGTGGGACCTGGGTGAATGGAGTGTGTGATCAATATGCACTTCTTGTTGTGGATGTCTGGTTTCTGGTGTTTGACACAATGGGCCTCATTATAACCCTGGTGCTCCCGTAATGAAGGGTGCCGGTATGGGACCGGCACCCTTCATTACGGAAGCGCTGATTACGAGGTTCCCTTTGCGGGACCCGCTAAGGATGCCTTGTACAACCAGGCGTCCTTAGCGGGTCCCACGAGGGGAAGAGGGAGTTAATAACGGGCCGTTATTAACGGCGCCGTAATTAGCTCCCTCCCCATTCCCATTGAGCCCTACGGGGGCTCCCCATTCCCATTGAGCCCTATGGAGGCTCAAATGGGAATGGGTTCCTGCAATGAGGAATTACCCGGGTCCTCCCATGTCGGAATGACCCAGTAATTCCTCTTTGCAGGAACCCGGTATTGGAGCCCGGTATGGAGGCAGCGATGGCGCTAATAGCACCAAGGCTACGTCCATACTCGTAAGGAGGCCCAATGACTGAGACAGCGCTGCCCGAAACTGGTATGATTGCAGTGTGTAGTGTTGAATGGCTGGGTACTTGTCGCAATACACATTCCTTGTTGTGAGTGTCTGAGAGGGAGGAGATTGGCCTGAATGCACTTTATGCCTGATTGGCTGACTGACTGCTAAATGCCCTTCTGAGTAATTGGTTGCCTAAGTGTGACCCAGCAGAATGAATAGGAGATTAACCAGTATATCTGGGGGCCTCTCACTGCTCGAAATCGTTCAGAAGCTGAAGTTGAAACTGATGCTTAATCTCGAAGCCGAGCCTGAAGAAGAAGGTTGTCTCCCTTTGCTGAAATCAGAAAGCCGAAAGCTGTCGAGACTGATTCAAGAGAGTACCTGGTTAGGCACCCTCTTCCTGTACTCCGAGGGACCATCGAGTACTGCTAACTTTCGCCGAAACACCCTGGAAGTCAGACCCTCGAAAGGCTGCTGACCGGAGACTGGGACCACCGAGGAGAACTAAGATAAGCACCGGACATTCCGTCCACCGTCGTCAACCAGGGTTCACAGGGCTGCTGTAACCACTGGAGGCCCGTTGAAGCCGTGTTGCCTAGAAGAGGGGACCGCTTGATGTCGTGCCACCAACGACCGGAGCCGCACACTCCTTTGCCTAAGACTTTTGATTCACGGACGTGCTCGTCCGCACCGCCGCCCGCCTTATCACACCGGAGAAGGTTAGGCCGTCGATGCGCCGAGGAGCATCCCATGGGTGGGTTTCCTGCCACCCAACGACCATAGAGATGCCGGACGAATCGACGCCCTTGCTGGGCCACAGTTTTTCATAAACTCTTTGCGGTCCTGAACTATCAACATCGAGGTGCCCCACACGCCTCTTCCTTGCAGGACCTCTTTGCATCGTCGTCAATGAGCACCACTGGGACTGAAGCTGCCGCCTCGATGCCGAGTTCACTTTCTTCGAGGGATATCGACAATCCATGGCTCCTTCTTTAAAGAGAGCCGCTCAAGAAGGATCCTTCGACGACTCGTCGTCGAACTCTGCTATTCCAGGTACATTGGGGTGGTAGAAACATTATAGAAGGAAATATGACTCATATAACAATATATGGACTGGGCTTGTGATATATCTTTACTTTACAGGTTGCCCAGGTGGGGGGGATCTCCACACAGAATTGTGTCTAGTGGTAGGGGCCAGTATTCTGCCAATTGGTCTAACCTACTGCTTTCCTCCTACGTCTATTGTTGGTTACGTTTATTAAGTGATTTGTGTAACATTTAACCAGACTACAGTTGATGCACTTTAATGAAATCTGATAATATTTGTGGTACCACTTAGAACTGTATATATTTGCCATTGTAGATTTACTGAGTACAAAGTGGGTTATTGTGATTGTGTATATAACCTTGAACCTTAATTATATAAAGACTGTGTTTTAACTAATACAGTGTGAGGGTGCTTGGGGACTACACTGTACTTAAGAACCAGCCTCCATCACCCCCTTGCGCAGTTAGGCCTTGATTGCACGACCAGCGCTACCCTATAGAGACTCTTGGCTGGGGTCCTCTGTGCCTCTCTTCTGCCATATAGAGAGCAGAAGTACAGACCCCCCTCCATTCTTTACATGCAATTGCATCTGAAAGTGCATTTGAGCTTAAGGCTCCACTCTTCTTAGGGTTTGGACTGCCTCTCATATAGGGTTGATGAAGTGAAGGACTGCCTAAAGTATATTCACACTGTTTTCTCCCTTTCCCTTACAGGTTGTGGGCCCTTACTCTGTGCCGTTCCTTTAGGCCAACGGTAACTGTATATATGTTCTATAGTAGTGATTGTGTGTGTTTAAGTATTGCTACTGATCTTAGCTTGTGTTTGATTTAAAAGGCCTTTAATAAATATATATGTATTTTTGATATACACCTGACTGAGAGTAATTTGTAGTGTCCTTGTTGTGTTTGCTCATTGTGGGCTTTTGATTACCCTCACCCCTCCGGAGACCTAGTGTTGACTGCCGCCAGTGCTACCTTGATTGGTCTGGCTTGTCCAGAAGGTTTCCCTGTTCCAAGAATCAAGGCTGGCCTACTGAACCTCTGCCCACCATGTCAAAGTTCAGAAATCCATCTTAACAAATTGGTGTACAGCGGTATGACCTATCTTATATTAATGAAGCAGTTACAAACATAACCTTAAATGCTTCTAGCTCCAAAACATTGGGAATGCTATGTACTGAGAGAGGCTTGCCTGCTCAAGGTACAAAGAGTGAAATGATCCAAAGGATCATGGATTGGCAAGAGTTGCAAATCAATGTCATTACCACAAATGTAAGTGCAGGTGCTGGTGGCTCTGCTCTCACTGACAGATCTGGCAGATCTGTCACTGTACTCATCCATGGTACCCATGAAGACAGGGATGATGTGTTGTCCCAAGTTTCCTCTGCAAGCTCTGATGCTGAGGCCATGTTAGAATCCAAGAAGCAAGAGTTGCTGTTTAAGCAGAAGGAGCTTGAATTCAAAATGGCACAGCTGAAGGAAGAGCAGGTAGAAAAACAGAAGGCCAGGGATCACCAGTTGGAACTGGCCAAGCTTCAGGTTTCAAATGGCTCATCCAAGGGATCTGGACATGGGTCTGGGTCCTCTTCTCATCCAAGGTTTCCTATAGATCTGCTCAGTGTATATGACGAGAAGAATGACTTTAGAGACTGGTTGACTGCATTTGAGTATGCATGTGAAGTTCAAGGTTTTGAATGCTGACAGGATTGCATGGTTACTCAGCAGACTACCCCATTCTGGCTGCAGTGCTATTATGGTGATGTCAAAAGCTGAAAGAGTAGACTTTGCAAAATTGAAGCAGACTCTCATCTTAAAGTTTGGGAAGACTCCTGCCCAATACTTGAAGAGGTCTAGAGAATACAAGAAGAAAGAACGTAACACTGGGTGTCCTATGTTACTGATTCCTTGAAGAACTTGACTGGGTGGGTTGAAGGCTATAATGTCTCCACCTTTGAGGGTATGATTTCATTAGTCATGCTTGAACCTATGTTTGCATCTTGTTCCCCTGAGCCTAAGCAGCATTTGGCTAATTCAAAGGAGTTCGATCTTAAGAAGTTAGCCATGGCAGCAGATTTATGGGTGTCACACAGAGATTCCCATAAGGACAAGACTATTCCTGGCAAGCAGGAGGAGGGGATAAAGCCAAAGATAAAGAGGGTGGGGGATCTGATAAAACCTCCTCGCAAAAGGGCTACGAAAAGAAATGCAAGGGTAAGTCCCAAGAGAATGTACAGGGCAGTGGAAGTTATCCTTCCAAGCAGAACTCTGGTTATAGTAAGTCTCCCTATGTCCCAAGACCCAGTGACTCTTGTGTGGCTTGTGGAGCAAATGATCATGTGAAGGGGGACCCCAGATGTAAGGTCAAAACCTTGGCGGTCCACTGTGTGACTCTGGTCATCGCCTCCTATGACGAGGAAGAGATCACAGGGACATCCTTCTCCTCAGACTCCTTCCCCAGTGGGATAGAATCTGAGGTAGTCCTAGTTTCCCTGGGTTCCTCTGAGTCTAACATCTCAGAGGTTTATGCTAGCATTCCAGATAACACCAAACACTAATTTAAGGACATTGTGTGCTGATCCATGGGGTTGATACACCTGCCCTTAGGGATAGTGGGGCCAGCAGAACAGTAGTGGATTCTAACTTGGTAGACCCAGAGGAAATAGTTGATGGTCCCCCTCTCAAGTTCTCAGTAATGCCTGTAAATATTGCTATCAATGGTACTATGGTCAGGATTCCAGTGAGCATTCAGAGGCAGGTCCCAGGTAAGGTCGTCCTGTCAGGGAATGATCTCAGAGACTTAGGTCTTTTGGGTGAAACAGCAGAGACCCAAGGGTTTTGGTCCTCTGTTGGAAATATGTTTCCCACTTTCACAGCTGGTCCATCTAGTGAGTCCTAGTGACCAAACTAGTGCAGCAAAAGAGTAGACCAGCTACCATACTATTTTTATGTAAACCTTCTGGATGCCTTCACTCTGAAATTTTAGAGGAAACATGTACCGAACAAATAATCTGTTTTGGTTACCGTATTCCATGCTAGGCATCTGATAAGTTTATTTACGAGTTCCATTTGTTTACTCCTTTGTTGCATTTTTTATTCTTTATGATGTAATCCTTTGCACTTGGACAGTCCTAACTCACCAATGAGTTTGAAATTGGATGTTATGGATCGTGCTGTACCTAAATTCATGTTATTTGCTTATATCACTATATGTACAGAAGAAAAAATCTAAATCCCAGAAAAATGACTGCTAATATAATAAAGCAGCAATCTGAGTTACAAAACGAATGCTCTACAATTTATGTTTGGATTGATTCTGTAGTAAAATCTATTTTCTTCAGGGATACTTGGCTTACCTTTTGAAGCATACATATGTAATTCAATAAAATCTCAACAGGCACCAAAACAGGAATGCAATGCCTAAAAATGTATATGTGGTTGGAGCCCCCCTTTTGTTCTCTACAGCAGAGAGACCATGCACAATGTCACAAACAAGGGCTGTATTGGCCAAGTCCAATGCCAAGTCCAAGCCCAAGCCCAAGGGGAAACCCAAGGCTAAAGGAGTCAAAAAAGACTGAAGAGGAAAAGAGAATATCTCCCCTAACTCACCTAAAACTGAGGTGGAGGTAGTTGGTCAAATACCTGAACCTGACGAGGAAGAGGTGTTGCCTTAAATTCTCAGTCCACATAACCATCCTGAACTCCAGAGTTTGCTTGTAGAAGGTGGTCCTTATAGGGTTGAGTTCAGTAAGGGCCAACGTGAGTGCCCATCTTTGCAAGGCCTAGGGAGACAGGCATGCTCCCAGCTTGAGGGTGAACCTCCCGGGAACCACAGGATTTATTGGTAAGGTGGGCCCCTCTACAGTGTGCCCACAGAGTCTACAGAAGGAGGCCATAGGAGGTTGGTGATTCCCCTTGCTGTCAGAACCTTGCTCTTGCAGTTGGTGCATGAAGTACCCCTTGCTGGTCACCTTGGCATCAAGAGAACCAAGCAAAGGGTATCCATGCACTTCTACTGGCACTATATGGGGTTGCAAGTAGAAAGCCACTGCAGGAATTGTACCACATGCCAGTTATCTGGGAAAAGTGGCACACCAATCCAAGCTCCTTCAGTACCACTCTCAGTTGTGTGGGTACCATTTGAGAGGGAAGGGGTTATCATTTTTGGTCCTCTTGACAAACATCCTCAGGCAATAGGTTTTTCCTGGTGCTGGTCGACCATGCCACCAGGTATCCTGAGGCAATCCCATTGAAGACTGTGACTGCTGAAGGCACCAACCTTTATACATGTATCCCACTAATTATACACCCCATTAGGGAATAAGACCAAGAGATAACTTGCAAGGATAACAAAGCTTATATAAATCAATATGCAAGCAAAGGACTCTGCTGCATGAGCGCGCTCTGCCAAAATTTACACAGGCAGCACATTAGAAAGGGCATATGCATCATCAGTGACGATTTAGTATACGACAAAAGTCATGTTGCTGGTTGGTGGGGGACATATAGCCAGACCTGCTCCAAATGGTATGCCAAGCGCTAATTGGCCTCTGCTCCCCAGTCGATATTGGTACACGTGGGTCAGCTGGGCTCATCTCGTGGTGAAGGAAGGGTGAGGAAGGTGATACATTGTAACTAAGCTAAGCTAAACACCAAGAAGTGAAAATTCATTAGCAATAGCAGGCACATGAGTATAATATGAAGGGGTACTACACAAAAAAAAGAGAACAATATATGGACATGCTGCCCCATACATTCAAGGCTTCGTTGATACGGCAATCCTCGCACCCAAGTGTCTCCCCAAGAGTTTGATCTTTAGTCAACCTTCCTTGGTGCCTCATGATACAAACAAACGTGTGTTACTATTGGAAAGAAACATGGCTGCGCTGGCTTAGATCTCGGTGGTTAATGTGAAATGGTTGAGATGAGGGGGTTAGATGGTTATCAGCATGGAAGGGGTTGAGAGGTCGGGGCTGTGTGGGATGGAGGGCTCTGGCCGGGTGGGGGCAGGCATCAGGGGATGCGCTGGCAGTTTAGTGGAGACAGATGGGCACAGCGCCAGGGCCTGGTACTGTCTCACGCTCCATGCAGAGCACATTCTGAAGAAAGGATCCTAGGTTTTCGCAACATTGAAAGGACAGGAAACGGATGGACTTACGTGGGAACAAGACTTGTGCAGAGCTGGCCTACTGTGTTGATGGCTCCGTCCCTCTGTGTGAGAGGCTGAAAATGTGAGTGCTGCAACCTTTGGGAGTGGCAGTTTTTGCGGCCTAGTAAAAAATGTCATCAGGGCCTAATACAAAATGGAGTTATGTTATTCATCTTATGTTATTCATCTTATTCTCTTTGTTCGGGGGCTCGTTCCCATACTGCGGAGGTGGGGGATTCTCCCCACTTGGCTTTGATGATGTTTATTCTCCATAGCTGTGGCTAGGGGGGTGGGATAGGACCATCTCCCAACATTCCCCCCTTTCGTTACTCCTACAGTAATTAATACCCTCCCCCAGTATTTCTACGTTCATGAGCCCTTCTTTCTGCTTCCTCCCATGCAGGGCTACCTTTTATAGGCATCCATGCTCAGCACACACTTCTCAAACTCTCCCCACGTTGTGCATATTCTTCAGGCGTACAGGTCATATATATACATCCCACATCTCCTGCTAAGTCTATTCAAACTTCTTTGTAGTTTTTGAGGTCTGCTGGTTGCACAATAGTTGTGTGTCAATAAGTGTTTTCCATCATCCACAGTGTGGTATGTAGCTAAAATGCGATATTTTGGACCGTCACTCTGTCCTGTCTGTACGTGTGCTTACTGTGTGACATGAGCCACCTCTTTATTATTTCTATTTCCAATTGTCACCATCATCATTGCACTACTAGGTACTGCTTTTGCACAGCATCAGAGACCCAACTGGCATGAGCACTGGTGCTGAATGCAGTGTTGTGAGTGTGCAATAGCCCCTCCAGGAAGATGGGAGGTGCAGGTATGCCTTTTTACTGCAAACCCAGTAATAGTCCATTAGTGTTGCAGTACCTTTTCAAAGGTCTGAAATTATGATTGTTCTATTGCAGTATTTATTGGAGCCCATAGATATCTTTCCTTCGACATAGAAACACAGTTCATCATTTTCTTCTTGCTGTACCTTGATTGGTTTTTCAAGAGCGGTAACCCATGTTAGCTTTGTAATATGCTCTGTTCATACTTGTGCACACCTTTTTTCTACGAAGTCCACTTTTTTTCATCGGAAAGGTCATGTAGCCCCTCGGCTTTGCACATGAATGTCGGTTCTTGCCACTTATTCTCTACAAAATGTGTGCCGGCGATAGCCAGGAATGGTTCCTTGAAACATTTAGTGTCTTTTGATCCCATTTTGCATTTCCTGTCGACTGGTGGAAGAAATTTCATTTTAACTGCATGCCTGAAAGGTTCCCTTTATCCTACATAGTGAAAGGTGGATGAGACATTATGACTCTCCTAAGGGTAGCTCTTGAGGTCCTAAAACCTTGCATGCCTCAGATGCATGCGGTATTAAGGAACACATGTAGCAACTCCCAAAGGTCATTCGTCATCCTGTTGCACTCGTATCTGAGTACCAACTGTTAGATTGTCCAGGATGGCGAAGGTCCTCCACTTTATCTAATCCTAAGCCATGATAAGCATCATATTTATAGTGACGTGTCTGCCTTCTCCTTCTACTATTATGCAAAAGAGATTGTTGTTTTCTTGCCAAGCTTCTACATAGCCTATTGTTGTTACATAGTGATCTTTTGTACACTCTATGGTAATAACTGGACCATTAGGCTACTGCACTAGGTGGATTGGGAGTTGCTACATGCGGTAGTATTGGCGGCAGGCATTATAGGTGGTTCACTATACAGTGGGCGGACATTAGAATTTACATTCACTTGTTCATACACCATTGTTTGGGAAACAGAATCTATCTCCCTATTCAAAACAGATGTAAGCAATTCATTAGGTGCTGAGGTAGTTATAATTTTAGGTTGTGAGATAAATAGCTTGGTTGTGAACATCGTAGGGGGTGCTGGCATAACATTTGGTGCATCAGGTACACTTTCAGACACATTATTTACAAATAAGAAAACATATGAGGTCACTTTCGTTGCATTTTTATGGAAGGTTATCAAATTCAATGACATAATGTTTTTCCACCTCCATTTGACCATATAGCCCCCTTCTTTTATTTGGGACCCCCAGATAAAAGATGTTCCCCAATATATTCCTAGGATGAACATAAGTGCAAGCCTCAATGATAGCTATATGCACGTGTTACACTCATTTTATTCCTACTGCTATCTATCTGAATAGTTTCATTGAGCAGCACCAACTCCAACATCATTGCAGCTATAGAGAGGGACAACACAGGGGAATGCATTGATAGAAATTTAGATGGGATTTGAGAAAGATGCTGATAGGTATAGAGAGAGAGAGAGAGAGAGAGAGAGAGAGAGAGAGAGAGAGAGAGAGAGAAGAGAGAGAGAGAGACTCTCAATAGTTCATTCTTTTAACATTTGGTTCTTTCCCTTAAAACAGTTATTTTTGGTAACAGTGAACACAACACTCTCTCAAGACACTATGGCAGTCATCTAGCTTTCATCCTGAGTATTTGGGGTGATGTTTGGGGTAACATCACCTTGTGCTTTTCTAATATCTGAGAGGTGAATCCAATACCGCAGCCCCCTTACCTTTAGAGCAAGCAGAGTGCAGTAGATCACCTCATATGGACCATGGAATCTCGGGGATTTCGATTCCTGGTCAAAACTTTGCACATATAATTCTCCTGGCATTAGAGGTTGTACAATGCCATTTCCTGCCAGCGCTCCCGTTGTCGTTTGACTATCTGCAGTAAATGGGGGTGCGATTTGTTTGGATATGCACGGATGAGTTGAGTCAGATATTCTTTAAACTCATCCCCTAATACTGCAGCTGTCCTATGGGCGTCGGAGGCCCTTCTTACTGGTGACAGTGGCGTGTGCATTCGTCAACCAGTGACTATTCAATGAGGGGACTGGTGTTGGTCCTTGCTGGGCTGTGTGCGCAGTTGGAACAGTGCCACGGGCAGGCAGTATATCAAACTTTTCTTGCGAGAGTTACACAATTTGGATAACCTACTTTTGAGGAGGCCATTTATTTTCTCGATCACGCCAATAGCTTGCGGGTGGTAAATATAAAACTTTTTGTGTTTTATTCCTAGCATTGATGTTATTTCTTTGAATAATTTGTTAAAGAAATGCGTTGCATTATCTGACGTATGACTTCACATACTCCCCAATGGGGGAACAGTTCTCTTACCAGGAATTTGGCAGCACACTTTGCATCAGGGTGAGGACAGGGGCCAGCTTACACCCACCGTGAGAACGGACACACCACCATAATCAAATACCTAGCACCGTTACATCTTTCTCCCATACCTACGTGATCTATGTGCAACTCGCGGAAGGGCCCTAGGGGGGGGGCAAGGTGCCGCGCAATATTCTTAAGGTCATCCCTGTACTGAATACTTGGCACGTGGTACACTGGACCACAATTTTATTGAGGTATTCTTGGAGGTTTGGAATGAACAAATCTTCCTGAAGATCGGCCGCTATGTGTTGTTTGGAACTGTGTGCGGGGAAAATGTAGTTGTTTGAAATGTTATGCATAAAAACTCCACTGGCATAACTACCTTCCCTGTCTTGTCTTGTCTCCATAGCAGATCAGTGGGCAATTTAGTACACCCCCATTTTAGCCACAGCTCTTGTTCCACTGTTGGTGCTCTGCTCTGTAATTCTATTATCTATGCAATGGGTAGCGCATTATAGGCTTCTACTTTGGGAGGTTCTGCTCTGATCACTAGAATACATTCTGTACTCATGGGCACTGAGAGATGCGTCACTTCTTTTGCTGCCAGGGCTGTGATCCCTGAAGATATTTCATCTCTGTTCTGTGTATGTGCTTGGCATTTCACTATTGCTACTAAAGAATGTTCTGCAAGGGTCTCAATCAATTTGTTTAGCAACTGTGCATGTGGCACCGGGGGACCTGTCCTTCTCCACCTTGATAGTCCAGCGTGCACTGTTGTGGTCCCATACGCTGAATCAGAATAAGTTGTCACAGAGCACCCTTTTGCTGCGTGAAGTGCTTCAGTCAGTGATATGAGTTCTGCCGCTTGGGCCGAATAGTGCATGGGCAGGTGCTTTTTAATCAATGGGCCTCATTACTAGGTTGGAGGTAGCCTTTCAGGTAAAACCGGCAAGACTACCTCCAAACTCGCAACCGGGTCCAGCACCCGCGAATGGGTGATTACCGGGGTATTTCGGCCTGCCGGACCCGGTAATTGCCCTTTGATGGGTGCCGGAAACGGTACATCCCCATTCCCATTTGAGGCCCATAGTGCTCAATGGGAATGGGGACATCGGATGCACCGGCACCATTTACAACGGTGATGGGTGCATCCGACTTGCTGTGCTCGCGGGTGATGCTCTGGCCGCCAGGTCATACCTGGCGGGCTGACAGGCACCTGCGAGCACAGCTTGTAGTATGGCAGTACAGTAGCAACGGTGCCCATAGCGCTACCGGCACCGTTGTTACCTTACCGCCATACTTATAATGAGGCCCAATGTTTCATATTCTCCATCCTCCATCCTTACTACAGCTACCCCTACATGTTTTTCACCAGTTTCTGGATCAAAGGACACTGACCCATTGACGAAGAACACTTCCCCTTCTTCTAGGGCACTTTCTCTGGCTTTTGGGATGTTGTCCTCTTCCCCCTCGTACGTTGCAAAGCCATGCTCTTGCATGTCCTGCACTGTGCATGGTTCTGTAATTAACGTGGCAGAATTTACTGTCTTACACCTCACCACATGAATATTTTGGCTGGACAGAAGGATTTCATAAGCCAACGCTCTTAGTGTGGTGAGGGTGGATTTTGATCGTTCCAATATTGCAAAGAATGAGTCTTCAACATACAAGGTGAGGGAACACCCCATGACAATATTTGAGCTCTTCTCAATGGCAAAGGTAGCCGCAGCAAGGGCTTGGTCGCATGCGAATTGTCCTTGCATTACTGAATCGAGTGTGCCACTATAATAGACAAGTGTCTTATGTCCCAATTAACTCTTTTGTGTTAATACGGCTGTCATGAGGGTGCCATTAGAGTGTGAAAAAAGATGAAATTTCTGATCATAATCCAGGTGTGGCTAGTACTGGGGCTGTTGATATTAACCCTTTGAGGTCATTAAATGCTGTTTGCATTTCCCCAGTACAGATGATATGTGTGTTCTCTCTCTGTGCTTCTTTTAGCCCTTGCAGGAGAGGTCTTGTGTACGCTGCATAATCTAGGATCCAGGCCCTGCAGTAATTGCAGAGTCCCAGAAACTTCTGCTTCTCTTTTACTGTGTTCGGTTTGGCAGTGGCTCGTACTGTGGCTGCGTGGTCAGGTATTATCCTCTTACCATCTTTTGAAATCAATTGGCCTAAATACAGGACCTCTGCCAAACAGTACTGCAGTTTGTTCCTGTCCACCTTATATCCTTTATGTGCTAGGAGCTGGAGGAGGGCAATGGAATCTCTTCAGCAACTCTCTTCGCTCCCACTGCAGCTGCACTCATCTGCAGATTGAATGATGGTGCTTGGTACTTGAATATTTCCACGATCTTCATGTAATATTCTATTTAATATGCTGGGGCTTTCGCAATACCCTTGAAGCAAGCAACAGTGCTCATACCTCCGTCCCCCTATAGTAAAGGCAGTAAGGTTTTGTGAGTCAGGGTCAAGGGGCACTGAGAAAAAGGCATTTTTCAAATCCACCACAGTTAAGTGGGTGGCTTGTTTGGGAATGCTGCACAAAATGGATGCAGGATTAGGAACAAGAGGAAACTCCTTTTGGACAATATCATTAAGGGGGGAAAGGTCCTGGATCATACGCCAACTCCCCCCTGTTGCTTTCTTAATGGGGTATACAGCCGTATTGCATGGGGAGCTAGAGGGCCAATTATGTCTTGCTCGAGCAGTGCTTGAAGTGTCTCTTGAATCCCTTCCTCAGCCTCTCTGGACAGGGGGTATTGCTTCACTCTGGGCAGTATAGCTCCTGGTTTAAGTGTTATTTTTACAGGGGTCACTTCTCTTAGCAGTCCCACATCATGGGTTTGGTGGTCCACAGATGGGGCGGTACCTGTTGTGTGTCCGTTTCATAAAAGGGTGGCAGCCCGTTGACGACAGCCATGAGGGGGCTTGGCACTTTTCTGAATTGTACGTTGATAGTGATTTCCAGAACAATTTCACCGTCATTGTTGTCGTCAGCGAACAACTCTTCATCAGTTAGCTCACATAGTGGTATAATGGGGTCAATACACAGCACTGCGCGCCACTCGCATCCATGAATGTCAGTTCCGGTTACAACAATTCTTTTAGACGACACTTGCATCCCTTCCAGATCAAGGGATAGGATGGTACCAGCGACCATCTCAGGGGTCGCCACAGGACGGAAGACAAAATCAGAGGCCACTCTCCATTCTTTCCTTGTGAGTTCAAGTACTGCTCTTGCTAGCACTCTAATCCAATACCCGAACATGTTGGGATTCACTGGTATCCCCCTCACTTTTATTTCATTGGCAATGGCATGTATTATCAACATTGCTCTAAGGGAGCACATGCCGGGAGTGGAACAAACAATCCCTCTTTCAGTGAATTTGCTTTAACTTGCTAAGCAAATCTCTTCCCAGTAGATTGACGGGGGAGCTTTCGTAATAAAATAAGGGTGCTCGCACTACCTTTCCCCCTATCTTAACATTCAAATCTTCTGTGTAAGGAACTGTTACTAAAGCCCCAGATAATCCTTGTGTATCGAGAGTTTGGCCAGATAACGGGAAATCACCTTCGCAAATGCATGACTTTTCCGCCCTCGAGTCCACCGTGAAGATTAACTGTTTGTTTCCTATCTATGCCCCCACCAGTGGTTCCTCTTCTGGATGCAATGTCGTGGATAGTACTGGACATGCAAGTGATCTCTGTTGGCTGTCCTAGTCGGGATATGTGCCCGTCCCTGGGCAAGAGAAGGGGTCTCCTACTAACGCACAAGCCCCCTGGAATGACACGGGTGCACTGTTTGGGGCAGTAGCAAATGGGTTGCTGTTTCTCATCACTTGTTGGTTGGGGCGGTTCCGGGGTGACTGCCTCATATGAGGGGGGTGACGGAATGCACTATAGCCAGGCATCATTGGAGGTGACTGTGTATACGGTAAAGGTGTCTCATATGCTCCCTGTACTGGTCCCTGTGGGCTTCCTGGATGGGGGTTTCCGTATTGTTGTTGGTGGTAGTAAGGTTGGTTGTATTGGTAGATCCCTCCCTTTCTGCTGTGGCATTCTGACGCAAAGTGCCCCCATATGCTGCAGAACCAACACTGCCCTTGGTTGCCCCCTCTGGGCCCTTGCCCTCCGAATCCTCCTTTCCTCTGTCCCCGGGACCCACCTCATCCTCTCGCTGGTCTTCCTTGCCACTGTGGTCCCATATACTGCTGCTCTCCTCCCCACTGTTCCTGCCCGTTGTCTGCCCACAATGCAGCCATCCTTGCCTATGTTGCAATGGAGATACCGGCCCCCTCCTCTCCCATCTGCTTGCGGGGCAGTGCTGCTGTTACAGCAGCCACCTTCACTAGTTTCGTTTGTACGAGTTTCGCTTCCTCCACTAACCTCCTTTGAATAGTTTCCTTCTCTCTCTCTTTGTTCCTCCTACAATGATGTACTATTCTGCTTTGTATTTCAGGCCATCCTGCTATCTTGTCAAGGGCCTTCTGTACCTCTGTTGGGAGTCCTCGCTTGATTATGAAATAAAATAGGGTAGTGGATTGGTCTCTTTCTTGGACTCAAAGAATGAGCTACGCAGTGTCTTCCTCATCCCCCCTCATGCATTGCATTATAGAGTGTAAATCAAGGGTATCAGGGAAGGTTCTCCGCAGTGCATACAACACTTGTGCTCGAACCTTGTTGAACGATGCCCAATCATAGGTGTCGTGGCTTATAGTTACCCCCCGAGAGGCCGCTTTCACGCATACCACCTCTGCCTGGTCTCCCACTGCAGAAACAAATACACTTTTTATTTCTCCTATGGCAAGGGGCACCACTGCCGTGTTTTTCTCAAAAGCATAAATCCATTTTCCCGTGCCCGCTGTAAGCGGGGGGAGGAACTTTAGGAGGTTGTTTTATCCATCTGTGCCCATGGGACATAATGAGGCTGCCCAGCTCCCTTGTAAATGAGCGGCATCTGTAACTTCGATTTCACCTTCCCACCTTTTACATTGGGTCCTGCCTTTTTTGCTAGGGCCACACTCCTGTAGAGGAGGAGCCACATACCACTACCAAAAGCTCTGCCCCCATGTCACCTATGTGTTGGGAACCAGAAATGGCGACACGTGCCCTTCCAGTGAGAATGCCTGTTCTGCAAAGAATCCCCGAGACAAAGGGCCTCATCACGAGTTGGGCGGTAATAGCCCTACCGCCAAACTCCCCGGAGCTATTAGCGCCAGATCACAGGTTTGGCGGAAGGGTTATTTCCCATTCCCCATTGGGCCCATTCGGGAATTCCTCATTCCCATTGGGCCCAATGTGGAAAATTCATGCTATTACCGCCAGCGGATTTCCCGCCGGCGGTAATAGCACTGAAAATCGTCAATTTTGCTGCGGATTTCCCCCCAGCTCTGAGCTGGGGGGAAATCCGCCAAAGCCATGATCTGGTGGACCCTTAAATGCAGCGGTAATAGCGCTACCGCCGCATTTAAGGGTTACTTGCTAGACTCCTGATGAGGCCCAAAGTATCCATCGAGAAAACCTTATATGCATGCACAAAGATATGATGGTCTTCTAGATGGAGTCCCGGAAGAAGTGTGAAAATGAATGGGAAAGAAGACTGGTGATGTCATGCGAAGAGTAACTGACACACTCTGAAAGGATACACAAGACAGAGAACATCGACATTCTACAGAATCTGAAGAGGAGGTGTAGAAAATAAGCAACACTAGTACAGATGCAGCAATGCAAGTAGACAAAGCAATCTTAAGGCTGGCTATGTAGTGAATAGATTGCAGCAATGCGCCAATGTATATACTTAAGAATTTATAGAATCTTGATGTTCCACGATGCACTTTAGCAAGGCTTGAAATCCCATTATTGGAAAGGCTTTCAGTGTGATGCAGTTGAAAAATAACTCATGGCTAAACAGAATTCAAGTAAGGCTGACTGGCTCAGCACCAAGAGTTGAGGCCACTGAGAGACTGGTTTCTGTTCAGAAGCTACATTGAATCTGAGAACAAAACACACTTCTGTTTGAGGTGAAATGGAAAAACACTGAAGGTGCCATGAGTTCATCATTTAATAGTGTTATATGCAGCAAAGAGCTCAGAAACGGGGTCTCCAGTCACAAGGTCAGATCAAAATAGACTGTGGGTCGAGCTGCACTGAAAACCAGAAGATAAAACCATGCCATACACCCTTTAATCCTCAGGCACAGAGAGCTTCTGCAAGGCCAAGTTCAAAGTCTAATTAAACGGCAGATCGCTAGAGTGATGATAGATGTTGGGCTAATTGGGAGGGGAGGCGTGACCAGGCCAACCCTTCCAGCACCTGGGGTACCAGCCTGCGCGCTGCTGATGTGTGGAATATTCCAGAAGGGTACAAGCATGCCAAACAATTGTAGAAGGCCACATATTAAGGAGCCCTATAGTTTGTGTAACCAATGAATCATCATGCATTTTGTGACGATGAAGATGACTTGCACTTGGGATGGGCTTAGTTGTCCACCTGATGTTAGAGACCCAATCACAATCCCCAACAGTATGGAATTTATACTTAGATGTTCCCTGTAAGCCTATCACTTTTTCTGGTAGGTTTTTGTAGTTTGCCACATAGTGTGACGTCTATGATGATGAGTTTTGACTATAAAAGTTATGTTTTTTAAGGAATTCATAGAGAGATTCCTTTGCGACGTCAGATGATGTCCGTTGTAGATAATTGTTATTAAAACAGAACAAAGTTTTGCCAACTTCCTGAGTCATTTTGATTATTGATGTATGAGTAAATTCTGCATCCCCATCCACCTATAAGTATCTAGGCCTCGTCTTAAAGGACCTAGGTCTATGGGTTCACGTGGTAGCAGAGGTAGGATGGTTTAAAGACCCATCGACCCAGTAGGCTTTTAAGGGACTCTGAATATTGGGTGTCCCTGCCATTCAGCTTGAGGACTGCGAGGCTTCTTGTGGGTAGCGGCCAAACGTAAGCTCTTGCAAGACATAACGAGACAAGTGGGACGTGTCCCTCTTTCATGGAATTCCCCTCCCAGTTTCTAAAGGCAGCTGAGCGGAGTGAAGGCTACGGTGGCCGATTGAGGAGGAGACGATCCTGGGGGTCAGGAGCTGAAAAGCAAATGGTGAGTAGATTGAGAAAAGTGGCAAATGATGATTGTGTATTCAACATGGAAATTGATCATGAGAAGTAAGTAACAGAGGGTTGGTTGGGTATTTAGGTTAATGACGAAGAGCGTCAAGTAAGGTACATGGACGAGGAGCAATCCATATGATAACCCCATAATCCTACGTTCAGGAACGTCTAGAAGAAGTTTTCCAAAAATCCAAGTGGATATTTAGGCTACAAGCGAACATGGTTCTGCTAAAGGGGTAACTTACACTCCAATCAGAGTAATTATTAGCGGTGAGAGTAGCCACGAGGAATGTTGTCAGAGATATATGTTGGGCCGGCCACTTCGTCTGTGTGTTTGTGTATTGTATGTATTTTAAGTATACAGAAAACAATGAGATGCCGAAGAGCGACAAGTAATAGATTGTGTTAAGACGTTGAGAGTATATTATTTATTTATTCTGTCATCGAGAGTATTAGCTGAAGAGGTAGATTGAAGTAAAGTGAGACATAGAGGTTTGGAGCGGCGGCGATTGGTGCACGCTCATATTGTATTGTTTTTCTGAAAAGTATTTTCTGTGTAAAATAACGGTAAATATTGACAGTTGATTGTGATGATGGAGGATGTTACTCTGCTCATACACCTGTGCAAACAGCTGCCAAAACATGCACCTAAGCTTAAGCAATATAGTGCAGAATGGGTTAAGGGTACGGCAGATAAAATGTTCATGCCGTGGCCCCAAGGGGGATCACTGTCAAAAGCAGTTTTGCAACACATGACCACATACTTGCACGCTGCATACATGGGAAAGAAGTTGGAATAAAGGTTAGCTAACTTAGAGCTTTGGAAGTTGTACCAGGAGGAACGGGAAGAACCACATCCTGAAGACTGGATGCTTAACCAGTGTAAAGAGGGGGTGTCTAACCTTCTGCTCCCCCTACCACGCCTGAAGTAAATGGCGATAATACGAAGGATGAAGGAGTGTATCCATTAGGGGAGCTTAAGGGGTTGTATACGAATTGTTCGTTTTACAACTGTTCAAATTACAATTGACCTTTTCACAATTGACCGAATTGTGAAGGTTAATTATAACATATATGTGGGGGGAAACTCCCAAACCGATATATATATATATATATATATATATACGGTCAATTGTGAAAAGGTCAATTGTGACCCTTTAAATTCGGTCAATTGTTCATTCGAACAATTGTAAACAAACAATTTGGGTAATAGGGCACTTTCTCTGGCTTTTGGGATAATACCGCTTAAGGCAGCTACAGGATATAGTAATCCAATGCATGAACCGCCTGCACATAGCAGTGATGAAAGCCCAGAAAGGATTCCAGAGAGGGATGTGATCTCTAAAGTCTTGCATGACAAAGAGAAAAGTGAACGACCAAGTGTGACCCTAGATATAGAATGGGAAATTAAGAGATGGGAAGCAGAAGAAGACAAAGCTGACGAGATAGCGTTCATACAGAACAAATGGATGGGTGGTCAGATATTGCTCAAACTTGATGGGAAGAGCATCGAGGAAGTAAGGCAACAAAAAGATCAAGACGAGCAAGATAAAAAGGAAAGGGAACAAGAGAAATAATTAAAGGAAGATGAGTCTAAAAGAAAGCATAGACAAAGACGAGAACATATGTATCAGGAAGAACAGCAAAGAAAGGAAGAGAGAGCAGAGGAGCAAAGAAAATATGACAATAGGCAGAAGGCAATCGGAGAACGAGAGAGGCTAGAAAAGAAAAGAGAAGAGGAAGAACACAAATCAAGAGATAAAAGAATGCAAATATGTAGACACAAGGAGGTGCGTAGAGCAAATGAGCGAAAACAAGCAAAAAGACAGGATGATTAAAGGGTTACAGAGGAAGTAAGGACACAAAGATAATTTGATGAGGAACTGGAACGAAAGAGAAGATAGAGGGCACCCCACATTGATCCCATTGAGAAAGAGCTAATGGAACCAAACCCGGTAGTAGCATGGGAGGACATAGAGGAGTTTCTCCTGTCGCAAGAACCAATGCCAGGACCCTCTAGAGTAAACCTAGAGGAGAATTTTGAGAAAGGAAATATTGGAGACAGAATTGGAAAAGCTTCTCAAGAGATGCGGACAAAAAGTGAAATGAGAAATAACGGGAAAGGTGATCGATTTGAAACTGCCCAATCACTGGACAAGGAGGAAAGCTCATTTGGTCTCGAGCACTGAGATTTATCTTTGGACAGGCTGACTCTAAACAGTGATGAGAAAGACGACAGCCATACGAGTTGGGGACAAGATATGTCAGACAAAGACAGGGAAACCTTCCGTGGGGAAGAAGGAGCTAGTGCATGTGGTCCTGAAGGATGGTTTCAGACAGACAATGAAGTAAGATGGTCAGGTTTAGACCTGCCCAAAGAAAGGACGCCAGGGCCCATGGCGTACCCAGAACAACCTAAAGGGCGATCTCATAGTGAGAGAGGGGAATCACCACCATATGTGAGCAGACTCAGGTCATTGCCAGGAAGAAGACAATCAGGAACCATTGTCCCTATTATGGATAAGCAGACAATGTGAGCCAATTGCAATTTTGGGATTTCACAATTCCCCTTATTAGAGAAAGGAGGGGCCAGATCACAGTATATTCCCTGACCTCAAATGGATTAAGACAATCTAAGATGCAAGTTACCCAGCTTAACATCGGGTGAGAGAAAATTGATTTATGAGCTAGAGAAGATGACCAGAGGGAATACTCCAGCCATAGGGGACATTAAGGGTCTCCTAGCAGCTATCCTTGGGTAAATGGCTGATGACATTTGGTCAAGAGCTGGATACTCAAGTGTGACTACACAGAACATAGTGCATGATGGTGCTCCGTTTAATAATTGTAGAGCGGCAGTCTGGAAAGCACTTAGAGTACAATATCCTGATATGTAAAATATGTATGCAATTATGTCATGCAAGATGCAAGAAGGTGAAGATCCGCTTGCTTACATTCAACATTTTCAATAGCAATGGTCTTTGGAGACTCGAGAGCCTTGGGGGAAATCGATACCTGTATTCTATCATATTCTGTGTCAGGAATTACCAGAACAGGTACAGAGACAGGTCAAAAAGCTGGTGGGTTTGGAAGCAAAACCATGGCCAGAAATACAGCTGACAATTGTGCACCATGGTTGATTGTGGCAAGAGAAGAATCGAAAGAGAGAAGATGATAGGAAGCTTGAAGAAGCCAAACTAGTACAAAGAAGCTATCAAAATATGCCATAGAAGGGGCTATGTTGACTAGCGGAGAATGGCTGGGATCAAAACAGACACCAGATATGCCGCAGGTAAATAACCAATGGCAGTCAGATCAAGGAGGAAACGGATTTATGAGGCAGGGGAGGCTTCTGAGGCAGAGGAGGCTTTCAGAATAATCAGGGAAACCGTCAGAATAACCAAGGTGGTTTTCAGAATGTGCAGAATGATAATCAAGGCATGCAGGGAGGGCAGATTAGGAGATTCTGTGTGTTGGACATGTGGAATGACAGGACATATTGCGCAAACATGTGGGAGCAAAGGGTATGTACAAACTGGGCAATTCTCAAGAGGGGTGACAGCTTATCCTCCAGCATATAGCCCACAGAGTAGGGATGGGTTCGGCCAAGATCAGACAGTGTATCAGACGCAAGCACTGCAAATGCAACAGGCTTTGCAACCACCGCAAGCACCATTGAATCCACCACAAGGGCAGTCACAGCACGCACCCATGCAGATACAGCAGAACACAAACACAGGACAGTTTTTGACTCCTAGAATAGGGGGTGTCACTGTCGCGGTGGGAATCCTTTCACAGGTGCGGGAATAAGTATCTACCCACAATAGAACAGCTCACAGGGTGACCTGATGTGTTCAGTACTATCTGTAACTCCAAATCCTCAAGAGGAACCAATGGTTGATGTTACCATAGGAGGAAAATCCTTTTCTTTTTTAGTAGACACTGGGGCAACTCGCTCATGTATATGAGAGGGAATATTTTCATTGTTGGGAAATGCCAGGAATGCTCAAGGGTTCTCTGGAGCTACAAGTAGAGTTCCTTTTATCCGAGAAATTACCAGTCTCTATAGGAGAATGTGATATGTCTGTCCCATTATTTTATTTGAGACAGACTCCAGTTATATACTGGGCCGAGATTTAATGACGAAGTTAAATATGATGATTTACTTCACTGATGAAGGTATAGTGTGTTCAACGTCAGGAATACATTATTTAAATGTGGATGAATTTATCATGGCATTTACAGGACAAATTGCTCTGCGAGGAATGCCGTTAGAGCCTGACGTTTTTCACTATGGGGTACGCATTTTGTTAACGTGGCTACCTGGTTTAGTGGGAAAGATTATGAGAGAGGGGGGACAGATATTCCCCTTGGAATTACAGGCAACCATAGTATGAGGCGAAGTGGCAATGCTTGAAGGATTTGATGATGAGGGCACGCCATGGAGAACAGTGATTACCATCGGGGAAGGGTACAGATTACTAATGTCACTGATGACGATATGTTTAAAGATGACCTGTCAGCTGATGAAGTAGTGTTTTGAAATAAGTATTACATATTGGATCAGGACAGAAAGATGAGAGGGCCCACAGAAGATGATGATAGTGCAACAGCGTCCCACACATGTTCTGATGAAGAGATGGAGAAAATACCAATTTCTTTATGGACTACAAGCCCTTATGACGTAGGCCTGTTAAAAGGAATGGGAGAAGTTAAGATCAAGTTGAAGCCAGGAGCAATTTTCCCTCAAGCAAGGCAGTATCCCATGTCTCGAGAGACAGAAGAGGGTATTTATCCAGACTATATCAGCTATGATGGAACAAGGTATCTTAGTAACGTCAGAGTCACCATGTAATACCACAGTGTTTCCAATCAAAAAAATCGAAAGGTAGGTCATGGCGTTTAATCCAGGGCAGGAGACCAATAAACCAGATTGTAGAGGCAGAGTTTCCTCTAGTTCGGAATCCTGCAATGATTCTATGCAGTATTCCCCAGAGGCACGATATTTCACTGTGATTGACTTGAAAAATGTGTTTTTCTCAATCCGTTACATAAAGATTCCCAAGATTCTACGTCATTTACGTTCCGTCAGACCAAGATGAAAACCACACGTTTGCCTACGGGGTATTGTGAGTCCTCATCGATCTTTAATAGGGTCCTGCAAATGGACCTGAGCAATATTGATTTGCCAAGTGTTGTGCTGCAATAGGTAGATGATATTTTGGTTTGTAATACAACAGAAGAAGAGTTCAGACGAGATTCAATTCAGCTAATGGTTATTTTAGCAGATAAAGGATACAAAATGAATTAAGAGAAATTGCAGTACTGTCAGCAAGAGGTGTTGTACATAGGATAGTTAATTTCACAAGAAGGAAAGAAAGTTACACTTGAAAGGGCGGAGGCGATCATGAAAACATCAAAACCGCACACAATAAAACAAATTCAACAGTTTCTAGGATTATGTGATTATGTGAGAGCATGGGTATTCACCTGATATAATGAGTTCTGATACTCCTGATGTAAAAGAGAAAATGGTTGTAATAATGGGTGTGAATGAAAGCTTTAATCTGACATGAACGCAGTTAATGGAAATTCAAGGTGAAGCTCCACAGGAAGAGAAGAAACTGTGGACACGGAGGGGTGTTCTTTACCCCCTTACAAACCACTGTGGCAACAAGGCAGCACTGGTAAACCGGTGATGCCTGTAGCCTTATTAAGGGTGCCGTTAGAACAGCTACACTACCCTGCGCATGTCACTAGGGAGAGCCTCGCAGCAACCATTGCGGAGGACTGGTTCATGCCGAACCTGTTAGAACACGTTGCTTTGTATGTAGTAAATTGCATCATATGTCAAACGTTTACTGCTGGACACACGCTGTGAACAGTCAGAGGAGTAAATCCTCGACTAAATAGTCCTTATCAGCATTTACATATTGACTATGTTGATATGCTGCTGGTCTGTAATGGATATAGGTATATGATAGTGGTAGTGTGCCCCTTCTCAAGGTGGATTGAAGCTGGCCCATGCACACATCCTGATGCTACTTGCACTGCAAAGTTTTTAGTCCGAGAAGTATTTCATAGATGGGGAGTATGTGAGGTGCTGAAATCAGGTAATGGACCCCATTTTGTGAATGAGGTATTTGAGAAAATTAGCTTATTACTAGGCATTAAACATAGGTTTCCTTTTGCTTATCACCTGCACGTGAACGGGATATGCGAGAGACTCAACGGTCTGCTCAAAGAGAGAATAGCGAAGTTGAAATAAACACTGAAAATGGGGTGCCTGCACTGCCTGTCCCTTTCATTATATGCATTGAGATATCAGCCTGGCTCAGACCACCACCTCACACCCCACAAACTAGTTACAGGGAGGTGAATGAGAACGCCTCTGACTCCGACATAGAGGACTAGGAGTGATGACCAGACAACTGCAGAATTGTTAGGAAATGAGCTATATGCATACTTAACATGTATGACCACTAGTATCTCTGTCATTTCAGATCAAATCAAGCGGAAGGGGTGTTGGTCTCATAACACAGATGAAGACCATACAGCAACCTGAGTTAAAGAACTATGTTTACCTAAGCTATTTACTGGAGATAAGGTTTTAATAAGGAATTTCACTAGAAAGTGGCACGAGCCTCGATTTAGTGGCCCTTTCCTTGTGGAGGACATTACTCCATCAGCAGTCGAGGTTCAATGAAGACAAGCCTGGATACACCAAGGAAATGTGCAAGTCTATGCTGGAGAGACCGTTGCACCCCCAATCCAGTCAGAAGCAAGTCAAGGAGAAGAAGTTCAGCACGTACAGATTAGATCGATGATGAGGAAGAAGGACACAAAGACTATCCAGCAGATAGACCAAAGAGTACATTTGGACTGTGGCTCCCCTGGAACACTCTTTGAAGTTGCTATAGCAAGGAGTGAGAAATCTACTGTTCTTGAGGCACAGGAGTTTGTTAACATTGCCCGATTTAGACTTTCTGTTTGATAATTGGAAAAGAGAGCAGGTCCCTGATTCCTTTCTCACTGACTTTCTCTTTGGAGGTATACATGGTCTTCATAGATGCTGATGTGCACAGACTACTTCTTGCTGTCTTCATTTTTATACTCAGAGCTTACCCTGCTCTTGTTGGGAGGAGCACTGATGTGCGTTCTTTTGTCCAGGATCCTAAAAATGGCCCAAAGATTAGACATTTATTGGCAGCGATTATGGACCAGATAAAACAGTTTCCTGAACATCTCTTCAAGCGCACGAATAGTCCTATCTAACGGTGATGCCCACAAACTACTTGTTATGATCTTTTACTATTTGCTCCAAGTTCATCCTTATCTTGTTTGGCAGAACACAAACACTTTTGTGTTTATGTGAGATATAATAAATCGTCCTGCGTTCAGTAATTACTTGCGGAGATCATAGATCAAATTTGGCAACTACTGGAGCATTTCCTGAATAAAACTAATTTTTCTTTCCTTAAAAGTCATTACAGGCAATCATGTGGTCTATTGAGCACCTTGCAGTTCCAGAAAGTGAGCAAAGTCAATTAGGTGTGGAAAGACACCAATGGTTGAGCATAATGTATTGGTGTATAATATATGTTTGCTCAATGTTTAACATTGTTTTTCTGATTCTGCTAATCCACACTGTGTATTTTGTTGGTCCAAAGAAAGCAGTAGTCCCTCTGATTCTTCCTATTCCGATGACTTAGGTAGAGCCAGGTATTGAAAGAAAGCCAAGGCCTTATGTGATTGTCCCTACACTAGTGTGGCATGGTAAGGCACCAATTTCTCTGACAAGTGTCCCTATGATCCCTCCTGTAGGAAGAATGCATTCTGATATATATAATGAGTTGCTTATACAAGCTCATTTAGCAAGAACAAGACCCAAGAGAAGTGCAAGGGGGGATGATTCTGAAATAAATGATTATCTAGACAGTAAAGCACATTTGGGGAATAACATATGGTATCAGCACATGAAAGAATTGGGCAAGAGAACTTCTGAGGAAGATTGCTATGTATGTGCACTCCTGCCTTATGCAATGGGAAAGTCTAGGTATTCATAGCTACTTGAGATAAATGTCCAAACAGCTCATTGCTTGACTCACCTTGCACTCTGTCATACAAGAGATCAGTTCCAGGCCCTAACGGCATCCATGGTATAGGTGACAGAATGATCAGCTCCAGATGAAGATGATTATGTCCAAGATTTGAAGACAAGAGCAAGGACATTTACCAGGAATCATGTGATAAGATATGCTCAGCCTGAAGTGAAAGGAGCTGGCATCAGATGGGAAGTAACCAGAAGACTCAATTGTCAAGGAACGACTAAATAAGAGGTTTGAAGCTGCAAGGAAAGAGGCCTGATGCTGATCTGGGGAACAGCACTTTCTCCAGACGGTTGGGAAGAAGGCATAGTGATATGCAGAGCTGTTGCAGTAGCTGGTCATCTTAAGCCAACTATCGACAAAGTGGAAAAGATAAGCAACATTTCGGGATTGAAATGAAGATGCTCATGTGATGAATCCCTGAGGAAAATGCAAAGTCATTTTAAACTTGTACAAATGCAGCCACGCAAATAGACAAAACAATATTAAGGCCGGCTATGTAGTGAATAAATTGTGGCAATGCGCCAATGTATATACATAGGAATGTATAGAATCTGGATGTTCCACGATGCACATTAGCAAGGCTTGAAACCCCATGATTGGAAAAGCTTTCAGTGTAGCGCAGTTGAAAAATAACTAATGGCAAAGGAGAATTCAAGTAAGGCTGGCTGGCCCAGCACAAGAATCGAGGCCAAAGAGAGCCTGGTTGTCTGTTAAGAAGCTACAATGAACGTGAGAAAGAAACACACTTCTGTTTGAGGTGTAAGGAAGGGTAGGTCAATAGGACCCCCCCTCCCACTACATGTCCCACCTTGGTTGAGAACCATGACTCGTCAGCGCCCCCCCGGCCTCCCGGGCCCAGGCGGCAGGGGAGCTGCCAGCCGACACGTGGGGATGCACAATCACATTATGTGGCAGAGAATAGAAGCCATCTTGTATTAAGCCCTCTCCATCTTGCTAGAAACGTGCATATCTAACCCAAGGCAGAAGCACTGAATGCTGTAGATTGACCCCCACTTGACCGCGCTCACAGAGGCCCACACTTCACCCACCTTCCACTGCACGGCAGATCCGCTGAAGACTCGTTCTCACGAGTTACCAGACGCAAGCAAACAACAAAATAAAGCACTGTAACTGTTAACCTTCCGCAGTACATCATTGCCCCAGCTATGAACGAGAATACTAGGATGTAACTGAGATCAGCCCAAACCCTGAAGGCCCTGACCCCTGTACCGAGCCCCCAGCTATAGACGGAATGGCGCCTTGCACCCATACCCACCCCGAAAGCCCTTGCAACGTGCAGGAACCATTTATGTAATATGTGCCTTGTTGACTAACGTTCACTGCTAATATAAAGAAGAATGGGTAAAGAAAAAGTTGTGCAACCGATATTACATGTAATGACAAGATATACAAAGAATGGACAGCTGATAACTGTGAACAATAACTTGTGTTGCTCTCTTAATACACTCTTTACGCACACGTGCTTGACACTACCTCATGTTCGTATGTCAACTGTAAATGTGAAATGCTATGTAAAAAAGTATGACCATCAGCTAGTATCCCATGTAAATACAAATACATATGAGTGCTTTTAGGAACCCCATGTGTTGTTAGTCACCCCTCACCCATACGAGACTAAAACCGCCTCATGCAAGATGCCACGCACAGAGCTGCAAGGCCATTCCCCCCCTCCCCCTGCCCAGCCTCTCTCGAGATAGACGGTGTTCAAACAGCAAAGCCTTGCCTTCCCTCCCGACCCTGCTGGACCCGTTTCAAGCATCCGCCACCCTCCCCTGTGTCAGAGGCCGCCACAGCCTAACTCCGTGACCTACGAGCTACCTGGTCCTAAATCCCGCCGCCTTTCAGGCACCGGTCATATGCCCCCCACGGGTCAGTAGTACCATGTCGACCCCGAGTTAATGACCCTAGAAAGGGGAGCGCACACACGTGTATCAACAGATCATAATACCATCCCTCACTGTTATTGCCAAGGATGGTTAGTCAAGCACCCCCGCCCATGCCCCTGACTACGCCCATGGTGCCTGATTGCTCGAACCTAAGACGCCTCCTAAACCAATGTATTAAGACACTCCAGATTGTGTATCAACGTTCCTGGCTATGTATTGATCTAAGGTCAACACTTACAAGAGTTGCAACTCAATAGGACACATGAAGTGTGATGAATGGGTGGGAATGTGTGGCCAAAAGGGCAAATATTAGTTTAGCTATCAATCGTTGTTAAAAGGCATGTCCGGCCCAGCACTACATCCCGATGAGCCCAGCTGACCTTCCGCCCCATGTGGCGCAGCACCAACATCCGCCAATCCTGGAGAATAAACTGCATACAATGTATACCACCTAGCCATCACCACCCAATCCCTGAGACTCTGTGGCCCCTATAGCTTACCCCATGCATGACGTGCATTTGTAATATAACTAACTGTCTTTGCTATTGTCAGACAGAGCGCTCTCTGAGTTTGCAGAGTCCTTTGCATGCCCTATATTGAATTATATAAAGCTCTTTTGATCTTACCCGAACTTGGTCCTGGCTCATTTCCCCTCCTAGGGTGTGTCCATTATTGCCTCTCACTAAGGGGGGTGCGTTTCTGGGGACACTTACATTCAGTGGTGACCCCATAAACGTGATTTATTTTGTTAACTTTAAACTGTCCCCTTGGCACGAGACGACCCCGGGTGCAGTGGAGAGGCATGGCGCGCCCGCTCAACAGAGCCGCCCACCTACGGCAACTGGTACGCAGAGACATGCACACGCAGTTAGGGCGAGAGGGTACGGGACCGGTTTCAAAAAACCCTTAGTACCGCTCGCCGGAGCCGGGTGGGGCCATTGAGTGCGAGGCCACGCTGCTTGGACGGACCAAATCCGGAGAGTATCGGATCAAGACGGGCACGTGAGTATTAAGTGCGAGTGATATTAAAAGAGAACATTTTTTGTTTCTTTGAAGGACAAGGGGAAAGGCGAAAAAGGGAGTGGGGAATATAAGGGAAACTTTCTTACTTCTAATACTTTCTCTTTCTTTGCATATGGCCATTAGGACACAAAAGTGAAAAGGGGAAAGAGGACGGGAAGCTAACTCTGTAAGGGAGTAGAAGTCGGCACCGCGTAGTGCTATCTCGACTAGTGCTGGGAATAAGTAAAACCTGTGAAAAGATACTCTAAGGGTGTCTAAGTAAGGAGACACGGAAAATACGTTATAACTAGCTTTTCTTCTTACTCTTCTCTAAATTTCTCTCAATTCGGGGCAGAAACAAGGTCTTTAAAAAAAAACAATAAAATATATATATATATATACATATACAGACAGAAGAAGTTGTCTGAGGGGTAGAGGGGGTCGCCGTAGAAGGCGAAGGGCAAGACAGGGAGGGTAAATGCTATATGTGTATGCTGAGGTGTGATGAATGTCTGTGGTGTGTTGTGCACATTGTATGGTTGTGATCTTCTGTAATTACGTGACACTGTATAATTGCACTGTTTTAAGCACTTTCTTAGGGGGGTACAGTCATTGTAAGTGTGGCCTGGTAAGATTTGACAAACGAACATCTGTTCATTGAACAAAGTGAGTTGTTTAATGTAACGTGGAAGGGGTTGAAGCCATATGTACGCAGTAACACACACATAGTGACAGAACAGATTAGTACAAACAAACAGAGTAAAACTGACTTAGGCATGGGAGCGGAGACACCCACAGCACACATCTGTAAGAGTTTACCAGGTCATGCAGAAAGAATGACTAAATACCACGACCAATGGGTAACAGAACTGAAGGGGGAGGGTCTCCCCAGGTCTGGTGTTACGCTCACCTGGCTCCCACAGAGGCGTCGATCTGGACTGGACTGCTGCGATCTCCACCAATGTGACGCATAGGGCCGAGATGGCGGACTGGATTGGCCCACCTAGCTTCGTTTGCTTGGCCTGTAGGAATATTCTTCTGCAAGTGGAGAAAGGGAATTAACCACCCGTGGAGTTGAGCGTAAATCCCCCCGCCCCGCTGTTCTCCCCACTGATCACCTTGGATGTTCCCTCTTATAGTCTCACCTGATGATTTGAAAAGATGAGGTCTCCATCCTGCATTGAGCGCAGGGGCGCATAGATAACCAGTTGCTTCACTGGCTCGAAGGAATTGGTGAGTTCCAGGACAATATTGACTCCGATATTCCCGGCAAGACGCCGTAAGTATGTAGTTCGTAAGAGTTCAAATGCCTGACTTTCACTCTTGTCCGATTCCTTGCAGGTTGCAGCTTGACCCTACTGAAGAGTTCCTTGTGACAACCGGTAATGTTCTGCTAAGGATTTGTATTATCCAACAGAGTTCGATAAAATAATGTCCATATGTAACCTGTTGCTTTCTCCCTTATTCAGGCGCTGAGAGAAAGTATGAAGTCTCGGGGAATAATGCCTCCGGCGGTAAAATCAGGTAAGTCTTTTGTGGAGAGGAGATCCAGGCACGGTGAGCGTTATGCTGCTGGATGCAGAATAACACGAAGCGTGTGCTGCTCTTCGGGCGTGGTTTAAATAGTCTCCAAAGTAGTCCCAGGTAAGTATTCCTCCCCAGCCCCACCCGAGTAAAAAAATAGTCCCTGGGTAAAATAGTCCCTTCCACGCCTTGTTTGGTTTGGAGCTCTTGCAGCATGGTGTGCATCAGGTAAGTTTGCAGCATGGTCTGCATCAGGTAAGTTTTAATCTATGAGCCTGGCACCTATGGAGCCCGAACTGACTCTCCATATGAGCCTGGCGCCATAGGCGCCAGGACTGCACCCAAATAGCCCCTAGCAGGGGTTGTTGGGCTTGCTTGGGGTAACTTGATGCCTGCTTCCGGGGTTGCTGGACTTGGTCTGGGTCCCCGGGGGTAGGCATCATGACATCTGGCCACAAGGAGGGTCATTTGATAAAAGCGTCCTGGATATGGTAGCCACCTGCATATTCCTAAAATACAAGGGGAAACAATTTCACAACAGGAGAGAGATACTAGATCTATGGCGATTATTTGATGAAATACCCCCACCAAAGAAACTAGACACCACACTTGATCAGCCCGCCCTCACGGCTACCCCATCAGTGCGAGCAGAGGGCAGCAAGGAGGACGAGGGAAAAGAGGGAGTCATAGAGGTGACTCGATTGTACCCACTCCTAAACAAACCCCCACCCGCTGAAGGTTACAGTGAGCCCACTAGCACCCCCACCCCCACAGCAAGACCAATTGCGCCACCACCATACGAGTGCCCCCGATCAAATGGGCATGTGAGTACCCCCTCGGTAAATATATGTAAGTTGACAGAAGATTTAGACGCCAGACTCTCAATAGCAAGGGAAGAGTTGTCAAGGATGCAAAGCCAATGCGAACCAGGTGAGCCAAGTACAACAAGGTCGGAACGATTGTCCCGGTCACACCCCTTAGATAAGTCAAATGAGGAAGGATGGAAGAAAAGGGAGATACTATTCAGAATACAAGAGGAGCCCACGCAGATAGTAGAACTAGGGGCGAACAATATAGGAGGAAGTGTAGGGGGAAGGAGTGGAAGGTGATGAGAGAGAGGAGCTGTGGTGTGACATAGATGAAGAGGAGCAAGAAGCTGGGAGATTGGGAATAGCGGCAGGCGGACGTTCAGTGGAATTAGAGGAAACACCACTGGGGAGGGCACTAGAGCAAGAATGGACAGGGAGGTTAAGAAACAGGACAGGAAAGGCAGCTATGGTGGGAAAGAAGGGAACAAAGGTGAGTATTGGTAGAGGATGTAAGGGGCGACTACAACTCCCACTAATACATCGGGGGGCAGGGAGACCGAATTACATACCTTGGGCACAGATGGATAAAGCAAACTTATTGAAATTACTGCCCCCGTTATCAGGTCGAGCTAGCAAATGGATATATGCCTTTGAGAAACATACCGCAGGGGTGCCCCTGGCTATTGGAGATGTAAAGAGTTTACTTGTGTCAGCAGTGGGGGACCCATCAGACAGGGTGTGGACAAAAGCAGGTTTCCCGGGAATAACGTTGGATAGTGCCAGACATGATGGCGCTGCCTTCAATACCATGCGCGCTCGCGTTTGGGACGCATTGAGGGAAACATTCCCAGACACCCCAGATTTACAGTCAGTAATGCAATGCACTATGAATGATGGGGAAGAAGTTACAGACTACATTTTCCGGGTACAGGAGATGTGGAGAGCTGAAATGGGTACACCATATGACCAATCAACATCGCTGTTTTACTTCATAATAAAGAGAGGGCTCCCAAAAAAAGTGCAAAAAGCGCTGGACAAAATAGCAGGGATCGAAGCGAAGGGATGGCCAGAGATACAGAGTATAATAGTTCACCATTGTAAAAAAATTAAGAACGAGAAAAGGAGGTGACACAAAAGTGGCTGGCAGACGAAGCCAAGTTAGTACAAACGAAACTAGTGAAGGTCGCAGCAGCTATAGCAGCACTCCCACACGACAGAGACCCAGAAGAGGAGGAGGGGAGATTAGTAGCGATACAGGGGAGGATGGCTGCGAACTGGGCAGACAACGGGCAAAGGCAGTGGAAAGGACAGGAGGAGTGCGGAGGACTGCAGTGGCAAGCGTGGCACCCCAACAACAGAAGAGGTGGGTACAGGGGGCGAAGAGGGGGTGGACAGGGATATGGAGGTAATAGCGGAAATGGAGAAAGGACCCAGAGGGGGGCAAGGAAATTGCTGGAATTGTGGGAAGTGGGGACATTTCTCGCGTGAATGCAGGAGTAAGCCTAACCCAAGTTATCAAGATGATCAGTATTACGGGCACCCCCATCCGGGCAGCCCATACGGGTTACCCTGAAACGGAGGACGAGAACAGCGAGACGAAAGAGGGCAAGAACAATACAGTGAAAGAGCCCACCACACTCAACAAAATCCACAAAGCAGTGGACACATACCATACACACAAAACAACCCATTTACCACGACACCTAACAGCGCGCCTGCCCCATAGAGGAGTAGCGGTAGTTTCAGGTAACGATTTCAGCCAAGGGGGAACAACTAGGCATCCAGCATAGGACAGCCCACAGAGTGCACTTGCGTGTCCAATCCTATCGACAACCTTCAATGCAAGCGAGGAACCATTGATTGGAGCAGAGATAGGAAACAGACAATTCATCTTTATGGTAGATTCGGGAGCCGAAAAATCGTGTATAAGCGAGGGCCGGTTTCCGCTATCTAATCGTAAATTGGAGACGCAGGGGTTCTCTGGGGCGGTGGTCGAAGTTCCTTACACAGAAGATTTGGACGTCACAGTGGGGGGAAAAACAGTGAGGGCTCCCCTATTGTATTATGAACAATCCCCCGTGAAGCTGCTGGGAAGGGATCGCCTCAGTAAGTTGAACATGACCATCTCGTTCACAAAAAGGGGAGGGATTGTGTGCTCAATCCCAGGGATGTGTACTATGCGCGCCATGCTAGTGATATATTCAAGAGCAACGTGCCCAGAGGTGTGCAGCATACCCGTGGACCCAGATATGTTTATTCAAGGGCTGAAAACATTAGCCAGGGTGGTCCCGGAGTTGAAAAAACTAGAATGGAGAGTACCAGCAGAATTTGTCTTTCGCCCAATCGCCAGCCCCGAGATAGTGCCTGGAACAGTGATATCAGTGGACATACATGCAGTACAAATAACAGCCAAAAGAATAGTTGTAATTGCAATGGACATGCACGGCTGTGAGTGGCGCACGGTACTGTGCAAAAACGCTGACATTGCACTGCAAGATCTGTCAGATGAGGAGCTTTTCGCAGATTCAGAGAGTGACAGAGAAATAATAATGGAAATAGCTATCCCTTGTGAAATAATGATACAGCAAAGACAGGTGCCAATACAGCTGATGGCAGTGGTAGGCGCCCCACCTTCATTCTTTAATGACGACATGCAGTCAGTACCCTGGCAATTGTGGAGTCACACCAGTAAAAATCAATCTCAAGCCTGGAGCAATTCTGCCCCGGGTCAAACAATACCCCCGTCCCGAGAAGCAGAAGAAGGTATAAAAGAAACAATAAATGCTCTACTTGCACAGGGGATAATAGTACCCTCAAACTCCCCGTGCAATACATGTATTTACCCAATCAAAAAAGCAAAAGGAGAGGCCTGGAGGATGATCCAGGACTTACGCCCACTAAATGACGTCATCCAGAAAGAGTTCCCGTTGGTCCCAAATCCGGCATCCATCCTATGCAGCATACCACAAGACGTATCCCACTTCACTGTAGTGGATTTAAAAAACGCATTTTTCTCAATACCACTCGCAGAAGAGTGCAGATACTTGACAGCATTTACCCTAGGGGGGGAGGAGGTACGAACACTGCAGCTTGCCCCAGGGTTATTGCGAAAGCCCCAGCATATTCAATAGAATATTGCATGAAGATCTTGGAAACATGACTGCAGACAGCACAATAATATAGTATGTGGGTGATTTATTAATCTGCAGCAGAAACGAGGAAGAGTGAAGAAAAGACTCCATAGCCCTTTTGACATTGCTATCGCAAAAAAGGTACAAAGTAGACAAAGAAAAATTACAATACTGTCAACGTGAAGTGCTGTACTTAGGGCAATTGATATCAAAAGATGGCAAGAGAATAATACCAGACAGAGTAGCGGCTATCTCGGCCGTAGGATGACCAAAGACAGTGAAGGACATGCAAAAATTCCTGGGGAATTGCAACTACTGTCGAGCATGGATACTAGACTATGCTGCATACACACGCCCGTTGCTCCAGGCACTCAAGGAAGCACAAAAGGAAAAAACAGAAATACAGTGGGATTCAAAGATATGCGATGAATTCATATCACTCAAAGAACTCATTTCAAGCGCCCCAGTACTCGCGACCCCAGATTATGAACGCGAGTTCTACCTATTCTCTGTAAGGGGGCACTCATGACAGCAATTCTGACACAGAAAACGTCCCTAGGTCACAAGCCTTTGGCATACTACAGTGGGACACTGGACGCTGTAATGCAAGGACATTTCGCATGCGAACAGGCTCTTGCAGCAGCTTCGTTCGCAATTGAGAAGAGCGCTACCATAGTAATGGGATGCTCACTGACACTGTATGTAGAACATTCATTGTTCGCCATACTCGAGCGATCAAAGAGCACATTAACCACACATAGAGCCACCGCATATGCGGTCATACTATCAAGTGCTTACATACATGTGGTAAAATGCAAGGTGGTTAACCCCGCAAGATTCATCTCAGAGCCATGCACTGTAGAGGATATCCAGGCACATGATTGCGCAACATACCAGGGCGAGGACAATGGCACAACTGTGGTAAGTGAGAATGCACTGACGGAAGGAGAGCTATTTTTCATAGATGGGTCAGCTTCCATAAATTCAGAAACTGGAGAAAAACACGTAGGAGTGGCAGTAGTGCAAATGGAAGAAGGTGAGTACGAGGTCCTAATACAGCAGCGACTACCAGCTCATTTCTCAGCACAAGCAGCAGAACTGGTAGCATTAATTGAAGCTTTAAGAGCAGCAAAAGGATGTGCAGTAACGATTTACACGGATTCAGCATATATGGCCACAACAGTACACAGAGGGCTTGCCAGGTGGGGAAGAAGGGGGTTCAACAGGGCAGATGGCTCACCCGTACAACATGCAGATTTGTTGAGGGAACTCATAGAGGCATTAAAAGAACCCACAATGGTAGCAATAGTGAAATGCCAGGCCCATACCAATAACACTGACTTCGTCTCCTTGGGAAACGCAGCAGCAGACGCAGCTGCCAAGGAGGCATCATATTTGAGAAAAGAAAACACAGGTGAGTATCTAATGCGAAGAGAAGCAGAGCTGAGTATCCCGGACGGGTACAATACCATGCCAGGGTCTCAAATAGGAACTACAGGAAGAGGCGCATGAGGACGAAAAAGAGTTGTGGACAAAAAGAGGATACAGCCAGTCGGCAACTGATTTATTATGGCGGCAAAACAACACAGGTAAAGTAGTAATGCCAAATAAACTATTAGAAGTAGCATTCCAGCAGCTACACTTCCCAGCACACAACGCAAGGCAGCACATCGCAGCAGAGATACAAGAAAATTGGTTTATCCCAGGATTACAGGAACAAATCTCCAAGCTAACAATGGAATGCACAACGTGTCAAATATACAACACTGGCATGACTTTGAGAACACTAAGAAGAGCGATACCCAAGCCAATAGGACCTTTTAGAGAGCTGCATATCGACTATGCAGATATGGGTGAGAGATGCAACGGAGCGAGGTACATGATAGTGGTAGTTTGCCCATTTTTATGCTGGGTAGAGGCAGGTCCCTGTGCCCACCCAGATACGAAGTGTGCTGCACAATTTCTCGTGCGGGAAGTATTCCCCCGCTGGGGAATTTGCGACGTAATTCGCTCTGACAACGGCACACATTTTGTGAACGATCTCTTTAAGGAAATGACATCATTGCTGGGGATAAAGCATACATTATGCTCGATTTATCACCCATAAAGTAATGGATTGGTAGAAAACATCAACGGATTACTAAAAGGAAGACTCTCAAAACTATGTTTCACCCTTAAGAAAAATTGGGTATACTGTCTCCCCTTGGCCCTTTTCGAGCTGAGGAATCAGCCAAGCAAGGACCACCATTTGTCACCCCATGAGATCGTGACAAGGAGATGAATGCACACAGCACACTCACCCCTCCGTAGACATTCAGATGCACACAGAAGTGCAACTGTACTGGGAGGAGAATTTAATGACTACCTGACTAAACTTACTAAGGCAGCACGAATGATAGCGAGACAACTTGCACCACAATTAATAAGTGATGGGGACAATGAAACGCACACTCCAGAGAAAGGAAGCCCAACAGGTCAGTTGGTACCAGGGGAGATGATATACGTCAGGAGCTTCGTGCGTAGATGGAATGCTCCAAGATTTCATGGCCCCTACGAGGTGGTGTTTTGCACACCCACAGCGGTGAAAGTGAAGGGCCTGAGATATTGGATAAATTTAACAGACGTCAGAAAAGCATATGACAGCGTGGGGTCAGCAGGAGGTGCAGAGGGCCCTGACGGGGTTAATGTGCATGAATAAAAAGAAAAACGAAAACAAGAAAATGTGAAATGTATTAAAATGACAACTGTATTATAATAATGTTTATGACAACCTGTAAATAAGTATAAAATGATTTCACTCAATCTCTCTCTCCCCTTCCTCACCCTGCACTCTCTATCTATATTTGCCTATCTCTATCTCTCTATCTCTCTCTCACTCTAAAGTAACACTGAAAAGCGGAAAATGCAAAAATAACTGCACTGTATGCTTAATGTGCCCTTTTCTATGTTTCAACATGTAGGAGTAACCATGGCAACGAACAGGCAGCCTGCAACGATTAGCAATAGGGACACTAGAAACAGAAATGTTTTTGATTTACGAACATATTCATACGAATGTGGGTTGACTGTCTGTGCTATTATATTTTTTACACTCATGTTTGGCTTGGCAACATATTACTTAATAGCATTTATCTACATTGAGATAAATGAGGGGGGAGGTAATGGAAATAATATTGAAAATGTAAGCAAACCATTTAAGGAAGGTAACTATTTAATATGGGATGGCTTTCAGCTGGTATGGGGGTATGGCCCGCATCCAGACGAGGCGAAACGTCAGAATGATACTAACAGCAAGCCGACCATCCATTTGAAGCCACACCACAAATTTTAACGTACATGAACTAAATGATCGGGACCCATCTGTTATATCATGGTTATATGGCACCACTGCTACCCCACCCGCAACGACAACCAGTCCTCCCCGAGACAAAGACTACACCACAGAGAGAATGAAGAAAAATATTGAAATGGCTAACAAATTCATTACTCTGTATGAGGAATGGGAGAAGGAGGGGGCTGGGGAGAGGGAGTCCCTGTTGCACGCAGCCAGGCATGCTAGAACATTCCTTAACAACAGGAAGAAGAGAGAAATAGGTAGAAAGAGATATGACGAATACTATGGCTTGGGGCTTGACACGATAGAGAATTCCAGACATCCACACCAGTCGAATAAATGGTATGCAGACATGAGCTCCACAGCCAAACAAACAACTAATGAAAGTTGCTACGTGTGCTCCCTGATCCCCCATGCCTCAGGCACACCTAAAGTCTTAATGCCGCAAGAATTGTCTCTTGCAGACGCCCAGTGTCTCCTCCATCTCACTCTGTGCAGAACTAAGAACACCTTCCAGGCACACACGGTATCTTTTGAAATGCTGCAGAACGAAAAAACGTGCTACTCAAGACCAAAGGGAGTGGTATGCTTAAAGGAACCATTTTTGGTAATAAAAGGAACACTACTTTCAGAAAACAAATGGAAAGATGATGTGGTAACGTGCAAAGCTGAAGCACTGCGAGGGCTGCCAGCCGAAAAACTACAATGGATTGCAAAGACGTGTGCCGCGGTGTGGTCAGAACATGTGGCAAAATTGACCTGGGTAAGCGCTATAGAAAAAGCATTGAAACTACAGAAAGAAATCTCAAGTGAACTTTGTTTCCTAGGAGAAGGGAAAATCAATATGGGAAGAAACAGGAACTGCAGCAAGAGCCTAATGATCCCAGACATGAAGAAAGGAACAGCAGCCCTGATGGACACCTACTGGGTCTGTGGCAAGCGGGCGTACATGCACCTCCCACCATCATGGAGGGGCAGTGTTCCCTGGCGACACTGCACTCAGCTTTAATGGTAATACCGGAGAGCCATCTGGGCCAGGGGGGCCGGAAAAAGACTCAAGTTACAACCAACGCCTCACCTACTGAAGAGCCACCACTGTACGCCCTATCAGAGGGAACAGCCGACGAAATACTGTCCAGGAAGCGGAGGTCATCAAACTATATCTCAAAGGCCTCCTCAGAACCTTTGGCACAGATCCCAGACAGGTACAGGTTATTCAGCTCAGCAGAAAGCTTCTTTGCCTCCCTCATTCCAAGCATTCAGGCCCGAGCAAATGCAAAATGGCTGCAGATCACACGGTGGGAGCTGATTCAATTGGCCAACGTCACTGAAGAAGGATTCAATGTGATCAAAGTGGAACTAAGGGCACTGAGACTGATGACAATGCAAAACAGGTATGTCCTAGACCTGTTGACAGCGATGGACGGAGGTGTTTGCCGAAAAATCGGAAATGCCTGTTGCACTTTTGAACCTTCTGAAGATGCTGATAACGGGACTCTATCACACGTCATCGCCGCAGTCCACAACCTGAGGGAACGAATGAAGACAGAAGGTGGCACTGACCCAAGCACGTGGCTCGACAACCTTTTCTCCTGGGTACCTTCCTGGTTGGGGCTCGCAGTGAAATTACTAATGCCCCTCATCGTGTTTTTATTGTTGATTTTTTGTGTTTGCCAGTTGGGTCTTCGATGCTGCGCAAATGCAGTCCCTAATGGAGCAATGATGATGGTGACGATGGGCAATGCCGGAGGAAGGATACGGGCGCAACAGGAAGAACACGTACAAACTGGAGAGGATTCAGAATGCAAATATAGAATGGTGCCCAAATATTACGACGGGGATATAGTGGACAGGCTATATCATACCACGATAAAGGAACCCCGGGAACTAGAGTGGTACATGGGGGTATGGGTGGACCGGGAGGGAGATATGGGATGTATATATATGACTTGCACCCCAGACAAGTATGCCAGAAGGGGGGAAAGCCTCCGGGGGGTGTGCAGAGCCTGGATGCCAATAAAAGGAACACCAGCCTGGGAGGAAGCAGTGTTGGCTGAGAAAGAGCGCGAGCGACTGGGGGAGCTAAGGTATTCGTTACTTAAGTAACGAAAGGGGGGAAATGTAGGGAAGGGTAGGTCAATAGGAGCCCCCTCCCACTACATGTCCCACCTTGGTTGAGACCCAAGACTCGTCGGTGGCCCCCCGGCCTCCCGGGCCCAGGCGGCAGGGCGGCTGCCGGCCGACACGTGGGGCTGCACCATCACGTTATGTGGCAGAGAATAGAAGCCATTTTGTATTAAGCCCTCTCCATCTTGCTAGAAACGTGCATATCTAACCCAAGGCAGAAACACTGAACGCTGCAGAGTGACCCCCACTTGACCGCGCTCACAGAGGCCCACACTTCCCCCACCTCCCACTGCATGGCAGATCCGCTGAAGACTCATTCTCACGAGTCACCAGACGCGAGCGAACAACAAAATAAAACACTGTAACTGTTAACCTTCCGCAGTACATCATTGCCCCAGCTATGAACGAGAATACAAGGATGTAACTGAGATCAGCCCAAACCCTGAAGGCCCTGACCCCTGTACCGAGCCCCCAGCTATAGACGGCATGGCGCCTTGCACCCATACCCACCCCGAAAGCCCTTGCAACGTGCAGGAACCATTTATGAAATATGCGCCTTGTTGACTAACAATCGCTGCTAATATAAAGAAGAATGGGTAAAGGGAAAGTTGTGCAACCGATATTACATGTAATGACGAGATATACAAAGACTGGACAGCTGATAACTGTGAACAATAACTTGTGTTGCTCTCTTAATACACTCTTTACACACACCTGCTTGACACTACCTCATGTTCGTATGTCAACTGTAAATGTGAAATGCTATGTAAAAAAGTATGACCATCAGCTAGTATCTCATGTAAATACAAATACATATGAGTGCTTTTAGGAACCCCATGTGTTGTTAGTCACCCCTCACCCATACGAGACTAAAACCACCTCATGCAAGATGCCACGCACAGAGCTGCAAGGCCATTCCCCCCCTCCCCCTGCCCAGCCTCTCTCGAGATAGACGGTGTTCAAACAGCAAAGCCTTGCCTTCCCTCCCGACCCTTCTGGTCCCGTTTCAAGCATCCGCCACCCTCCCCCTTGTCAGAGGCCGCCACAGCCTAACTCTGTGACTTACGAGCTACCTGGGGTCAGTAGTACCTCCGTCGACCCTGAGTTAATGACCCTAGAAAGGGGGGCCACACACGTGTACCAACAGATCATAATACCATCCCTCACTGTTATTGCCATGGATGGTTAGTCAAGCACCCCCGCCCATGCCCCTGACTACGCCCATGGGGCCTGATTGCTCGAACCTAAGGCGCCTCCTAAACCAATGCATTAAGACACTCCAGATCGTGTATCAACGTTCCTCGCTATGTATTGATCTAAGGTCAACGCTTACAAGAGTTGCAACTCAACAGGACACATGAAGTGTGATGAATGGGTGGGAATGTGTGGCCAAAAGGGCAAATGTTAGTTTAGCTATCAATCGTTGTTACAAGGCATGTCCGGCCCAGCGCTACATCCCGATGAGCCCAGCTGACCCCCCGCCCCACGTGGCGCAGCACCAAAATCCGCCAATCCTAGAGAAGAAACTGTATACAATGTATACCACCTAGCCATCACCACCCAATCCCTGAGACTCTGTGGCTCCTATAGCTTACCTCATGCATGACGTGTATTTGTAATATAACTAACTGTCTTTGCTATTGTCAGACAGAGCGCTCTCGGAGTTTGCAGAGTCCTTTGCATGCCCTATATTGAATTATATAAAGCTCTTTTGATCTTACCCGCACTTGGTCCTGGCCTCATTCCCCTCCTGGGGTGTGTCCATTATTGCCTCTCACTAAGGGGGGTGCGTTTCTGGGGACACTTACATTCAGAGGTGAAATGGAAAAACATTGAAGGTGCTAAGAGTTAATCATTTAATAATATTATATGCAGCAAAGAGCTCAGAAACGTTTTATCCAGTCAGATGGTCAGATCGAAAAAACACTGAAACCAGAAGATAAAAGCATGACATACTCCCTTTAGTTCTCAGGCACGGAGAGCTTCAGCAAGGCCAAGTTCAAAGCCTAAATGAATGGCAGACCGCAAGAGTGATGATAGATGTTGGGCTTATTGGGTGGGGAGGCGTGACCAGGCCAACCCTCCCAGTGTCTGGGGTACTGGCCTGTGTGCTGCTAGCATGTGGAATATTCCAGAAGGGTACAAGCATACCAAACAATTGTAGAGGACCACATATTAAGGAGCCCTATAGTTTGTGTAACCAATGAATCATCGTGTATTTTGTGACAATGAAAATGACTTGCACTTGGAATGGGCTTAGTTGTCCACCTGATGTTAGAGACCCAATCACAATGCTTGTCAGTAAGGAACGTATACTGAGATGTTCCCTGTGAGCCTATCACTTTCCCAAGTAGGTTTTTGTAGTTTGCCATGTAGTGTGACATCAATGATGACGAGTTTTGACTACAAAAGTTATGTTTTTTATGAAATTCATTGAGAAATTTCTGTGCAACGTCGGATGATGTCCGTTGTACTCCCTGTTTTTCATAATTGTTATCAAAACAGAACAAAGTTTTGCCAACTTCCTGAGTCATTTTGATTATTGATGTATGAGTAAATTCTGCATCCCCATCCATCTCTAAGTATCGCTGCCTCGGCTTAAAGGACCCAGGTCTATGGGTTCACTCCCGATTCTGTTTATCAACCTACCTTCCCATGTGTTTTCCACACTGGGTGTGGCCCACTGTACCTGTTGCACCCCTCCTACTGCGCCTTCCTCTACTTCATCAAAGTCGCTTCAATACTCTTCATCCCTTATCGATCCTACGTTCTCATATCCCAAACTATCAGTTTCTCCTTCTTGTTCTATTTGCATGGCCCGTGTGGGCGCGCTCTCAATCCTAAAAAAAAGGAAGTCTCTGGATTTTCATTCATCTTCCGGTAGCGGAGGGGTTGTACTTGGGGGCCGGGGCCCACTTTCTGCTCCTCTCGCTGCTTCACATGCTGCTCATAATCGAGAATTCTGCGCGGGTGCGTTTTAACGCCACCTCTACATTCCTGGTACTTACCCCTGTGTGGGTGGGGGTGGTGGTCAATGGTTCATACAGTGCGGGTGGGGCTGTGCTTGGTTTGCTGCTGCACTCCTCACTGACACATTGCGTGGCGGGTGTTTTTTCAAACATCCACCACAGGTCTAAAATCTCCCTTCTATTTTGTAGTTGTTTCCCCTTATATTTAGCCATCAAATAAGTAGATAGGTGATCTAGTGTGCCATTGTCAAACGACCTGTCCTCTGGCCAAGCATGGGGCAGTCCCGGCCTCTTTGTCTCCACCACCCACTGTTCATGGCATTTCTTGATTTTGTCACTATACAGGGGTAGGTGTTTGCATATGTTGGACAGTGGGGTTTCTATCCCCATAGCTGGATGCTTTTGTCTTAGGTGTTTGTTTTAATAAAAGGCATCTTGTGTGAATTCTCTCCCCTTTCTTCCCCTTAAGTCTCTTTCCATCTATACCCTTGGGCCCTAGTCTGATCACTCAATGGATAAACGTCTTGTGGGTACAGTCTTGTGTGTCCATTAGTCAAACATACATAGACATGGAACAGTTTTTTACCACCAGAAAAAGGCACATTAAATAAAACATACATTTAATAACCGCTACTCCTTTCTCCTAGAGCAAATAGTTTTTTTCACTCACTCACTCCTTACTCACATCACACTTGCTCCTCCTGGGCTTCCTCACTGCACATAAAAAACACTGAAAATAACAAGCTAAAACAATAAGTTAAAATAATAACCACTACTTATTTCCCAGCTCTCTAATGATATGGAGCTCCTACTTTTATCTCCATATTTATTCCCTGCACTGGTTGAGACAGTGCAATGTGGCTGCCACCTTTTATCCCCTTTTGGGGTAGGTTCCTGTATCTCCTCTTTATAGTCTCTTTATTGCTTTAACTTTTTAAAAAATGGAACAATAAATGGCCATGACAAAATTCTTCACTTCACGTAATCACCTTGTTCATTCACATTCAACCACTGCGTGCTCCCTTCAGCCACACTGCTCTATCCCCAAAAAAATCACAGTTTGTTTCTCCTTGCAAGTTATACTCATGTGCCCGTGTTCTTCCAAAAGCCTCAGTTTGCGGTTAATCCACAACACCTCGGTCTCTCCCTGGGGACACACCCTGCTCCAGCGAGCAGCAGGGTGTTCGCAAAGCTGGAACCCACACAAACCGCTTCTGCTGGGTATGCGTTTTGGGGGAGTGGTGAACTGTAGGTGGGCACAGCCTTTCCAGAGAGGCCCTGGATCTTGCCCCAGGTACGGGTGGCTAAGGGAATCACATCAGAGGGGTCACCAAATGAAGGCACCAACCTTCATACATGTTTCCCCGATAATTATGCACCCCGTTAGGGAATAAGACCAAGAGATAATTTGCTAATAAAGTTTATATAAGATCAATATGCAAGGAAAGGACTCTGCTGCCCGAGAGCACTCTGCCAAAACTTCCCCAGTCGATCTTGGTATACGTGGGTCATCTGGGCTCATCTCGCGGTGACTGTCAGGTCAAGAAGACGTTATATTCTAACTAAGCTAAGCTAAACAACAAGAACTGATAATTCATTAGCAATGTCAGGCACCTGAATATAATATGAAGCGGTACACCACACAAAAAAGAGAATGATATAGGGCCATGCCGACTGTAAAGCCCTGTGTTCCCAGGGATGACTCTGACATCTCTTGATGTTCCAGTTGTTCCTTTAATGAGTTTCCAGTACATCTTTTATGTTTCATATGTCAGGTTCATCAGAACTCCAGGCAAACATGCACCAGCATCCTCCGAGGTAGGCTACATCTCACCAACTCTCTCAATCAGAACTCTCAACCATACAACAACATTCTCACCAGCAAGATTCCATGTCACTCACTCAGCATTCTACTCATTCTGAAAAGACAACATGGAAACCTAAATCACTACATATCTCCATTCCTTACACAACAACAACAACACCTACCAAAACCGGTCACACTCACAACACACAGTACACACACACACTCCAACACATGCGCGTGCATCTCAACCACATTAACTATCACCACACCCGTACAACCTAAACGCGTCACCAGTTCAAATGGTACCATAACACAATACTAACAATGCCCCTCCCCTTTTCTACACAATAAAGGAAGGACACCTACCAATGAAAATTGTACCACTAGCAATCAATCTTCAACAGCTCAGGTATCTCTGTCTCTCCTCCTCTACCACACAAAATTATAACCAATACTAACCTCATAGCCACACCACTCACACAACTCTGAGCTGTGCACCATACAGACCAAAGAACAAAGCTGGGCATTCCCAACACCTGAGTGAAACAACACAATAACACACTGCACACGAAGGTACCTATACCGCCACCCCCACTTCGTCGCCTGTGTCCTAAAGCTCCACCTAAAGACCAAACACAACTATGAGAAAGCATTGTCACACACAACATATAAATACATGCATTACTTTCACCAGAACAACAGCACTCGTATTACACTCAGCCACCCATAACTTCACAGCCAAATAAAATCACACCACTATGATGTGCACCTCACTCCCAAAGAACCAGGTTGGACGTTCCAAACGTCCGAGTGAAACAGCATCCAAACAGCACAAACAGTGCGATATTGCCACCCCTTATCTGTCACCTGTGTTCCTTAAAACAACCAAAACCAACACCACACCACTGCTGCGAAGAACCACTTAGAACACACCATGCACTAGGCCATCAAGCACACAACTACAAAAATCACCAAAATGCTAAAACTCTGGCACACCACAAAGACTTACACATGCAGATCCCCACACTGCAACAACAAAACAGTGCTTTAAAATTAATAAAATTACTGCTAAAATTCTAACTAAGTTTCTTAGTTCTCCCTAAATGGCACAAAAGACTTTTAAACAGTTCCACCTGCAAAGCAACAAATTTGTAAACATGTTCAATAAATCACTTTCCCCGTGCCATGTACTACAACTATATCAGTCCACTTTGCCTATTGCATTGAAAAGTCCATCTGCGGAAAGAACATGGGTTAAACACAACTGCTTCATAAAACTAACATTGCTCACATCAAATATGTGTCTTTAAACAAAGGCCACGACACCACACTCACCCATTCAGTGTACATTCGCTCTAAAATGCTCATGTTGCAATTGTAGTGTCAAAATATCACAACTATCACAGGCCTCACATGACAATTTAAGCTTAACATGTTAAATTAAACTCTGCTGCATGCTGTGTTCTGTGTTTTGTGCTGCCCCTCCACAGAACACCTGCTGCCTCTGGTAACAGGTAAGACTCTTAGCGCCTCCTCTCTGCACAGTGTCGCTCAGAAGGCACAGTGGTCTCCAGCTCTTTGGCGCTCTCTCAATGGCAAATGCCCCTCAGCTGCACTGCAATGTACTCCAAGCCCTTCCAAGTACAGTCACGGGCTCCAAGCCCCTCAAACGCTGCAATGGCACTAGGCCCCTCCTCATCACAGCATTTGGGCTACAAACCCCTCCAGGCACTATAATTGGCTCCCAATTCCACCAATGTCATTATTGGCCCTCACAGGAACACAGTTCAAATACTGGGCAGCTAGCCCCTCTGCCAGAGAGCAGTGGTCCCATAGTCACTCCTAGGCGCAGCTCAGGCTCAAACCCTCTCCCAATGCTGCTGTCTTGGGCTCCAAGCCCCTCAGCTGCAAAACATGACTTCCAGATTCCTCAATTCCAAGGCGCAGCTCAGGCTCCAATCCTCTCCAATTGCTACTGCCATGGGCTCACTACCCCTTACCAAACCCCTCCAGGACAGTCAATTGGGCCCTAAGCCCTGTCACTGTTGCTCTGTCAGTCTCTTGGCCCTCTGAGTTTAACCTGCCCAACATCCGGTTAGACAGCCCAACCCAGATGGCTCTTTCATGGCGCTGGTCACTACATCCTGCGCCAGCGGCCCCATCGCTGGGCCCTACTGTGCCTAAATCCAAAAAGCAGTCGCCCTACCTGGGAGGGTCTTCTTCTTGGGTTGGGGGGGTGGTACATGTGCCATCCTCAGTGCTGTCCCCCCAGCACAGCCAGCATCCTCGTTGCCAATGTAAAACTCTGAATTTCCCAGTGATGACTCTGACATCTCTCGATGTTCCAGTTGTTCCTTTAATGAGTCTCCAGTACATCTTTTATGTTTCATATGTCAAGTTCATCAGAGCTCAAGGCAAACATGCACCGGCATCCTCCCAGGTAGGCTACATCTCACCAACTCTCTCACTCAGAACTCTCAACCATACAACAACATTCTCACCAGCAAGATTCCATGTCACTCACTCAGCATTCTACTCATTCTGAAAAGACAACATGGAAAGCTAAATCACTACACCGACCCCTACATTTAGGGCTTCATTGATACCACAATCCTCGCACCCAAGTGTCTCCCCAGAGGGTTAGATCTTTAGTCTACCTTCCTTGGTGCCTCATGATACGAACAAACGTGTGTTGCCATTGGAAAGGAATACAGCTGCGCTGGCTTAGATCTCGGTGGGTAATGTGAAATAGTCGAGATGAGGGGGTTAGAGGGTCATCGGCATGGAAAGGGTTGAGGGGTCGGGAGCTGTGCAGGATGGTGGGCTCTGGTCGGGTGGGGGCAGGGGTCAGGGGTGCACTGGCAGTTTAGTGGAGACAGATGGGAACAGCACCGGGGCCTGGTACTGTCTTACGCTCCATGCAGAGCACATTCTCGAGAAATGATACTAGGTTTTCGCAACATTGAAAGGACAGGGAACAGATGGCTTCCATGGGAACAAGGCTTGTGTGGAGCTGGCCTACTGTGTTGATGGCTCGGTCCCTCTGTGTGAGAGGCTGAAAATGCGAGTCCTGCTGCCTTAGGGAGTGGCATTTCTTTTGTTTTGGGCCTAGTAAAAAATGGTGTCCAGTCAAAGTTTCAAATACATTGGGCCTCATTATAAGGCTTGCACTCCCGTATTGAAGGGGGCCGGTACGGTACCGGCCCCCTTTATTACAGGAGTGCCGATTACGAGCTTCCCATCGTGGGACCTGGATCGCATGTCTGGTAAAACCAGGCGTGCTTTCTGGGTCCCGCGAGGGGAAGAGGGAGGCAATAACGGGCCAGATGTAATCTGCCTGTTATTACCTCCCTCCCCATTCCCATTGAGCCCTATGTCGGAGTAACCTGGTAAGTCCCCATTACAGGAACCCAGTAATGGAGCCCGGAACTGAGGCAGCCATGGAGCTAATAGCTCCATGGCAACCTCGATTCTCGTAATGAGGCCCATTGTTTCGAAATGCAATCATTTCGAAACAAAAGGATCGAAAACATTTTTTCAAATGCCTTTTTTTAAATGTATTTCTTTTTTTTGGCTTTCGTATAGGAAAAAATACTGTTTTTTACCCAATAAACAGGGGTTTTGGGAGGACCCCCCCCCCCAAAAAATAAAAAATAAACATGCATTCTATGGCATTTCGAAAAAATGTATTCGACCCTTTCACTATACACCGTAAAAAATGGCATCAGGGACTAATACAAAATGGAGTCCTAGTGCTGAGTTACGGGTTGTTATTCATCTAATTCTCTTTGTTAGGGGGCTCGTTCCCGTACTGCGGAGGAGTGGGCTTCTCCCCCCTTAGCTTTGATGAAGTTTATTCTCCATAGCTGTGGCTAGGGGGGGTGGGATAGGACCAAGTCCTTCCCAACATTACCCCCTTTCATTACTCCTACAGTAACAACTACCTTCCCCGGTATTTCTACGTTCATGAGCACTTGTTTCTGCTTCCTCCGATGCAGGGCTACCTTTTATAGGCATTCATGCTCAGCACACACTTCTCAAACTCTTCCCACATTGTTCATATTCTTCAGGGGTACAGGTCATATACATACATCCCCCATCTCCTGCTAAGTCTACCCCAAAACTCTTAGTAGTTTTTGAGGTCTGCTGGCTGTACAAAAGTTGTCGGGTAATAAGTGTCTACCTCATCCCCAGTGTTGTATATAGCTACCATGTGATATTTTGGACCGTCACTCTGTCCTGTCTGTATTTGTGCTTCCTGTGTTACACAAGGCACCTCTTTATTATTTCTATTTCCAATTGTCACCATCATCATTGCGCTACTGGGTACTGCTTTTGCACAGCCCGGGAGACCCAACTGGCACACACAGAAGATTAGCAAGATGAACCCGATGATAGGGATCAGCATCTTCATTGTAGTCCCAAGCCATGAGGGAACTCAGCCGAAGACCATGTTGACCCAGTCATCTTCCTGTAATCCAGCTTCCTTTTTTATTTTTGTGCCCAGCTCATGCACCGCTGCCATCACGTGCAATAATGTCCCATTGTCAGCGTCTGCAGAAGGTACGAACATGCAACATGAACTCCCAATTTATTTGGAAACCCCATCCTCCATGGCTGCGAGGAGGTCAAGGACGTACCTATTTTGCATAGTGATTATTCAAAGTGCTCTGAGTTCCACCTTAATGACGTTGAACCCCTCCTCTGTGTCATTTGCCAACTGGATCAACTTCCATCTGACAATCTGGAGCCACTTTGCATTCGCTCTTGTTTGGACGCAGAGCACGAGGGAAGCGAAAAATGTCTCTGCTGAGTTTAAAAGTTTGTATTCTTTTGGTGTCTGGGCAAGCAGGTCAGACGATTCCTGAGAAAGGTAGTTTGAGGAGCGTTTCTTCCAGAACAGGTGATCATGCCGCTGTTCTTCTGACAGTATTCAAAAGATGGGGGTGGTGATGTGGGGAGTGTCTCTGTGCATCCTGGAGCTGTTTGTGCATCTGCGAACACAGCTCCCCCCTTTAGGTGATCCACAGGTACGACCAGAGGGGTCCATGTAGTATTGTGAGTGCGCAATAGCCCCAGTCGGAAAATGGGAGACGCAGGTACGTCTTTTTACTGCAAACTCAGTAATGGTCCAGTAGTGCTGCAGTGCCTTTTCAAAGGTCTGGAATGATGATTGTTCTATTGCAGTATTTATTTGAGCCCATAGATATTTTTCTTTCGCCATAGAAACACAGTTCATCATTTTCTTCTTGCTGTACCTTGATTGGTTTTTCAAGAGCGGTGAGTGACCCATGTTAGCTTTGTAATATGCTCTGTCCATACTTGTTCACACGTTTTTTCTACAAAGTCCAATTTTTCATCAGAAAGGCCATGGAGCCCCTCTGCTTTGCACATAAATGTCGATTTTTGCCACCTGTTCTCTGTGAAATTTGTACCGTCAATAGCCAGCAATCGTTCCTTGAAACATTTAGTGTCTTTTGATCCCATTTTGCATTTCCTGTCGTCTGGTGTAAGAAGTTTCATTTTAACTGTGTGTGCCTGAAAGGTGCCCTTTATCCTACATTGTGCAAGGTGTATGAGACATTGGGCCTCATTACGATACTGGCGGTAGTCGTGCCGGTAAAACAGGCACGGCAGCCATCGGTATCATATTTTTTTTCCAGCACCCGCGAATGGCCAATTACTGGGTCATTATGGCCCCACCAGAGGCGGTATTTGGCCATTCGCCTGTGCCGGAAAAAAATGCTCCCCATTCCCATTGCAGCCCAATAGGGCTCAATGGGAATGGGCAGGTCGGAAGCACCAGCACCATTCGTGAATGGTGCCGGTGCATCCGACATGCTCTGCTCGCGGGTGCTGGTCCGCCCGTCAGGTCAGACCTGGCGGGCTGAAGGGCACCGCGAGCAGAACTCATAGTTTGCCGGTACGGTAACAACGGTACCGGCAAGCTTAGCGGTACTGTTGTTGTTGTACCGGCAAACTTACAATGAGGTCCATTGTGACTCTCTAAGGGTAGCTCTTGAGGTACTAAAACCTTGGGTGCCCCATATGCATGCAGTATTAAGGAACACATGGAGCAACTTCCATTGGTTGGTCGCCTTCCTCTTGCACTCATATCTGAGTACCAACTGTTAGATTGTCCAGGATGGCGAAGGTCCTCCACTTTATCTAATCCTAAACCATGATAAGCATCATATTTATGGTGGTGTGTCTACCTTCTCCTTCTATTATAATGCAAAAGAGATTGTCGTTTCCCTGCCAAGCTTCTACATAGCCTATCATTGTCACATATTGACCTTTGTACACTCTATGGTAATAACTGGACCATTAGGGCTTCAAGGCTTCGTTGATACCACAATCCTCGCACCCAAGTGTCTCCCCGAAGGTTTGATCTTTAGTCTACCTTCCTTGGTGCCTCATGATATGAACAAACGTGTGTCACCATTGGAAAGAAATACGGCTGCACCGGCTTTGATCTCGGTAGGTAATCTGAAATGGTCGAGATGAGGGGGTTAGAGGGTTATCGACATGGAAGGGGTTGAGGGATCAGCGACTGTGCGGGATGGTGGGCTCTGGCTGGGTGTGGGCGGTGGTCGGGGGTGTGCTGGCAGTTTAGTGGAGACGGATGGGCACAACGCTCGGGCCTGGTACTGTCTCACGCTCCATGCAGAGCACATTCTCGAGAAATGATACTAGGTTTTCACAACATTGAAAGGACAGGGAATGGATGGACTTCAGTGGGAACAAGGCTTATGCGGAGCTGGCCTAGTGTGTTGATGGCTCGGTCGCTCTGTGTGAAAGGATGAAAATGCAAGTGCTGCAGCCTTAAGAAGTGGCGGTTTTTGGGCCTACTAAGAAATGGCACCACAGCCTAGTATAACATGAGGTCCTAGCACTGAGTCATGGGTTATTTTAGTAGCCTAATTCTCTATGTTAGGGGGCGTGTTCCTGTACTGTGGAGGTGGGGCTTCCACCCCTTGACTTTTATGATGTTTATTCTCCATAGCTGTGGCTGGGGGGGCTGGGATAAGACCATCTCCTTCCCAACACTGCCAAGTCAGTTGCAAAAGCTTTACTTGGCATATTTACTAGGGTTGGCTTCCCTAAGGAAGTTGTGTCTGATAGGGGCAGCAACTTGATGACAAAGTATATGCAGGCCATTTGGAAGGAGTGTGGGGTTACTTACAGGTTTTGTTCATTGTATCACCCCCAAACCATTGGTCTAGTTGAAAGGTTTAATAGAACTCTCAAAGGCATTATAGAGGCTCCGGAAGAACCCCAAAGAAGAAAATGGGATCACCTCACAGGGTAATACAGAAACTTCATGGCAGACTATGGCACCATAGCTGCCCCCCTGACTGCTCTCACAACTCCAAAGAAACCCAATGAGGTATCTTGGTCTGAGGATTGTGGGAAGGCCTTCAATGGCTTAATATACTCCTTGTGCCAGGCCCCTGTTCTCAGGGCCCCTGGTTACCAAAGACCTTTTATTGTGCAGACAGGTGCCTCTGACACTGGGATAGGAGCTGTACTATCACAATTAGATGAGAAGGGTAAGGAACACCTGATTGGTTTCATCAGTCGCCAGCTTAAGGACAGCAAGCTCAGATGGTCCACAGCAGAGAAAGAATGTTTCTCTGTTGTGTGGGTCTAAGGAAGCTGAGGCCCTACCTGTATGCACCCACTGTGCAAACTGAACATAAGTCCTTGAAGTAGCTGATTAACATGAAGGGAGAGAATCCTAAATTGCTCTAGCTTGCATACGCCTGTAAGGGTTTGACTTCACTATTGTGCATAGGCCGGGTGTTCAACATAGAAATGCTGATGGGTTGTCCAGAATGTTTAACTTACCTGAACATGAGACTCATCCAAGGGCGGATTAATTCCCCCTCTACTTGGTCTGGGAGGGGCGAGTATTAGGAAAGATTCCCATTTATGTATAATTTTTCCTCCAATTGTGAACCCTGCAACTTTTTGCTGTTGTCTGACAAGCCTAGCCTGACTGTTGCCAGTTGAGCACAGCCTTCTGCTGCACTCTGCTGAGCTTTCGCTCACTTTGTTATGGGGAAACTGACATGCCCTTAAAGACAGTCACTACTGGGAGACCTTTTTTCTCTTAGTCCTTTCCAATGTTGCAATTTCTTTGCAACATGTTACAAGTGTACAAAGTACCTTACGGTACAGTGCGCTTGGGTTGACCTTTCGTTTCCAAAGGCCCTAGACACCCTCAAGGGATTTTTTGGTAGAAGTACAGATGTGCCTTGGACAGAGCTAGTGGCAGCTGTTATTTTGCATATATATTTAACCCTTTCTTGTAGTCCACTTTGCATTTACTGTGTTTGCTACTGGACAGTGGCTTGGCCCTGTTAAGGAGAATTCTCATTTCATGGCTAATTTCCCTTACCTATAGAGTCCCCCAGCAGCTTTGCTGGATTTGAAGGGTTTGTTTCTTATTACTTGCTAAGAGTGAGACTCTTTTTCCCACTCTTAGGCATTTTTGCTATGTGTGTTCTAGGCTATTTTTGTGTTTAATGCCTATTGGATCTTCTCTCCCCCATAGGAACCATCTTTATTCCCACATGTTACACAGCACCCTCAGTGCAGTGACACAGGGGTGTCATAGTGACCCCCAAACATAAACTCTATACCCTGGGACTGACCACTGTCTCCCAGTGCATGTAAAGTCCCCATTGACTTTACTAGTCAATTTCTATGAACTAAACCAGTACAACCCATTTTACTATGGAGGTACTGGAAGGGGTTAATTTTTTTCCCCCTATGTTCATTTTCGAGAGGGTACCGTACAGTACCTCTCTCAAAGGTTCCTGGCTGGTGGCAGTGGTTACTACCATAAATATTCGACCGTAAATATTCCTCTATGGGATTTTCCCATTGTTTGAGGCTACCACTTTTTCTGACAGCCTATAACATACCGCCGGTGCATTTTAATATTAACTTTGCTCCGGTGGGTTATTTTTGCCAGAACTTTAATATAACTTCTTTCTCGTGTCTTTCTCTACAATCCTAACCCAGGGATCCTTTGTTCGTCCGTTTGGCAAGCTTCTGCCCAGAAGCCCTCCTTCCGGCGCCACTGAGTCTGGGGTGGGTCCATTGTGTGGGAGGGGGAGTAGGACCCCTGGACAGGGTTGCATCCGCAACCCAGGTCGCACTCTATCCTGATAGGCTGGATGGTCTCCTGCCAAGATGACCACTCCACTGTGTGAGTGACAGCTAGGCTGTATGAATGGGGCTCTTTTTGAATAAAAGCAGGGTCCTGAGGACTGGAAGAGCAAGAAGTCGCCACTGGAACTAAGATGCCGAAGAGGAGAGAAGCCAAAGACATCTGCAATGACTGAACCACCGGTGAAGCCATGTTGCAGCTTCTCACCACTTTTCTCTACACGACGAGAGGAGGTCTTCCCCTGAAAGAGCTTTCTTCCCTTGAGCTGGTGGGGCCAACCAGTTTGTCAATCGCCTTCCCGAACCTGCTGTGGTCGAATCGCCAGTGCCGTGCACTTGGGGACTGGATAGCCAGGCAGCTATCGACCCGGACCGCGATTAAAAGGAGCGTACCTTTTAAACTTTGTTTGGCAGCTCCGCGGCTGGTTTCATCCCTGGGTAGTGCAGTACCTCGAATTTTCCTCCACAACAAGAGCCTCTCTTCCTCTGCTGGACCCCTCGAACTGCAGGAACTACCAGGAACAACCGCCAACGCAGGAGCCACTTCTTCACGTTTAAAGTACACTGTTCCGCCAGGCCGCCCTTTCTTCGCAGTAGCTCTAAAGGTGTTTTAAATCCTTTACCTACCTGTTGGGTTGGCCACCCCCTCTCTTAACGCTGTCTGTTCAACCTTTTGCAACCACCATTTCAAATATCGGTAACCAAAGACTTGACTGCAGCTACGAGAACATTTTTGCTCCTGGGCCTTTGCCATGTACCACTAACTTTGGCACAGGCCTATTGACTCTGGTCACATTTGTTAGACCTGCTTTCTCGAGAATGATTCTCCATTCGAACTGTGTGGTGCACTCCTTACTTATAACTACTCTTCCTTCCCACTGTGTAATCATTGTGAAGTACCATTTTGCTCAGTTTTCATTCTAGGAATTGCATTTATTGATGCACTGGTTTACCAAACTTGTTCACGACTGGTGGGGAGTGTTGCTAGGGTGTATAAGGACCTATTTCTAAATAACGTGTGCTTTCCCACCCTTGTGAGGAATTGTTAGAGGATCCCGTGCGTGTAGTTGTCACTATGCCATTTTGCTCAGTTTTCACTCTGGTTCACTTGGTCTACAATTCATATAGGGAGTGTGTATATTTTTCCTTGACTTAATTTAACTTGCTTGATACTTGTGATATATGTGTTTTGATTAGAGGTGTATAAAATAAATATATATTCACTATTTAACTACACAGCTTTGGTCAGTGTTTCTTGTTCCATAGTCTAGTGTGCCTAATGTGTAAACCCTGAATACTGCTCATCTCCCTATTGAGATAAGTCTGACTGCTCAGCCACAGCTACCAACTAAATCTTTGTGGTACAGACTGATACCAAATGGGATTTATTGCTCTCACCTGTAGTCCTAATCTTGTGTAGTGCTCCCTAAGGGAACTGCACAGGATTCTGCCTAACACTGGTGTACAGCGGTGAGGATACAAGTATTGGATTTACATTTTAGGGTGCTGCTAGTGCTTTGGTTAAAATAACCACAAGGCTAACTGTCACAACAAGTTTATTTTGAAACAAATCATGGAAAGTTACAGCCAGGAGACCCTCCTTACTAATACTGCTGATTATTTAAGGGATCTGTGTAGACAGAAAGGTCTTCCTGTCAAAGGCAAGAAGCAAGAAATTATTGATAGACTGTTAGAGAAACAAAGTCTTGATAGTGGTGCTGCAGTGCCCATTACTCCAGCAGATGTAGCAAACAGTAATGAGGATAATATTGAAGATGTTATTGTTGAGACAGATGAGGAACAGGAGGAAAACAATGTCACCCCCTCTGGTCTACTGCCTGCTCAAAGGCCTCAGCCTGTGGGTACTGGACCTTTACCAGGTCCCACATTAAGTCCTGAATTTATCTCCCTAGACAAAATGAGACTTGAACTTGAATTCAAAGGAATTGGTGCCCAAACTGAACAGAGACACCAAGAACTAAGGTTCAAAGAAATGGAGCTCAACCATGAGCTTGAGATGAAGAAATTGTCTTTGGAAAATGCTTCTCTCCCCGAATCTTCTAGATTTTCCAGTCCAAAAAGACCCTGGATGCCTAAAGAGATTGTGGGTATGTATGAACCTAAGTTGGATGTATTAGATTGGCTTGCTATGTTTGAATATAATCATGGGCTCCAGGATATTACAGGGAATCAGTTGATCCCCTGGTTATTCTCTAGGCTCCCCCCTGTTGCATCTGATGTAGTAATGGAGTTGGGGAGCTGGATAGGATGGATTATGAATGTGTAAAACTAGCTTTGATAGCTAGATTTGGGAAGACTCCTTCCCAGTACCTTTAGAGGTTTAGGACCCTCAAAAAGCATGGTAGTACCCCTTGGGCTACTTGGGTGAATGAGTGTTTGAAAAACTTAGAGGGATGGATTAAGGTTTATAGAGTTAACACTTATGAAGGAATGAGAAATCTTGTCATGATGGAGTCTATCTATGATGCCTGCTCTCCTGAGCTCAGACAGCACTTGGCTGATTCAAAAGAATTAGATTCTAAGAAACTAGCTACGGCTGCTGACTTGTGGGTTGCCAACAGGGCCACTCACAAAGATTCAGGGGTAACTCAGAAAAAGGATGAAGGAAAGCAGCCAAAGAAAGACAACAAAGATAATTCAAATAATTACAATTCCAAAGAGGGCCACAAACAAAATTCTAAGAGTAAGCCACAGGGGAAACCAAATCAGGCTAGTGTACCTTCTGGTCCCAGACCAGAAGGGGGTCAGAACAAGCCACCATTTATAAAGACATTTGGAAAATGTTATGTTTGTGGCTCTACTGATCATGTGAAAGGGGATCCCAGATGTAAGGGTAAACCTTCAGGGGTCCACACTGTCTCCTTAGCCTTCGCTCCAGAGGAGGAAGTACATATGGTCAGTGGAAACTTTAAACTACTGGCTGATGATCCCATTGGAGTCTGAGCTAGTGTATCTTTAGTATCTCTAGGGTCGTGGGAACAACAGAATTTAGAAGTATATAATTCAATCACTCCTAATACTAAAGAGAATTATAAAGACAGTGTCCTAGTCAATGGTCAGGAAACCCCTGCCATTAGAGACACTGAGGCCAGCATAACTGTGGTGGACGAATCTTTTTTCAAGGCGGAGGATGTTGCTAAGGCACCCAAACGCCTCACCAAGTTAGCTGGAGGGCCTGTGCAGATGCTTCCCCAATTACCAGCTCTCATCCAGTGCAATTAAATGACTGTCAGGATACTTGTGAGTGTACAATCTGAAGTACCAGGACGGGTGCTGTTGGGCAATGATCTGAAAGACCTGGGAGTAGTTCAAGTACTTCCAGACCTCCTAGTAAGAGATTACAGGAGCTTACCAGACCTGCAAGGGAGAGGACCTTGAGGGGAACTCCTGAGGAGATGATGGAAAAAGAAATCACTCCTACTCCACTGGAGTTACTAACTGCTATCTCACAGCAACCAGAAGCAAAGGGGTAAACCAAGGCTTCCAAGAAGAAACCAGCAGGAGGCACTCCAGTGATGCCAACCAGGAAATCTCCTAGGCTGACCACAATCACACCTGTGATTCCTCCTCCAGCTGAGGCTGAGAGTGAGGTACAACCCTGTGTGGCTGAACTAGAGCCTGAGGATTCAGATCTAGTAGGAGGCCAGGAACTCATTGTTGATCTTGACCCTGTGGACCATCCTGAGCTGCAGTCTTTACTGGCAGAAGGTGGACCCCAAAGGGCAGACTTCAGTAGGGGACAAAAAGAATGTCCAACTCTGGAATGTCTTCACCACCAGGCAGCTTCTCAGCTTGAAGGGCAAGAGCCTGGGAAGTACAGGTTACACTGGGAAGATGGCCTCTTCTATAGTGAACCAACAGAGTCACTCCCTGTGGACTACAAAAGACTTGTAGTAACCCAAGCAAACCGACTCCGATTCTTGCAACTAGCCCATGAGATACATTTGGCTGGTCACTTGAGCTTCAAGAAGACCAAGCAAAGTCTCTCTCTCTCTACTTTTATTGGCCTAAAATGGGGGCTGAGGTAGATAAGTATTGCAAGATTTGCCCCACTTGCCAAACCTCTGGTAAAAGTGGCTCCAAGAGCGTGGCACCTCTAGTGCCTCTCCCTGTGGTGGGAGTACCATTTGAGAGGGTAGGAATCAACATTGTTGGTCCCCTTGATCCTCCAACTTCTTCAGGCAACAGGTTTATACTTGTTGTAGTAGACCATGCTACTAGGTTCCCTGAAGCAATTCCTATGAGGACTGTTACAGCCCCCTGGGTTGGGTTTCCTAAGGAGGTAATATCCGACAGGGGGTCAAATTATATGTCCCACTACATGAAGGCCATGTAGAAAAACTGTGGAGTTACCCTCAAGTTCTCAACAGCATTCCACCCTCAAACAAATGGGTTGGTAGAAAGGTTCAACAGAACCATGAAGAGCATGATGGGTGCTTTGGAAGACCCACTTAAGAAAAATTGTGATCTTCTACTGCCATGCCTTCTCTTTGCATAAAGTGAGTGGGTTACAGTTCCTTTGAACTTCTCTATGGCCATCGGTCAGAGGTCCATTGGCCCTGATCAGGGAGCGGTTGGAGAGTGCTCCTTCCCCCACACCAGTCAGAGTCACTGACTATGTGATAGGACTCCGGAGGAGAATGTCACACATGATGGCTGAGGCAAGTGATAACTTGAAAGCAGGTCAGGCTCTGGTCAGGCATTGGCATGACCAGAAGGCCAACATGGTCGAGTTCACTCAAGACCAGCTAGTTCTTGTTATGGTCCCCACAAGGCAGAGGGCCTTACAGGACAAATGTATGGACCCTTCAAGGTTGTGGGAAAACTCGGAGAGCTGAACTATCTGGTGGACCTAGGCAATCCTAAGGAGGCTCCCAGAGTCTTTCACACCAACTGCCTAAAAGCGTATGTCTCAGGACCAGAACTGGGAGCTTTGCGTCTAGCTTCAGCTCAAGAGGAGGAGGAGAGTGAACCTCTACCTGACCTCCTCAGAGGCAAACCTTTAGATGAGAAAATAGAAGGAGTTAATCTCTCTTCGAATCTGACACCTGAGCAACAGGAGGAGTGCAAAGTTTTGTTGAATCAATTTGCCCCTCTGTTTTCTCTAGCACCAGGCTTGACCACTTGGGGCCAGTATGATATCCATACTGGTGACTGTTTACCTGTCAAAAGCAGGGGTTACAGGATGTCAGAAAATGTACGAACCCACATCAAAGAGCAAGACGTCACCACTGGAACTAAGAACCCGAAGAGGAGAGAAGCCAAAGACCTCTGCAATGACTGAACCACCGGTGAAGCCCTGCTGCAGCGTCTCACCACTTTTCTCCACACGACGAGAGAAGATCTTCATCCGAAAGAGCCTCCTTCCCTTGAGCTGGTGGGGCCAACCAGTTTGCCAATCACATCCCCGGACCTGCCTTGGTCGAATCGCCAGCACCCTGTACTCGGAGGCCGGATAGCCAGGCACCAGTCCTCCCGGACTGCGATTTAAAGGAGCGTACCTTTTATTCATCCAGCTGCACCGCGGCTGGTTTCATCCCTGGGTAGTGCATTAACTCGAACCTTCCTCCACGACGAGAACCTCTCTTCCTCTGCTGGATCACCCAAACTGCAGGAACTACCAGGAATAACCGCCACCGCAGGAGCCACTTCTTCATTTTAAAGGTACATTGTTCCGCCAGGCCGCCCTTTCTTCGCGGTAGAGCTAAAGGTGTTTTAAATCCTTTACCTACCTTTTGGGTTGGCCGCCCCCCCTCTCTTAACATTGTCTTTTCACCTTCTGCATCCACCTTTTCAAATAGTTAACCAAAGACTTAACTGCAGCTACAAGAACATTTTGCTCCTGGGCCCTGGCACAGGCCTACTGACTCTGGCTAAAAGTGTTAGAACTGCTTTCTCTAGATTGCTTCTCAACTAGAACTGTGTTGATGCACCTACTTCTTATAACCACCCTTTCCTGCCCACTTTTAAACCTTGTGGAACGCCATTTTGCTCAGTTTTCATTTAAGTATTTCCTATAATGATGCACTGTCTTGAGTAATCTGGTTCACAAACGTATGGGGAGTGGTGCTAGGGTGTGTAAGAAGATATTTCTGTATAACTTGTGCTTTCCCTCCCTTGTGAGAAATTGCTAGAGTGCCATTTGTGTTTGATTTGCACTGTGCCATTTTGCTCAGTTTTCACACTTGCGCAAACTTGTCTACAATTTAACTAGAGAGTTCTGTGTACTTTCTTTGACCCAATTAAACTTGCTTAATAACTGTGATAGATGTGTTTAACTAGAAGTGTATAAAATAAATATATATATATATTCTTTTTACTACAAAGCTTTGGTCAGTGTTTCCTTGTTCCATACTACTGAAAGCCTATTGTGTAAACCCTGAATACTGCTTATCTCTCTCTTGAGATAAGTCTGATTGCTCAGCCACAGCTACCAACTAAGTCTTTGTGGTACAAACTGATAGCAAAGAGGATATATTGCTCTCACCTGTAGTCTTAATCTTCTGTAGTGCTCACTAAGGGAACTGCACAGGATTCTGCCTAACAGGAAGCACCATTAGGGACCTTAGATTTAGAATAAGAGAGCATGTAAATACTATTCAAAGAGATTATATCAGGTTACCATTAGCCACACACTGGAAAACAGACCACAAAATGGAGAATAAATCCAGGATACGATTCATGGGTCGTATCCTGGAGGTGATAAGCAGCAAGCACTACATAAATTGGAAGCCAAATTGATCTGTAAACATAGAACATTATTGACTGGTCGGAACTCTGATCATGAAATTGGGGTTTTCCTGTAATTATTTAAGAAGGCGTCATGGTTCAATGGTTGTTAGGCAGAATCCCGTGCAGTTCCCTAAGGGACCACTACCCATGATTGGTACTACAGGTGAGAGCAATAAATCCCCTTTGGTATCAGTCTGTACCACAAAGATTTAGTTGGTAGCTCTGGCTAAGCAGTCAGACTTATCTCAAGAGGGAGATGAGCAGTATTCAAGGTTTACACAATAGGTATCACAGTACTATGGAACAAGGAAACACTGACCAAAGCTTTGTATCAAAAAGAGAATATATATTTATTTTATACACATCTAGTTCAACACATAAATCACAGTTGATAAAGTAAGTTAAAATTCAGTCAAGGAAAAGTATATACAACTCCCTATTCAATTGTAGACAAGTTTGCGCTAGAGTGAAAACTGAGCAAAACGGCACAGTGAAAACCAACTACAAATGGCACTCTAGCAATTTAACGAAAGGGAGGGAAAGCACAAGTTGAACCGAAATATCTTCAGACACCCCCTAGCAACACTTCCCTGAAGTTTTGTGAACAAGTAATGCACAGTAACACTTTAGCATAAAGATGAGTGAATGAAAACTGAGCAAAATTGCACTCCACAAGTTAAAACAGTAGGAAGGAAGAGAGGTTTAGAAGATTTAGGTGCATCAACACATTTCTCATTGAAAATCAATCTAGTAAGAGCATATCTAACAAATCAGCCAGAGTCAAAAGGCCTGAGCCAGAGTCAGTGGTACAGGACCAAGAGCTTAGGAGCAAACATTTTATAGTAGCTGCAGTCAAGTCTTTGGTAGACGAATATTGAAAAGGTAGGTGCGAGGTGAAAGACAATGTTAAGAGAGAGGTGGCCAACCCAACAAGTAGATAAAGGATTTAAAACACCTTTAGAGCTACCACGGGAAAAAGGAGGACTGGTGGAACAATGTACCTTAAACGTGAAGAAGTGGTTCCTGCTGTGGTGGTTGTTCCTGGTAGTTCCTGCAGGTCGAGGAGTCCAGCAGAGGAAGAGAGGCTCTCGTCGTGGAGGAAGGTTCGAGTCACTGCACTACCCAGGGATGAAACCAGCCGCGGTGCTGCAAAACGAAGTTTAAATATTACAGTACTTTTAATCGCGGTCCGGGTCGATAGCTGCCTGGATATCCGGTCTCCAAGTGCGGGGCACTGTCGATTCGACCAAGGCAGGTCCGAGAAAGCGACGGGTGAACTGGTTGGTCCCACCAGCTCAAGGGAAGAAGGCTCTTTCAATGAAGATCTCCTCTCGTTGTGTGGAAGAAAAATGGTGAGACGATCCGGTAGGGCTTCACCGATGGTGTAGATGCTGAAGATGTCTGTGGCTTCTCTCCCCTTTGGTTCCGTAGTTCCAGTGGCGACGTCTTGCTCTTCCAGTCCTCAGGACCCTGCTTTTTTGCAGAAAGAGACCCATTCATATAGCCTAGCTGTCACTCACACAGTGGAGTGGTCTTCTTGGCGGGCGAGCCTCCAGCCTATCAGGTTAGAGTGCGACCTGAGTTGCTGTGGCAACTCTGTCCAGGGGTTCTACTCCCCCTCCCAAACAACAGACCCACCCCAGACTCTGAGGCGCCAAAAGCAGGGCTTCTTGGCAGAAGCCTGCCAAAAGAGCAAACAAAGGATCCCCGACCTGTGTTAGGAGTTTAGAGTAAGACACGAGAAAGAATTTGTATTAAAGTTCTGGCGAATAAAACTTACCGGAGTAAAGTTAATAATAAAATAAACTGGCGGTATGTTAGAGGGTGTCAGTAAAAGTGTTAGCCTCGAACAATGGGAAAATCCCACAGGAAAATATTTGCGGTTGAATATTTATGGTAGTAACCACTGCCACCAGCCAGAAACTTTACAGAGAGGCACTTTAAAGTACCCCCTCGAAAATGAACCCAAGGGAACAACTATTAACCCTTTCTAGTAGCTCCATAGTAAGATGGTTTGTACTGGTTAAGTCCATAAGAATTGACCAGTAAAGTCAATGGGGACTTTACATGTCCTGGGAGACAGTAGTCAGTCCCAGGGTATGGAGTCTATGTTTGGGGGTCGCTATGACACCCCTGTGTCACTGCACTGAGGGTGCTGTGTAACACATGTGCACAAAGATGGTTCCTATGGGTGAGAGAAAATCCCATAGGCATTAAACACAAAAATAGCCAAGAACACACATAACAAAAATGCCTAAGAGTGGGAAAAAGTGTCTCACTCTTAGCAGGTAAAAAGAAACAAACCCTTCGAATCCAGCAAAGCTGCTGGGGGACTCTATAGGTAAGGGAAATTAGCCATAGAATGAGAATTCTCCCTAACACTCACCCCCCCAGACTAAGGGACAGGAGGATCTATTCCACTCCTGGATGAGTCTCAAACCTCTAGCCGGTTATAAACATCTAGAGAGATCATCAGCATTTTGGTGGTGACATCCTGACCTGTGCTCAATGGTAAAATCAAACCCTTGGAGGCAAATTGACCATCTTGGCAGTTTTGGGTTTTCCCCTTTCATTTGCATCAACCATCTCAAGGGTTGGTGGTCTGTTTGAATTGTGAAAGTAGATCCATACAAGTATGGTCTAAACTTCTTCACAGCCCACACAATGGCAAAACATTCTCTCTCAATAGTTGCCCTCCTTGTCTCAGGTTCCTTCAGTTTCCTACTGATGAAGCAAATGGGGTGCTCCCTACCTTTCTCATCCAGTTGACTGAGTACTGCAACTATACCCCTATTGGAAGCATCTGTTTGTACAATGAAGGGTTGGTGGTAGTCAGGAGCTCTGAGAACTGGAGCTTGACAAAGGGCTTTCTTCAGGCTTTCAAAGGCCTGATTGCACTCCTCATTCCATTTGATCTTTTTATGGAATTTAGGAGAGGAGATTACATTCAGTGAAGAAGCTATGGACCCATAGTTCCCAATGATATTCCTGTAATACCCAGTGAGGCCTAGGAAGGCTCTCACCCGGGTTTGAGTAGAAAGGTTGTCCAATTTTGCACAGCTTCAATCTTGCTGAGCAAAGGCCTTATTTCACCACCTCCTACCTCATACCCAAGGTAGACCACTTTACTCTGACCAATTTGCTTGCCTTTATGGTCAGATGGGCCTGTTCAAGAGCCTGCAAAACATATCCTAGGTGGTCAACATGCTCTTTCCATTTAGGGCTGAACACTGCAATGTCATCCAAGTATGCCAAGCAGAAGTCCTCCATCCCATTCAGAACCTGATTAACCATCCTTTGGAATGTAGCAGGTGCATTCTTTAGTCCAAAAGGCATCACCTTAAATTGGTATAAGCCAACTGGGGTGGAGAATGCAGTTTTCTCCTTGGCATGGTCAGTCAGGGCTATTTGCCAATAGCTTGACGTGAGATCAAATGTGCTGAGGAACTTGGCTGAATCAAGTCTATCCACCAGCTCATCTGTCCTTGGTAAAGGATGGGCATCAGTCTAGATGACTGCATTTAGAGCTCTATAGTCCACGCAGAATCTCAACTCTTTGGATCCTGCCTTTGGTACTAACACAACTGGGCTAGACCATGGACTAGTAGAGGGTTCTATTACCCCGAGATCAAGCATCTTGTTGACCTCTCCTTTGATGTGGGTTCTTACATTTTCTGACATCCTGTAGCCCCTGCTTTTGACAGGTAAACTGTCACCAGTTTGGGTATCATGTTGGCCTTAAGGGGTCAAACCTGATGTCAGAGAGAACAGAGGGGCAAATTGATTTAAAAAAAACTTTGCACTCCACCTGTTGCTCAGGTGTCAGATTAGAAGAGAGATTGACTCCTTCTATTTTCTCATCTAAAGGTTTGCCTCTGGGGAGTTCAGGTAGAGGTTCACTCTCCTCCTCCTCTTGAGCTGAAGCTATAAGCAAAGCTCCCAGTTCTGGTCTCGAGACATAAGCTTTTAGACGGTTGATGTGAAAGACTAAAGGAGCCTCCTTAGGATTGCCTAAGTCCACCAGATAGTTCACCTCTCCAAGTTTTCCCACAACCTTGAAGAATCCCATCCATTGGTCCTGCAAGGCCCTCTGCCTTGTGGGGACCATAACAAGAACTAGCTGGTCTTGAGCGAACTCAACCATGTTGGCCTTCTGGTCATGCCAATGCTTGACCAGCGCCTGACCTGCTTTCAAGTTATCACTTGCCTCAGCCATCATGTGTGACATTCTCCTCTGGAGTCCTATCACATAGTCAGTAACTCTGGTGTGGTGGAAGGAGCAGTCTCCAACCCCTCCTTGATTGGGGCCAATGGACCTCTAACCGGATGGCCATAGAGAAGTTCAAAGAGACTGTACCCCACTCCTTCCTAAGGGACTTCTCTATATGCAAAGAGAAGGCATGGCAGTAGAAGATCCCACTTTTTCTTAAGGGGGTCTTCTAAGGCATCTATCATGCTCTTCATGGTTCAGTTGAACCTTTCTACCAACTCATTTGTCTGAGGGTGGTATGCTGTTGAGAACTTGTAGTTAACTCCGCAGTTTTCCCACATGGCCTTCATGTAGTGGGACATAAAATGTTACCCCGTTTCGGATATTACCTCCTTAGGAAACCCAACCCTGGTTAAAATACCAAGGCGGGCCTTAGCCACAGCCGGAGCTGTAACAGTCCTCATAGGCACTGCTTCAGGGAACCTAGTAGCATGGTCTACTACAACAAGTATAAACCTGTTGCCTGAAGAAGTTGGAGGATCAAGGGGACCAACAATGTCGATTCCTACCCTCTCAAATGGTACTCCCACTACAGGGAGAGGCACTAAGGGTGCCACGTTCTTGGAGCCACTTTTACCAGAGGTTTGGCAAGTGTAGCAACTCTTGCAATACTTCTCTACCTCAGCCCCCATTTTAGGCCAATAAAAGTAGAGAGAGAGCCTTTCCTTGGTCTTCTTGAAGCTCAAGTGACCAGCCAAAGGTATCTCATGGGCTAGTTGCAAGAATTGGAGTCTGTTCACTTGGGGCACTACAAGTCTCTTGTAATCTCCAGGGGTTGATTCTGTCGGTTCACTATAGAAGAGCCATCTTCCCAGTGTAACCTATACTTCACAGGCGCTTGCCCTTCAAGCTGAGAAGCTGCCTGGTGGCGGAGACCTTCCAGAGTTGGAAATTCTCTTTGTCCCTTACTGAAGTCTGCCCTTTGGGGTCCACCTTCTTCCAGTAACGACTGCAGCTCAGGGTGGTCCACAGGGTCAAGATCTCCAATGCGTTCCTGGCCTCCTACTAGATCTGAGTCCTCAGGTTCTAGTTCAACGACACAGGGTTGTACCTCAATCTCACCCTCAGCTGGAGGAAGAATCACAGGTGTGATTTTTGCTAACCTAGGAGATTTCCTGGTTGGCAGCACTAGAGTGCTTTCTGCTGTCTTTTTCCTTGAAGTCTTGGGTTTCCCCTTTGCTTCAGGCTTCTTGGAAATGGCAGTTAGTAACTCCAGTGGGGTAGGAGTGATTGCTATCATCTCCTCAGGAGAGCCTCTCAAGGTCCTCTCCCTTGCAGGTCTGGTAAGCTCCTGTAATCTCTTACTAGGAGGTCTGGGAGTACTAGACACTACTCCCAAGTCTTTGAGATCATTGCCCAACAGCACCCTTCCTGGTACTTCAGATTGTACACTTACAGGTATCCTGACAGTCATTTCATTGCACTGGATGAGAGCTGGTAATTGGGGAAGCATCTACACTGGCCCTCCAGCTAACTTGGTGAGGCGTTTGGGTGCCTTAGCAACATCCTCCACCTTGAAAAAAGATTTGTCCACCACAGTTATGCTGGCTCCAGTGTCTCTAATGTAGTAAGATGGTTTGTACTGGTTAAATCCATAAGAATTGACTAGTAAAGTCAATGGGGACTTTACATGCCCTGGGAGACAGTAGTCAGTCCCAGGGTATGGAGTCTATGTTTGGGGGTCGCTACGACACCCCTGTGTCACTGCACTGAGGGTGCTGTGTAACACATGTGCTTAAAGATGGTTCCTATGGGTGAGAGAAAATCACATAGGCATTAAACACAAAAATAGCCTACAACACACATAGCAAAAATGCCTAAGAGTGGGAAAAAGAGTCTCACTCTTAGCAGGTAAAAAGAAACAAACCCTTTGAATCCAGCAAAGCTGCTGGGGGACTCTATACGTAAGGGAAATTAGCCATAGAATGAGAATTCTCCCTGACAATGGTCCTGAGAAGCTCTCACCTTTGGACATACTAGTTGTATTAATTGTTATGAGGAATGCCTCCAACATCCATTTGACTTTTGAAAAAGCTTAAACAGAACTTTTTGGCAGAACCTGAAATACTTTTGGGTTATTATGGGAGCTATCCTGTTTCGACTGAAGTATAAAACATTTTTGTTTGAAGAGAATAATATGCAATAATTCTAAATCTGGGCTAACGTGCGGCCTGCTAAGAGTAGTGTGAAGACTACTAACCTAGGATAAGTTAGGATTGATGAGTATTTGGAATAATTGAGAGACAGCTATCAATAAAAGGGTAACCCCCATCAAATTTGTGAAAATATACATCATTAATAATTGAAATAATTTCTTAAATGGGGTAACATTAACCTATAATCCAATGCCTTAAGGAATGGATATTCATGTTCATAGCCCACGAGCATAGGGAACACACTAAGAAGGAATAGTCAATGCAGTCCAACAATGGGCCTCATTACAAGTTTGCTGGTCCGGTAGTAACGGCGCTGGTAAATTACCGGCACTGTTACTTCCGGACTACAAGTTGTGCTTGCGGGTGCCTGTGTGCCTGCCAGGTCTGACCTGGTGGGTGGACCGGCACCCGCGAGCAAAGTCTGTTGGATGCACCGGCACCATTCAGGAATGGTGCTGGTGCATCCGGCTTCCCCATTCCCATTGAGCCCTATGGGGCTCAAATGGTAATGGGGAGGTTGGATGTACCGGCACCGTTTATAACGGTGTCGGTGCATCCGACATGCTGAGCTCGCGGGTGCCTTTCATTCTGCCAGGTCAGACCTGGCGGAATGAAAGGCACCCGCGGGCACAACTCAGAGTTTGCCGGTCCAGATACAACGGTACCGGCATGCTTACCGGTACCGTTATATCCAGACCGCCAAGCTCATAATGAGGCCCCATATGTAGAGTTCATATGTCTGGCGAGGGAACGACAAAGAGGATGTCGGTGAAATTTTGACTGGAGGAGGCACTCGTATAGGTGTCAGCGATAGGGAGGAATAGGTTGGAGAACAGGATGACCTTTTTAAACTTCTACCTACCAAATTTAGTGAGGAGAGCAAGATAGTTGATAGAGAAGCAGTTAGAGAAGATAGGAGAGACAGAGAGCACCATAGAATAGATAGGGAGAGGAGAGAAGAGGAAGGGAGTGGGACGGGCTAGCGGAGAACACTAGGGAAGGACACAGAGCAGGGTGCAAGCAGACGAGACAAGTAGACGATTGGACAAGATGCCAGGCACTTAGAAAGTGATAGAAAGGTTTGCTTGATGAGTGCTTTTTCTAGGAGTAAGCCACGGAATGGCACTCCATTCACAATGCAATTTTAAAAGCAGGATAAAACACACCTAAGTTTGAGATTCCTGTAAAAGGGGAAAAGGGCCTAGGTTTCACAATGCAATTTTTAAATACTTTCACGGTGCAATTTTAAAGCAGGATAAAACACACCTAAGTTTGAGAGTCCTGTAAAAGGGGAAAAGGGCCTAGGTTTCACAATGCAATTTTTAAATACTTTCACATTGCAATTTTAAAGCAGGATAAAACAAGTTTGAGAGTCTGCTATATGCTCAGATTAGCAGGGTAGAGTGAGGATCTATCCTAACCCGGGCAACTCCTACCTGCCTTAGCCACAGCTGGTTGATGGCTTGCCGCTGGCTTCCCCTGCTGACACCTGCAGACACTGGCTGGAGCCACCTCTAGAGGAGCCACCCTTTGCTTTGAGGTCCTTAGCCACAGGGGCTGCCGGGTAGAGGGCTGCCCTGGTAGTGTCGGTTAAGTCTGACAATTAGACTAATGAGTGGAGGTGGGTGGGCTGGGAGGCGGGTGGGAAACAACACGGAAGGGAAGGCCGAGGGCCCAGCACAAATTCAATATTTAAATGCAGACAATCCGCGGGTGCAACGCAGTACAAAAAGCACAGAGCACCTACCTCAGCAGCCTGGTCGAAATGGAGGCAACTGCGAGGACATGGCGGGAGGTGGGCGATCTGGGAGCCAGGAGGGGAAACAACACGGAAGGGAAGGCGAGCTAGGGAGGGCACTCCAACGGGCCGAGGGCCAAGCACAAATTCAATATTGAAATGCAGACAATCTGCAGGTGCAACGCGGTATAAAAAGCACACAGCACCTACCTCAGCAGCCTGGTGGAAATGGAGGCAGCTGCGAGGACATGGCTACAAGCCTAGGAGCCCCGGACCAATGAGGGCAGGTGTGTGGCCTGGGAGGCAGGAGGGAAACAACACGGAAGGGAAGGAGAGCAAGGGAGGGCACTACAACAGGCAGAGGGCCCAGCACAAATTCAATATTTAAAAGCAGATAATCCGAAGGTGCAACACAGTACAAAAAGCACACAGCACCTACCTCAGCAGCCTGGTGGAAAATTGCCTATTTGCATAAATTGTAGGTTTTTATTCTAACAGGGGAAGATTCCATCCCTGATTGAAAATGTATAGTCCAATTTCCAGCCCAACATTGATTATGTGGGTGGAGAGCAGTGACACCAAGTGTGAATGATTTTATTCAGTTTAAGTGAAGTTGGTTGTCAATTGTATATCTAGAGCTAGTTGTGACAACAGTAAGGGACAAGGGAAAGGTGGGCAGTTAGTCCCATTTTAAGAGAAAGTAGTGCGGGGGAGCAGTGTCCCTGCCTGCGCGAGATGGAGCATGTGCAAAGGATTAGTGTCCCTCTTGGGCACATGCTCTGTTATTGGAATCAAGTGAGAGTAATGTCTTGCTTCTGAGTGTGCGTAGCATGGGGGTCCAAGTGAACAGCCCCATGTGCGCTGCTTCAGGAGCCCTTATTTAAGGACATGGCCCCTCATTACAACACCGGCGGTAACCAATGGCGCTATTAGCACCATGGTTGCTGCCGGTATTGTAACGATTCCGCCAATGGTAAATGGGAAAATACCGCCCCATTACAAGGTTGGCGGGGCGATAATTCCCCATTTACCATTGGCCCTTCCCCATTCCCATTTTTGCCCCATAGGGCTCAATGGGACTGGGGAAGGCGGCAATTACTGGACCGCAAATTGCGGTACTGTAATTACCTCGGAATTCCGTTTGTGGGTCCCTACTTTAACAGCTGGTCCAGACCAGCCGTTAAGGTCGGGAGCCGCAAAGGGACCCCGTAATCAGGCGTTAAGGGTTTAACGATCGCCAACACCTTTTACGGCGCCGTTAAACCCTTAACGCCAGGGTCGTAATGACCCCCTTGGTCTGCTCCGTCTCGGTTGCGCGGAGCAGACCACTGCAGCCATACCAATGACGCTACTGGAAGCATGATATAGGTAAGAGAGAGGCAGCATTCTATAGGGATTTTATTTTAACTTAATTCCCAATGTAGTTTGACAAAATAGAGGAATTTTGATTTCCATTGTCTATATTTTGTGAAAGGCAACTTTAGTAATGGGGACAAACTACACTTAAACCTTTTTATTCTCACTCATCTAAAATTGAATGATGGATCCAGATGGGTCGTGTAGAATATTGTCACAGCCAATTAGTTATGTCAGTGTAAATCATGATTTTTTAGGTTAAAGAAACAATTCTCCAATTTAGGAGCAAGAGTGTAACAGTCCACAGGATTTTCAGTAATAACTCAGCTAGGAAGGTAAGGAGATGTAAAACCCAGAGATCTGACAATCATAGAATGTTATATGTTAAGACACTGATCTACATACACTTTACATTATAGATCCTCTGAAATATGTTGGACATTAGTCTTCATGTATTTTGTATCACAAATTTACAATGAAGGTAAGGCATCACCTTTCTATTGTTAGATTATTAGGACTAATAGTGTTTTGTCCCTCACCTGATACACAGTGCTCACTTGATGAGAATAAGAAGGGTCATCAGGATTTGCATGAAAGACACATGGATGTTCTAGATAGGAATTCACTTAAGATGGTTGCTTTGATGAGAAGACATGAGAAATAGCCAATTCTCATAATAATTAGGTAATAACATTTAAAGAATGAATCACACGCAATTTATTAAAGGTATGGAATATACAGTAAATGGATAAAAGTCAATCAAGTAACTGATGTAGAGCTACAACAAAAATTACTTTGTTCTTTCTCCTTCTATGTCAAAGCCTGACAATGTAACCTTATCCCCTTGGTGTGGAACTTTTTTCGGATTCACTTGGTATGTGGTATTTATATTATACAAAAAATGATTTTTCCCGTGTTTTGTTCTTTTTTTAATGTTGATTGTATTGGCAAAATTGTGTTGGAATTATGTAACATCATATGGGGAACATTGAAATAATGTAATATTAAAGAGGTGATAAATTGACCCTGAAGAAGGCCTATGTCTGTAAGGTCAAAACACGTTTTGGCAGGAGTATCCCAATCACTGATAGAAATAAAACAAAGATTTAATGTGAAGAGCTTACTGAGATCTCTCATTGGCAAGAATTGGTAACAATTACAATTGCTAATCAAAAGACTAATATATTGAAAGAATTAAACATTAGTCCATGCACAGTGGATGAACCAATGCCCTTCTTTACACTTTAGAAATATGCCTATGTCCTCACAGACAATCATAGTGAATAAAAGCTGTAATTCCACCGACAATATATAGCTGCCCTCGCAGGTGACAATGATTAGTAAAGGCTACATGCAGATGTACTCGCAGTCCACCAACAACATACAGATGTCCTCGCAGACTTTCATGGTGAGGAAAAGGTGCAATTCCATTGACAGCATACAGGTGTCCTCAAGTGTGAGTAGAGGCTGTTATTCCAGTGATAACATACAGCAGTAATCGAGAGCAAATATGGAGACTAAACGCTTCCATTTCTTTAGCGACGTGCACATGTCCGCCAGGCGATTATGCCGAGTAAATGCTGCAATTCCACCGATAACATAGCTGTTCTCACAGTCGATGAAGGCCAGAAAAGGCTGCAATTCTACCGACAACATACAGATGTCTTCGCAGGCGAATATGGCGAGAATAAGCTGTCGTTCCACCGACAACATACAGATGTCTTCGCAGACGACGACTACGTGTAAAAGCTCCGATTCCACTTACAATTTTAGGCGGTAATTTGACTTTGAAGATAGAGATTTCCTTACAGCACATGACATACCTGAGGCTGAAGTTAGCTTTTTTTATTCAGCCGGCTTCTTATTAGCAGGCTTAAATTAGTTTTTTTTTCGGCCAGCTTCCTGTCTATACAGATGTCTTTGCAGGCGATTATGCCCAGAAGGCCTCCGAAGTGTTTATGGAGAATAAAGGCTGCATTTCCTTTAAAAAACATACCTATGTCCTCACACACAATCATAGCCAATACAAGCTGTAATTCCACCAATAATGTATAGATGCCCTCCCAGGCGATAATGGTGAGAAAAGGCTGTCTACATATGTCCTTGTGGACGATTGTGCAGAGTAAAGTCTGCAATTCCACCGACAACATACAGATGTCCTCACAGGCGATGATTGCTAGTAGATGTGGCGCTGCCCGATGACTGGGCGCGCACGCGGCGGCGTGCGTGCAACATAAATAAACGGAGCATTTCCGGCCACGGGAGAGTGACCTGGAAGCCCGGACCGAGAGGACGTCTCTGTCTGAGTCCTTCGGGGTTGGGGGCTTTTCGGGTTTGGGGGCTTACGGAAGGCGCTGGGGGGTCCCGACCAACCCCCAACAGTGGCGACGAGTGGGGGAAACAATGCCTGGGCCCGACAGTGACTTGACCGGCAATTTTTGTTAATTTGCAGCAAGGTCGCCTTGAGACTTCGCTCTGGCCCGCAGGCCGTGCGTTACCCACGTGGCTGGCGGCCATTTTGTGAATCAGGCCGTGAAATTTCTCCGAGCTCCGGTTTGAGCTGAGAAGTGCATCCAGGCCTAATCTTTGGCAATCCTGTCAGCAGGCAGTGTTACCTGCATGTGACTATGCCCAGTTGGTGATTTTGCATTTTCCTGGGTCTCCTACGTCAAGTGCAAGCAAGAAGGAGGGCTACAATGGCTGGGCCTGCATAGCCCATATTTCTTTCTTGTCCTAATTTTTGGAGCAGCTGGAAGCTGAGGCTCCTCTTCATCTTCTTCATCATCAGACTGGTGGCCCCACTGATCTTCATCCTCTTCATCATCACAGAGGTGTGGTGCAGCAGCTGTTTTCTCCAATGGTGCTGGCTGGAGGTATTTGGACTTGGTGTTTGAGTTGCGGCCCCTGTCCTCCACCCTGGGGGTGCCTGTGCGCTCGAACGAATGAGTGATACTGAGGACCAGGACGGAGCTGCGGTGCAGCGGCCTCCATGTGCGCCAGCAGCACCTCAAGGTTTGCTACCTCCAGTGCAGCCGGCACAGCAGCCTCCAGGTGGTCAGGCAGGCCCTCAAGGTCCTCTACTTCCAGCGCAGCCTGTGGCAGCACCCATTGTTCAGCAGATTCTCCCCGTTATGGCTCACGTGCACGGGCGGCTCTGTAGCCCATCCCGGAGTTTGATGTATCGGGCCCACCTTCCAATTTGGGGCCCAGATGGAGGAGGTGGGTGGACCGCCTGGACCTGTACTTTCGGGCTGCCCAGGTGGTAGATGGTGATACCCAGCTGGCAACGATGCTGTACTCGGCAGGTCCATCTATTCAAGGGACTTTTGAATCGCTTCTGCCAGGGGATGGATCCTATGATCAGGCAAAGGGCGCTCTGCAGGCCTACTTTCTGCCTCTCGCCAATGCGGATTATGAACGTTTTGTCATGCTCTCTGCCAAACAGAAAGACGATGAGACTCTGGACACTTTCTATGGGCGCCTAAGGCGTCTCTCGCTGGCCTACGCTTGGGGTGATGCGGAGGACATGATCAGGACGATGCTGATCCAGGCTTGCAATCAGGCAAATTAAGGCGCCAGGTGCAAAGGGAGCCTGGAATTACACTTCAGCGCATCCTTGAACTGGGGAGGCGCCATGAGGTGTCAGAGGCGAGGGCAGCTAGAAGGGAGGCTGGGTCGCGCCCCATCAAGACCAAAGAGGTATGTGCGATGTGGCGAGGTAGCAGTGGCACCCGAAGACCTGGCAGCAGTCCCCGGGATCGAGCCGGGAGGGCAGGAGAAATCTGCCAAAAATGTCGGTATGACCTGCCCCACCCTGCTGAGTGCCCTGCAGCTGGAAAGACCTGTGGACGGTGTGGTCTGCCGGATCATTTCTCGAGGGTATGCAAAGCCGCAATTCCAGTATTGGTACCGAGGGGCCCGGGACGGTCCAGTCTCAATCGCCGGAGTCGACCATCCAACGTCGCTTAGGTGGATCAGACTGAGGAGGATGCCCAGGTGGAGGAAGCTGAAGAAGAGGAGGAAGAGAACATCTTCTTTGTCTCGAGTGTGGGGATCCTGAAAAGTAAGAACAGGAGACAGCCAAGGTGCGTGGTTGAGGTGAACCGATCTACAGTCCCCGTCCTCGTGGACACTGGGGCGTCGGTGAATGTAATGGCCCGTGGACACTATGATGCCATGGACCAGCCCCCCAAGCTGGCTGCTCTCAAGGCACGCATTTTTGCCTTCGGTGGTGTTGACCCCATCCCTCTGGACGGTGTGTTCGTGGCAAAAGTAGAACATGAGGGCTCCCAAATCACAGCACTATTCTACGTGACACCGGTGAGCACCAACGCGCTACTAAGTTGTGCTGCAGCAGAGGCCCTCAGCATCGTCAGCTTCGCATACTCTGTCTATTTAGAGGACATTAATGACTTGCTCGAGAAGTATGCCGCGCTGTTCAAGGGGATCGGGCAGATGGCCGGTGACCCAGTGAGGTTACACATTGATGAGTCGGTGCAGTCCATTGCCCTGAAACATCAAAGGGTGCCGTTCCACCTCCGTGAAGTTGTCGACAAGGAGCTGGACAATTTGGTCAATCTTGACATAATAGAAAAGGTGGAAGGCCCGACGCCCTGGGTGTCCCCGATAGTGGTGGCACGGAAGCCTAAACAACCCGATGCTGTTAGAATCTGCGTCGACATGAGGCTCCCGAACAAGGCCTTTAAGAGAGAGAGGCACCTCACCCCGACGATTGACAACATCACTGCGGAGGTACAGGGCGCTCGTTTCTTTTTGAAACTGGACCTTCGAGCAGGCTATCACCAGGTTGTCCTCCACCCCGAGTCGAGGTACATTACCACCTTCACGACACACCGAGGGCTAAACCGCTACAAGAGACTGAGCTTTGGTGTGTCCTCGGCGGCGGAGGTTTTCCAAAACATTATTCGGGGCGCCCTGGCTGATCTACAGGGCGTTTTGAACATAAGCAACGACATCCTGGTGTTTGCCAGAACGGAGGTAGACCATCTGAGGCGGTTGGCGAAGATGTTCGGAAGACTGAAATCCTTGGCACTCACCCTCCACAAAGAGAAGTGTGAATTTCTCCGACCATCGATAGAATTCTTTGTTTTTGTATTCAAAGAGGGGGGGTGTCTCCTGATCCCCGGAAGGTGCAGGACATAAAGAAGGCGCAGCCTCCGGAGTCCGTATCTGAGGTGCGAAGCTTCCTAGGCATGGTCACATACTGTGGGCAGTTCATTAAAAATCTGGCCTCCAGATCGGAACCGCTCAGGGCACTGACCAGGAAGGATGTCATCTGGAACTGGGGCCCGCTAGAACAGGCGGCTTTTGATGACATAAAGGGTGCCCTGGCGGCTGAAGACACCATGTCCTTCTTCGATCCCGCGCTGCCTTCAGAGATCATCGTCGACGCCAGCCCATTCGGCCTGGGCGCTGTGCTAACACAAATTGACAGCGGTGGGGGCGTCTGCCCGGTGGCCTATGCCAGCAAGGCCCTGTCCGATGTAGAGCAGCGATAATCACAGATCGAGCGTGAGGCACTGGCATTACTGTGGGGATGCCGGCACTTCCGGCTCTACGTCCTTGGACCCCCGGTGACGGTGGTGACAGACCACAAGCCGCTGCTTCCCATCCTGGCAGGGTCGTCATCCAAGCCACCGGCACGCATTGAGCGGTGGATGCTCGCCCTTTTGGAGTATGGAGTCACCTTGGTATACCGACCAGGGGTGAACAATGCTGCAGACTATCTCTCCAGACACCCTGGGGCGTACGCAGGTGAAGACCAGGATGCCTGTGCAGAAGAGGCAGAAGAGCACGTTCGGGTGGTGGTGGAGGCAGCCACGCCAAATGCCATGCCTCTCCAGGAGCTGGAGGCAGCGCAAGATGAGTGCTTCCAGATCCTAAGGCACTCGATGCAACAGGGCTCCTGGAAGTCGGTGCTAGAGGCTCTGGCGGGGCGCACCCAGGAGGCCAGGACCAGACTTGAGCAACTATGGAAAGTATGGGAGGAGTTATGGTTCTCGACATCTGGCCTTCTGCTCCGCAGAGATCGGATTGTGGTGCCCCAATCGAAGGTGGACGAGGTGATCGCGTTGGCTCACCGTGGTCATCAGGGTGCCGCCAAGACCAAGGCACGCCTAAGGCTGAAGGTGTGGTTCCCTGAGCTAGAACGCAAGGTGGATGACTTCGTGGCGGCCTGTGTTTGGTGCCAGGCGGCATCTCCCCTGCAGCGGGAACCTGCAATAGAGACAATGCCTAGGGGGACGCGCCCTTGGGAAATCGTTCATGCGGACTTTGGATCCACCACCATGGGCACCCATTTCCTAGTTCTGGTCGACGAGTACTCTAGAAACCCCGAGGTGGATTTGTGGACTCTGTGGCGTTTGAGCACATCGTGGTGGCCGTGGAAAAGGTGTTTGCGCCCATGGTTTCCCACGCACGCTGTGCTCGGACAACGGGGCGCCATTCCAGAGCGAACGCTTCTCGGAGCTGATGGAGAGCTATGGGGTGGTGCACAGGAAAATCATGCCCCTCTGGCCCAGGGCCAATGGCGAAGCAGAACGGCGTATGAGGACTCTAAATAAGACCTTTAGAATTGCTCAGGGGCAGGGGCAGTCGCTCCAGAGAGCCCTGTACCAGTTTCTGAGGGTGTACCACACCACGCCACATGCATCCACTGGAGTGGCCCCGGCTGATTCATTTTTCAAGCGGTGTCCTCGGGGTTTGCTACCGGAGGTAGGAGAGAAAGAACCTGGGGTGATCAATGACCAACAGGTCGAGATGGACCGGCGGCTGCGGATCGAGCAAGAGAATGCTCGGAGAGGGCTTCGCCCGCAGCGGCTGGAGCCTGGCGATGAGGTCCTCATTCGGAATAGGCCTCCCCATGGGAAGCTCTCCCTACCGTATGAACCGGAACCGCTGGATGTCGTCGCGGTCCGGGGATCCATGGTGACTGCATCGGACGGACAGTCGGCGGTAACTCGCAAAGTGAGTTTCTTCAAGAATCTGCGGGATCCAAGAACTGATCTACCTCCTGATCCAGATCCAGGAGAGATCCCTGAGGATGAAGGGGAAACACCCTGTCTGCCTGAGTCCCGGCCCGGGGCATGCTCCTGGACAGATCACCCGTGCCGGAGGTGAGCAGGAGGTAACCCCAGAGGGCTGGGCGAGGGAAACCTGCTCACCTCAGCGATTACGTGTTGGGTCACCTGGTTCTTTGTCCTGAGGATGAGAACTGTTAAGTAAGGGGACCCGGGTGGATGTCAATAAAGGGGTGTTTTGAACATGGGGTTTCGTAAAATGTTAAGTATTCACTTTGGTTTGGTTTGCAGTGTCTAGTATTAGTATTGTTAATGTTCTCCCAGAAAAAGGAGTGTGGCGCTGCCCGATGACTGGACATGCACGCGGTGGTGTGACATTGCACGCCGCCGCGTGCAACATAAATAAACGGGGCGTTCCCGGCCGCAGGAGAGCGACCGGGAAGCCCAAACCGAGAGGACGTCTCTGTCTGAGTCCTTCGGGGTTGGGGGCTTACGGAAGGCGCTGGGGGGTCCCGACCAACCCCCAACAGTAGAGGCTGTAAGTTAGCTTTTTTATTCAGCCAGCTTCTTATTAGCAGGTTTAAATTAGGTTTGTTTTCGGCCAGCTTCCTGTTTATACAGATGTCTTTGCAGGCGATTATGCCCAGTGATGCTACAATTGCACAATCATTTACAGAAGGCCTCCGAAGTGTTTATGGAGAATAAAGGCTGCATTTCCTTTAAAAAACATACCTATGTCCTCACACACAATCATAGCCAATACAAGCTGTAATTCCACCGATAATGTATAGATGCCCTCCCAGGCGATAATGGTGAGAAAAGGCTGTCTACATATGTCCTTGCGGACGATTGTGCAGAGTAAAGCCTGCAATTCCACCGACAACATACAGATGTCCTCACAGGCGATGATTGCTAGTAAATGTGGCGCTGCCCGATGACTGGGCGCGCACGCGGCGGCGTGCGTGCAACATAAATAAACGGAGCATTTCTGGCCGCGGGAGAGTGACCGGGAAGCCCGGACCGAGAGGACGTCTCTGTCTGAGTCCTTCGGGGTTGGGGGCTTTTTGGGTTTGGGGGCTTACGGAAGGCGCTGGGGGGTGCCGACCAACCCCCAACAGTGGCGACGAGTGGGGGAAACAATGCCTGGGCCCGACAGTGACTTGACCGGCAATTTTTGTTAATTTGCAGCAAGGTCGCCTTGAGATTTCGCTCTGGCCCGCAGGCTGTGCGTTACCCACGTGGCTGGTGGCCATTTTGTGAATCAGGCCGTGAAATTTCTCCAAGCTCCGGTTTGAGCTGAGAAGTGCATCCAGGCCTAATCTTTGGCAATCCAGTCAGCAGGCAGTGTTATCTGCATGTGACTATGCCCAGTTGGTGATTTTGCATTTTCCTGGGTCTCCTACGTCAAGTGCAAGCAAGAAGGAGGGCTACAATGGCTGGGCCTGCATAGCCCATATTTCTTTCTTGTCCTAATTTTTGGAGCAGCTGGAAGCTGAGGCTCCTCTTCATCTTCTTCATCATCAGACTGGTGGCCCCACTGATCTTCATCCTCTTCATCATCACAGAGGTGTGGTGCAGCAGCTGTTTTCTCCAATGGTGCTGGCTGGAGGTATTTGGACTTGGTGTTTGAGTTGCGGCCCCTGTCCTCCACCCTGGGGGTGCCTGTGCACTCGAACGAATGAGTGATACTGAGGACCAGGACGGAGCTGCGGTGCAGCGGCCTCCATGTGCGCCAGCAGCACCTCAAGGTTTGCTACCTCCAGTGCAGCCGGCACAGCAGCCTCCAGGTGGTCAGGCAGGCCCTCAAGGTCCTCTACTTCCAGCGCAGCCTGTGGCAGCACCCATTGTTCAGCAGATTCTCCCCGTTATGGCTCACGTGCACGGGCGGCTCTGTAGCCCATCCCGGAGTTTGATGTATCGGGCCCACCTTCCAATTTGGGGCCCAGATGGAGGAGGTGGGTGGACCGCCTGGACATGTACTTTCGGGCTGCCCACGTGGTAGATGATGATACCCAGCTGGCAACGATGCTGTACTCGGCAGGTCCATCTGTTCAAGAGACTTTTGAATCGCTTCCGCCAGGGGATGGATCCTATGATCAGGCAAAGGGCGATCTGCAGGCCTACTTTCTGCCTCTCGCCAATGCGGATTATGAACGTTTTGTCATGCTCTCTGCCAAACAGAAAGACGATGAGACTCTGGACACTTTCTATGGGCGCCTAAGGCTTCTCTCGCTGGCCTGCGCTTGGGGTGATGCGGAGGACATGATCAGGGCGATGCTGATCCAGGCTTGCAATCAGGCAAATTAAGGCGCCAGGTGCTAAGGGAGCCTGGAATTACACTTCAGCGCATCCTTGAACTGGGGAGGCGCCATGAGGTGTCGGAGGCGAGGGCAGCTAGAAGGGAGGCTGGGTCGCGCCCCATCAAGACCAAAGAGGTATGTGCGATGTGGCGAGGTGGCAGGGGCACCCGAAGACCTGCCAGCAGTCCCCGGGATCGAGCCGGGAGGGCAGGAGAAATCTGCCAAAAATGTCGGTATGACCTGCCCCACCCTGCTGAGTGCCCTGTGGCTGGAAAGACCTGTGGACGGTGTGGTCTGCCGGATCATTTCTCGAGGGTATGCAAAGCCGCAATTCCAGTATTGGTACCGAGGGGCCCGGGACGGTCCAGTCTCAATCGCCAGAGTCGACCATCCAACGTCGCTCAGGTGGATCAGACTGAGGAGGATGCCCAGGTGGAGGAAGCTGAAGAAGAGGAGGAAGAGAACATCTTCTTTGTCTCGAGTGTGGGGATCCTGAAAAGTAAGAACAGGAGACAGCGAAGGTGCGTGGTTGAGGTGAACCGATCCCCAGTCCCCGTCCTCGTGGACACTGGGGCGTCGGTGAATGTAATGGCCCGTGGACACTATGATGCCATGGACCAGCCCCCCAAGCTGGCTGCTCCCAAGGCCCGCATTTTTACCTTCGGTGGTGTTGACCCCATCCCTCTGGACGGTGTGTTCGTGGCAAAAGTAGAACATGAGGGCTCCCAAATCACAGCACTATTCTACGTGACACCGGTGAGCACCAACGCGCTTCTAAGTTGTGCTGCAGCAGAGGCCCTCAGCATCGTCAGCTTTGCATACTCTGTCTATTTAGAGGACATTAATGACTTGCTCGAGAAGTATGCCGCGCTGTTCAAGGGGATCGGGCAGATGGCCGGTGACCCAGTGAGGTTACACATTGATGAGTCGGTGCAGTCCATTGCCTTGAAACATCGAAGGGTGCCGTTCCACCTCTGTGAACTTGTCGACAAGGAGCTGGACAATTTGGTCAATCTTGACATTATAGAAAAGGTGGAAGGCCCGACGCCCTGGGTGTGCCCGATAGTGGTGGCACGGAAGCCTAAACAACCCGATGCTGTTAGAATCTGCGTCGACATGAGGCTCCCGAACAAGGCCATTAAGAGCGAGAGGCACCTCACCCCGACGATTGACAACATCATTGCGGAGGTACAGAGCGCTCGTTTCTTTTTGAAACTGGACCTTCGAGCAGGCTATCACCAGGTTGTCCTCCACCCCGAGTCGAGGTACATTACCACCTTCACGACAAACCGATGGCTAAACCGCTACAAGAGACTGAGCTTTGGTGTGTCCTCGGCGGCGGAGGTTTTCCAAAACATTATTCGGGGCGCCCTGGCTGATCTACAGGGCGTTTTGAACATAAGCAACGACATCCTGGTGTTTGCCAGAACTGAGGTAGACCATCTGAGGCGGTTGGCGAAGACGTTCGGAAGACTGAAATCCTTGGCACTCACTCTCCACAAAGAGAAGTGTGAATTTCTCCGACCATCGATAGAATTCTTTGTTTTTGTATTCAAAGAGAGGGGGTGTCTCCTGATCCCCGGAAGGTGCAGGACATAAAGAAGGTGCAGCCTCCGGAGTCCGTATCTGAGGTGCGAAGCTTCCTAGGCATGGTCACATACTGTGGGCGGTTCATTAAAAATCTGGCCTCCAGATCGGAACCGCTCAGGGCACTGACCAGGAAGGATGTCATCTGGAACTGGGGCCCGCTAGAACAGGCGGCTTTTGATGACATAAAGGGTGCCCTGGCGGCTGAAGACACCATGTCTTTCTTCGATCCCGCGCTGCCTTCAGAGATCATCGTCGACGCCAGCCCATTCGGCCTGGGCGCTGTGCTAACACAAATTGACAGCGGTGGGGGCGTCCGCCCGGTGGCCTATGCCAGCAAGGCCCTGTCCGATGCAGAGCAGCGATACTCACAGATCGAGCGTGAGGCACTGGCATTACTGTGGGGATGCTGGCACTTCCGGCTCTACGTCCTTGGACCCCCGGTGACGGTGGTGACAGACCACAAGCCGCTGCTTCCCATCCTGGCAGGGTCGTCATCCAAGCCACCGGCACGCATTGAGCGGTGGATGCTCGCCCTTTTGGAGTATGGAGTCACCTTGGTATACCAACCAGGGGCGAACAATGCTGCAGACTATCTCTCCAGACACCCTGGGGCGTACGCAGGTGAAGACCAGGATGCCTGTGCAGAAGAGGCAGAAGAGCACATTCGGGTGGTGGTGGAGGCAGCCACGCCAAATGCCATGCCTCTCCAGGAGCTCGAGGCAGCGCAAGATGAGTGCTTCCAGATCCTAAGGCACTCGATGCAACAGGGCTCCTGGAAGTCGGTGCTGGAGGCTCTGGCAGGGCGCACCCAGGAGGCCAGGACCAGACTTGAGCAACTATGGAAAGTATGGGAGGAGTTATGGTTCTCGACATCTGGCCTTCTGCTCCGCAGAGATCGGATTGTGGTGCCCCAATCGAAGGTGGACGAGGTTATCGCGTTGGCTCACCGTGGTCATCAGGGTGCCGCCAAGACCAAGGCACGCCTAAGGCTGAAGGTGTGGTTCCCTGAGCTAGAACGCAAGGTGGATGACTTCGTGGCGGCCTGTGTTTGGTGCCAGGCGGCATCTCCCCTGCAGCGGGAACCTGCAATAGAGACAATGCCTAGGGGGACGCGCCCTTGGGAAATCGTTCATGCGTACTTTGGATCCACCACCATGGGCACCCATTTCCTAGTTCTGGTCGACGAGTACTCTAGAAACCCCGAGGTGGAGTTTGTGGACTCTGTGGCGTTTGAGCACGTCGTGGTGGCCGTGGAAAAGGTGTTTGCGCCCATGGTTTCCCACGCACGCTGTGCTCGGACAACGGGGCGTCATTCCAGAGCGAACGCTTCTCGGAGCTGATGGAGAGCTATGGGGTGGTGCACAGGAAAATCATGCCCCTCTGGCCCAGGGCCAATGGCGAAGCAGAACGGCGTATGAGGACTCTAAATAAGACCTTTAGAATTGCTCAGGGGCAGGGGCAGTCGCTCCAGAGAGCCCTGTACCAGTTTCTGAGGGTGTACCACACCACGCCACATGCATCCACTGGAGTGGCCCCGGCTGATTCATTTTTCAAGCGGTGTCCTCGGGGTTTGCTACCGGAGGTAGGAGAGAAAGAACCTGGGGTGATCAATGACCAACAGGTCGAGATGGACCGGCGGCTGAGGATCGAGCAAGAGAACGCTCGGAGAGGGCTTCGCCCGCAGCGGCTGGAGCCTGGCGATGAGGTCCTCATTCGGAATAGGCATCCCCATGGGAAGCTCTCCCTACCGTATGAACCGGAACCGCTGGATGTCGTCGCGGTCCGGGGATCCATGGTGACTGCATCGGACGGACAGTCGGCGGTAACTCGCAAAGTGAGTTTCTTCAAGAATCTGCGGGATCCAAGAATTGATCTACCTCCTGATCCAGACCCAGGAGAGATCCCTGAGGATGAAGGGGAAACACCCTGTCTGCCTGAGTCCCCGGCCCGGGGCATGCTCCTGGACAGATCACCCGTGCCGGAGGTGAGCAGGAGGTACCCCCAGAGGGCTGGGCGAGGGAAACCTGCTCACCTCAGCGATTACGTGTTGGGTCACCTGGTTCTTTGTCCTGAGGATGAGAACTGTTAAGTAAGGGGACCCGGGTGGATGTCAATAAAGGGGTGTTTTGAACATGGGGTTTCGTAAAATGTTAAGTATTCATTTTGGTTTGGTTTGCAGTGTCTAGTATTAGTATTGTTATTGTTCTCCCAGAAAAAGGAGTGTGGCGCTGCCCGATGACTGGACGTGCACGCGGTGGTGTGACATTGCACGCCGCCGCGTGCAACATAAATAAAGGAACGTTCCCGGCCGCGGGAGAGCGACCGGGAAGCCCGAACCGAGAGGACGTCTCTGTCTGAGTCCTTCGGGGTTGGGGGCTTACGGAAGGCGCTGGGGGGTCCCGACCAACCCCCAACAGTAGAGGCTGTAAGTTAGCTTTTTTATTCAGCCAGCTTCTTATTAGCAGGTTTAAATTAGGTTTGTTTTCGACCAGCTTCCTGTTTATACAGATGTCTTTGCAGGCGATTATGCCCAGTGATGCTACAATTGCACAATCATTTACAGAAGGGCTCCGAAGTGTTTATGGAGAATAAAGGCTGCATTTCCTTTAAAAAACATACCTATGTCCTCACACACAATCATAGCCAATACAAGCTGTAATTCCACCGATAATGTATAGATGCCCTCCCAGGCGATAATGGTGAGAAAAGGCTGTCTACATATGTCCTTGTGGACGATTGTGCAGAGTAAAGTCTGCAATTCCACCGACAACATACAGATGTCCTCACAGGCGATGACTGATAGTAGATGTGGCGCTGCCCGATGACTGGGCGCGCACGCGGCGGCGTGCGTGCAACATAAATAAATGGAGAATTTCCGGCCGCGGGAGAGTGACCAGGAAGCCCGGACCAAGAGGACGTCTCTGTCTGAGTCCTTCGGGGTTGGGGGCTTTTCGGGTTTGGGGGCTTATGGAAGGCGCTGGGGGGTCCCAACCAACCCCCAACAGTGGCGACGAGTGGGGGAAACAATGCCTGGGCTCGACAGTGACTTGACCGGCAATTTTTGTTAATTTGCAGCGAGGTCGCCTTGAGACTTCGCTCTGGCCCGCAGGCCGTGCATTACCCACGTGGCTGGCGGCCATTTTGTGAATCAGGCCGTGAATTTTCTCCGTGCTCCGGTTTGAGCTGAGAAGTGCATCCAGGCCTAATCTTTGGCAATCCTGTCAGCAGGCAGTGTTACCTGCATGTGACTATGCCCAGTTGGTGATTTTGCATTTTCCTGGGTCTCCTATGTCAAGTGCAAGCAAGAAGGAGGGCTACAATGGCTGGGCCTACATAGCCCGTATTTCTTTCTTGTCCTAATTTTTGGAGCAGCTGGAAGCTGAGGCTCCTCTTCATCTTCTTCATCATCAGACTGGTGGCCCCACTGATCTTCATCCTCTTCATCATCACAGAGGTGTGCTGCAGCAGCTGTTTTCTCCAATGGTGCTGGCTGGAGGTATTTGGACTTGGTGTTTGAGTTGCGGCCCCTGTCCTCCACCCTGGGGGTGCCTGTGCGCTCGAACGAATGAGTGATACTGAGGACCAGGACGGAGCTGCGGTGCAGCGGCCTCCATGTGCGCCAGCAGCACCTCAAGGTTTGCTACCTCCAGTGCAGCCGGCACAGCAGCCTCCAGGTGGTCAGGCAGGCCCTCAAGGTCCTCTACTTCCAGCGCAACCTGTGGCAGCACCCATTGTTCAGCAGATTCTCCCCGTTATGGCTCTCGTGCACGGGCAGCTCTGTAGCCCATCCCGGAGTTTGATGTATCGGGCCCACCTTCCAATTTGGGGCCCAGATGGAGGAGGTGGGTGGACCGCCTGGACATGTACTTTCGGGCTGCCCAGGTGGTACATGATGATACCCAGCTGGCAACGATGCTGTACTCGGCAGGTCCATCTGTTCAAGAGACTTTTGAATCGCTTCCGCCAGGGGATGGATCCTATGTTCAGGCAAAGGGCGCTCTGCAGGCCTACTTTCTGCCTCTCGCCAATGCGGATTATGAACGTTTTGTCATGCTCTCTGCCAAACAGAAAGCCGATGAGACTCTGGACACTTTCTATGGGCGCCTAAGGCATCTCTCGCTGGCCTGCGCTTGGGGTGATGCGGAGGACATGATCAGGACGATGCTGATCCAGGCTTGCAATCAGGCAAATTAAGGCGCCAGGTGCTAAGGGAGCCTGGAATTACACTTCAGCGCATCCTTGAACTGGGGAGGCGCCATGAGGTGTCGGAGGCGAGGGCAGCTAGAAGGGAGGCTGGGTCACGCCCCATCAAGACCAAAGAGGTATGTGCGATGTGGCGAGGTGGCAGGGGCACCCGAAGACCTGCCAGCAGTCCCCGGGATCGAGCCGGGAGGGCAGGAGAAATCTGCCAAAAATGTCGGTATGACCTGCCCCACCCTGCTGAGTGCCCTGCGGCTGGAAATACCTGTGGACGGTGTGGTCTGCCGGATCATTTCTCTAGGGTATGCAAAGCCGCAATTCCAGTATTGGTACCGAGGGGCCCGGGACGGTCCAGTCTCAATCGCCAGAGTCGACCATCCAACGTCGCTCAGGTGGATCAGACTGAGGAGGATGCCCAGGTGGAGGAAGCTGAAGAAGAGGAGGAAGAGAACATCTTCTTTGTCTCGAGTGTGGGGATCCTGAAAAGTAAGAACAGGAGACAGCGAAGGTGCGTGGTTGAGGTGAACCGATCTCCAGTCCCCGTCCTCGTGGACACTGGGGCGTCGGTGAATGTAATGGCCCGTGGACACTATGATGCCATGGACCAGCCCCCCAAGCTGGCTGCTCCCAAGGCCCGCATTTTTGCCTTCGGTGGTGTTGACCCATCCCTCTGGACGGTGTGTTCGTGGCAAAAGTAGAACATGAGGGCTCCCAAATCACAGCACTATTCTACGTGACACCGGTGAGCACCAACGCGCTACTAAGTTGTGCTGCAGCAGAGGCCCTCAGCATCGTCAGCTTCGCATACTCTGTCTATTTAGAGGACATTAATGACTTGCTCGAGAAGTATGCCGCGCTGTTCAAGGGGATCGGGCAGATGGCCGGTGACCCAGTGAGGTTACACATTGATGAGTCGGTGCAGTCCATTGCCCTGAAACATCGAAGGGTGCCGTTCCACCTCCGTGAACTTGTCGACAAGGAGCTGGACAATTTGGTCAATCTTGACATTATAGAAAAGGTGGAAGGCCCGACGCCCTGGGTGTCCCCGATAGTGGTGGCACGGAAGCCTAAACAACCCGATGCTGTTAGAATCTGCATCGACATGAGGCTCCCGAACAAGGCCATTAAGAGAGAGAGGCACCTCACCCCGACCATTGACAACATCATTGCGGAGGTACAGGGCGCTCGTTTCTTTTTGAAACTGGACCTTCGAGCAGGCTATCACCAGGTTGTCCTCCACCCCGACTCGAGGTACATTACCACCTTCACGACACACCGAGGGCTAAACCGCTACAAGAGACTGAGCTTTGGTGTGTCCTCGGAGGCGGAGGTGTTCCAAAACATTATTCGGGGCGCCCAGGCTGATCTACAGGGCGTTTTGAACATAAGCAACGACATCCTGGTGTTTGCCAGAACGGAGGTAGACCATCTGAGGCGGTTGGCGAAGACGTTCGGAAGACTGAAATCCTTAGCACTCACCCTCCACAAAGAGAAGTGTGAATTTCTCCGACCATCGATAGAATTCTTTGTTTTTGTATTCAAAGAGGGGGGGTGTCTCCTGATCCCCGGAAGGTGCAGGACATAAAGAAGGCGCAGCCTCCGGAGTCCGTATCTGAGGTGCAAAGCTTCCTAGGCATGGTCACATACTGTGGGCGGTTCATTAAAAATCTGGCCTCCAGATCGGAACCGCTCAGGGCACTGACCAGGAAGGATGTCATCTGGAACTGGGGCCCGCTAGAACAGGCGGCTTTTGATGACATAAAGGGTGCACTGGAGGCTGAAGACACCATGTCCATCTTCGATCCCGCGCTGCCTTCAGAGATCATCGTCGACGCCAGCCCATTCGGCCTGGGCGCTGTGCTAACACAAATTGACAGCGGTCGGGGCGTCCGCCTGGTGGCCTATGCCAGCAAGGCCCTGTCCGATGCAGAGCAGCGATACTCACAGATCGAGCGTGAGGCACTGGCATTACTGTGGGGATGCCGGCACTTCCGGCTCTATGTCCTTGGACCCCCGGTGACGGTGGTGACAGACCACAAGCCGCTGCTTCCCATCCTGGCAGGGTCGTCATCCAAGCCACCGGCACGCATTGAGCGGTGGATGCTCGCCCTTTTGGAGTATGGAGTCACCTTGGTATACCGACCAGGGGTGAACAATGCTGCAGACTATCTCTCCAGACACCCTGGGGCGTACGCAGGTGAAGACCAGGATGCCTGTGCAGAAGAGGCAGAAGAGCACGTTCGGGTGGTGGTGGAGGCAGCCACGCCAAATGCCATGCCTCTCCAGGAGCTGGAGGCAGTGCAAGATGAGTGCTTCCAGATCCTAAGGCACTCGATGCAACAGTGCTCCTGGAAGTCGGTGCTGGAGGCTCTGGCGGGGCGCACCCAGGAGGCCAGGACCAGACTTGAGCAACTATGGAAAGTATGGGAGGAGTTATGGTTCTCGACATCTAGCCTTCTGCTCCGCGGAGATCGGATTGTGGTGCTCCAATCGAAGGTGGACGAGGTGATCGCGTTGGCTCACCGTGGTCATCAGGGTGCCGCCAAGACCAAGGCACGCCTAAGGCTGAAGGTGTGGTTCCCTGAGCTAGAACGCAAGGTGGATGACTTCGTGGCGGCCTGTGTTTGGTGCCAGGCGGCATCTCCCCTGCAGCGGGAACCTGCAATAGAGACAATGCCTACGGGGACGCGCCCTTGGGAAATCGTTCATGCGGACTTTGGATCCACCACCATGGGCACCCATTTCCTAGTTCTGGTCGACGAGTACTCTAGAAACCCCGAGGTGGAGTTTGTGGACTCTGTGGCGTTTGAGCACATCGTGGTGGCCGTGGAAAAGGTGTTTGCGCCCATGGTTTCCCACGCACGCTGTGCTCGGGCAACGGCGCGCCATTCCAGAGCGAACGCTTCTCGGAGCTGATGGAGAGCTATGGGGTGGTGCACAGGAAAATCATGCCCCTCTGGCCCAGGGCCAATGGCGAAGCAGAACGGCGTATGAGGACTCTAAATAAGACCTTTAGAATTGCTCAGGGGCAGGGGCAGTCGCTCCAGAGAGCCCTGTACCAGCTTCTGAGGGTGTACCACACCACGCCACATGCATCCACTGGAGTGGCCCCGGCTGAGGCATTTTTCAAGCGGTGTCCTCGGGGTTTGTTACCGGAGGTAGTAGAGAAAGAACCTGGGGTGATCAATGACCAACAGGTCGAGATGGACCGGCGGCTGAGGATCGAGCAAGAGAACGCTCGGAGAGGGCTTCGCCCGCAGCGGCTGGAGCCTGGCGATGAGGTCCTCATTCGGAATAGGCATCCCCATGGGAAGCTCTCCCTACCGTATGAACCGGAACCGCTGGATGTCGTCGCGGTCCGGGGATCCATGGTGACTGCATCGGACAGACAGTCGGCGGTAACTCGCAAAGTGAGTTTCTTCAAGAATCTGCGGGATCCAAGAACTGATCTACCTCCTGATCCAGACCCAGGAGAGATCCCTGAGGATGAAGGGGAAACACCCTGTCTGCCTGAGTCCCCGGCCCGGGGCATGCTCCTGGACAGATCACCCGTGCCGGAGGTGAGCAGGAGGTACCCCCAGAGGGCTGGGCGAGGGAAACCTGCTCACCTCAGCGATTGCGTGTGGGGTCACCTGGTTCTTTGTCCTGAGGATGAGAACTGTTAAGTAAGGGGACCCGGGTGGATGTCAATAAAGGGGTGTTTTGAACATGGGGTTTCGTAAAATTTTAAGTATTCATTTTGGTTTGGTTTGCAATGTCTAGTATTAGTATTGTTATTGTTCTCCCAGAAAAAGGAGTGTGGCGCTGCCCGATGACTGGACGTGCACGCGGTGGTGTGACATTGCACGCCGCCGCGTGCAACATAAATAAACGGGCGTTCCCGGCCGCGGGAGAGCGACCGGGAAGCCCAAACCGAGAGGACGTCTCTGTCTGAGTCCTTTGGGGTTGGGGGCTTACGGAAGGCGCTGGGGGGTCCTGACCAACCCCCAACAGTAGAGGCTGTAAGTTAGCTTTTTTATTCAGCCAGCTTCTTATTAGCAGGTTTAAATTAGGTTTGTTTTCGGCCAGCTTCCTGTTTATACAGATGTCTTTGCATCCGATTATGCCCAGTGATGCTACAATTGCACAATCATTTACAGAAGGCCTCCGAAGTGTTTATGGAGAATAAAGGCTGCATTTCCTTTAAAAAACATACCTATGTCCTCACACACAATCATAGCCAATACAAGCTGTAATTCCACCGATAATGTATAGATGCCCTCCCAGGCGATAACGGTGAGAAAAGGCTGTCTACATATTTCCTTGTGGACGATTGTGCAAAGTAAAGTCTGCCATTCCACCGACAACATAAAGATGTCCTCACAGGCGATGATTGCTAGTAGATGTGGCGCTGCCCGATGACTGGGCGCGCACGCGGCGGCGTGCGTGCAACATAAATAAACGGAGCATTTCCGGCCGCGGGAGAGTGACCGGGAAGCCCGGACCGAGAGGATGTCTCTGTCTGAGTCCTTCGGGGTTGGGGGCTTTTCGGGTTTGGGGGCTTACGGAAGGCGCTGGGGGGTCCCGACCAACCCCCAACAGTGGCGACGAGTGGGGGAAACAATGCCTGGGCCCGACAGTGACTTGACCGGCAATTTTTGGTAATTTGCAGCGAGGTCGCCTTGAGACTTCGCTCTGGCCCGCAGGCCGTGCGTTACCCACGTGGCTGGCGGCCATTTTGTGAATCAGGCCATGAAATTTCTCCGTGCTCCGGTTTGAGCTGAGAAGTGCATCCAGGCCTAATCTTTGGCAATCCTGTCAGCAGGCAGTGTTACCTGCATGTGACTATGCCCAGTTGGTGATTTTGCATTTTCCTGGGTCTCCTACGTCAAGTGCAAGCAAGAAGGAGGGCTACAATGGCTGGGCCTGCATAGCCCATATTTCTTTCTTGTCCTAATTTTTGGAGCAGCTGGAAGCTGAGGCTCCTCTTCATCTTCTTCATCATCAGACTGGTGGCCCCACTGATCTTCATCCTCTTCATCATCACAGAGGTGTGGTGCAGCAGCTGTTTTCTCCAATGGTGCTGGCTGGAGGTATTTGGACTTGGTGTTTGAGTTGCGGCCCCTGTCCTCCACCCTGGGGGTGCCTGTGCGCTCGAACGAATGAGTGATACTGAGGACCAGGACGGAGCTGCGGTGCAGCGGCCTCCATGTGCGCCAGCAGCACCTCAAGGTTTGCTACCTCCAGTGCAGCCGGCACAGCAGCCTCCAGGTGGTCAGGCAGGCCCTCAAGGTCCTCTACTTCCAGCGCAGCCTGTGGCAGCACTCATTGTTCAGCAGATTCGCCCCGTTATGGCTCACGTGCACGGGCGGCTCTGTAGCCCATCCCGGAGTTTGATGTATCGGGCCCACCTTCTAATTTGGGGCCCAGATGGAGGAGGTGGGTGGACCGCCTGGACATGTACTTTCGGGCTGCCCAGGTGGTAGATGATGATACCCAGCTGGCAACGATGCTGTACTCGGCAGGTCCATCTGTTCAAGAGACTTTTGAATCGCTTCCGCCAGGGGATGGATCCTATGATCAGGCAAAGGGCGCTCTGCAGGCCTACTTTCTGCCTCTCTCCAATGCGGATTATGAATGTTTTGTCATGCTCTCTGCCAAACAGAAAGCCGATGAGACTCTGGACACTTTCTATGGGCGCCTAAGGCGTCTCTCGCTGGCCTGCGCTTGGGGTGATGCGGAGGACATGATCAGGACGATGCTGATCCAGGCTTGCAATCAGGCAAATTAAGGCGCCATGTGCTAAGGGAGCCTGGAATTACACTTCAGCTCATCCTTGAACTGGGGAGGCGCCATGAGGTGTCGGAGGCGAGGGCAGCTAGAAGGGAGGCTGGGTCGCACCCCATCAAGACCAAAGAGGTATGTGCGATGTGGCGAGGTGGCAGGGGCACCCGAAGACCTGCCAGCAGTCCCCGGGATCGAGCCGGGAGGGCAGGAGAAATCTGCCAAAAATGTCGGTATGACCTGCCCCACCCTGCTGAGTGCCCTGTGGCTGGAAAGACCTGTGGACGGTATGGTCTGCCGGATCATTTCTCGAGGGTATGCAAAGCCGCAATTCCAGTATTGGTACCGAGGGGCCCGGGACGGTCCAGTCTCAATCGCCAGAGTCGACCATCCAACGTCGCTCAGGTGGATCAGACTGAGGAGGATGCCCAGGTGGAGGAAGCTGAAGAAGAGGAGGAAGAGAACATCTTCTTTGTCTCGAGTGTGGGGATCCTGAAAAGTAAGAACAGGAGACAGCGAAGGTGCGTGGTTGAGGTGAACCGATCTCCAGTCCCCGTCCTCGTGGACACTGGGGCGTCGGTGAATGTAATGGCCCGTGGACACTATGATGCCATGGACCAGCCCCCCAAGCTGGCTGCTCCCAAGGCCCGCATTTTTGAGTTCGGTGGTGTTGACCCCATCCCTCTGGACAGTGTGTTCATGGGAAAAGTAGAACATGAGGGCTCCCAAATCACAGCACTATTCTACGTGACACCGGTGAGCACCAACGCGCTACTAAGTTGTGCTGCAGCAGAGGCCCTCAGCATCGTCAGCTTCGCATACTCTGTCTATTTAGAGGACATTAATGACTTGCTCGAGAAGTATGCTGCGCTGTTCAAGGGGATCGGGCAGATGGCCGGTGACCCAGTGAGGTTACACATTGATGAGTCGGTGCAGTCCATTGCCTTGAAACATCGAAGGGTGCCGTTCCACCTCCTTGAACTTGTCGACAAGGAGCTGGACAATTTGGTCAATCTTGACATTATAGAAAAGGTGGAAGGCCCGACGCCCTGGGTGTCCCCGATAGTGGTGGCACGGAAGCCTAAACAACCCGATGCTGTTAGAATCTGCGTCGACATGAGGCTCCCGAACAAGGCCATTAAGAGAGAGAGGCACCTCACCCCGACGATTGACAACATCATTGCGGAGGTACAGGGCGCTCGTTTCTTTTTGAAACTGGACCTTCGAGCAGGCTATCACAGGTTGTCCTCCACCCCGAGTCGAGGTACATTACCACCTTCACGACACACCGATGGCTAAACCGCTACAAGAGACTGAGCTTTGGTGTGTCCTCGGCGGCGGAGGTGTTCCAAAACATTATTCGGGGCGCCCTGGCTGATCTACAGGGGGTTTTGAACATAAGCAACAACATCCTGGTGTTTGCCAGAACTGAGGTAGACCATCTGAGGCGGTTGGCGAAGACGTTCGGAAGACTGAAATCCTTGGCACTCACCCTCCACAAAGAGAAGTGTGAATTTCTCCGACCATCGATAGAATTCTTTGTTTTTGTATTCAAAGAGAGGGGGTGTCTCCTGATCCCCGGAAGGTGCAGGACATAAAGAAGGCGCAGCCTCCGGAGTCCGTATCTGAGGTGCAAAGCTTCCTAGGCATGGTCACATACTGTGGGCGGTTCATTAAAAATCTGGCCTCCAGATCGGAACCGCTCAAGTCACTGACCAGGAAGGATGTCATCTGGAACTGGGGCCCGCTAGAACAGGCGGCTTTTGATGACATAAAGGGTGCCCTGGCGGCTGAAGACACCATGTCTTTCTTCGATCCCGCGCTGCCTTCAGAGATCATCGTCGACGCCAGCCCATTCGGCCTGGGCGCTGTGCTAACACAAATTGACAGCGGTGGGGGCGTCCGCCCGGTGGCCTATGCCAGCAAGGCCCTGTCCGATGCAGAGCAGCGATACTCACAGATCGAGCGTGAGGCACTGGCAATACTGTGGGGATGCTGGCACTTCCGGCTCTACGTCCTTGGACCCCCGGTGACGGTGGTGACAGACCACAAGCCGCTGCTTCCCATCCTGGCAGGGTCGTCATCCAAGCCACCGGCACGCATTGAGCGGTGGATGCTCGCCCTTTTGGAGTATGGAGTCACCTTGGTATACCGACCAGGGGCGAACAATGCTGCAGACTATCTCTCCAGACACCCTGGGGCGTACGCAGGTGAAGACCAGGATGCCTGTGCAGAAGAGGCAGAAGAGCACGTTCGGGTGGTGGTGGAGGCAGCCACGCCAAATGCCATGCCTCTCCAGGAGCTGGAGGCAGCGCAAGATGAGTGCTTCCAGATCCTAAGGCACTCGATGCAACAGGGCTCCTGGAAGTCGGTGCTGGAGGCTCTGGCGGGGCGCACCCAGGAGGCCAGGACCAGACTTGAGCAACTATGGAAAGTATGGGAGGAGTTATGGTTCTCGACATCTGGCCTTCTGCTCCGCGGAGATCGGATTGTGGTGCCCCAATCGAAGGTGGACGAGGTTATCGCTTTGGCTCACCGTGGTCATCAGGGTGCCGCCAAGACCAAGGCATGCCTAAGGCTGAAGGTGTGGTTCCCTGAGCTAGAACGCAAGGTGGATGACTTCGTGGCGGCCTGTGTTTGGTGCCAGGCGGCATCTCCCCTGCAGCGGGAACCTGCAATAGAGACAATGCCTAGGGGGACGCGCCCTTGGGAAATCGTTCATGCGGACTTTGGATCCACCACCATGGGCACCCATTTCCTAGTTCTGGTCGACGAGTACTCTAGAAACCCCGAGGTGGAGTTTGTGGACTCTGTGGCGTTTGAGCATGTCGTGGTGGCCGTGGAAAAGGTGTTTGCGCCCATGGTTTCCCACGCACGCTGTGCTCGGACAACGGGGCGTCATTCCAGAGCGAACGCTTCTCGGAGCTGATGGAGAGCTATGGGGTGGTGCACAGGAAAATCATGCCCCTCTGGCCCAGGGCCAATGGCAAAGCAGAACGGCGTATGAGGACTCTAAATAAGACCTTTAGAATTGCTCAGGGGCAGGGGCAGTCGCTCCAGAGAGCCCTGTACCAGTTTCTGAGGGTGTAGCACACCACGCCACATGCATCCACTGGAGTGGCCCCGGCTGAGGCATTTTTCAAGTGGTGTCCTCGGGGTTTGCTACCGGAGGTAGGAGAGAAAGTACCTGGGGTGATCAATGACCAACAGGTCGGGATTGACCGGCGGCTGAGGATCGAGCAAGAGAACGCTCGGAGAGGGCTTCGCCCGCAGCAGCTGGAGCCTGGCGATGAGGTCCTCATTCGGAATAGGCATCCCCATGGGAAGCTCTCCCTACCGTATGAACCGGAACCGCTGGATGTCGTCGCGGTCCGGGGATCCATGGTGACTGCATCGGACGGACAGTCGGCGGTAACTCGCAAAGTGATTTTCTTCAAGAATCTGCGGGATCCAAGAACTGATCTACCTCCTGATCCAGACCCAGGAGAGATCCCTGAGGATGAAGGGGAAACACCCTGTCTGCCTGAGTCCCCGGCCCGGGGCATGCTCCTGGACAGATCACCCGTGCCGGAGGTGAGCAGGAGGTACCCCCAGAGGGCTGGGCGAGGGAAACCTGCTCACCTCAGCGATTACGTGTTGGGTCACCTGGTTCTTTGTCCTGAGGATGAAAACTGTTAAGTAAGGGGACCCGGGTGGATGTCAATAAAGGGGTGTTTTGAACATGGGGTTTCGTAAAATGTTAAGTATTCATTTTGGTTTGGTTTGCAGTGTCTAGTATTAGTATTGTTATTGTTCTCCCAGAAAAAGGAGTGTGGCGCTGCCCGATGACTGGGCGCGCACGCGGCAGCGTGTGTGCAACATAAATAAATGGAGCATTTCCGGCTGCGGTAGAGTGACTGGGAAGCCCGGACCGAGAGGACGTCTCTGTCTGAGTCCTTCGGGGTTGGGGGATTTTCGGGTTTGGGGGCTTACGGAAGGCGCTGGGGGGTCCCGACCAACCCCCAACAGTGGCGACGAGTGGGGGAAACAATGCCTGGGCCCGACAGTGACTTGACCGGCAATTTTTGTTAATTTACAGCGAGGTCGCCTTGAGACTTCGCTCTGGCCCGCAGGCCGTGCGTTACCCACGTGGCTAACACGGAAAGGAAGGCCGAGGGCCCAGCACAAATTCAATATTTAAATGCAGACAATCTGCAGGTGCAACGCGGTACAAAAAGCACACAGCACCTACCTCAGCAGCCTGGTGGAAATGGAGGCAGCTGCGAGTACATGGCTACAAGCCCAGGAGCCCCGGACCATTGAGGGCAGGTGAGTGGGCTGGGAGGCAGGAGGGAAACAACACGGAAGGGAAGGAGAGCGAGGGAGGGCACTACAACGGGCAGAGGGCCCAGCACAAATTCAATATTTGAAAGCAGATAATCCGCAGGTGCAACACAGTACAAAAAGCACATAGCACATACCTCCGCAGCCTGGTGGAAAATTGCCTATTTGCATAAGTTGTAGGTTTTTATTCTAACAGGGGAAGATTCCATCCCTGATTGAAAATGTATAGTCCAATTTCCAGCCCAACATTGATTATGTGGGTGGAGAGCAGTGACACCAAGTGTGAATGATTTTATTCAGTTTAAGTGAAGTTGGTTGTCAATTGCATATCTAGAGCTAGTTGTGACAACAGTAAGGGACAAGGGAAAGGTGGGTAGTTAGTCCCATTTTAAGAGAAAGTAGTGCAGGGGAGCAGTGTCCCTGCCTGCGCAAGATGGAGCATGTGCGAAGGATTAGTGTCCGTCTCGGGCACATGCTCTGTTATTGGAATCAAGTGAGAGTAGTGTCTTGCTTCTGAGCATGCGCAGCATGGGGGTCCAAGTGTACAGCCCCATGTGCGCTGCTTCAGGAGCCCTTATTTAAGGACATGGCCCCTCGTTACAACACCAGCGGTAACCAATGGCGCTATTAGCACCATGGTTGCTGCCGGTATTGTAACGAGTCCGCCAATGGTAAATGGGAAAATACCGCCCCATTACAAGGTTGGCGGGCGGTAAGTCCCTATTTACCATTGGTCCTTCCCCATTCCCATTTTTGCCCCATAGGGCTCAATGGGACTGGGGAAGGCGGTAATTACGGTACCGCAAATTGCGGTACCGTAATTACCTCGGGAGTCCCTTTGCGGGTCCCTACTTTAACGGCTGGTCCAGACCAGCCGTTAAGGTCAGGAGCCGCAAAGGGACCTCGTAATCAGGCGTGAAGGCTTTAACGGCGCCGACACCTTTTACGGCGCCGTTAAACCCTTAACGCTAGGGTCGTAATGACCCCCCTGGTCTGCTCTGTCTCGGTTGCGCGGAGCAGACCACTGCAGCCATACCAATGACTCTACTGGAAGCATGATATAGGTAAGAGAGAGGCAGCATTCTATAGGGATTTTATTTAATTCCCAATGTAGTTTGACAAACTAGAGGAATTTTGATTTCCATTGCCTATAATTTGTGAAAGGCTACTTTAGTAATGGGGGCAAACTACACTTAAACCTTTTTATTCTCACTCATCTAAAATTGAATGATGGATCCAGATGGGTCATGTAGAATATTGTCACAGCCAATTAGTTATGGCAGTGTAAATCATGATTTTTTAGGTTAAAGAAACAATTCTCCAATTTAGGAGCAAGAGTGTAACAGTCCACAGGATTTTCAGTAATAACTCAGCTAGGAAGGTAAGGAGATGTAAAACCCAGAGATCTGACAATCATAGAATGTTATATGTTAAGACACTGTTCTACATACACTTTACATTATAGATCATCTGAAATATGTTGGACATTAGTCTTGAAGTATTTTGTATCACAAATTTACAATGAAGGTAAGGCATCACCTTTCTATTGTTAGATGATTAGGACTAATAGTGTTTCGTCCCTCACCTGATACACAGTGCTCACTTGATGAGAATAAGAAGGGTCATCAGGATTTGCATGAAAGACACGTGGATGTTCTAGAAAGGAATTCACTTAAGATGGTTGCTTTGATGAGAAGACATGAGAAATAGCCAATTCTCATAGTAATTAGGTAATAACCTTTAAAGAATGAAGCACACAGGACACAGTGTTTTGTGATCTCACAGAGCAATTTATTAAAGGTATGGAATATACAGTAAATGGATAAAAGTCAATCAAGTAACTGATGTAGAGCTACAACAAAAAATATTTTGTTCTTTCTCCTTCTATGTCAATGCCTGACAATGTAACCTTATCCCCTTGGTGTGGAACTTTTTCGGATTCACTTGTTATGTGGTATTTATATTATACAAAAAATTATTTTTCCTGTGTTTTGTTCTTTTTTTAATGTTGATTGTATTGGCAAAATTGTGTTGAAATTATGTAACATCATATGGGGAACACTGAAATAATGTAATGTTAAAGAGGTGATAAATTGACCCTGAAGAAGGCCTATGTTCTGTAAGGTCAAAACACGTTTTGGCAGGAGTATCCCAATCACTGATAGAAATAAAACAAAGATCTGAATGTGAAGAGCTTACTGAGACCTCTCATTGGCAAGAATTGGTAACAATTACAATTGCTAATCAAAAGACTAATATATTGAAAGAATTGAACATTAGTCCATGCACAGTGGATGAACCAATGCCCTTCTTTACACTTTAGAAATATTCCTATGTCCTCACAGACAATCCTAGTGAATAAAAGCTGTAATTCCACCGACAATATATAGCTGCCCTCGCAGGTGACAATGATGAGTAAAGGCTACATGCAGATGTACTCGCAGTCCACCGACAACATACAGATGTCCTCGCAGACTTTCATGGTGAGGAAAAGGTGCAATTCCATTGACAGCATACAGGTGTCCTCAAGTGTGAGTAGAGGCTGTTATTCCAGTGATAACATAGAGCAGTAATCGGGAGCAAATATGGAGACTAAACGCTTCCATTTCTTTAGCGACGTGCACATGTCCGCCAGGCGATTATGCCGAGTAAATGCTGCAATTCCACCGATAACATATAGCTGTTCTCACGGTCGATGAAGGCCAGAAAAGGCTGCAATTCCACCGACAACATACAGATGTCCTCGCAGACGACGATTACGTGTAAAAGCTGCGATTCCACTTACAATTTTAGGCGGTAATTTGACTTTCAAGATAGAGATTTCCTTACAGCGCATGACATACCTGAGGCTGAAGTTAGCTTTTTTTATTCAGCCGGCTTCTTATTAGCAGGCTTAAATTAGTTTTTTTTTCGGCCAGCTTCCTGTCTATACAGATGTCTTTGCAGGCGATTATGCCCAGTGATGCTACAATTGCACAATCATTTACAGAAGGCCTCCGAAGTGTTTATGGAGAATAAAGGCTGCATTTCCTTTAAAAAACATACCTATGTCCTCACACACAATCATAGCGAATACAAGCTGTAATTCCACCGACAATATATAGATGCCCTCGCAGGCGATAATGGTGAGAAAAGGCTGTCTACATATGTCCTTGTGGACGATTGTGCAGAGTAAAGTCTGCAATTCCACCGACAACATACAGATGTCCTCACAGGCGGTGATTGCTAGTAGAGGCTGTAATTTCAAGTGGAGGCCGCGATTCCACTGATAACATACAGAAGTAATCAGAAGCAATTGTGGAGACTAAAGGCTGCCATTTCTTTAGCGACGTGCAGATGTCCGCCAGGCGATTATGGAGAGTAAAAGCTGTAATTCCACCCTCAACATACCGATGTCCCTGCATGCGGTTATGCAGAGTAAAAACTGCAATTCTACCGATACCGTAACGATGCCCTTGCGGGCGACGATGACGAGTAAAAGCGGCAACTCCATTGACAACATACAGATGTCCTTAGAGTAAAGACTGTAATTCCACCGACAACATATATATGTCCTCGCAGGCAATTATGCTGCGTAAAGGCGGCCATTCCACCGACAATATACAGATGTCCAGGTAATAATGGCGAGTAAAGGATGCAATTCCACCGACAACATACAGATGTCCTGATGATGGCGAATAAAAGCTGTAATTCCACAGAGTGAAGGCTTCATTGCCCCTGACAACATACCGAAGTAATCAGAAGCAATTATGGAGACTATCCACCAGGCGATTATTCCGAGTAAATGCTGCAATTCCACCGATAACGGCCAGCTTCTTATTAGCAGGCTTAAATCAGGTTCATATTCGGCCAGCTTCCTGATTATACAGATGGCTTGGCAGGCGATTATGCCCAGTGACTCTACAGTTGCACAATCATTTACAGAAGCCCTCAGAAGTGTTTATGGAGACTAAGGTTTCAATTCCTTTAAAAAATGTACATATGTCCTCGCAGACAATCATAGCGAATACAAGCTATAATTCCACCGACATTATGGGGGTGATTCATAGAATTCGGCGCACAAGTGGGGCACGCGGTTGGTGCACAGAGCGCGTGCGGCAGCCTGAGACAGCCATGTGCGCCAAAACCCATTTCGGCGCACAGCATATTCATGGATTAATATATCCATAAGCAGCCGTGGCGCAGAGTGGCGCAGCGACCTTGCAGAAGCACCAGTTACGTCCCAACCCCGCCCCGTACACCAAAAACAACGCACAAATCCAGTACATGGCGCAAAGGCCAGTGGACCAGCATACAGCCCCCCAACCACGAAATCACGTGTAAAACTCCCCACGCACCCCTCGGAATACACGTACCCGTTCGTGCCAGGCCAATCGCATGTAAAACTCCACGCGCACCCCTCAGAATACACGTACCCGCTCGCGCCAGGTCAATCACATGCAAAACTCCATGCGCACCCTTCGGAATACACGTACCAACTCGCGCCAGGCTAATCGCGTGTAAAACTCTGCGTGCACACCTCAGAATACACGTAACTGCTCGTGCCAGGCCAATCGTGTGTAAAACTTCACGCGCACCCCTCAGAATACAAATACCCGCTTGCGCCAGGCCAATCACGTGTAAAACTCCACGCGCACCCCTCGGAATACATGTACCCCGCTCGCGTCAATTTAAATGCGTGTGAAAAGTCCCCCCACGTGGTGTGGGCTGCCTGTGGGGCATGGGGAGGGTGAAAGGGCTGCCTGCGGACAATGGGGAGGGTGGATGGGCTGCCTGCGGTCATGGGGAGGGTAAAAGGGCTGCCTGCAGAGCATGGGGAGGGTGAGAGGGCTGCCTGTGGGGCATGGGAGGGTGAAAGGGCTGCCTGCACGTATTCCAGGGGTGCGCAGGGAGTTTTACACTCAATTTCACTTGCGCGAGCTGGTACGTGTATTCCGAGGGTTGCGCAGGGAGTTTTACACACGATTGGCCTGGCGCGAGTGGGTACGTGTGTTCCTAGGGGTGCGCGGGGAGTTTTACACACGATTGGCCTGGCGCAAGGGACATGTGTATTGCGAGGGGTGCGCGGGGAGTTTTACACGTGATTGGCCTTACGCGAGCGGGTACGTGTATTCCGAGGGGTGCGTGGGGAGTTTTACACGTGATTTTGCAGTGTCGGCCCTCCCGGGTGTGCCCTTCCCCCCTCCCCATGCCCTGCAGGCAGACCACACCACATGGGACCACCCTACATCCCTGGGCATGCCAGTGACGGGCACCTGCCAGCAGGCCTCGACTCATGTCCCACACCCCACCCCACCCCCAGTGATGGGCATCTTCCAGCAGGCCCCGACACATGGCCCACCAAACATCATGTCATAACAAAACAGACCCATGACCCTAATGCCAACCCAAATCCCTCTGCCCCCCAGTACAAGCACGCAACCATCCACTGCACCCACTCCTAAATTACCTATGCCACGCGAGTCTCAAAAGAACCAGCATGGCCATGCATGAGTGTACAACAGAGCCACACAGTGGCAACACATGACTGCGGCAATGCTCATAGAGACATGCACAAAACCAATGACAGTACACCACACCAATAATCAAGGAATGTGAAATGTATTGAAAAAGGTAATGAAATAACAAAATGAAAAATGAAATGTGGAAATAAAGAAATAATGAAAGGAAAAAAATGAAAACAAAAATCCACAACAGGAAACTAGAAAAGTGGTCCATTGCCATTGTCCATATAAAGTACATTAAAAAGAATAAAAACCATTGATCCAAGGGAAGTTCAAATAACGAAATTATGTACAAGTCTTGAACTATTTACAATGCAAGTCCAAAGGGTCCATGATCCCAAAAGAAAAGGAAATTTACGAAAAAACCTATAAAAAAAAATCTATATACATAAAGTGGAGCAATGTCCATGAACTCCAAAAAATAAAATACTAAACAAAGGAAACCTAACCCTAAAGAACTATGTACAAAGGCGGTGGGCAAGTCCTACAGCTCACTCTTCGATGTTCCGGGCCAGGGCATCATCGAACTCCTCTTCAACGTCCTGGAGGCGGCCTCTCCCCTGGTCTTGAGGTCTCGCAGGGATGCAGCCATGGCCTCCTCCAACTTTCTGCGAGTTGCCTTGAGGCACTCAGCCCGCCTCAATGCCCTGCGCATGGAGTTCTTCGTCCTGAACATAGTGAGCCGTGCCTCTTCTGTCCGCCGCCACTCCGCATCTATCTGCTGGCCCAACCACTGCCAAACGGAAGACACTCCCAATCCAGGGTTCTCCTGCCCTCCGGCCGATGCCTGCCCCTGTGATGTTGATGGCCCCAAGCCATCATCGCTCCCACCTTGAGCCTGCTGCTGCCGTGCATGTGCCCTGCCTGTCGATGCCTGCACGTCCTCCTCTTGCTGGGTTCCAGTTGGTGGGGTGGCCACCCCTACTGGACCTCCGACTCCTGAGTGTGGCAGGGATGTGTCCTCCACCAGCCTGGCCACTGGCTTAGGGGCAGCTCCACAGGGTGCCCAGGTGATACTTGGGCAGGAAGATGGCACGGAGGACCACTGGCGCATGGGGGTTCAGTTGAGGAGGGGGTCGCTAGGAGATCCAGCACACGGAGTAATCCAGCACTGGTGACCTGTCCTAGTAGGCTGACACGGTCAAAGAGGTATTCGAAATGACGTGCATTGTCCTCACGAGAACCCTGCACGTCATCCCGAATACCATGTTGACGCAACGTCCCCCCAGCTAGGACAGGCTCAACACGGTCCCAGATTGCCACGTGCGCAGGAAGAGGAAGGCCAATTGTTGTGAGCGCATCCCCTCGATGAAAACGGGTCTGGACGGAGGCATCCCTGCTGGTGCCGGATGATGCAGTTACAGGATCAGGGACAGGATTACACACAGGCACCTCTGCGGCGGCCTGTGCTGCCTCCTGTCCCTGCCCCTGGACTGTACCACTAGCACAGTGGAATCCCCCCTCCAGGCCCCGTGCGTGGGCCTTCCATGGCCTCCTCCTCAACCGAACCCCCACCAACCTGGATGACTCTGTGCCATCTTCCTCCATAGGCCCCTGTGCGGGCTCAGCTGCCCCTTCTGCTGCCGAGGAGTCCACCTCCAACCTCCACCTCTTGGACCTTCCCTCGGCAGCTGCGGCCGCGGACGCGGCACCAGACTCCTCACTCCCCGAAGAGATGTCAACCTGGGAGGGGAGCTGGGCCTTGCGTCTCCTGCTGGCGGTGGGATCCCTGCCACTGTGCTCCACAGCACCGTCTCGGCCCTCTTCATCAGTTGACGCTGCAGACAGGGAGAGACAGAACACAGGCATCAGGGCACTGTACAATGGTCTGATACACACATGACAGTTACACATGAGTGGCAGACTCAAACTTCACAGTTGGCATCACACTCCCCAACACACATATCAATTGAACCCATACACATGCGCAAATTAACAGGAATCGTGCAGCAGGCAGCAGCATCCATACGCACACAACAGCATAAACATCCAAAGGTTATCCTGACATCACATGCAACACGAGGAGTGCCGAACACATGCACACACGCCACCAGACATACATGCATCTGTATATCTCCACTACCTGTCACAGTGCAGTCATCGGCAACTATATCACATCTGCCAATGGGGTTCCTACATGTCTGTGTCACATGCATCCATGGCGTATCACATTTGCACACATGTCAAACACACACATGCACATGTATGCCGTGCATGTACATGAAGGTGGAACCAGCATCCATGTGTCACACCCCTACCATGCCATAGTACATACACAGAAATGCTAACATGTGTGCATCCCACATGCATTCTTGCATCATGCATTTGAACACATACACTATTGATGTGTCTCACACATGACTGGACTCACATGCGACAGGCTCATGTCCCTGCACATACATATCCATACATGGACCTTTCAAGACATATGTCCTAGCTGCACACACCTGGCACACCTCAACATGCACTGTGTCCAATCAGTACACATGGACACTTACCGCTTGACTCCGGATGGGTATGCCTCTCAAGGAACTGGAGGTGAAGCGCTGGGCGTATATGTTCCAGGACCCTCATCTGGTCATTGGTAAGGTGGACCCGGCACCCCTCTGCATCTGCTGCCTCCAAGAGGCACCAGGCCTTCCTGAGGGTCCTGGACCTGAAGTCCTCCCAGCGCTTCCGGACGTGTCGTATGTCGTGGGCTGCCACCCCCTCCACGTTGATGGCAGCCACGATGTCCTTCCAGATCCTTTTCCATCCATCATTGTCCGTGCGTGGTCTTCCGAAAACGACATCTTAATGAACCAGGACTTACTCCACCAGCATACCAACTTCTGCGGCACTGAAGCTGGTAGCCCTCTGCTTCTCTGGCTGGGGGTCGCCAGTGGTCTCGGATGGTGTTTGCCCCAACATGGCAACCCCCGAGGCAGGTGTGGGAGGGTAACTGGGTCCTGGTGCTGGGCTGTGGAGCGATGGAACTTCAGTCGGGAGTCTTCTGTTTCAGCAGGGGTGGTCACAGCTACTGGACCCCTGCAGATGGCTGATGTACAGGCACCAAAAAGCAGGGCACCTGGCCAGCAGGCAGGCAGGCAGCAGCAGATTGCTGGTGGGAGGCTGCTCGGAGCTCTGGGGGCAGTAAATCGCCTTTCTGGGCAGGAGTGTGGTCTTCCGTGTGTTGTCGCGTGGCCAGCTTGATAGAGAGTGATTTGGCACGTGAAAAACAGCACGTTTGTGTGAATTCCGAGGAAAGGGCCTTGGTACATAAGTGTGGTGACGTAACATGCACACAGGCGTTTCCCTGGCACGGGTTGAAGGTCCCACGTGGGTTTCCATCGCTCTGTACATGCTTTTCGTGGAAAGCGGTGCGTGTGTTTTCCAGGCATTGGGTTTCACACGCAATTACTTCACAGCGGCTACAGTGCGTACTTCTTCTTTGGTGTGGGTGTTGGCTACACGTTCTTCTACACGCAAGGCAGATGGTGAGTCGCACACGCTATTTTTCCCACTGCGGGTGTCCCTATTTGTTGCGTACCCCTTTTTTTCCAGGCATACTAGCCTGCGTGTTGCTCACGTACATATTTGTTATGTTCCTGGCTGCCACAGCGTACTGCGTGTTTTTTTTACATGCACATGGGCTACAGGGGTCGCTTATCTCTTTTTCTTGCTTTTATGGGATGCCTGTGCATTGCATGACACGTAATTTCTCCTAGGGGGACACAGAATGGGACATTCATCGTAGCTGTATATACGTGTTTTTTGTTTGCGCACACTTTTGTAATGCACAGGGACGCTACCGCCTGCCTTCGTGTGGCGGACGTGTTTAGGCCTGTGCGTGTCTTTGGCCATGCGCAGGTTTCCCCTATTCGATTCCATGAATACGTGTGGTTCGCGTGCGTGTGGGCGTTCCATGTACTTCCCAGCAGTACATCCCCAGTTACACCCTTATATTCACGCGTTGTTCCCCATTCTGTGCGTTCCGCCCCGTGTTCCGCCCCCTTTTTGGTGTGTGCGCTAACACTGTGCGCTTTTGCTGTGCGCCTCATGCATGGCGTTCTGGATGTTGCAATGACGTGTGCGCCCGTGTGCGCCACGCACGGATTTGGCTTGCTTTTTCACGCTTGCGCCACCTTGCGCCACGATTTCCGGTGCACATTTGTTCCATGAATCAGCCCCAATGGCTCCTGAGTTTAGATTTCTTAAGGGCATTGTTATTGGGTTATTTGTCTGGTTGCTTTTACCATTCTCATTTACTGTTGCCCCTTCTGGCTCAGTAAGTTTTTGAACCCCTGTCGCGGTTCCCCTGCTCCCTTCCCTTTCTGCAGTTCGTTGGTTTTCCTGATTGGACCGGATTCCTTGGGGCACATCCTCATTTTTTTACCCTTTTTAAAGGATTTGTTGTTTCCTGGCTGGGTAGATGACAGTTCAGCTCTGCTGTGTTGTACAAGTTCAGCTCTGTTATATTGTACGAGGACGTCGTTGGGTCCAGGGAACACTTGAATGTCTGCTTCCATACCCTCCTTAGTTCTCCTACTCTTTGTTAGGAGTTCTTTTTTTATTGGCTGGAAGGTGTTTCGACTCTGTTGTAGGTTCTAGTGGCGACGTTGGATCCAAGAGTTCCATGAGTGTTAGCTTCCCTACCCTCGGTCATGGCTGTTGCCACCCACTAATCAGACTTGTTTCCTGGAACCTCCACCACTGATTCTCTCCTTTCTGCTTGTCTCTTATCTTGTCTTTCCTTTATTATCGGCTCCAGTATATCGTGCAACAACTGAGCAACTTTTGCCTCACACTTGTCTAGATTGTTTTGTACCGATATTATGAAACCTTCCATGAAGATCGTCTTCGAGTGCATCATGGCCAGTAAGGTGGAATGGTCTTGCAGTGTACTGGCCAGGTCTTCATAGAGTTTCATGAAAGGCCCTAGAATTGCTGTCATTGTGGAGACCAACAGGAGCTTTTCCTCTGGGTATCCATGTAAGTTTGGTCCTTCTATTGTTGTTTCTTTATTGAACTCAACTGGTGTTGGTGACTTTGATGAGTTAATGGTTGCATGTACTGTGTTTCTTTCAGTGACTTGCTCCGTCTCCGTTTCCTTGTTGGTTTGTGTTGCCCGGTCTTGTGTAATCCCTTTTTTGGTTTTCCCGCTCGTCTTAGTCTTGGTTATTTGTTTGTGTTGTATTATCTTTTGTTGCCTTTCTAATCATCTCTGTGTTTTGCACGATTTTGGCTTCGTCACTTATTAATGTTTCTGTCCTTGCTTCCTCTTCCATTGTTCTGGATGTTTCCAGAAGCACGTTGTCCGTTATTTCCAGGGCTACCTTGGTTTGGTTTTTAGAGTCGACCTACCCTGAAATGTTTTGCTCTGATCTTGGTGGTCCATTAACTGCGTCTGGTTAAATGAAAAACGGTCCGGGCCATTGAGCCCGACAAGTTCTGCGGTTTCCAAATATTTTTTTCCTGTGACCGGTTATTTATGTAACTCAGTTGTCCCGGCATAGGCCGGGCCTGTGATCTTTTTGTTGGTAACCACATTCTCAGGGCTGGCGTACCATTCAGGGGAGAGCCCACATTGTGTGTTGTTTATTTTGCCCCCCAATGTTCTATTGTGTGGCTCTTCCTCGAGTCACTGTTGCTTTTGGTTGGGAATATTTGTCCCTTCCCAAGTTCTGATGACTTTGTCCCTTTCCGGTTCCTATCTATTACAGTCAACCTCATCCCTGTCGTTTGTTCCTTTTGTGGGTGTTACTTCCAAGGCTGCCTCGTGCGGACTTGACTCACTGGGCTTTGTTGCGTCTTTCAGTTATTTAAGGATCCTTATTCGATCTTCAGGAGTCTTTTCCTGCAGACTTTGGGTTTGTCTGGCTATATAATTTTCATTTATGTTATCACTGGCAATGTTTAAAGACAGATCTTTTTCCAAATTTGACTTTCCTTGAGTATCTCTGTCGGCTTCTTATTGTTTGCGTGGTTCCACCGTAACTGTCAAGTGGGTTGGCAATTGCTCACTTATGTGTCCAAGATGTTGCGGGTCAGTGACGTGTATTTATTTGTCCTTACTACAGTGTAGTGGGTCCTTGATTGCAGGTGGAATATCTTGATAGGGCTCTGTACCCTTGTTTACCCCATGTAATGGCTCTTGGTTCTCTATGTAGGCAGCAGTACTCGCTCCTATATTTTCTGTGATGTTGAACGGGTGGATGCTCTGGCCATTCATAGGAGGAAAGTAGCAAGGATGCTTCCACCGGCCGGCGACGCAAGGCCCAGTCACCCTCCCAGGAAATTCCATCATCCGGGAGCGAGGGGACTGGTGCCGCGTCTGCCACTACGGCTGCAGCGGAAGGGGCGGATGAGCCCACACAGGGGCTTGCAATGGCGGACGCAGTGTGGAGCCATCCAGGTTGGTGGTGTGTATAGAGGAGGAGGAGGCCGCTACAGAGCCGCACATGGGGCCTGGTGGGGTGGTACCACTGGTGCAAGTGGAGCAGTCCAGGGGAGGAGGCACGACAGTTTGCCGCTACTAGGCAGAATCCAGTGCAGTTCCCTTAGGGAGCCCTACACCAGATTAGGACTACAGGTTTGAGCAATAAATCCCCTTTGGTATCAGTCTGTAACACAAGAGTTAGTTGGTAGCTGTGGCTGAGCAGTCAGACTTATCTCAAGAGGGAGATGAGCAGTATTCAGGGTTTACACATTAGGCCCAGTAGACTATGGAACAAGGAAATACTGACCAAAGCTTGTAGTTAAAAAGTACATATATATTTATTTTATACACTTCTAATCAAACACATGTATCACAAGTATCAAGCAAGTTAAATTAGGTCAAGGAAAAATATGCACACTCCCTATATGAATTGTAGACCAAGTGAACCAGAGTGAAAACTGAGCAAAATGGCACAATGACAACTACACACAAGGGATCCTCTAACAATTCCTCACAAGGGAGGGGAAGCACAAGTTATTCAGAATTAGGTCCTTATATACCCTATCAACACTTCCCATCAGTTGTGAACCAGTTCAGCAGAACAGTGCATCAATATAAGCAATACATAAAATGAAAACTAAGCAAAATGGCCTTTCACAATGATTATGCAGTGAGAGGAAAGAGTAGTTATAAGAAAGGGATGCACCACACACTTCGAATGGAGAATCCATCTCGAGAAGCAGATCTAACAAATGTGACCAGAGTCAGTAGGCCTGTGCCAGAGTTAGTGGTACAGGGCAAGGGCCCAGGAGCAAAATGTTCTTGTAGCTGCAGTCAAGTCTTTGGTTAACAATATTTGAAAGGGTGGTTGCAGAAGATCGAAAGACAATGTTAAGAGAGAGGGGGCGGCCAACCCAACAGGTACGTAAAGGATTTAAAACACCTTTAGCACTACAGCGGAGAAAGAGCGGCCTGGCGGAACAATGTACCTTAGATGAAGAAGAGGCTCCTGCGGTGGCAGTTGTTCCTGGTAGTTCCTGCAGTTCGGGTGATACAGCAGAGGAAGGTTCGAGTTACTGCACTACCCAGGGATGAAACCAACATCGATGCTGCACGATGAATAAAAGGTACGCTCCTTTAAATCGCGGTCCGGTTGGACTGGTGTCTGGCTATCCGGCCTCCGAGTACAGGGTACGGGAGATTTGAACAAGGCATGTCCGGGAAGGTGATTGGCAAGCTGGTTAGACCCACCAGCTCAAGGGAAGAAGGCTCTTGCAGGTGAAGATCTTCTCTCTTTGTGTGGAGAAAAGTGGTGAGTTCAGTCATTGCAGATGTCTTTGGCTTCTCTCCTCTTCGGCTTCTTAGTTCCAGTGGTGACGTCTTGCTCTTCCAGTCCTCAAGACCCTGCTTTTATGCAAAAAGAGCCCCATTCATGCAGCCTAGCTTTCACTCACACAATGGAGTGGTCATCTTGGTGGGAGACCCTCCAGCCTATCAGCACAGAGTGGGACCTGGGTTGCGAAGGCATCCCTGTCCAGGGGTCCTACTACCCCTCCCACACAATGGACCCACCCCAGACTCAGTGGCGCCGGAAGGAGGGCTTCTGGGCAGAAGCCTGCCAAACGGATGAACAAAGGATCCCCGACCTGGGTTAGGATTGTGGAGAAAGACACGAGAAAGAAGTTATATTAAAGTTCTGGCAATAAAAACCCACCGGAGCAAAGTCAATATTAAAATCCACCGGCGGTATGTTAGACGCTGTCAGAAAAAGTGGTAGCCTCGAACAATGGGAAAATCCCATAGAGAAATATTTGCGGTCGAATATTTATGGTAGTAACCACTGCCACCAGCCAGAAACTTTTGAGAGAGGGATTTTAGGGTACCCCCTCGAAAATGAACATAGGGGAAAAACTATTAACCCCTTCCAGTACCTCCATAGTAAGATGGGTTGTACTGGTTTAGTTCATAGGATTTGACTAGTAAAGTCAATGGGGACTTTACATGCCCTGGGAGACAGTAGTCAGTCCCAGGGTATGGAGTCTATGTTTGGGGGTCGCTACGACACCCCTGTGTCACTGCACTGAGCGTGCTGTGTAACACATGTGCATAAAGATGCTTCCTATGGGGTTGAGAAAGATCCCGTAGGCATTAAACACAAAAATAGCCTAGAACACACATAGCAAAAATGCCTAAGAGTGGGAAAAAGAGTCTCACTCCTAGCAGGTAAAAAAAAACAAACCCTTCAAATCCAGCAAAGCTGCTGGGCGACTCTATAGGTAAGGGAAATTAGCAATAGAATGAGAATTCTCCCTAACACTCACCCCCCCGCCCCAGACTAAGGGACAGGAGGATCTAATCCACTCCTGGATGAGTCTCAAACCTCTCGTCGGTTATAAACATCCTAGAGAGACCATCAGAATTTTGGTGGTGACATCCTGACCTGTGTTCTATGGTAAAATCAAACCCTTGGAGGCAGATTGACCATTTTAGCAGTTTTGTGTTTTCCCTTTCATTTCCATTAACCACCTCAAGGGTTGGTGGTCTGTTTGAATGATGAAAGTAGATCCATACAAGTATGGTCTAAACTTCTTCAAAGCCCACACAATGGCAAAACATTCTCTCTCAATAGTTGCCCACCTTGTTTCAGGTTCCTTCAGTTTCCTACTGATGAAGCAAATGGGGTGCTCCCTACCTTTCTCATCCAGTCGACTGAGTACTGCACCTATACCTATATTGGAAGCATCTGGTTGTACAATGAAGGGTGGGTGGTAGTCAGGAAATCTGAGAACTGGAGCTTGACAAAGAGCTTTCTTCAGGCTTTCAAAGGCCTGATTGCACACCTCATTCCATTTGATCTCTTTAGGGAACTTTGGAGAAGAGATTACATTCAGTGGAGAAGCTATGGATCCATAGTTCTCAATGAAATTCCTGTAATACTCAGTGAGGCCTAGGAAGGCTTTCACCTGGGTTTGAGTAGAAGGGGTTGTCCAATTTTGCACAGCTTCAATCTTGCTGAGCAAAGGCCTTATTTCACCACCTCCTACCTCATGCCGAAGGTAGACCACTTTACTCTAACCAATTTGACATTTGCTTGCCTTTATGTTCAGATGGGCCTGTTCCAGAGCCTGCAAAACATATCCTAGGTGGTCAACATGTTCTTTCCAAGTAGGGCTGAACAATGCAATGTCATCCAAGTATGCCATGCAGAACTCCTCCATCCCATTCAGAACCTGATTAACCATCCTTTGGAATGTAGCAGGTGCATTCTTTAATCCAAAAGGCATAAACTTAAATTGGTATAAGCCAACTGGGGTGGAGAATGCAGTTTTCTACTTGGCATGGTCAGTCAGGGCTATTTGCCATTAGCCTGACGTGAGATCAAATGTGCTGAGGAACTTGGATGAACATAGTCTATCCACCAGCTCATCTGTTCTTGACAAAGGATGGGCATCAGTCTTAGTGAATGCATTTAGAGCTCTATAGTCCACACAGAATCTCAACTCCTTGGATCCTGCCTTTGGTATTAACACAACTGGGCTAGACCATGGACTAGTAAAGGGCTCTATTACTGTTACGCTCACCTGGCTCCCACAGAAGCGTCGATCTGGACTGCACTGCTGCGGTCTCCCCCAATGTGACGCGTAGGGCTGAGATGACGGACTGAACTGGCCCACCTAGCTTAGTTTGCTTGGCCCGTAGGAATATTCTTCTGCAAGTGGAGAAAGGGAATTAACCACCCGTGGAGTTGAGTGTAAATCCCCCACCCTGCTGTTCTCCCCACTGATCACCTTGGATGTTCCCTCTTATAGACTCACCTGATGATTTGAAAAGATGAGCTCTCCATCCTGCATTGAGCACAGGGGCGCGTAGATAACCAGTTGCTTCACTGGCTCGAAGGAATTGGTGAGTTCCAGGACAATATTGACTCCGATATTCCCGGCAAGACGCCGTATGTATGTAGTTCGTAATAGTTCAAATGCCTGACTTTCACTCTTGTCCGATTCCTTGCAGGTTGCAGCTTGACCCTATTGAAGAGTTCCTCGTGGCAACCGGTAATGTTCTGGTAAGGATTTGTATCATCCAACACAGTTCGATAAAATAATGTCCATATGAAACCTGTTGCTTTCTCCCTTATTCAGGCGCTGAAGAAAGTATGAAGTCTCGGGGATAATGCCTCCGGCGGTAAAATCAGGTAAGTCTTTTGTGGTGAGGAGGGTTCCCCTTGTTAGTCCCTTGTTTCACCTTGCTGTCCTTTTGTTTCCCCTTAGGGGCCGGGGTTCGGCTAGGATGCAGTGGAAGCTGCGCCGACCCGTGAAGAAGAATAATACCCCCAGTGGTAAAATCAGGTAAGTCTATGAGGGGTATTCCTCTGTGTATTCCCTTGGCTCACCTTGCTGTTCTTGTCTTCTCCTTAGGTGCCGGAGTGCGGCGGTAACATGGAGGAGGATGCAGTTAAATGTGAAGATGCTGCGAAGGCCGGTGAGTTCAGCGCGGCGCTGCAGCAGGCGAGGCGACGCGCATAAAATAACTTCTTTCTTCCAGTTCGAAGGCGCGATGGATCGGGAATTCAGATAAGGATCAAAGGTATTGCTCTTGTTCTAACCTTTTCTCCGTCTTTATTCCTTTTTCTAGGAGCTCCAAACTCGAGGCGGGCGTGGCAGAAGACTGGATGCAGACTTGCAGGCACGGTGAGCGTTACGCTGCTGGATGCAGAATAACGCGAAGCGTGTGCTGCTCTTCGGGCGTGGTTTAAATAGCCTCCAAAGTAGTCCCAGGCAAGAATTCCTCCCCAGCCCCACCCGAGTAAAAAAATAGTCCCTAGGTAAAATAGACCCTTCCAAGCCTCGTTTGGCTTGGAGCTCTTGCAGCATGGTCTGCATCAGGTAAGTTTGCAGCATGACCTGCATCAGGTAAGTTTTAATCCATGAGCCTGGCGCTTTTGACGGCAGGACTGACTCTCCATATGAGCCTGGCACCATAAGCTCCAGGACTGCACCCAAATAGCCCCTAGAGGGGGTTGTTGGGCTTGCTTGGGGTAACTTGATGCCTGCTTCCAGGGTTGCTGGACTTGGTCTGGGTCCCTGGGGGTAGGCATCATGACAGCACTCCCCCCCAAGGCCCCTCCTAAAGTCATTCTTCCCTGTGGTTTCGGTTTGTCTGGGAAATTTTGGTGGAATTTTTTCACCAATCGGGGTGCATGAACATGGTCACTAGGTTCCCATGACCTTTCTTGTGGTCCGTAACCTTTCCAGTCAATTAAATAAAAAAGTTTTGACTTTATCAGCTTGGAGTCCAGGATGTTCTTAACTTCAAATTCGGGTTCTCCGTCTACAAGGATGGGGTCTGGTGGCTTGGTTAGTCTTGTCCCTGGTTGTATTGGCTTCAAAAGGGACACATGAAAGACGAGATGAATTTGCATATTAGCAGGTAAATCCAACTTGACAGCCACCGGATTGATAATGGCCTTAATAGAGTAAGGTCCCAAATATCTGGGGTTAAAGGTCCGTGTTCCCTTTAGAGGTATATGTTTTGTGGCTAACCATACTTGCTCCCCTATTTGGTATTGTGGAGAATCACTTCTATGCCGATCAGCATCTTTCTTGTATTTTTCTTTCACCTGTTTTAAATGTGTAGTTTCTTCCTAAAAGGCTTGTGTAATCGTAGCATGCAGATGGTCCACTTCGGGCATTTCTAAGTCTTGGGGTGAGTCAAGGTCTGAGGTTCGAGGATGGTGCCCATATAAGGTATAAAAGGGGCTTTGTCCAGTTCCAGAGTGCACTGAATTATTGTATGCATATTCGGCGATCCAAAGAATGTTTTTCCAATTACTCTCCATCTGATGTAACATACAACGCAGGTATTGTTGAAGAGTCTGGTTGGTCCTCTCCGTTTGACCATCGGTCTGGGGGTGGTGACTGGTCGATAACCTTACATCGATTTGCGCCAATTGACAGCATTTTTTCCAGAAATGTGAAATGAATTGACTGCCCCGGTCAGAGACCAACACAGACGGAAATCCATGTATGCGAACAATGTTTTCGAGGAATTCTTTGGCCAGGATTTAGGCTGAAGGTAGTCCTTTTAAAGGAATAAAGTGGTCCATCTTGGAAAAAAGATCCACAATAACTAGAATGGTGTTAAACCCATTACAAGGAGGTAGATTGGTAATAAAGTCTAATGATAAGGTGTGCCATGGTGTAGGCGGAATGTCTAAAGGTTGTAAGAGTCCAGCTGTTTTTTTCTTTTGACTTTTGTTTTGGTCGCAAATGCCACAAGACATCACAAATGATTTAATATCCTTTCGCCAGGTGGGCCACCAAAATTGTCTTTTAATTTTAGCTTCAGTTTTTGCAATACCTGGGTGCCCCTCCATTAGGGTATCATGATAACGGGAAATGACTAGCTCTTGTAGTTCCTTGTGTGGCAGAAATAGCCGCCCTTGGTAATAAGGTAGATCATTGGTGACAGAGTAGTCCGGGCCTTTCTTTACCCAGTCCTGCAGGGCTGTAGGATCAAAGAGTTGCTGGATCTTTACCTGAATGTCCTCTAGTGTCTGTAGAGTAGTCATGCCAAGAATCCTTTCTTCGGAAATTATAGGTACTGGTTCTGGGTTCACTTCTGCCTCTCCCATCCCTATGCGGGATAAGGCGTCTGCTTTACCATTCTTACAACCTGGTCAATAGGTTATCACGAAATTGAACTCGGAAAAGAACAATGCCCATCGGAGTTGACATGACGATTGAGCCTTGGCTGTTTTTAAATACTGTAAGTTCCGGTGATCGGTGATCACAGTAATGGTATGCCTGGCACCGAGAAGATAGTGCCGCCAAGCCTTGAAGGTGGATTTAATGGCTAATAACTCCTTGTCGGTAACCGCATAGTTTAACTCGGGTGCCGAGAACTTTCTGGACCAAAATGCTACTGGATGAAGCTGGCCAGATTCAGGGTCCTTTTGAGACAGGACAGCTCCCATGGCTAGACTGGATGCATCAGTTTCCACTATGTATGGAAGTTGAGGGCGCGGGTGCTTTAACACAGGTGCAGACGTGAAATTTGCTTTCAGCTCTTGGAAGGCATTTTCAGCTTCTTCAGTCCACATAAAGCGTTTAATTTTTCGCAAGAGTGCTGTGATGGGATGTAGGACATGTGAAAAATCTGGGATGAATTTGCGGTAGAAATTGGCAAAGCCGAGCATGCTTTGTACTCCTTTAACTGAACTTGGTGATGGCCACTTAAGGATTGCGTCCACCTTCCGTGAGTCCATTCGAACTCCCTTTGGGGTCAGATAAACCCAAGGAATTCAACTTCTGTGGCATGAAAAATGCATTTTTCTAGTTTTGCATATAGTTTGTGCTGGCGCAGTTTCTCAAGGACTGCTCGGACGTGCTTCACATGGTCAGATACTGAAGAGGAGTATACTAGAATATCATCGATATACACAACAACACAAACGTCAATGAGTTCACGAAGGACATCGTTCATGAAGTATTGGAAGGCTGCTGGTGCATTGCATAACCCGAAAGGCATCACCTGGTATTCGAATAACCCATACTTAGTGCGGAAAGCAGTCTTCCATTTGTCGCCCTCTTTTACACATAATAGATGGTATGCCCCCCGGAGATCTAATTTAGTGTATATACAAGCATCCTTCACTTGGTCTAGTAGTTCAGGGATCAGAGGCAACAGGTATCGGTTCTTAACAGTTATCTGGTTCAATGCGCGGTAGTCTGTGCACGTTCTGAGGTCACCTTCCTTTTTGGGTACGAAGAACAAAGCTGAAGATGCAGGGGTCTTGGAACTTTGATGGGCGAATAAAGCCATTGGCAAGGTACTGATCTAAGTATTCTTATAGGTGAAGGTTCTCAGGTTCCGTAAGGGCATAGATCCTGCTACAAGGGGGTTGTGCACCGGTATGAGATCGATTTGACAATCGTACGATCTGTGAGGAGGTAAGGTGTTTGCCTGTTCCTTTTGGAAGACATCCTGGAATTCTTGGTATTCTGGAGGTAGTTGCATGACTGCTGTGGTTACTGTGGCCAGGCCTGCGTTCTGATTTTTCTTTGGGTAACAGGTTTGTGCACAATCCGGGAAGGTTATTCTCTTCTCTTGCCAATCAATACCAGGATTATGTGTTTCCAACCAAAGTATCCCTAGTATTATTTGGAACTGTGGGGCTTTGATTAGATCAAACACAATAGTCTCTCGATGCCCATCCTGACCCAATAGTGTCATCTCTGCGGTGGAATGAGTTACGGGCACAGAGGCAATTTCAGTTCCATCGACTGTGGTGATGACATCTGAGGTGGTTTTTCGGCAGAGAGGTAGATTCATCCTGGAAGCCAATTCATAGTCCACATAGTTTCGTATGGCCTCGCTATCAATGTATGCCCTTACTGCATGCATCTACGATGGCTACCCTGGATCTACGAGGACCATTGGTATGATGAAATGCGAGGTCTGAGTATCCTTCTTCAAGCTCGGCAAGCGGACCTCTACGCTTGTCGGGCGTGTTCGTTTCCCGAGTCTGACTCCATATGGCTTTTATCAGCAGCTCCTACCACCTTTTTAGGTGGTTTTACAGGGCAATCCCGTAGAAAATGTCCAGAAGTTCCACAATATAGACACAATTGCATTTGCCGTCTCCTTTCTCTTTCCTTCTGGGTTAAGGGTCCTTTAACCCCTCCGATTTGCTTGGGTTCTGAAGCATCTGCTCCTTTGGGGTTAGCGTGGGTTTTGACCAACACCTGATTCTCAAACTTGGCTCGATCAGCCTTGCTGTTCTGAAGTCTGTGATCTAACTGGACCACTAAGTCTATATATTCTGCGCAGTCTTGAGGTAGGTTCACGACTTGAGCCAAGACATCCATGAGTTCTCCTCGAAGCCCTCGATGAAATAACGTGATTCGTTTTACCTCAGACCATCCAGTTTCCACTATTAACCTATTAAAGGTCGCGATGTAGGATAGAAGGTCCTGGTTACCCTGTCGTAGGGACAAAGGTTTGTTATGCAGGGCCTGTCCTTGGGAGTGCCAGGCAAATAGTCTTTTCATGCTAGTTTGAAAGCCCTGAAAATCCCGAACAATTGGGTCATCCAGAGTAACTAGTGGAATTGACCAATCAGCTGCACTGCCACTGAGATATGACAATACAAAGTCTACCTTGGCTTGATCATTTGGGAAGGCTCCAGGTCTGGATAAAAAGTGCAAGCGGCTTTGGTTCATAAACACGGCGAACCTTTTGGGATCTCCGCCAAAGCGTTCGGGTGGGGCTAATGGAATATGTCCTGGTAGGTTTATTTGCACAGGGTTACTCGATAACACAGGAGCTGGATTTCCCCCGGAACCAGGTAGGGGTGCTTGTCCAGCCTGGCTTTGCAATAGTTGCCTAGCAAGATCATCAGTTCGCTCCTTTGACAAAATCAGTTCTCTCCTAAGAGCAGTGGTTTCTTGACGGGCGGAATGCACTTCAGCCCTCAGTTCCCCTAGTCATTGGGCCAATTGGTCAGTCTCTGAGGTATCCATAACGCCTGGGTCGGAATTTGTGGGTAGGCTTCGCATTCTGTTACGCTCACCTGGCTCCCACAGAGGCGTCGATCTGGACTGGACTGCTGCGGTCTCCCCCAATATGACGCGTAGGGCCAAGATGACGGACTGGACTGGCCCACCTAGCTTCGTTTGCTTGGCCCGTAGGAATATTCTTCTGCAAGTGGAGAAAGGGAATTAACCACCCATGGAGTTGAGTGTAAATCCCCCACCCTGCTGTTCTCCCCACTGATCACCTTGGATGTTCCCTCTTATACTCTAACCTGATGATTTGAAAAGATGAGCTCTCCATCCTGCATTGAGCGCAGGGGTGCGTAGATAACCAGTTGCTTCACTGGCTCGAAGGAATTGGTGAGTTCCAGGACAATATTGACTCCGATATTCCCGGCAAGACGCCGTAAGTATGTAGTTCGTAATAGTTGAAATGCCTGACTTTCACTCTTGTCCGATTCCTTGCAGGTTGCAGCTTGACCCTATTGAAGAGTTCCTCGTGGCAACCGGTAATGTTCTGGTAAGGATTTGTATCATCCAACACAGTTCGATAAAATAATGTCCATATGAAACCTGTTGCTTTCTCCCTTATTCAGGCGCTGAAGAAAGTATGAAGTCTCGGGGATAATGCCTCCGGCGGTAAAATCAGGTAAGTCTTTTGTGGTGAGGAGGGTTCCCCTTGTTAGTCCCTTGTTTCACCTTGCTGTCCTTTTGTTTCCCCTTAGGGGCCGGGGTTCGGCTAGGATGCAGTGGAAGCTGCGCCGACCCGTGAAGAAGAATAATACCCCCAGTGGTAAAATCAGGTAAGTCTATGAGGGGTATTCCTCTGTGTATTCCCTTGGCTCACCTTGCTGTTCTTGTCTTCTCCTTAGGTGCCGGAGTGCGGCGGTAACATGGAGGAGGATGCAGTTAAATGTGAAGATGCTGCGAAGGCCGGTGAGTTCAGCGCGGCGCTGCAGCAGGCGAGGCGACGCGCATAAAATAACTTCTTTCTTCCAGTTCGAAGGCGCGATGGATCGGGAATTCAGATAAGGATCAAAGGTATTGCTCTTGTTCTAACCTTTTCTCCGTCTTTATTCCTTTTTCTAGGAGCTCCAAACTCGAGGCGGGCGTGGCAGAAGACTGGATGCAGACTTGCAGGCACGGTGAGCGTTACGCTGCTGGATGCAGAATAACGCGAAGCGTGTGCTGCTCTTCGGGCGTGGTTTAAATAGCCTCCAAAGTAGTCCCAGGCAAGAATTCCTCCCCAGCCCCACCCGAGTAAAAAAATAGTCCCTAGGTAAAATAGACCCTTCCAAGCCTCGTTTGGCTTGGAGCTCTTGCAGCATGGTCTGCATCAGGTAAGTTTGCAGCATGACCTGCATCAGGTAAGTTTTAATCCATGAGCCTGGCGCTTTTGACGGCAGGACTGACTCTCCATATGAGCCTGGCGCCATAAGCTCCAGGACTGCACCCAAATAGCCCCTAGCGGGGGTTGTTGGGCTTGCTTGGGGTAACTTGATGCCTGCTTCCAGGGTTGCTGGACTTGGTCTGGGTCCCTGGGGGTAGGCATCATGACAGCACTCCCCCCCCAAGGCCCCTCCTAAAGTCATTCTTCCCTGTGGTTTCGGTTTGTCTGGGAAATTTTGGTGGAATTTTTTCACCAATCGGGGTGCATGAACATGGTCACTAGGTTCCCATGACCTTTCTTGTGGTCCGTAACCTTTCCAGTCAATTAAATAAAAAAGTTTTGACTTTATCAGCTTGGAGTCCAGGATGTTCTTAACTTCAAATTCGGGTTCTCCGTCTACAAGGATGGGGTCTGGTGGCTTGGTTAGTCTTGTCCCTGGTTGTATTGGCTTCAAAAGGGACACATGAAAGACGAGATGAATTTGCATATTAGCAGGTAAATCCAACTTGACAGCCACCGGGTTGATAATGGCCTTAATAGAGTAAGGTCCCAAATATCTGGGGTTAAAGGTCCGTGTTCCCTTTAGAGGTATATGTTTTGTGGCTAACCATACTTGCTCCCCTATTTGGTATTGTGGAGAATCACTTCTATGCCGATCAGCATCTTTCTTGTATTTTTCTTTCACCTGTTTTAAATGTGTAGTTTCTTCCTAAAAGGCTTGTGTAATCGTAGCGTGCAGATGGTCCACTGCGGGCATTTCTAAGTCTTGGGGTGAGTCAAGGTCTGAGGTTCGAGGATGGTGCCCATATAAGGTATAAAAGGGGCTTTGTCCAGTTCCAGAGTGCACTGAATTATTGTATGCATATTCGGCGATCCAAAGAATGTTTTTCCAATTACTCTCCATCTGATGTAACATACAACGCAGGTATTGTTGAAGAGTCTGGTTGGTCCTCTCCGTTTGACCATCGGTCTGGGGGTGGTGACTGGTCGATAACCTTACATCGATTTGCGCCAATTGACAGCATTTTTTCCAAAAATGTGAAATGAATTGACTGCCCCGGTCAGAGACCAACACAGACGGAAATCCATGTATGCGAACAATGTTTTCGAGGAATTCTTTGGCCAGGATTGAGGCTGAAGGTAGTCCTTTTAAAGGAATAAAGTGGTCCATCTTGGAAAAAAGATCCACAATAACTAGAATGGTGTTAAACCCATTACAAGGAGGTAGATTGGTAATAAAGTCTAATGATAAGGTGTGCCATGGTGTAGGCGGAATGTCTAAAGGTTGTAAGAGTCCAGCTGTTTTTTTCTTTTGACTTTTGTTTTGGTCGCAAATGCCACAAGACATCACAAATGATTTAATATCCTTTCGCCAGGTGGGCCACCAAAATTGTCTTTTAATTTTAGCTTCAGTTTTTGCAATACCTGGGTGCCCCTCCATTAGGGTATCATGATAACGGGAAATGACTAGCTCTTGTAGTTCCTTGTGTGGCAGAAATAGCCGCCCTTGGTAATAAGGTAGATCATTGGTGACAGAGTAGTCCGGGCCTTTCTTTACCCAGTCCTGCAGGGCTGTAGGATCAAAGAGTTGCTGGATCTTTACCTGAATGTCCTCTAGTGTCTGTAGAGTAGTCATGCCAAGAATCCTTTCTTCGGAAATTATAGGTACTGGTTCTGGGTTCACTTCTGCCTCTCCCATCCCTATGCGGGATAAGGCGTCTGCTTTACCATTCTTACAACCTGGTCAATAGGTTATCACGAAATTGAACTCGGCAAAGAACAATGCCCATCGGAGTTGACATGACGATTGAGCCTTGGCTGTTTTTAAATACTGTAAGTTCCGGTGATCGGTGATCACAGTAATGGTATGCCTGGCACCGAGAAGATAGTGCCGCCAAGCCTTGAAGGTGGATTTAATGGCTAATAACTCCTTGTCGGTAACCGCATAGTTTAACTCGGGTGCCGAAAACTTTCTGGACCAAAATGCTACTGGATGAAGCTGGCCAGATTCAGGGTCCTTTTGAGACAGGACAGCTCCCATGGCTAGACTGGATGCATCAGTTTCCACTATGTATGGAAGTTGAGGGCGCGGGTGCTTTAACACAGGTGCAGACGTGAAATTTGCTTTCAGCTCTTGGAAGGCATTTTGAGCTTCTTCAGTCCACATAAAGCGTTTAATTTTTCGCAAGAGTGCTGTGATGGGATGTAGGACATGTGAAAAATCTGGGATGAATCTGCGGTAGAAATTGGCAAAGCCGAGCATGCTTTGTACTCCTTTAACTGAACTTGGTGATGGCCACTTAAGGATTGCGTCCACCTTCCGTGAGTCCATTCGAACTCCCTTTGGGGTCAGATAAACCCAAGGAATTCAACTTCTGTGGTATGAAAAATGCATTTTTCTAGTTTTGCATATAGTTTGTGCTGGCGCAGTTTCTCAAGGACTGCTCGGACGTGCTTCACATGGTCAGATACTGAAGAGGAGTATACTAGAATATCATCGATATACACAACAACACAAACGTCAATGAGCTCACGAAGGACATCGTTCATGAAGTATTGGAAGGCTGCTGGTGCATTGCATAACCCGAAAGGCATCACCTGGTATTCGAATAACCCATACTTAGTGCGGAAAGCAGTCTTCCATTTGTCGCCCTCTTTTACACGTAATAGATGGTATGCCCCCCGGAGATCTAATTTAGTGTATATACAAGCATCCTTCACTTGGTCTAGTAGTTCAGGGATCAGAGGCAACAGGTATCGGTTCTTAACAGTTATCTGGTTCAATGCGCGGTAGTCTGTGCACGTTCTGAGGTCACCTTCCTTTTTGGGTACGAAGAACAAAGCTGAAGATGCAGGGGTCTTGGAACTTTGATGGGCGAATAAAGCCATTGGCAAGGTACTGATCTAAGTATTCTTATAGGTGAAGGTTCTCAGGTTCCGTAAGGGCATAGATCCTGCTACAAGGGGGTTGTGCACCGGTATGAGATCGATTTGACAATCGTACGATCTGTGAGGAGGTAAGGTGTTTGCCTGTTCCTTTTGGAAGACATCCTGGAATTCTTGGTATTCTGGAGGTAGTTGCATGACTGCTATGGTTACTGTGGCCAGGCCTGCGTTCTGATTTTTCTTTGGGTAACAGGTTTGTGCACAATCCGGGAAGGTTATTCTCTTCTCTTGCCAATCAATACCAGGATTATGTGTTTCCAACCAAAGTATCCCTAGTATTATTTGGAACTGTGGGGCTTTGATTAGATCAAACACAATAGTCTCTCGATGCCCATCCTGACCCAATAGTGTCATCTCTGCGGTGGAATGAGTTACGGGCACAGAGGCAATTTCAGTTCCATCGACTGTGGTGATGACATCTGAGGTGGTTTTTTGGCAGAGAGGTAGATTCATCCTGGAAGCCAATTCATAGTCCACATAGTTTCGTATGGCCTCGCTATCAATGTATGCCCTTACTGCATGCATCTACGATGGCTACCCTGGATCTACGAGGACCATTGGTATGATGAAATGCGAGGTCTGAGTATCCTTCTTCAAGCTCGGCAAGCGGACCTCTACGCTTGTCGGGCGTGTTCGTTTCCCGAGTCTGACTCCATATGGCTTTTATCAGCAGCTCCTACCACCTTTTTAGGTGGTTTTACAGGGCAATCCCGTAGAAAATGTCCAGAAGTTCCACAATATAGACACAATTGCATTTGCCGTCTCCTTTCTCTTTCCTTCTGGGTTAAGGGTCCTTTAACCCCTCCGATTTGCTTGGGTTCTGAAGCATCTGCACCTTTGGGGTTAGCGTGGGTTTTGACCAACACCTGATTCTCAAACTTGGCTCGATCAGCCTTTCTGTTCTGAAGTCTGTGATCTAACTGGACCACTAAGTCTATATATTCTGCACAGTCTTGAGGTAGGTTCACGACTTGAGCCAAGACATCCATGAGTTCTCCTCGAAGCCCTCGATGAAATAACGTGATTCGTTTTACCTCAGACCATCCAGTTTCCACTATTAACCTATTAAAGGTCACGATGTAGGATAGAAGGTCCTGGTTACCCTGTCGTAGGGACAAAGGTTTGTTATGCAGGGCCTGTCCTTGGGAGTGCCAGGCAAATAGTCTTTTCATGCTAGTTTGAAAGCCCTGAAAATCCCGAACAATTGGGTCATCCAGAGTAACTAGTGGAATTGACCAATCAGCTGCACTGCCACTGAGATATGACAATACAAAGTCTACCTTGGCTTGATCATTTGGGAAGGCTCCAGGTCTGGATAAAAAGTGCAAGCGGCTTTGGTTCATAAACACGGCGAACCTTTTGGGATCTCCGCCAAAGCGTTCGGGTGGGGCTAATGGAATATGTCCTGGTAGGTTTATTTGCACAGGGTTACTCAATAACACAGGAGCTGGATTTCCCCCGGAACCAGGTAGGGGTGCTTGTCCAGCCTGGCTTTGCAATAGTTGCCTAGCAAGATCATCAGTTCGCTCCTTTGACAAAATCAGTTCTCTCCTAAGAGCAGTGGTTTCTTGACGGGCGGAATGCACTTCAGCCCTCAGTTCCCCTAGTCATTGGGCCAATTGGTCAGTCTCTGAGGTATCCATAACGCCTGGGTCGGAATTTGTGGGTAGGCTTCGCATTCTGTTACGCTCACCTGGCTCCCACAGAGGCGTCGATCTGGACTGGACTGCTGCGGTCTCCCCCAATATGACACGTAGGGCCAAGATGACGGACTGGACTGGCCCACCTAGCTTCGTTTGCTTGGCCCGTAGGAATATTCTTCTGCAAGTGGAGAAAGGGAATTAACCACCCATGGAGTTGAGTGTAAATCCCCCACCCTGCTGTTCTCCCCACTGATCACCTTGGATGTTCCCTCTTATACTCTAACCTGATGATTTGAAAAGATGAGCTCTCCATCCTGCATTGAGCGCAGGGGTGCGTAGATAACCAGTTGCTTCACTGGCTCGAAGGAATTGGTGAGTTCCAGGACAATATTGACTCCGATATTCCCGGCAAGACGCCGTAAGTATGTAGTTCGTAATAGTTGAAATGCCTGACTTTCACTCTTGTCCGATTCCTTGCAGGTTGCAGCTTGACCCTATTGAAGAGTTCCTCGTGGCAACCGGTAATGTTCTGGTAAGGATTTGTATCATCCAACACAGTTCGATAAAATAATGTCCATATGAAACCTGTTGCTTTCTCCCTTATTCAGGCGCTGAAGAAAGTATGAAGTCTCGGGGATAATGCCTCCGGCGGTAAAATCAGGTAAGTCTTTTGTGGTGAGGAGGGTTCCCCTTGTTAGTCCCTTGTTTCACCTTGCTGTCCTTTTGTTTCCCCTTAGGGGCCGGGGTTCGGCTAGGATGCAGTTGAAGCTGCGCCGACCCGTGAAGAAGAATAATACCCCCGGTGGTAAAATCAGGTAAGTCTATGAGGGGTATTCCTCTGTGTATTCCCTTGGCTCACCTTGCTGTTCTTGTCTTCTCCTTAGGTGCCGGAGTGCGGCGGTAACATGGAGGACGATGCAGTTAAATGTGAAGATGCTGCGAAGGCCGGTGAGTTCAGCGCGGCGCTGCAGCAGGCGAGGCGACGCGCATAAAATAACTTCTTTCTTCCAGTTCGAAGGCGCGATGGATCGGGAATTCAGATAAGGATCAAAGGTATTGCTCTTGTTCTAACCTTTTCTCCGTCTTTATTCCTTTTTCTAGGAGCTCCAAACTCGAGGCGGGCGTGGCAGAAGACTGGATGCAGACTTGCAGGCACGGTGAGCGTTACGCTGCTGGATGCAGAATAACGCGAAGCGTGTGCTGCTCTTCGGGCGTGGTTTAAATAGCCTCCAAAGTAGTCCCAGGCAAGAATTCCTCCCCAGCCCCACCCGAGTAAAAAAATAGTCCCTAGGTAAAATAGACCCTTCCAAGCCTCGTTTGGCTTGGAGCTCTTGCAGCATGGTCTGCATCAGGTAAGTTTGCAGCATGACCTGCATCAGGTAAGTTTTAATCCATGAGCCTGGCGCTTTTGACGGCAGGACTGACTCTCCATATGAGCCTGGCGCCATAAGCTCCAGGACTGCACCCAAATAGCCCCTAGCGGGGGTTGTTGGGCTTGCTTGGGGTAACTTGATGCCTGCTTCCAGGGTTGCTGGACTTGGTCTGGGTCCCTGGGGGTAGGCATCATGACAGCACTCCCCCCCAAGGCCCCTCCTAAAGTCATTCTTCCCTGTGGTTTCGGTTTGTCTGGGAAATTTTGGTGGAATTTTTTCACCAATCGGGGTGCATGAACATGGTCACTAGGTTCCCATGACCTTTCTTGTGGTCCGTAACCTTTCCAGTCAATTAAATAAAAAAGTTTTGACTTTATCAGCTTGGAGTCCAGGATGTTCTTAACTTCAAATTCGGGTTCTCCGTCTACAAGGATGGGGTCTGGTGGCTTGGTTAGTCTTGTCCCTGGTTGTATTGGCTTCAAAAGGGACACATGAAAGACGAGATGAATTTGCATATTAGCAGGTAAATCCAACTTGACAGCCACCGGGTTGATAATGGCCTTAATAGAGTAAGGTCCCAAATATCTGGGGTTAAAGGTCCGTGTTCCCTTTAGAGGTATATGTTTTGTGGCTAACCATGCTTGCTCCCCTATTTGGTATTGTGGAGAATCACTTCTATGCCGATCAGCATCTTTCTTGTATTTTTCTTTCACCTGTTTTAAATGTGTAGTTTCTTCCTAAAAGGCTTGTGTAATCGTAGCGTGCAGATGGTCCACTGCGGGCATTTCTAAGTCTTGGGGTGAGTCAAGGTCTGAGGTTCGAGGATGGTGCCCATATAAGGTATAAAAGGGGCTTTGTCCAGTTCCAGAGTGCACTGAATTATTGTATGCATATTCGGCGATCCAAAGAATGTTTTTCCAATTACTCTCCATCTGATGTAACATACAATGCAGGTATTGTTGAAGAGTCTGGTTGGTCCTCTCCGTTTGACCATCGGTCTGGGGTGGTGACTGGTCGATAACCTTACATCGATTTGCGCCAATTGACAGCATTTTTTCCAAAAATGTGAAATGAATTGACTGCCCCGGTCAGAGACCAACACAGACGGAAATCCATGTATGCGAACAATGTTTTTCGAGGAATTCTTTGGCCAGGATTGAGGCTGAAGGTAGTCCTTTTAAAGGAATAAAGTGGTCCATCTTGGAAAAAAGATCCACAATAACTAGAATGATGTTAAACCCATTACAAGGAGGTAGATTGGTAATAAAGTCTAATGATAAGGTGTGCCATAGTGTAGGCGGAATGTCTAAAGGTTGTAAGAGTCCAGCTGTTTTTTTCTTTTGACTTTTGTTTTGGTCGCAAATGCCACAAGACATCACAAATGATTTAATATCCTTTCGCCAGGTGGGCCACCAAAATTGTCTTTTAATTTTAGCTTCAGTTTTTGCAATACCTGGGTGCCCCTCCATTAGGGTATCATGATAACGGGAAATGACTAGCTCTTGTAGTTCCTTGTGTGGCAGAAATAGCCGCCCTTGGTAATAAGGTAGATCATTGGTGACAGAGTAGTCCGGGCCTTTCTTTACCCAGTCCTGCAGGGCTGTAGGATCAAAGAGTTGCTGGATCTTTACCTGAATGTCCTCTAGTGTCTGTAGAGTAGTCATGCCAAGAATCCTTTCTTCGGAAATTATAGGTACTGGTTCTGGGTTCACTTCTGCCTCTCCCATCCCTATGCGGGATAAGGCGTCTGCTTTACCATTCTTACAACCTGGTCAATAGGTTATCACGAAATTGAACTCGGCAAAGAACAATGCCCATCGGAGTTGACATGACGATTGAGCCTTGGCTGTTTTTAAATACTGTAAGTTCCGGTGATCGGTGATCACAGTAATGGTATGCCTGGCACCGAGAAGATAGTGCCGCCAAGCCTTGAAGGTGGATTTAATGGCTAATAACTCCTTGTCGGTAACCGCATAGTTTAACTCGGGTGCCGAAAACTTTCTGGACCAAAATGCTACTGGATGAAGCTGGCCAGATTCAGGGTCCTTTTGAGACAGGACAGCTCCCATGGCTAGACTGGATGCATCAGTTTCCACTATGTATGGAAGTTGAGGGCGCGGGTGCTTTAACACAGGTGCAGACGTGAAATTTGCTTTCAGCTCTTGGAAGGCATTTTCAGCTTCTTCAGTCCACATAAAGCGTTTAATTTTTCGCAAGAGTGCTGTGATGGGATGTAGGACATGTGAAAAATCTGGGATGAATCTGCGGTAGAAATTGGCAAAGCCGAGCATGCTTTGTACTCCTTTAACTAAACTTGGTGATGGCCACTTAAGGATTGCGTCCACCTTCCGTGAGTCCATTCGAACTCCCTTTGGGGTCAGATAAACCCAAGGAATTCAACTTCTGTGGCATGAAAAATGCATTTTTCTAGTTTTGCATATAGTTTGTGCTGGCGCAGTTTCTCAAGGACTGCTCGGACGTGCTTCACATGGTCAGATACTGAAGAGGAGTATACTAGAATATCATCGATATACACGACAACACAAACGTCAATGAGTTCACGAAGGACATCGTTCATGAAGTATTGGAAGGCTGCTGGTGCATTGCATAACCCGAAAGGCATCACCTGGTATTCGAATAACCCATACTTAATGCGGAAAGCAGTCTTCCATTTGTCGCCCTCTTTTACACGTAATAGATGGTATGCCCCCCGGAGATCTAATTTAGTGTATATACAAGCATCCTTCACTTGGTCTAGTAGTTCAGGGATCAGAGGCAACAGGTATCGGTTCTTAACAGTTATCTGGTTCAATGCGCGGTAGTCTGTGCACGTTCTGAGGTCACCTTCCTTTTTGGGTACGAAGAACAAAGCTGAAGATGCAGGGGTCTTGGAACTTTGATGGGCGAATAAAGCCATTGGCAAGGTACTGATCTAAGTATTCTTATAGGTGAAGGTTCTCAGGTTCCGTAAGGGCATAGATCCTGCTACAAGGGGGTTGTGCACCGGTATGAGATCGATTTGACAATCGTACGATCTGTGAGGAGGTAAGGTGTTTGCCTGTTCCTTTTGGAAGACATCCTGGAATTCTTGGTATTCTGGAGGTAGTTGCATGACTGCTGTGGTTACTGTGGCCAGGCCTGCGTTCTGATTTTTCTTTGGGTAACAGGTTTGTGCACAATCCGGGAAGGTTATTCTCTTCTCTTGCCAATCAATACCAGGATTATGTGTTTCCAACCAAAGTATCCCTAGTATTATTTGGAACTGTGGGGCTTTGATTAGATCAAACACAATAGTCTCTCGATGCCCATCCTGACCCAATAGTGTCATCTCTGCGGTGGAATGAGTTACGGGCACAGAGGCAATTTCAGTTCCATCGACTGTGGTGATATCTGAGGTGGTTTTTCGGCAGAGAGGTACATTCATCCTGGAAGCCAATTCATAGTCCACATAGTTTCGTATGGCCTCGCTATCAATGTATGCCCTTACTGCATGCATCTACGATGGCTACCCTGGATCTACGAGGACCATTGGTATGATGAAATGCGAGGTCTGAGTATCCTTCTTCAAGCTCGGCAAGCGGACCTCTACGCTTGTCGGGCGTGTTCGTTTCCTGAGTCTGACTCCATATGGCTTTTATCAGCAGCTCCTACCACCTTTTTAGGTGGTTTTACAGGGCAATCCCGTAGAAAATGTCCAGAAGTTCCACAATATAGACACAATTGCATTTGCCGTCTCCTTTCTCTTTCCTTCTGGGTTAAGGGTCCTTTAACCATTCCGATTTGCTTGGGTTCTGAAGCATCTGCTCCTTTGGGGTTAGCATGGGTTTTGACCAACACCTGATTCTCAAACTTGGCTCGATCAGCCTTTCTGTTCTGAAGTCTGTGATCTAACTGGACCACTAAGTCTATATATTCTGCGCAGTCTTGAGGTAGGTTCACGACTTGAGCCAAGACATCCATGAGTTCTCCTCGAAGCCCTCGATGAAATAACGTGATTCGTTTTACCTCAGACCATCCAGTTTCCACTATTAACCTATTAAAGGTCACGATGTAGGATAGAAGGTCCTGGTTACCCTGTCGTAGGGACAAAGGTTTGTTATGCAGGGCCTGTCCTTGGGAGTGCCAGGCAAATAGTCTTTTCATGCTAGTTTGAAAGCCCTGAAAATCCCGAACAATTGGGTCATCCAGAGTAACTAGTGGAATTGACCAATCAGCTGCACTGCCACTGAGATATGACAATACAAAGTCTACCTTGGCTTGATCATTTGGGAAGGCTCCAGGTCTGGATAAAAAGTGCAAGCGGCTTTGGTTCATAAACACGGCGAACCTTTTGGGATCTCCGCCAAAGCGTTCGGGTGGGGCTAATGGAATATGTCCTGGTAGGTTTATTTGCACAGGGTTACTCGATAACACAGGAGCTGGATTTCCCCCGGAACCAGGTAGGGGTGCTTGTCCAGCCTGGCTTTGCAATAGTTGCCTAGCAAGATCATCAGTTCGCTCCTTTGACAAAATCAGTTCTCTCCTAAGAGCAGTGGTTTCTTGACGGGCGGAATGCACTTCAGCCCTCAGTTCCCCTAGTCATTGGGCCAATTGGTCAGTCTCTGAGGTATCCATAACGCCTGGGTCGGAATTTGTGGGTAGGCTTCGCATTCTGTTACGCTCACCTGGCTCCCACAGAGGCGTCGATCTGGACTGGACTGCTGCGGTCTCCCCCAATATGACGCGTAGGGCCAAGATGACGGACTGGACTGGCCCACCTAGCTTCGTTTGCTTGGCCCGTAGGAATATTCTTCTGCAAGTGGAGAAAGGGAATTAACCACCCATGGAGTTGAGTGTAAATCCCCCACCCTGCTGTTCTCCCCACTGATCACCTTGGATGTTCCCTCTTATACTCTAACCTGATGATTTGAAAAGATGAGCTCTCCATCCTGCATTGAGCGCAGGGGTGCGTAGATAACCAGTTGCTTCACTGGCTCGAAGGAATTGGTGAGTTCCAGGACAATATTGACTCCGATATTCCCGGCAAGACGCCGTAAGTATGTAGTTCGTAATAGTTGAAATGCCTGACTTTCACTCTTGTCCGATTCCTTGCAGGTTGCAGCTTGACCCTATTGAAGAGTTCCTCGTGGCAACCGGTAATGTTCTGGTAAGGATTTGTATCATCCAACACAGTTCGATAAAATAATGTCCATATGAAACCTGTTGCTTTCTCCCTTATTCAGGCGCTGAAGAAAGTATGAAGTCTCGGGGATAATGCCTCCGGCGGTAAAATCAGGTAAGTCTTTTGTGGTGAGGAGGGTTCCCCTTGTTAGTCCCTTGTTTCACCTTGCTGTCCTTTTGTTTCCCCTTAGGGGCCGGGGTTCGGCTAGGATGCAGTGGAAGCTGCGCCGACCCGTGAAGAAGAATAATACCCCCAGTGGTAAAATCAGGTAAGTCTATGAGGGGTATTCCTCTGTGTATTCCCTTGGCTCACCTTGCTGTTCTTGTCTTCTCCTTAGGTGCCGGAGTGCGGCGGTAACATGGAGGAGGATGCAGTTAAATGTGAAGATGCTGCGAAGGCCGGTGAGTTCAGCGCGGCGCTGCAGCAGGCGAGGCGACGCGCATAAAATAACTTCTTTCTTCCAGTTCGAAGGCGCGATGGATCGGGAATTCAGATAAGGATCAAAGGTATTGCTCTTGTTCTAACCTTTTCTCCGTCTTTATTCCTTTTTCTAGGAGCTCCAAACTCGAGGCGGGCGTGGCAGAAGACTGGATGCAGACTTGCAGGCACGGTGAGCGTTACGCTGCTGGATGCAGAATAACGCGAAGCGTGTGCTGCTCTTCGGGCGTGGTTTAAATAGCCTCCAAAGTAGTCCCAGGCAAGAATTCCTCCCCAGCCCCACCCGAGTAAAAAAATAGTCCCTAGGTAAAATAGACCCTTCCAAGCCTCGTTTGGCTTGGAGCTCTTGCAGCATGGTCTGCATCAGGTAAGTTTGCAGCATGACCTGCATCAGGTAAGTTTTAATCCATGAGCCTGGCGCTTTTGACGGCAGGACTGACTCTCCATATGAGCCTGGCGCCATAAGCTCCAGGACTGCACCCAAATAGCCCCTAGCGGGGGTTGTTGGGCTTGCTTGGGGTAACTTGATGCCTGCTTCCAGGGTTGCTGGACTTGGTCTGGGTCCCTGGGGGTAGGCATCATGACAGCACTCCCCCCCCCAAGGCCCCTCCTAAAGTCATTCTTCCCTGTGGTTTCGGTTTGTCTGGGAAATTTTGGTGGAATTTTTTCACCAATCGGGGTGCATGAACATGGTCACTAGGTTCCCATGACCTTTCTTGTGGTCCGTAACCTTTCCAGTCAATTAAATAAAAAAGTTTTGACTTTATCAGCTTGGAGTCCAGGATGTTCTTAACTTCAAATTCGGGTTCTCCGTCTACAAGGATGGGGTCTGGTGGCTTGGTTAGTCTTGTCCCTGGTTGTATTGGCTTCAAAAGGGACACATGAAAGACGAGATGAATTTGCATATTAGCAGGTAAATCCAACTTGACAGCCACCGGGTTGATAATGGCCTTAATAGAGTAAGGTCCCAAATATCTGGGGTTAAAGGTCCGTGTTCCCTTTAGAGGTATATGTTTTGTGGCTAACCATACTTGCTCCCCTATTTGGTATTGTGGAGAATCACTTCTATGCCGATCAGCATCTTTCTTGTATTTTTCTTTCACCTGTTTTAAATGTGTAGTTTCTTCCTAAAAGGCTTGTGTAATCGTAGCGTGCAGATGGTCCACTGCGGGCATTTCTAAGTCTTGGGGTGAGTCAAGGTCTGAGGTTCGAGGATGGTGCCCATATAAGGTATAAAAGGGGCTTTGTCCAGTTCCAGAGTGCACTGAATTATTGTATGCATATTCGGCGATCCAAAGAATGTTTTTCCAATTAGTCTCCATCTGATGTAACATACAACGCAGGTATTGTTGAAGAGTCTGGTTGGTCCTCTCCGTTTGACCATCGGTCTGGGGGTGGTGACTGGTCGATAACCTTACATCGATTTGCGCCAATTGACAGCATTTTTTCCAAAAATGTGAAATGAATTGACTGCCCCGGTCAGAGACCAACACAGACGGAAATCCATGTATGCGAACAATGTTTTCGAGGAATTCTTTGGCCAGGATTGAGGCTGAAGGTAGTCCTTTTAAAGGAATAAAGTGGTCCATCTTGGAAAAAAGATCCACAATAACTAGAATGGTGTTAAACCCATTACAAGGAGGTAGATTGGTAATAAAGTCTAATGATAAGGTGTGCCATGGTGTAGGCGGAATGTCTAAAGGTTGTAAGAGTCCAGCTGTTTTTTTCTTTTGACTTTTGTTTTGGTCGCAAATGCCACAAGACATCACAAATGATTTAATATCCTTTCGCCAGGTGGGCCACCAAAATTGTCTTTTAATTTTAGCTTCAGTTTTTGCAATACCTGGGTGCCCCTCCATTAGGGTATCATGATAACGGGAAAAGACTAGCTCTTGTAGTTCCTTGTGTGGCAGAAATAGCCGCCCTTGGTAATAAGGTAGATCATTGGTGACAGAGTAGTCCGGGCCTTTCTTTACCCAGTCCTGCAGGGCTGTAGGATCAAAGAGTTGCTGGATCTTTACCTGAATGTCCTCTAGTGTCTGTAGAGTAGTCATGCCAAGAATCCTTTCTTCGGAAATTATAGGTACTGGTTCTGGGTTCACTTCTGCCTCTCCCATCCCTATGCGGGATAAGGCGTCTGCTTTACCATTCTTACAACCTGGTCAATAGGTTATCACGAAATTGAACTCGGCAAAGAACAATGCCCATCGGAGTTGACATGACGATTGAGCCTTGGCTGTTTTTAAATACTGTAAGTTCCGGTGATCGGTGATCACAGTAATGGTATGCCTGGCACCGAGAAGATAGTGCCGCCAAGCCTTGAAGGTGGATTTAATGGCTAATAACTCCTTGTCGGTAACCGCATAGTTTAACTCGGGTGCCGAAAACTTTCTGGACCAAAATGCTACTGGATGAAGCTGGCCAGATTCAGGGTCCTTTTGAGACAGGACAGCTCCCATGGCTAGACTGGATGCATCAGTTTCCACTATGTATGGAAGTTGAGGGCGCGGGTGCTTTAACACAGGTGCAGACGTGAAATTTGCTTTCAGCTCTTGGAAGGCATTTTCAGCTTCTTCAGTCCACATAAAGCGTTTAATTTTTCGCAAGAGTGCTGTGATGAGATGTAGGACATGTGAAAAATCTGGGATGAATCTGCGGTAGAAATTGGCAAAGCCGAGCATGCTTTGTACTCCTTTAACTGAACTTGGTGATGGCCACTTAAGGATTGCGTCCACCTTCCGTGAGTCCATTCGAACTCCCTTTGGGGTCAGATAAACCCAAGGAATTCAACTTCTGTGGCATGAAAAATGCATTTTTCTAGTTTTGCATATAGTTTGTGCTGGCGCAGTTTCTCAAGGACTGCTCGGACGTGCTTCACATGGTCAGATACTGAAGAGGAGTATACTAGAATATCATCGATATACACGACAACACAAACGTCAATGAGTTCACGAAGGACATCGTTCATGAAGTATTGGAAGGCTGCTGGTGCATTGCATAACCTGAAAGGCATCACCTGGTATTCGAATAACCCATACTTAATGCGGAAAGCAGTCTTCCATTTGTCGCCCTCTTTTACACGTAATAGATGGTATGCCCCCCGGAGATCTAATTTAGTGTATATACAAGCATCCTTCACTTGGTCTAGTAGTTCAGGGATCAGAGGCAACAGGTATCGGTTCTTAACAGTTATCTGGTTCAATGCGCGGTAGTCTGTGCACGTTCTGAGGTCACCTTCCTTTTTGGGTACGAAGAACAAAGCTGAAGATGCAGGGGTCTTGGAACTTTGATGGGCGAATAAAGCCATTGGCAAGGTACTGATCTAAGTATTCTTATAGGTGAAGGTTCTCAGGTTCCGTAAGGGCATAGATCCTGCTACAAGGGGGTTGTGCACCGGTATGAGATCGATTTGACAATCGTACGATCTGTGAGGAGGTAAGGTGTTTGCCTGTTCCTTTTGGAAGACATCCTGGAATTCTTGGTATTCTGGAGGTAGTTGCATGACTGCTGTGGTTACTGTGGCCAGGCCTGCGTTCTGATTTTTCTTTGGGTAACAGGTTTGTGCACAATCCGGGAAGGTTATTCTCTTCTCTTGCCAATCAATACCAGGATTATGTGTTTCCAACCAAAGTATCCCTAGTATTATTTGGAACTGTGGGGCTTTGATTAGATCAAACACAATAGTCTCTCGATGCCCATCCTGACCCAATAGTGTCATCTCTGCGGTGGAATGAGTTACGGGCACAGAGGCAATTTCAGTTCCATCGACTGTGGTGATATCTGAGGTGGTTTTTCGGCAGAGAGGTACATTCATCCTGGAAGCCAATTCATAGTCCACATAGTTTCGTATGGCCTCGCTATCAATGTATGCCCTTACTGCATGCATCTACGATGGCTACCCTGGATCTACGAGGACCATTGGTATGATGAAATGCGAGGTCTGAGTATCCTTCTTCAAGCTCGGCAAGCGGACCTCTACGCTTGTCGGGCGTGTTCGTTTCCTGAGTCTGACTCCATATGGCTTTTATCAGCAGCTCCTACCACCTTTTTAGGTGGTTTTACAGGGCAATCCCGTAGAAAATGTCCAGAAGTTCCACAATATAGACACAATTGCATTTGCCGTCTCCTTTCTCTTTCCTTCTGGGTTAAGGGTCCTTTAACCATTCCGATTTGCTTGGGTTCTGAAGCATCTGCTCCTTTGGGGTTAGCATGGGTTTTGACCAACACCTGATTCTCAAACTTGGCTCGATCAGCCTTTCTGTTCTGAAGTCTGTGATCTAACTGGACCACTAAGTCTATATATTCTGCGCAGTCTTGAGGTAGGTTCACGACTTGAGCCAAGACATCCATGAGTTCTCCTCGAAGCCCTCGATGAAATAACGTGATTCGTTTTACCTCAGACCATCCAGTTTCCACTATTAACCTATTAAAGGTCACGATGTAGGATAGAAGGTCCTGGTTACCCTGTCGTAGGGACAAAGGTTTGTTATGCAGGGCCTGTCCTTGGGAGTGCCAGGCAAATAGTCTTTTCATGCTAGTTTGAAAGCCCTGAAAATCCCGAACAATTGGGTCATCCAGAGTAACTAGTGGAATTGACCAATCAGCTGCACTGCCACTGAGATATGACAATACAAAGTCTACCTTGGCTTGATCATTTGGGAAGGCTCCAGGTCTGGATAAAAAGTGCAAGCGGCTTTGGTTCATAAACACGGCAAACCTTTTGGGATCTCCGCCAAAGCGTTCGGGTGGGGCTAATGGAATATGTCCTGGTAGGTTTATTTGCACAGGGTTACTCGATAACACAGGAGCTGGATTTCCCCCGGAACCAGGTAGGGGTGCTTGTCCAGCCTGGCTTTGCAATAGTTGCCTAGCAAGATCATCAGTTCGCTCCTTTGACAAAATCAGTTCTCTCCTAAGAGCAGTGGTTTCTTGACGGGCGGAATGCACTTCAGCCCTCAGTTCCCCTAGTCATTGGGCCAATTGGTCAGTCTCTGAGGTATCCATAACGCCTGGGTCGGAATTTGTGGGTAGGCTTCGCATTCTGTTACGCTCACCTGGCTCCCACAGAGGCGTCGATCTGGACTGGACTGCTGCGGTCTCCCCCAATATGACGCGTAGGGCCAAGATGACGGACTGGACTGGCCCACCTAGCTTCGTTTGCTTGGCCCGTAGGAATATTCTTCTGCAAGTGGAGAAAGGGAATTAACCACCCATGGAGTTGAGTGTAAATCCCCCACCCTGCTGTTCTCCCCACTGATCACCTTGGATGTTCCCTCTTATACTCTAACCTGATGATTTGAAAAGATGAGCTCTCCATCCTGCATTGAGCGCAGGGGTGCGTAGATAACCAGTTGCTTCACTGGCTCGAAGGAATTGGTGAGTTCCAGGACAATATTGACTCCGATATTCCCGGCAAGACGCCGTAAGTATGTAGTTCGTAATAGTTGAAATGCCTGACTTTCACTCTTGTCCGATTCCTTGCAGGTTGCAGCTTGACCCTATTGAAGAGTTCCTCGTGGCAACCGGTAATGTTCTGGTAAGGATTTGTATCATCCAACACAGTTCGATAAAATAATGTCCATATGAAACCTGTTGCTTTCTCCCTTATTCAGGCGCTGAAGAAAGTATGAAGTCTCGGGGATAATGCCTCCGGCGGTAAAATCAGGTAAGTCTTTTGTGGTGAGGAGGGTTCCCCTTGTTAGTCCCTTGTTTCACCTTGCTGTCCTTTTGTTTCCCCTTAGGGGCCGGGGTTCGGCTAGGATGCAGTGGAAGCTGCGCCGACCCGTGAAGAAGAATAATACCCCCAGTGGTAAAATCAGGTAAGTCTATGAGGGGTATTCCTCTGTGTATTCCCTTGGCTCACCTTGCTGTACTTGTCTTCTCCTTAGGTGCCGGAGTGCGGCGGTAACATGGAGGAGGATGCAGTTAAATGTGAAGATGCTGCGAAGGCCGGTGAGTTCAGCGCGGCGCTGCAGCAGGCGAGGCGACGCGCATAAAATAACTTCTTTCTTCCAGTTCGAAGGCGCGATGGATCGGGAATTCAGATAAGGATCAAAGGTATTGCTCTTGTTCTAACCTTTTCTCCGTCTTTATTCCTTTTTCTAGGAGCTCCAAACTCGAGGCGGGCGTGGCAGAAGACTGGATGCAGACTTGCAGGCACGGTGAGCGTTACGCTGCTGGATGCAGAATAACGGGAAGCGTGTGCTGCTCTTCGGGCGTGGTTTAAATAGCCTCCAAAGTAGTCCCAGGCAAGAATTCCTCCCCAGCCCCACCCGAGTAAAAAAATAGTCCCTAGGTAAAATAGACCCTTCCAAGCCTCGTTTGGCTTGGAGCTCTTGCAGCATGGTCTGCATCAGGTAAGTTTGCAGCATGACCTGCATCAGGTAAGTTTTAATCCATGAGCCTGGCGCTTTTGACGGCAGGACTGACTCTCCATATGAGCCTGGCGCCATAAGCTCCAGGACTGCACCCAAATAGCCCCTAGCGGGGGTTGTTGGGCTTGCTTGGGGTAACTTGATGCCTGCTTCCAGGGTTGCTGGACTTGGTCTGGGTCCCTGGGGGTAGGCATCATGACAGCACTCCCCCCCAAGGCCCCTCCTAAAGTCATTCTTCCCTGTGGTTTCGGTTTGTCTGGGAAATTTTGGTGGAATTTTTTCACCAATCGGGGTGCATGAACATGGTCACTAGGTTCCCATGACCTTTCTTGTGGTCCGTAACCTTTCCAGTCAATTAAATAAAAAAGTTTTGACTTTATCAGCTTGGAGTCCAGGATGTTCTTAACTTCAAATTCGGGTTCTCCGTCTACAAGGATGGGGTCTGGTGGCTTGGTTAGTCTTGTCCCTGGTTGTATTGGCTTCAAAAGGGACACATGAAAGACGAGATGAATTTGCATATTAGCAGGTAAATCCAACTTGACAGCCACCGGGTTGATAATGGCCTTAATAGAGTAAGGTCCCAAATATCTGGGGTTAAAGGTCCGTGTTCCCTTTAGAGGTATATGTTTTGTGGCTAACCATACTTGCTCTCCTATTTGGTATTGTGGAGAATCACTTCTATGCCGATCAGCATCTTTCTTGTATTTTTCTTTCACCTGTTTTAAATGTGTAGTTTCTTCCTAAAAGGCTTGTGTAATCGTAGCGTGCAGATGGTCCACTGCGGGCATTTCTAAGTCTTGGGGTGAGTCAAGGTCTGAGGTTCGAGGATGGTGCCCATATAAGGTATAAAAGGGGCTTTGTCCAGTTCCAGAGTGCACTGAATTATTGTATGCATATTCGGCGATCCAAAGAATGGTTTTCCAATTACTCTCCATCTGATGTAACATACAACGCAGGTATTGTTGAAGAGTCTGGTTGGTCCTCTCCGTTTGACCATCGGTCAGGGGGTGGTGACTGGTCGATAACCTTACATCGATTTGCGCCAATTGACAGCATTTTTTCCAAAAATGTGAAATGAATTGACTGCCCCGGTCAGAGACCAACACAGACGGAAATCCATGTATGCGAACAATGTTTTCGAGGAATTCTTTGGCCAGGATTGAGGCTGAAGGTAGTCCTTTTAAAGGAATAAAGTGGTCCATCTTGGAAAAAAGATCCACAATAACTAGAATGGTGTTAAACCCATTACAAGGAGGTAGATTGGTAATAAAGTCTAATGATAGGGTGTGCCATGGTGTAGGCGGAATGTCTAAAGGTTGTAAGAGTCCAGCTGTTTTTTTCTTTTGACTTTTGTTTTGGTCGCAAATGCCACAAGACATCACAAATGATTTAATATCCTTTCGCCAGGTGGGCCACCAAAATTGTCTTTTAATTTTAGCTTCAGTTTTTGCAATACCTGGGTGCCCCTCCATTAGGGTATCATGATAACGGGAAAAGACTAGCTCTTGTAGTTCCTTGTGTGGCAGAAATAGCCGCCCTTGGTAATAAGGTAGATCATTGGTGACAGAGTAGTCCGGGCCTTTCTTTACCCAGTCCTGCAGGGCTGTAGGATCAAAGAGTTGCTGGATCTTTACCTGAATGTCCTCTAGTGTCTGTAGAGTAGTCATGCCAAGAATCCTTTCTTCGGAAATTATAGGTACTGGTTCTGGGTTCACTTCTGCCTCTCCCATCCCTATGCGGGATAAGGCGTCTGCTTTACCATTCTTACAACCTGGTCAATAGGTTATCACGAAATTGAACTCGGCAAAGAACAATGCCCATCGGAGTTGACATGACGATTGAGCCTTGGCTGTTTTTAAATACTGTAAGTTCCGGTGATCGGTGATCACAGTAATGGTATGCCTGGCACCGAGAAGATAGTGCCGCCAAGCCTTGAAGGTGGATTTAATGGCTAATAACTCCTTGTCGGTAACCGCATAGTTTAACTCGGGTGCCGAAAACTTTCTGGACCAAAATGCTACTGGATGAAGCTGGCCAGATTCAGGGTCCTTTTGAGACAGGACAGCTCCCATGGCTAGACTGGATGCATCAGTTTCCACTATGTATGGAAGTTGAGGGCGCGGGTGCTTTAACACAGGTGCAGACGTGAAATTTGCTTTCAGCTCTTGGAAGGCATTTTCAGCTTCTTCAGTCCACATAAAGCGTTTAATTTTTCGCAAGAGTGCTGTGATGGGATGTAGGACATGTGAAAAATCTGGGATGAATCTGCGGTAGAAATTGGCAAAGCCGAGCATGCTTTGTACTCCTTTAACTGAACTTGGTGATGGCCACTTAAGGATTGCGTCCACCTTCCGTGAGTCCATTCGAACTCCCTTTGGGGTCAGATAAACCCAAGGAATTCAACTTCTGTGGCATGAAAAATGCATTTTTCTAGTTTTGCATATAGTTTGTGCTGGCGCAGTTTCTCAAGGACTGCTCGGACGTGCTTCACATGGTCAGATACTGAAGAGGAGTATACTAGAATATCATCGATATACACGACAACACAAACGTCAATGAGTTCACGAAGGACATCGTTCATGAAGTATTGGAAGGCTGCTGGTGCATTGCATAACCCGAAAGGCATCACCTGGTATTCGAATAACCCATACTTAGTGCGGAAAGCAGTCTTCCATTTGTCGCCCTCTTTTACACGTAATAGATGGTATGCCCCCCGGAGATCTAATTTAGTGTATATACAAGCATCCTTCACTTGGTCTAGTAGTTCAGGGATCAGAGGCAACAGGTATCGGTTCTTAACAGTTATCTGGTTCAATGCGCGGTAGTCTGTGCACGTTCTGAGGTCACCTTCCTTTTTGGGTACGAAGAACAAAGCTGAAGATGCAGGGGTCTTGGAACTTTGATGGGCGAATAAAGCCATTGGCAAGGTACTGATCTAAGTATTCTTATAGGTGAAGGTTCTCAGGTTCCGTAAGGGCATAGATCCTGCTACAAGGGGGTTGTGCACCGGTATGAGATCGATTTGACAATCGTACGATCTGTGAGGAGGTAAGGTGTTTGCCTGTTCCTTTTGGAAGACATCCTGGAATTCTTGGTATTCTGGAGGTAGTTGCATGACTGCTGTGGTTACTGTGGCCAGGCCTGCGTTCTGATTTTTCTTTGGGTAACAGGTTTGTGCACAATCCGGGAAGGTTATTCTCTTCTCTTGCCAATCAATACCAGGATTATGTGTTTCCAACCAAAGTATCCCTAGTATTATTTGGAACTGTGGGGCTTTGATAAGATCAAACACAATAGTCTCTCGATGCCCATCCTGACCCAATAGTGTCATCTCTGCGGTGGAATGAGTTACGGGCACAGAGGCAATTTCAGTTCCATCGACTGTGGTGATATCTGAGGTGGTTTTTCGGCAGAGAGGTACATTCATCCTGGAAGCCAATTCATAGTCCACATAGTTTCGTATGGCCTCGCTATCAATGTATGCCCTTACTGCATGCATCTACGATGGCTACCCTGGATCTACGAGGACCATTGGTATGATGAAATGCGAGGTCTGAGTATCCTTCTTCAAGCTCGGCAAGCGGACCTCTACGCTTGTCGGGCGTGTTCGTTTCCTGAGTCTGACTCCATATGGCTTTTATCAGCAGCTCCTACCACCTTTTTAGGTGGTTTTACAGGGCAATCCCGTAGAAAATGTCCAGAAGTTCCACAATATAGACACAATTGCATTTGCCGTCTCCTTTCTCTTTCCTTCTGGGTTAAGGGTCCTTTAACCATTCCGATTTGCTTGGGTTCTGAAGCATCTGCTCCTTTGGGGTTAGCATGGGTTTTGACCAACACCTGATTCTCAAACTTGGCTCGATCAGCCTTTCTGTTCTGAAGTCTGTGATCTAACTGGACCACTAAGTCTATATATTCTGCGCAGTCTTGAGGTAGGTTCACGACTTGAGCCAAGACATCCATGAGTTCTCCTCGAAGCCCTCGATGAAATAACGTGATTCGTTTTACCTCAGACCATCCAGTTTCCACTATTAACCTATTAAAGGTCACGATGTAGGATAGAAGGTCCTGGTTACCCTGTCGTAGGGACAAAGGTTTGTTATGCAGGGCCTGTCCTTGGGAGTGCCAGGCAAATAGTCTTTTCATGCTAGTTTGAAAGCCCTGAAAATCCCGAACAATTGGGTCATCCAGAGTAACTAGTGGAATTGACCAATCAGCTGCACTGCCACTGAGATATGACAATACAAAGTCTACCTTGGCTTGATCATTTGGGAAGGCTCCAGGTCTGGATAAAAAGTGCAAGCGGCTTTGGTTCATAAACACGGCGAACCTTTTGGGATCTCCGCCAAAGCGTTCGGGTGGGGCTAATGGAATATGTCCTGGTAGGTTTATTTGCACAGGGTTACTCGATAACACAGGAGCTGGATTTCCCCCGGAACCAGGTAGGGGTGCTTGTCCAGCCTGGCTTTGCAATAGTTGCCTAGCAAGATCATCAGTTCGCTCCTTTGACAAAATCAGTTCTCTCCTAAGAGCAGTGGTTTCTTGACGGGCGGAATGCACTTCAGCCCTCAGTTCCCCTAGTCATTGGGCCAATTGGTCAGTCTCTGAGGTATCCATAACGCCTGGGTCGGAATTTGTGGGTAGGCTTCGCATTCTGTTACGCTCACCTGGCTCCCACAGAGGCGTCGATCTGGACTGGACTGCTGCGGTCTCCCCCAATATGACGCGTAGGGCCAAGATGACGGACTGGACTGGCCCACCTAGCTTCGTTTGCTTGGCCCGTAGGAATATTCTTCTGCAAGTGGAGAAAGGGAATTAACCACCCATGGAGTTGAGTGTAAATCCCCCACCCTGCTGTTCTCCCCACTGATCACCTTGGATGTTCCCTCTTATACTCTAACCTGATGATTTGAAAAGATGAGCTCTCCATCCTGCATTGAGCGCAGGGGTGCGTAGATAACCAGTTGCTTCACTGGCTCGAAGGAATTGGTGAGTTCCAGGACAATATTGACTCCGATATTCCCGGCAAGACGCCGTAAGTATGTAGTTCGTAATAGTTGAAATGCCTGACTTTCACTCTTGTCCGATTCCTTGCAGGTTGCAGCTTGACCCTATTGAAGAGTTCCTCGTGGCAACCGGTAATGTTCTGGTAAGGATTTGTATCATCCAACACAGTTCGATAAAATAATGTCCATATGAAACCTGTTGCTTTCTCCCTTATTCAGGCGCTGAAGAAAGTATGAAGTCTCGGGGATAATGCCTCCGGCGGTAAAATCAGGTAAGTCTTTTGTGGTGAGGAGGGTTCCCCTTGTTAGTCCCTTGTTTCACCTTGCTGTCCTTTTGTTTCCCCTTAGGGGCCGGGGTTCGGCTAGGATGCAGTGGAAGCTGCGCCGACCCGTGAAGAAGAATAATACCCCCAGTGGTAAAATCAGGTAAGTCTATGAGGGGTATTCCTCTGTGTATTCCCTTGGCTCACCTTGCTGTTCTTGTCTTCTCCTTAGGTGCCGGAGTGCGGCGGTAACATGGAGGAGGATGCAGTTAAATGTGAAGATGCTGCGAAGGCCGGTGAGTTCAGCGTGGCGCTGCAGCAGGCGAGGCGACGCGCATAAAATAACTTCTTTCTTCCAGTTCGAAGGCGCGATGGATCGGGAATTCAGATAAGGATCAAAGGTATTGCTCTTGTTCTAACCTTTTCTCCGTCTTTATTCCTTTTTCTAGGAGCTCCAAACTCGAGGCGGGCGTGGCAGAAGACTGGATGCAGACTTGCAGGCACGGTGAGCGTTACGCTGCTGGATGCAGAATAATGCGAAGCGTGTGCTGCTCTTCGGGCGTGGTTTAAATAGCCTCCAAAGTAGTCCCAGGCAAGAATTCCTCCCCAGCCCCACCCGAGTAAAAAAATAGTCCCTAGGTAAAATAGACCCTTCCAAGCCTCGTTTGGCTTGGAGCTCTTGCAGCATGGTCTGCATCAGGTAAGTTTGCAGCATGACCTGCATCAGGTAAGTTTTAATCCATGAGCCTGGCGCTTTTGACGGCAGGACTGACTCTCCATATGAGCCTGGCGCCATAAGCTCCAGGACTGCACCCAAATAGCCCCTAGCGGGGGTTGTTGGGCTTGCTTGGGGTAACTTGATGCCTGCTTCCAGGGTTGCTGGACTTGGTCTGGGTCCCTGGGGGTAGGCATCATGACAGCACTCCCCCCCCAAGGCCCCTCCTAAAGTCATTCTTCCCTGTGGTTTCGGTTTGTCTGGGAAATTTTGGTGGAATTTTTTCACCAATCGGGGTGCATGAACATGGTCACTAGGTTCCCATGACCTTTCTTGTGGTCCGTAACCTTTCCAGTCAATTAAATAAAAAAGTTTTGACTTTATCAGCTTGGAGTCCAGGATGTTCTTAACTTCAAATTCGGGTTCTCCGTCTACAAGGATGGGGTCTGGTGGCTTGGTTAGTCTTGTCCCTGGTTGTATTGGCTTCAAAAGGGACACATGAAAGACGAGATGAATTTGCATATTAGCAGGTAAATCCAACTTGACAGCCACCGGGTTGATAATGGCCTTAATAGAGTAAGGTCCCAAATATCTGGGGTTAAAGGTCCGTGTTCCCTTTAGAGGTATATGTTTTGTGGCTAACCATACTTGCTCCCCTATTTGGTATTGTGGAGAATCACTTCTATGCCGATCAGCATCTTTCTTGTATTTTTCTTTCACCTGTTTTAAATGTGTAGTTTCTTCCTAAAAGGCTTGTGTAATCGTAGCGTGCAGATGGTCCACTGCGGGCATTTCTAAGTCTTGGGGTGAGTCAAGGTCTGAGGTTCGAGGATGGTGCCCATATAAGGTATAAAAGGGGCTTTGTCCAGTTCCAGAGTGCACTGAATTATTGTATGCATATTCGGCGATCCAAAGAATGTTTTTCCAATTACTCTCCATCTGATGTAACATACAACGCAGGTATTGTTGAAGAGTCTGGTTGGTCCTCTCCGTTTGACCATCGGTCTGGGGGTGGTGACTGGTCGATAACCTTACATCGATTTGCGCCAATTGACAGCATTTTTTCCAAAAATGTGAAATGAATTGACTGCCCCGGTCAGAGACCAACACAGACGGAAATCCATGTATGCGAACAATGTTTTCGAGGAATTCTTTGGCCAGGATTGAGGCTGAAGGTAGTCCTTTTAAAGGAATAAAGTGGTCCATCTTGGAAAAAAGATCCACAATAACTAGAATGGTGTTAAACCCATTACAAGGAGGTAGATTGGTAATAAAGTCTAATGATAAGGTGTGCCATGGTGTAGGCGGAATGTCTAAAGGTTGTAAGAGTCCAGCTGTTTTTTTCTTTTGACTTTTGTTTTGGTCGCAAATGCCACAAGACATCACAAATGATTTAATATCCTTTCGCCAGGTGGGCCACCAAAATTGTCTTTTAATTTTAGCTTCAGTTTTTGCAATACCTGGGTGCCCCTCCATTAGGGTATCATGATAACGGGAAAAGACTAGCTCTTGTAGTTCCTTGTGTGGCAGAAATAGCCGCCCTTGGTAATAAGGTAGATCATTGGTGACAGAGTAGTCCGGGCCTTTCTTTACCCAGTCCTGCAGGGCTGTAGGATCAAAGAGTTGCTGGATCTTTACCTGAATGTCCTCTAGTGTCTGTAGAGTAGTCATGCCAAGAATCCTTTCTTCGGAAATTATAGGTACTGGTTCTGGGTTCACTTCTGCCTCTCCCATCCCTATGCGGGATAAGGCGTCTGCTTTACCATTCTTACAACCTGGTCAATAGGTTATCACGAAATTGAACTCGGCAAAGAACAATGCCCATCGGAGTTGACATGACGATTGAGCCTTGGCTGTTTTTAAATACTGTAAGTTCCGGTGATCGGTGATCACAGTAATGGTATGCCTGGCACCGAGAAGATAGTGCCGCCAAGCCTTGAAGGTGGATTTAATGGCTAATAACTCCTTGTCGGTAACCGCATAGTTTAACTCGGGTGCCGAAAACTTTCTGGACCAAAATGCTACTGGATGAAGCTGGCCAGATTCAGGGTCCTTTTGAGACAGGACAGCTCCCATGGCTAGACTGGATGCATCAGTTTCCACTATGTATGGAAGTTGAGGGCGCGGGTGCTTTAACACAGGTGCAGACGTGAAATTTGCTTTCAGCTCTTGGAAGGCATTTTCAGCTTCTTCAGTCCACATAAAGCGTTTAATTTTTCGCAAGAGTGCTGTGATGAGATGTAGGACATGTGAAAAATCTGGGATGAATCTGCGGTAGAAATTGGCAAAGCCGAGCATGCTTTGTACTCCTTTAACTGAACTTGGTGATGGCCACTTAAGGATTGCGTCCACCTTCCGTGAGTCCATTCGAACTCCCTTTGGGGTCAGATAAACCCAAGGAATTCAACTTCTGTGGCATGAAAAATGCATTTTTCTAGTTTTGCATATAGTTTGTGCTGGCGCAGTTTCTCAAGGACTGCTCGGACGTGCTTCACATGGTCAGATACTGAAGAGGAGTATACTAGAATATCATCGATATACACGACAACACAAACGTCAATGAGTTCACGAAGGACATCGTTCATGAAGTATTGGAAGGCTGCTGGTGCATTGCATAACCTGAAAGGCATCACCTGGTATTCGAATAACCCATACTTAATGCGGAAAGCAGTCTTCCATTTGTCGCCCTCTTTTACACGTAATAGATGGTATGCCCCCCGGAGATCTAATTTAGTGTATATACAAGCATCCTTCACTTGGTCTAGTAGTTCAGGGATCAGAGGCAACAGGTATTGGTTCTTAACAGTTATCTGGTTCAATGCGCGGTAGTCTGTGCACGTTCTGAGGTCACCTTCCTTTTTGGGTACGAAGAACAAAGCTGAAGATGCAGGGGTCTTGGAACTTTGATGGGCGAATAAAGCCATTGGCAAGGTACTGATCTAAGTATTCTTATAGGTGAAGGTTCTCAGGTTCCGTAAGGGCATAGATCCTGCTACAAGGGGGTTGTGCACCGGTATGAGATCGATTTGACAATCGTACGATCTGTGAGGAGGTAAGGTGTTTGCCTGTTCCTTTTGGAAGACATCCTGGAATTCTTGGTATTCTGGAGGTAGTTGCATGACTGCTGTGGTTACTGTGGCCAGGCCTGCGTTCTGATTTTTCTTTGGGTAACAGGTTTGTGCACAATCCGGGAAGGTTATTCTCTTCTCTTGCCAATCAATACCAGGATTATGTGTTTCCAACCAAAGTATCCCTAGTATTATTTGGAACTGTGGGGCTTTGATTAGATCAAACACAATAGTCTCTCGATGCCCATCCTGACCCAATAGTGTCATCTCTGCGGTGGAATGAGTTACGGGCACAGAGGCAATTTCAGTTCCATCGACTGTGGTGATATCTGAGGTGGTTTTTCGGCAGAGAGGTACATTCATCCTGGAAGCCAATTCATAGTCCACATAGTTTCGTATGGCCTCGCTATCAATGTATGCCCTTACTGCATGCATCTACGATGGCTACCCTGGATCTACGAGGACCATTGGTATGATGAAATGCGAGGTCTGAGTATCCTTCTTCAAGCTCGGCAAGCGGACCTCTACGCTTGTCGGGCGTGTTCGTTTCCTGAGTCTGACTCCATATGGCTTTTATCAGCAGCTCCTACCACCTTTTTAGGTGGTTTTACAGGGCAATCCCGTAGAAAATGTCCAGAAGTTCCACAATATAGACACAATTGCATTTGCCGTCTCCTTTCTCTTTCCTTCTGGGTTAAGGGTCCTTTAACCATTCCGATTTGCTTGGGTTCTGAAGCATCTGCTCCTTTGGGGTTAGCATGGGTTTTGACCAACACCTGATTCTCAAACTTGGCTCGATCAGCCTTTCTGTTCTGAAGTCTGTGATCTAACTGGACCACTAAGTCTATATATTCTGCGCAGTCTTGAGGTAGGTTCACGACTTGAGCCAAGACATCCATGAGTTCTCCTCGAAGCCCTCGATGAAATAACGTGATTCGTTTTACCTCAGACCATCCAGTTTCCACTATTAACCTATTAAAGGTCACGATGTAGGATAGAAGGTCCTGGTTACCCTGTCGTAGGGACAAAGGTTTGTTATGCAGGGCCTGTCCTTGGGAGTGCCAGGCAAATAGTCTTTTCATGCTAGTTTGAAAGCCCTGAAAATCCCGAACAATTGGGTCATCCAGAGTAACTAGTGGAATTGACCAATCAGCTGCACTGCCACTGAGATATGACAATACAAAGTCTACCTTGGCTTGATCATTTGGGAAGGCTCCAGGTCTGGATAAAAAGTGCAAGCGGCTTTGGTTCATAAACACGGCGAACCTTTTGGGATCTCCGCCAAAGCGTTCGGGTGGGGCTAATGGAATATGTCCTGGTAGGTTTATTTGCACAGGGTTACTCGATAACACAGGAGCTGGATTTCCCCCAGAACCAGGTAGGGGTGCTTGTCCAGCCTGGCTTTGCAATAGTTGCCTAGCAAGATCATCAGTTCGCTCCTTTGACAAAATCAGTTCTCTCCTAAGAGCAGTGGTTTCTTGACGGGCGGAATGCACTTCAGCCCTCAGTTCCCCTAGTCATTGGGCCAATTGGTCAGTCTCTGAGGTATCCATAACGCCTGGGTCGATCTGGACTGGACTGCTGCGGTCTCCCCCAATATGACGCGTAGGGCCAAGATGACGGACTGGACTGGCCCACCTAGCTTCGTTTGCTTGGCCCGTAGGAATATTCTTCTGCAAGTGGAGAAAGGGAATTAACCACCCATGGAGTTGAGTGTAAATCCCCCACCCTGCTGTTCTCCCCACTGATCACCTTGGATGTTCCCTCTTATACTCTAACCTGATGATTTGAAAAGATGAGCTCTCCATCCTGCATTGAGCGCAGGGGTGCGTAGATAACCAGTTGCTTCACTGGCTCGAAGGAATTGGTGAGTTCCAGGACAATATTGACTCCGATATTCCCGGCAAGACGCCGTAAGTATGTAGTTCGTAATAGTTGAAATGCCTGACTTTCACTCTTGTCCGATTCCTTGCAGGTTGCAGCTTGACCCTATTGAAGAGTTCCTCGTGGCAACCGGTAATGTTCTGGTAAGGATTTGTATCATCCAACACAGTTCGATAAAATAATGTCCATATGAAACCTGTTGCTTTCTCCCTTATTCAGGCGCTGAAGAAAGTATGAAGTCTCGGGGATAATGCCTCCGGCGGTAAAATCAGGTAAGTCTTTTGTGGTGAGGAGGGTTCCCCTTGTTAGTCCCTTGTTTCACCTTGCTGTCCTTTTGTTTCCCCTTAGGGGCCGGGGTTCGGCTAGGATGCAGTGGAAGCTGCGCCGACCCGTGAAGAAGAATAATACCCCCAGTGGTAAAATCAGGTAAGTCTATGAGGGGTATTCCTCTGTGTATTCCCTTGGCTCACCTTGCTGTTCTTGTCTTCTCCTTAGGTGCCGGAGTGCGGCGGTAACATGGAGGAGGATGCAGTTAAATGTGAAGATGCTGCGAAGGCCGGTGAGTTCAGCGCGGCGCTGCAGCAGGCGAGGCGACGCGCATAAAATAACTTCTTTCTTCCAGTTCGAAGGCGCGATGGATCGGGAATTCAGATAAGGATCAAAGGTATTGCTCTTGTTCTAACCTTTTCTCCGTCTTTATTCCTTTTTCTAGGAGCTCCAAACTCGAGGCGGGCGTGGCAGAAGACTGGATGCAGACTTGCAGGCACGGTGAGCGTTACGCTGCTGGATGCAGAATAACGGGAAGCGTGTGCTGCTCTTCGGGCGTGGTTTAAATAGCCTCCAAAGTAGTCCCAGGCAAGAATTCCTCCCCAGCCCCACCCGAGTAAAAAAATAGTCCCTAGGTAAAATAGCCCCTTCCAAGCCTCGTTTGGCTTAGAGCTCTTGCAGCATGGTCTGCATCAGGTAAGTTTGCAGCATGGTCTGAATCAGGTAAGTTTTAATCCGTGAGCCTGGCGCCTATGGTGCCAGGACTGACTCTCCATATGAGCCTGGCACCATAGGCGCCAGGACTACACCCAAATAGCCCCTAGCGGGGGTTGTTGGGCTTGCTTGGGGTAACTTGATGCCTGCTTCCGGGGTTGCTGGACTTGGTCTGGGTCCCCGGGGGTAGGTATCCTGACAATTACCCCAAGATTAAGCATCTTGTTGACCTCTCATTTGATGTGGGTTCTTACATTTTCTGACATCCTGTAGCCCCTGCTTTTGACAGGTAAACAGTCACCAGTTTGAATATCATGCTGTCCCCAGGGGTCAAGCCTGGTGCTAGAGAAAACAGAGGCAAATTGATTCAACAAAACTTTGCACTCCTCCTGTTGCTCAGGTGTCAGATTAGAAGAGAGATTAACTCCTTCTATTTTCCCATCTAAAGGTTTGCCTCTGAGGAGGTCAGGTGGAGGTTCACTCTCCTCCTCCTCTTGAGCTGAAGCTAGAAGCAAAGCTCCCAGTTCTGGTCTCGAGACATACATTTTTAGACAGTTGATGTGAAAGACTCTAGGAGCTTCCTTAGGATTGCCTAAATCCACCAGATAGTTCACCTCTCCAAGTTTTCCCACAACCTTGAAGGGTCCCATCCATTTGTCCTGTAAGGCCCTCTGCCTTGTTGGGACCATAACATGAACTAGCTGGTCTTGAGCGAACTCAACCATGTTGGCTTCTAGTCGTGCCAATGTTTGACCAGAGCCTGACCTGCTTTCAAGTTATCACTTGCCTCAGCCAGCATGTGTGACATTCTCCTCCGGAGTCCTATCACATAGTCAGTGACTCTGGGGGAGGAGCACTCTTCAACCCCTCCTTGATCAGGGCCAATGGACTTCTGACGGGATGGCCATAGAGAAGTTCAAAGGGACTGTAACCCACTCCCTCCTGAGGGACTTCTCTATATACAAAGAGAAGGCATGGCAGTAGAAGAGGGTCTTCCAAAGCTCCTATCATGCTCTTTATGGTTCTGTTGAACCTTTCTACCAATCCATTTGTCTGAGGGTGGTATGCTGTTGAGAACTTGTAGGTAACTGTAGGTATGCTGTTGAGAACTTGTAGGTAACTCCACAGTTTTTCCACATGGCCTTCATGTAGTGGGACATAAAATGTGACCCCCTGTAGGATATTACCTCCTTAGGAAACCCAACCCTGGTAAAAAAAAATACCAAGGAGGGCCTTAGCTACAGCTGAAGCTGTAACAGTCCTCATAGAAATTGCTTCAGGGAACCTAGTAGCATGGTCTACTACAACAAGTATAAACCTGTTGCCTGAAGAAGTTGGAGGATCAACGGGACCAACAATGTCGATTCCTACCCTCTCAAATGGTATTCACCACAGGGAGAGGCACTAGTGGTGCCACGTTCTTGGAGCCACTTTTAACAGAGGTTTGGCAAGTATGGCAACTCTTGCAATACTTATCTACCTCAGCCCCCATTTTAGGCCAATAAAAGTAGAGAGAGAGCCTTTCCTTGGTCTTTTTGAAGCTCAAGTGACCAGCCAACGGTATCTCATGGGCTAGTTACAAGAATTGGAGTCGGTTTGCTTGGGGTACTACAAGTCTTTTGTAGTCCCAAGGGAGTGACTCTGTTGGGTCACTATAGAAGAGGCCATCTTCCCAGTGTAACCTATACTTCCGAGGCTCTTGCCCTTCAAGCTGAGAAGCTGCCTGGTGGCGAATACCTTCCAGAGTTGGACATTCTCTTTGTCCCTTACTGAAGTCTGCCCTTTGGGGTCCACCTTCTGCCAGTAAAGACTGCAGCTCAGGATGGTCCACAGGGCCAAGATCTCAAATGATTTCCTGGCCTCCTACTAGATCTGAATCTTCAGGCTCTAGTTCAACCACACACGGTTGTACCTCACTCTGAGCCTCAGCTGGAGGAGGAATCACAGGTGTGATTTTTGACAACATAGGAGATTTCCTGGTTGGTAGCACTGGAGTGTCTCCTGCTGGTTTCCTCTTTGAAGCCTTGGGTTTCCCATTTGCTTCTGGTTGCTTTGAAATAGCAGTTAGTAACTCCAGTGGAGTAGGAGTGATTTCTTTATCTATCATCTCCTCAGGAGAGCCACTCAAGTTCCTCTCCCTTGCAGGTCTGTTAAGCTCCTTTAATCTCTTACTAGGAGGTCTGGGAGTACTTGACACTCCCCCCAGGTCTTTCTGATCATTGCCCAACAGCACCTTTCCTGGTACTTCAGATGGTACACTCACAGGTATCCTGACAGTCATTGCATTGCACTGGATGAGAGCTGGTAATTGGGGAAGCATCTGCACAGGCCCTCCAGCTAACTTGGTGAGGCGTTTGGGTGCCTTAGCAACATCCTCCACCTCTGGAGCGAAGGCTAAGGAGACAGTGTGGACCCCTGAAGGTTTACCCTTACATTTGGGATCCCCTTTCACATGATCAGTAGAGCCACACACATAACATTTCCCAAATGTCTTTATGAATGGTGGCTTGTTCTGACCTCCTTCTGGTCTGGGACCAGAAGGTACACTAGCCTGATTTGGTTTCCCTCGTGGCTTACCCTTAGAATTTTGTTTGGGGCCCTCTGTGGAATTGGAATTATTTGAATTCTCTTTGTTGTCTTTCTTAGGCTGCTTTCCCTCATCCTTTTTCTGAGTTACCCCTGAATCCTTCTGAGTGGCCCTGTTTGCAACCCACAGGTCAGCAGCCTTAGCTAGTTTCTTAGAATCTAATTCTTTTGAATCAGCCAAGTGCTGTCTGAGTTCAGGAGAGCAGGCATCATAGATAGACTCCATCATGACAAGATTTCTCATTCCTTCATAAGTGTTAACTCTATAACCCTTAATCTATCCCTCTAAATTCTTCAAACACTCATTCACCCAAGTAGCCCAAGACGTACTATCATGCTTTTTGAGGGCCCTAAACCTCTTAAGGTACTGGGAAGGAGTCTTCCCAAATCTAGCTATAAAAGCTAGCTTTACACATTCATAATCCATTTTATCCACCTCCCCCAACTCCATTACCACATCAGATGCAACAGGGGGGAGCCTAGAGAATAACCAGTGGATCAACTGATTCCCTGTGATGTCCTGGAGCCCATGATTATATTCAAACATAGCAAGCTAATCTAATACATCCAATTTAGGTTCATACATACCCACAATCTCTTTAAGCATCCAGGGTCTTTTTGGACTGGAAGATCTAGAGGCTTCGTGGAGAGAAGCATTTTCCAAAGACAATTTCTTCATCTCAAGCTCATGGTTGAGCTCCATTTCTTTGAGCCTTAGTTTTTGATGTCTCTGTTCAGTTTGGACACTAATTCTTTTGAATTCAAGTTCAAGTCTCATGTTTTCTAGAGAGATAAATTCAGGACTTAATGTGGAACCTGGTAAGGGTCCAGTAGCCACAGGCTGAGGCCTTTGAGCAGGCAGAGGACCAGAGGGGGTGACATTGTTATCCTCCTCTTCCTCATCTGTCTCAACAATAACATCTTCAACATTATCTTGATTACTGTTTGCTACATTTGCTGGAGTATTGGGCACTACAGCACCACTATCCATCCTTTGGTTCTCTAACAGTCTATCAATCATTTCTTGTTTCTTGCCTTTGACAGGAAGACCTTTCTGTCTACACAGATCCCTTAAATAATCAGCAGTATTAGTAAGGAGGTTCTCCTGGCTGTAACTTTCCATGATTTGTTTAAAATAAACTTGTTGTGATAGTTAGCCTTGTGGTTATTTGAACCAAAGCACTAGCAGAACTCTAAAATGTAAATCCAAGACTTGTATCCTCACCGCTGTACACCAGTGTTAGGCAGAATCCAGTGCAGTTCCCTTAGGGAGCACTACACCAGATTAGGACTACAGGTGTGAGCAATAGATCCCCTTTGGTATCAGTCTGTACCACAAAGATTTAGTTGGTAGCTGTGGCTGAGCAGTCAGACTTATCTCAAGAGGGAGATGAGCAGTATTCAGGGTTTACACATTAGGCCCAGTAGACTATGGAACAAGGAAACACTGACCAAAGCTTGTAGTTTAAAAGTATACATACATTTATTTCATACACTTCTAATCAAACACATGTATCACAAGTATCAAGCAAGTTAAATTAAGTCAAGGAAAAATATACACATTCCCTATATGAATTGTAGACAATGTGAACCAGAGTGAAAACTGAGCAAAATGGCACAGTGACAACTACACACAAGAAATCCTCTAACAATTCCTCACAAGGCAGGGAAAGCACACGTTATTCAGAAATAGGTCCTTATATACCCTATCAACACTTGCCATCAGTTGTGAACCAGTTCAGCAGGACAGTGCATCAATATAAGCAATACTTAAAATAAGAACTGAGCAAAATGGCATTTCACAATGATTATGCAGTGGGAAGAAAGAGTAGTTATAAGAAAGGGATGCACCACACACTTAGAATGGAGAATCAATCTCGAGAAGGCAGATCTAACAAATGTGACCAGAGTCAGTAGGCCTGTGCCAGAGTTAGTGGTACAGGGCAAGGGCCCAGTAGCATAATGTTCTCGTAGCTGCAGTCAAGTCTTTGGTTAACGATATTTGAAAGGGTGGTTGCAAAAGTTCGAAAGACAATGTTAAGAGAGTGGGGGCGGCCAACCCAACAGGTAGGTAAAGGATTTAAAACACCTTTAGCACTATCACGGAGAAAGGGCGGCCTGGTGAAACAATGTACCTTAGATGAAGAAGTGGCTCCTGCGGTGGCGGTTGTTCCTGGTAGTTCCTGCAGTTCGAGTGATCCAGCAGTGGAAGAGAGACTCTCGTCATGGAGGAAGGTTCGAGTTACTGCACTACCCAGGGATGAAACCAGCCGCGGTGCTGCCCGACGAATAAAAAGGTACGCTCCTTTAAATCGCAGTCCGGGTGGACTGGTGCCTGGCTATCTGGCCTCCGAGTACAGGGTACGGGAGATGCGACCAAGGCAGGTCCGGGAAGGTGATTGGCAAACTGGTTGGCCCCACCAGCTCAAGGGAAGAAGGCTCTTGCAGGTGAAGATCTTCTCTCGTCGTGTGGAGAAAAGGGCTTCACCAGTGGTTCAGTCATTGCAGATGTCTTTGGCTTCTCTCCTCTTCGGCTTCTTAGTTCCAGTGGCGACGTCTTGCTCTTCCAGTCCTCAGGACCCTGCTTTTATGCAAAAAGATCCCCATTCATACAGCCTAGCTGTCACTCACACAGTGGAGTGGTCATCTTGGCGGGAGACCCTCCAGCCTATCAGGATAGAGTGTGACCTGGGTTGCAAAGGCAACCCTGTCCAGGGGTCCTACTCCCCCTCCCACACAATGGACCCACCCCAGACTCAGTGGCGCTGGAAGGAGGGCTACTGGGCAGAAGCCCACCAAACGGATCAACAAAGGATCCCGACCTGGGTTAGGATTGTAGAGAAAGACACGAGAAAGAAGTTATATTAAAGTTCTGGCAATAAAAACCCACCGGATCAAAGTTAATATTAAAATGCACCAGCGGTATGTTAGAGGCTGTCAGAAAAAGTGGTAGCCTCGAACAATGGGAAAATCCCATAGAGAAATATTTGCAGTCGAATATTTATGGTAGTAACCACTGCCACCAGCCAGAAACTTTTGGGAGAGGGACTTTAGGGTACCCCCTCGAAAATGAACATAGGGGAAAACTATTAACCCTTCCAGTACCTCCATAGTAAGATGGGTTGTACTGGTTTAGTTCATAGGATTTGACTAGTAAAGTCAATGGGGCCTTTACATGCCCTGGGAGACAGTAGTCAGTCCCAGGGTATGGAGTCTATGTTTGGGGGTTGCTACGACACCCCTGTGTCACTGCACTGAGAGTGCAGTGACTCCATGGCGTTCGATGATGCCCTGGGCCGGAACATCAAACAGTGAGCCGTGGGACTAGCCCGCCGCCTTTGTAAATAGTTATGTAGTTGTAGGTTTCCTTTATTTATTTTTCCCTTTGGGGCGCATGGACTATACCTCACCTTTTTGTTAATAGTTATTCATTAGGTAGGTTTTTTTTAGGTTTCCTTTGGATTGTTGGGCACATGGACCCTTGATTTTTACATTGTATATATAGTTATGGATCTGATTTAACATATATTTTTTTTACCATGGAGGAATGGTTTGTTTTTATTTTTATTTTGGATTTGGTCTCATGGATGGACAATTTGGAGGCATTTTTCTTTGCATTTTATTCATTTCACCATTTATAATTTTTTCCTTGATTTCGGACATCCTTTAATTTATCATTTCATTCTTGTGTAATTGCGTTTCATTCATTCATTTTTGTAAATAATACATTTTCATTTTTTGCTTCATTTGTGTGGTCTTCTCTCATTGGTTTCGTGCATGTCACAATGTAGGTTTTCTCAGTCATGTGTCGCCATTTTGTGGGTCTGAAGGAGTTATAGTCATGCGCATAATGGTTATTTGGGATCTATCATGACATGGGGATTTCAATTTGGAGTGAATGGAATGCTTGGTTGGGTGTTTGGACTGGGGTGGCATGGGGTGGGATTTGGGTGGCCATAAGGGCCATGGATCTGGATTGTGATGACGTGTTTGGTGAGGGACATGAGTCGGGCCTGCTGGTAGGTGCCCGTCACTGGGGGTGGGTGGGGGACATGAGTCAGGGCCTGCTGGCAGGTGCCCATCACTGGGAGCGGGTGGGGGACATGAGTCGGGGCACCCAAGTGCATGGTGCATTGTGGCCTGCCAGTGGGGCATGCCCAGGGGTGATGGGCTGCCTGTGGGGCATGTCCAGGGGTGTGGGGTGGTCCCCTGTGGTGCTGGCTGCCTGAGGGGCATGGAGGTGGGGGGGGCACTCCCGGCAGGGTACACACTGCCAAATCTTGTGTGAAACTTCACACACACCCCTCAGAATACACGTACCCCGTTCGTGCCAGCCCTGTTGCGTGTAAAACTCCCCACACACCCCTCGGAATACACGTACCCCGCTCGCGCCAGCGAAAACGCGTGTAAAACTCCCCGCCACCCCTCGGAATACACGTAACCCGCTCGCGCCCAGCCAATAGCGTGTAAAACTCCTCGCGCACCCCCGGAATACACATACCCCGCTTGCGCCAGGCCAACAGCATGTAAAACTCCACGCGCATCTGCGGAATACGCGCAGGCAGCCCATCCACCCTCACCATGCCCCGCAGGTAGCCCATCACCCCTGGGCATAGCCCGCAGGCAGCCCATCACCCCAGTCCATAGCCCGCAGGCAGCCCATCACCCCTGGGCATAGCCCGCAGGCAACCCATCACCCCAGTCCATAGCCCGCAGGCAGCCCATCACCCCTGGGCATAGCCCGCAGGAAGCCCATCCCCCCAGTCCATAGCCCGCAGGCAGCCCACTCCACAGGGGGGACTTTTTCCATGTGTTTTCGCTGGCACGAGCGGGGTACGCGTATTCTGGGGATGCGCAGGGAATTTTACACACGATAGGCCTGGTGCGAGCGGGGTATGTGTATTCCGGGGGTGCGCGGGGAATTCTACACGCGAAGGGCCTGGCGCGAGCGGAGTACCTGTATTCCAAGGGGTGTGTGGGGAGTTTTACACGTGTTTTCACTGGCGCGAGTGGGGTACGTGTATTCCGAGGGGTGCGCGGGGAGTTTTACAAGCGTTTTCGTGGTTGGGGGGCTGTATGCTGGTCCACTGGCCTTTACACCATGTACTGGATTTGTGCAATGTTTTTGGCGTATGGGCGGGGTTGGGGGCATAACTGGCGCTGCTGCAGGGTCGCTGCCCACTCTGCTCCACGGCTGCTTATGGATGTATAAATCCATGAATACGCTGTGTGCCTAAATGGGTTTTGGCGCACGCGGCTGGTCCAGACTGCCGCACACACACTCTGTGCACCAGCCGCGTGCGCCACTTGTGCGCCGAATTCTATGAATTACCCCCTTAAAGTCAAGAGTAAGAAACATTACCAAAGACCTGGACGCCACATATAGAGAAATTATTGACCCCACCAAGGAAACAAAAATCTGGGACCTCTTTATAAAGACTGGGAACAAGGAAATTCAAATATCTACAGCATAGAAGCAAGAAATAAATCTTGCCCAAATGGAACAAATGTGCAAAAGCACCAAAAAAAAGATAATTAAAAAACCAAGAATCAGCCACAAGTTTTGAATCAAAATTCCAACAAGAGTCAAGCTTTCTTCAAAAAACTCACAGTTCCAAGAGTACAAAAAAAGTCTGGAAAGGAAGCAAAGGAGGTGAAGTTTAATGAAAACAAAAGGGTGAGAGAAACAATAACTCCCTAGATCGTGGAGTTATCTGATGAGGAAGAGACGGAACAGAACCTAGAAGACTTCTCAACGTATTCGATCTCAGACGAAGAAGAAGGCGGGGACGAGGTGGAACTCATCGAAGTCGAGACAGACTCAGAGCAAGACTATAATTCTATGTTAAATATAAGTGAAACAAGTAGTCTAGAAGAAGACTCTGAGAAGGAACACACAGATTTGGAAGATCCACCAAGAAACCCCAAACACAAAATATAGGGAACGGAAAACCCAGGGAACCAAGAGAAGTGAGTAAGGTTGAGGATACGGACCCTAAAAGGAAACCAATTGGTCCAACTCGGAAAGCAAACAACGTAAACTCAAATAAAATGTTTAAAAAGTTCTACCTTGATGATAATCAACGAGTGCAGGATGCTCAAGCAATACCATTATTGAGGCTAGTGATTGGAAAAAGAAAGACAAGGACGTCGAATAGCTCGACGAGCCCAGAGACCCGTAACCAACAACAAACCATGGGAACAAAAAAAAAAAAGTACAAGAAAGAAGGAGACACGTGGACAGAACATCCATAAGGGCTGATTTTGGAAAGGATGTTACATTATAACGACGGTCTGATTCATAATAGATCAAATGTTATCAGACTATTGCATCACATTCCAGCCCTAAGACTAATAACTTCAATGGACATAGCCATTGTAGAGTTTCCAGAAGAAGCAAGTACAGACAAGTTGTTACACACAGTCTCAAGATTAGTCAAAAAACTACTCTTAGAAGAAGCATTCCATCTAAGACCAATGGGGTTAGACCTAAGTGAAAACAACCACATGTCTTCAAAAAGACAAGCTAAATCTCCTATTGAAGAAGGCACATAACCCACAAAGGGAACAACACTCAAAAATAGAGGAAACCAGTACAGGGGAAAAAATATGAGCAGTAACATAAGGAATGCGGTGAATGCAGGAGATGGAAATCGTGAGACTGATAATGAAGAACACAAATGGAACTGGTTGGCAAATTTGGTAGCATCAAAAATACAGCAGCAATAACGTTCAAATGACAAGCCGGAAGAGTCATGGAGGTTGGTGAGTTGGAACACAAGAGGTTTCACCCACCTATTTAGGGAATAAATGAAGGCAAAAGTGCTATGTTTGTGGGAAACATGGCTCGTGGAAGCCCCGATCATAGGAGGATATGAGGTATTAATGTATTAATAAATCAAGCTCAAAAGGGATCAAAGGGAATACCAAAAGCTGGCCTACTGATAGCTATAAAAACAATATGAATTGGGAAGTCCTTGATGAGCAAACCCCAACCCCTCATGTTCAGTTACTGGTGATAAAAATCGAGCAAGAGCCAGTCGCTTCGCAACGAGTGCTGATACTTTTGAACGTGTACTGGAATCCGGTTTTATCGATAAACGACAACTTCCGAGAAGGCATTGCAGACCTTGTGGATGAACAGAGGGAAAAATGGCAAGACCCAATGTTCATAATAGTGGGAGACCTAAACTGTTCCTGCTTGAATATTGATAATGTTCCCTGTTCATGCTTAAATATTGATATAAATCAATAAAATACAAAATAAAATACAAATAACCAGGACCTTGTAGTGAGCACGAAAAAACAAAGAAGAGGTGTCCGATGGAGGAACTCTCTTAACTCAAGAGACTGTGTATTCCTAAATGGAATAAGAAAAGGTGATATTCCGGCAAGACCAACCTGGAAAGTTCAGTTTTCTACAGACATTCTGGACTACATAAGTGTTTTATCGAACCTTTCGCACAGAATTGACACCTTGGAAGTGATCACCACAGAAACTAGTGATCACAATATTTTGAAACTTACATGCAAAAACATGAGCAGTACTGTTTGCACGAAACCAACCTGTAGATATAAGTCAATCCTGGCAGAAACAAACTAAGAATAAGACAAGAGAGCTTAGCCGGACTAAACTTAAACTATCTCAATCCAAACCTGGCACCAAAGAATTATTCAGTATTCTGAAAGAAATGGAAACACCCATTGTACCACAAGAGAACTCCATCAAAGATGAAAAAAAAGTGGTGCTCTAGTATCTAAAACGCCTTAACCAATAAAGTCGCCAACCTACAGACCAAAATTGCCCATCAGAAAGCATCTCTTACACCCCACGCCACCCAGAGCACAGCCCCACCTCTACACCGCAATCAAGAAACACGCTTTAGCTTCTATAAAGTCTCTATCATTGAGGTGGAGAAGGTCATACTCGCGCCTTTCATAACTAAACTCGTTAACTCCTCATTGACAACTGGTGCTGTCCCGAACAACTTGAAAGAATCCTGGGTATTGCCACTACTCAAAAAGCAAACCCTTGACCCCGCCATTCCGACTAATTTCAGGCCCATTACGACTGTGCCATTTCTCTTAAAAAATGTAGACAAAGTGGCCTACATTCAAATACAGAATTTCCTGGAATCTATCGCCCTACTAGGCTCCAGACAATCCAGATTCTGCCCCAACACGGTAAGGAGACGGCTTTAATTGATCTCAAAGCCCAAATAGATGAGTTCAGAGATAAAGGCCAATTAACCTTGCTCCTCCTGGACCTCTTGGCTGCATTTGACCTGGTTGACCACAAAGTCTTATGCAGCCATCTAGACTCTGCAGCTCATTTCTCTAAGGAGGCTATAACCTGGATCAAGACTTTCTTGAGCAATAGGACCATGAGTGTTTTCTCACCTTCGGCCTCAGCAGACCCCATCCCCATAACCTGCGGTGTACCTCAGGGATCTTGTGTGTCGCCAACACTCTATAATGTATTCACTAAGCCCCTCTTCGACGAAATGGACCATTTGGGTATCACCTACACGAACTATGCAGACGATACCCAAATCCTCCTACCTCTTACAGGCGATTATGCCGTGGATTTGGCTCTGGTGAATAGAATCTATAGCATCGTTCAGGCATGGATGGCTAACCATGGACTATGCCTGAACGATGACAAAACTGAGCTTATTATCTTAGGCACCTCAACACACCTATCCAAACTTAGCCTAGATTATGCCAACTTCACCATTGATGGAAATAACATAAAAGTAGCAAAGGAAGTGAAGACCTTAGACTTCTATTTAGACGCCACCCTGAACTTCACCAAACAAGTCAACTCCCTAGCCTCTGCTACCACATATACGTGCAAACTAATCAGAGCCAGCAAACAATTCCTCTCCACCGACAGTTGCCTTACTCTCGCTAGAGCTCTCATACTTTCCAAATTGGATTACTGTAACGCGCTATACATTGGTGCGAACAAACAGATTATCCAAAAAATAAAGGTCCTCCAGAACAATGCCCTGAGAGCTGCACTTAAAATCAACAGAAACAAACACATTTCCTCCACTAGAAGAAAATACAAATGGCTATCTACCGCAGATCAAATCCAACTTAAAACTGCCTCCCTCACATACAAGTGCCTTAATAACAGAGCACTGCCATACCTCACCGACAGAATCTGCAGAAAAACCTCCTTCAGACCAACCAGAACAGCTAACTTCAACTGCCTCCAAGTACCACGATTCAAACTTTCCACCTTCGGAGGACATAGCTTCCCAGTCAAGGCTGCGCAATTATGGAACTCCCTACCTCCCGGTATTAGAGAACCTCAGTCCTTCTCTAAATTTAGACAAAATCTAACTAATTGGCTAAAAGAAAATGGGCCTCATTACGACTCAGGCGGTAAGGGGTTTACGGCGGCGTAAACAGCGCCGACCCTTACCGCCTGATTCCGAGGTCCCTTAGCGCCATGGAGGTTTTAACACCTGCTTTTAGCAGGTGTTAAAATCCATGGCGCTAAGGGACCTTGATGTTAATTACGCCACCGTAATTTACGGTGGCGTAATTAACGCCTTCCCCACTCCCATTATGCCCTATGGGGCAAAAATGGGAATGGGGAAGGGTAAATGGGGATTGGGGACTTACCGCCCTGCCAACCTCGGAATGAGGCGGTAAGTCCGCCAACCACCATGGCGTAAACGTAGTTTACGCCATGGTGGTAAAGGTACGACCCAGGCGGTAACTTACCGCCTGGGTCGTAATGAGGCCCAATGATAAATAACCATCTGACAACCATTCTCTTGACATCGTATACCCCCTATCACGTTTACCACTATGCATATCGATTCGCTTACCACTTGTTAGTCCCCTGGGACACCCTCTCTGAAGCTCTCTGATCATATTACTCTAACTCTACCTGCCCATGTAACTTACATTGCATACATGCTGATATACCTCATGTACTTCATGTACCTACTGCTGCCTAGGCATTTGTGCTCCTTGTAATTATATTGTATATATGCCTGTGTATTTCATGTACTTATTGTTGCCCATACTTTTCATGTACCTATGTAACTTATTGTTGCCCATACATTTCATGTACCTATGTAACCAAGCTGAATATATCCTTGTATCCTGCACCCTGATGCCCAGGGTCTGGTGCGCATTATAAATAATAAACTAAACTAAACTAAACGGCCTTGATAAATCAAAAACAAAGACAAGAGGACTTTAACACTATTGATTACATGCCCCTACTGGAGGAGTTTAGAACTACCCAGAAGAAAGGAGATAGCAAACCAACAAGCACCAAAAAGCATGTGTTTGAAAAAGCCATAGTGGAGCGAGAAAAAAAAATTAAGGAAGAGCATCAAGAAGCTAACTTTAAATAAAAACTTAGACACATCAGACGAAATACGAAAGCCAAGCAAAAATATTGAAATTGGTTAAGCACCCAGAAAAAGACCATGCTAGGATTTGAGGCATATGTTGGAAAAAATAAAAAACAAAAAAACAAACGAAATCTGGTCAATAATTAATGAAATAGATGCCCCTCAAGATGCCTTGATGCTGAACCCAATATCGGCCAAAACCTGGTGAGAGTTTTACGTACAAACACAATCGAAACCGGGTTTAGAGACAAGACCGAAGGAATACTCACATATAGAGGACTCACATTTGGATTATACCATCCCCACCATTGAAGCTATGATTGGGAAACTAAAAAAGTCTAGAGCCCCCTGACCGGATGGGCTTACGAACGCTATACTAAAGTATCATCCAAAAGAATGAGCAACCTTCCTGAACCACTTGATTGAACATTCAATAGCAAGAGGAAAAGTAGCCACTTTCTGGAGGGACGCCGTCATCGTCCCGATCTTTAAGAAGGGCCCTAGTATAAATCCAGAAAACTACCGTCCTATAGCCCTTCTCAACGTGCTGAGGAAGATTTTCCCTTCTGTCCTGTTGAAAGCTCTATCTAATTGGAGCGTCAAGACAGGAAGAAAGGACCCGTGGCAGTCGGGTTTTGTAAAAGGGAGTGGGACTGCCATGAATATTTTCTTAATCAACTTGCTGAAGACTAGAACAGCGAAAAGACACAGTGAGCAGAGAAATTCTGTGGCGTAAGTTATCAAAGTGGCAGTGCCCCCCAACAATACTGAATACCATCAAAAACCTCTATACCAACACGTCTCTGAGAGTTAGATTGGACAAGACGTGTCTAACAACAAACCAAATACGCACCACAACGGGGCTGAAACAAGGCTGCCCCCTGGTGCCAGAACTTTACAACCTGTATGTCTCGGACACAGCCGAAACCTTTAAAGATGTACGTGCATTTCCTCGGAAACTTGCAGGGATGTTGATAGGGAAACTTCTGTATGCGGTCTTAATAGATCAGATGGCAGTTGGACTACAGCGGCACTTTGAAGCGATTCAGGACTATGTCGAAGCAAACGAGCTATCAATAAACCTGGAAAAATTGCATATATTAAACCTATCAAAAGACACGAAAAACAAGAAAACAAACTTTGGCTGGTTCCTGAAAGGCAAAAGAATACTGGAGGTAAACTCCTTGAATTACCTGGTTGTCTGTGTAAATAATAGCCAATGTGAGACACAAAGACAAGAAGTAATGCGGAAGAAAGTTAAAAACCTGGCGGCCCTGGGAAATATCCTAATGAAAAGACACTGTGGATTCTCGTTACTACCGCTAATAACTTTCTATAGAATTAAAGTCATACCAATTGTAGCCTATGGAGCTGAAACAGCATTCGGTCTACCAGATAAGATCTGGCTGCTCCTAGAAGGAACGTTTTGGAGGTCCGTGCTGCAAAGTAAAATTGGCGCAATTAGCGCCTGGGTCGTAATGACCCCCACCATATGGATGTTCTCGGAAGCGGTTATGCCGTTTAAAGGCTGCAGTTCTACCGACAACACACAGATGTCCTCACAGGCGAATATGGTTAGTCTAAGGTGCCATTCCAGCGACAACATACCGATGTCCTCATAGACGATAATTGCATATAAAAGTTGCGATTCCACTTACAATTTTAGGCGGTAATTTGACTTTCAAGATAGAGATTTCCTTACGCACATGAAATACCTGAGGCTGAAGATACCTTTTTTATTCAGCCAGCTTCTAGCTTTTTTTTATTCCGGCAGCTTCTTATTAGCAGGCTTAAATTAAGTTTGTTTTCGGCCAGTTTCCTGTTTTTAGAGATGTCTTGGCAGGCGATTATGCCCAGTGATGATACAATTGCACAACAATTTACAGAAGCCATCAGAAGTGTTAATGGAGACTAAAGGCTGCATTACCTTTAAAAAAACATACCTATGTCCTCACACACAATCATATCGAATACAAGCTGTATTTCCACCAACGATATATAGATGCCTTCGCAGGCGATAATGGTGAGAAAAGGCTGCCTACAAATGTCCTTGCAGACGATTGTGCAGAGTAAAGTCTGCAATTCCACCGACAACATACAGATGTCCTCACAGGCAATGATTGCTAGTAGAGGCTGTAATTCCACCAAGTGGAGGCCGCAATTCCACTGATAACACACAGAAGTAGTCAGAAGCAATGATGGAGACTAAAGGCTGCCATTTCTTTAGCGACGTGCAGGCGATTATGCCGAGTAAACGCTGCAATTCCACCGATAACATACTGATAACCTCCCGGGCGACAATGACGAGTAAAAGCGGCAACTCCATTGACAATAAACAGATGTCCTCGCAGGCGATGATGGCGAGTAAAGCTGCAATTCCACACAGTGAAGGCTTCAATTCCCCTGATAACATACAGAAGTAATCTGAAGCAATTATGGAGACTAAAGACTGCAATTCCTCTGGCAACCGACATATGTCCGCCAGGCGATTATGCCGAGTAAATGCTGCAATTCCACCGATAACCTATAGCTGTCCTCACAGAAGATGAAGGCCAGAAAAGGATGTAATTCCACCGACACCATATGGATGTTCTCGGAAGCAGTTATGCCGCCTAAAGGCTGCAATTCTACCGACAACATACAGATGTCTTCGCAGGCGAATATGACGAGTATAAGCTGCCGTTCCATCGACAACATACAGATGTCCTCGCAGGCGAATATGACGAGTATAAGCTGCCGTTCCATCGACAACATACAGATGTCCTCGCAGGCGACGATTGCGTGTAAAAACTGAGATTGCACGTACAATTTCAGTCCGTAATTTTATTTTCAAGTTAGAGATTTCCTCGCAGTAAATGACATATTTGAGGCTGAAGTTCTTTTTTTTTTCGTCCAGTTTATAGCTTTTTTATTCGGCCATCTTCTTATTAGCAGACTTAAATTAGGTTTGTATTCCGTCAGCTTCTTGTTTATTCAGATGTCTCGGCAGGAGAGTATGCCCAATGACGCTACAATTGCACAATAATTTACAGAAGCCCTCAGAAGTGATTGTGGAGAGTAAAGGCTGCAATTCCTTTAAAAAACATACATATGTCCTCACAGACAATCATAGCGAATACAAGCTGTAATTCCACCGACAAAATATAGATGCTTCGCAGGCGATAATGGCCAGTAAAGGCTGCCGAAAAATGTCCTCCCAGACGGTTCTGCAGAGTGAATTCCGCAATTCCACCGACAACATACAGATGTCCTCACAGGCGATGATAGCGAGTGTGGTGTCACGTGCCCGGAGAGAAGGGTCACGTGACACAAGGAGTGGGAGGAGAAATAAAGGAATCACCGGTTTCGCGCCAGTCCGGGTTTATGCAGCCAGCCAATGAGTCGCGTGTCCTTTATTGCGCGGCGCTTGCATGCTCCGCGAGCAGGGTTTCCTTCGTCGGAGGCCGCGATCACGCTGCTACCGCGGCCCGCTCCAGGGGCGGCCTTTCATACATCACACTGGCGACGAGGCGGATGTGGACTGCACGCCTCCCAGCACCAGAGGCAGCCGCGGCGTCCACAGACCCACGACAACTCCGCGGAGGCCGGTAAGCGTTAGCCCCGGCTCCGCCCACGCCTCTTTTCTCTCGCTTTCCACAACAAACAAAAAAAAAAAAAAAGGAAAGAAATCTCTGGCCACGCCAACACTCCAGGATAGCCACTGCACAGCCCACCACGGCCCGGAACCGCAGCGCTTCACACGAAGCCACGTGCCGTCACACCAGGCAGCCAAGATAACCTCACCAGCTACGCTCAACCCCAAGAAGTCATCCAAAAGAACAACATGTCGAGCCCAAACACCAGCCCAACAAGAATCAGCACCGGCTCCTCATCATCGAGGAGAAGCATCACCGAGGAGCGCAGCGACCCCTCACTGACAACGTTCATGCCACCATTCAACCCTTTCACCAGCGGAGCGGCCATCCGGTGGGAAATATGGCTACAACAATTTGAGATGCACCTAGAGGCACGAGATATCACCACACCCAAAAAGATGCGCACCTTCCTCTTGCTCAACATGGGGTCGGCAGCTCTGCGCCTTTTCAACGCCCTACCAAACCGCGGGAGCGACATTGACTACGCAGCGGCGAGGGCTGCGCTCACCAACATGTTTAAGCCTGACCTCAATCCGGACTAGGAGCGGTTCCATTTCTGCATGGCACGTCAACGCGAGAGGGAGACGGTAGACAAATTTCACGCTCGCCTTCGCGAAATGGCCGTAGGCTGTGAATTCCCGGACGAAGAATTCGCCATTCGCCTCCAGATCATCAATGGAATCTCTTCGGAAAAACTAAGGAGGGCAATTCTGTCAGAGAAGAACATGCGACTATCACGCATTCTCGAGACTGCGCGCCTCCGTGAACAGACAGAGGACCAAGTAGCAGTAATGGAAGCCGCCATCCAGAGACTACCGCTAGACAGCCCCGGACCCGCAGAAGACGTAGCAGCTATCTCCAGACAACAATCAACTCGCCCGAAACAGTACCAGAAGCCGCACCAACCACAAGGACGAGACCAAGCCTGCAAATGGTGCGGAGGCCCATGGCATAAAGGCGACTCTTGCCCCGCCTGGGGGTCCACATGCAGAAAATGCAATCGTCTCAACCACTACGCAGCAGTCTGCCTGAATCCGCCAAACAAAAATGACAAAGACCCAAGCTCCCGCACAACACAAGAACAACGGAGGAGATTCGCACCGAGAGAACATCCCCGCCAACAAACGAGGAGAGGTAAAGCGAGAGCAGTCGACGAGTCCCAAAGATCCCCGAGCTCAAGCGACAGCGACAACAGCGACAGCAGCTCATCCCCCGACAGACAGAACAAAGGGAAGAAGAAGAAAGGGAGAAGACCAGTACACCGTGTACACTTAATATCGGCAGTCAAATCAGGCCGATCGCACCAAAAGAAGAGACCGTCGTGCACAGTCCTCTCCAACGGAGACCCACTCAAAGTGATAATTGACACCGGCGCGACAGTCAACGTCATGCCCGTGACTGCTTTCAACAGACTTCACCCACAACCAAAACTCCACAAGAAGAAAGTCAGACTATACGCCTATGGATCCAAGAAACCCCTACCAGTGCAGGGGTCGTTTAAATCCAACTTTGCGCACAACAACACAAACTGCCGCGCACGGATCTACGTCATAGACGCTGGTTGCGAAACCCTATTGAGCTGCAGAACTGCGGAGAAACTAAAGCTGATACACTTTGCGTTCAGCGTCCAACACGACGAACTCAGCAACATCCTAGGTCGTCATAAGAAACTATTTCAAGGCATCGGGTGCCTGAAAGGGAGGTCTATCAAACTACACATAGACCCCACCGTCGAACCCAAGGCAGTGCGCCACCGACGGATCCCGTTTCACCTGCGGACAGCCATAGAGGAAGAGCTATCCAAACTCGAGGATGCTGGAATTATCGAGAAAACTTCAGGCCCGACCCGTGGGTCTCGCCTATGGTGGTAGCCCAGAAACCAAAACAGCCGAACGCGGTGAGGATATGCATCGACATGAGGCTCCCCAACGTAGCCATCGGCCGAGAACGCCACGTAACTCCCACCATTGATGAGCTCATCGTAGACCTCACAGGGGCGAAGGTATTTAGCAAACTCGATCTCCGATCAGGATACCACCAGCTAAGACTATCCAAAGAATCACGGTACATTACCACGTTTTCGTCCCACCTCGGCCTCATGAGGTACAAGCGGCTGAACTTTGGAATTTCATCCGCCGCAGAGGTTTTCCAGCACGAGATCCGTAAAGTCATCACAGGACTAGCTGGTGCCACCAACATCAGTGATGACATCCTGGTGTACGCCGCAGACAAGGATGAGCACCACCGACGACTAGCAGCAGTCCTGGAGAGACTCGAGGGAGCAGGGTTGACGCTCAATGCCGAGAAATGTGAATTCGACAAAGATGAACTATGTTTCTTCGGATACATCTTCAGTGCCGCAGGCATATCCCCTGACCCATCCAAAGTACAAGACATAAAAGACTTCAAACCTCCCCAGTCTGCCTCGGAGGTGCGAAGTTTCATGTGGATGGCAACTTACTGCGCGCGCTTCATCCCTGATCTTGCAAGCATCGCGAGTCCCCTCAGAGAACTAACCAAGAAAGACCAAAGATGGGAGTGGACCGAAGTCCACCAGCGAGCATTCCAACAGATCAAGGACGCCCTGTCCGCTACCACAACCATGGCGTTCTTTAACGTGGAACGGCAGACTGAGCTCCTCGTGGATGCCAGCCCCGTAGGCCTAGGGGCCGTACTGACCCAAACAGATAGCGAAGGCAGAGTGTTCCCCATTGCATTCGCCAGCAGGGCCCTCACGAAGCCAGAACAAAACTATGCCCACCTCAAAAAGGAGGCCTTAGCAATACTGTGGGGGTGCCGCCACTTCAAGGTGTACCTATTAGGAAAACAAGCAAAAGTCTTCTCGGACCACAAACCCTTGATACCGATATTCCGAGGCTCTGCTCCACACCCCCCGGCCCGCATAGAGAAGTGGATGCTGCAACTGCAGCCGTACAACATTGAGGTAGAATATCGGCCGGGTTCAGACAACCCGGCAGACTATCTGTCCCGCCATCCGCGACCCGCTACCGACAGCGAACGACATCATGCAAGAGAAACAGACGAGCACGTCTGTCATGTGGTGGCGTGCGCCAGGCCACGAGCCCTGACGCTGCAAGAAATAATACAGGAGACAAGTGAAGACACAATTTTGCAACACACTGCCTCGGCCATTCAATCAGGAAGCTGGAAGACCTATCTCATGTCTGTATCTCACCGCACCATACCAGCTCAAACCAAGCTCAGAGCACTGTTCGGGATCAGACACGAACTCTCGATAGCACCAGAGGGAGTGCTCCTGAAAGGCCACCGCATCATTCTGCCGAGTCCCTCGAAGAGAGGGCACTCAAACTAGCACACAGTGGACATCAAGGGATTGTCAAGTGCTCGGCGTACCTCAAGTCCCGGATGTGGATGCCAAACATGCATCAAAGAATCACAGAACTAATTGAGTCATGCGCAGCCTGCCAAGCGTCCAGGAGGCCAGAGAACCCAGAACCGATCTCCAGTGCACCACGGAGCTGCAAAAGATGGGACGCGGTCAGCATGGACCACTGCACCATCGCAGGCGAAGGATACTTGCTTGTAGTGATAGACGAATTCAGTAGATGCCCCGAAGTAGAACATGTATCATCCACCAATGCAGAAACCACCATCCTCACGCTGGAGAAAATATTCGCCACGCATGGGATTCCAAGGAAAGTGAAGAGTGACAATGGACCGTCATTCACCAGCCAAGAGCTGCGAGAATTCTTCAAAGAGGTAAACGTGAAACATCAGCGAATTACCCCACGATGGCCTCAGGCCAACGGAGATGCGGAACGCTTTATGGGGTCGCTAAACAAAGTTATCAGAATTGCCAAGGAGCAAAAACACCCCTGGCTGAAGGCAGTGTACCGATTTCTGAGGACGCACCGGCAAACCCCACACTCAGCCACTGGGATCAGCCCAGCAGCCCTTATGTTTGGAGTACCGATACAGGCGGAACTCCCAATACATCCACACTGGGTCGCACCCGAGTTAGACATCCCAGAAATGGATGCTAGGAGGAAGAGGCACAACGAGCAAGAGAGCGTCGCCAGGCGCGCACACCATCGAGAACTAAACCCCGGGGACACTGTCCTTGTCAAGAACCGGGCACAGCCAAAGAAGATGTCCCTAAACTTCGAAGTCCATCCGTGGACAGTTCAAACCACCAACCACAGCATGGTCACTGCCACCCGAGGAGGGGAAACGGTAACCCGGAAAATATCCCACTTCAAGAAAGTACCCACAGAGATGTGGGAAGAACACCCCCTGTCCCCGAAGGAAAAGACTGTTGAGACGCCCCAAAGACCCACACCGTCAACCAGCGAAAATACGCCGGAAGAGTCAAACAGTCCGTGCCCACCAGAGGTCGAGACAGAAGAAAGGACCGCCCCAGACACCTCGCCCAAAGGACGGAACACCCGCTACAGCCTGAGGGAGAAGCCCAAACCATCATCCCGCCTCAAAGGGTATGTCATAAATGGGGTATATCGCAAAGGGACTAACAGAAGAGACAATAATCCATGCTAAAATGTATTCTGTGGCATATGTGAATTTACCTCCAATTTGGGGAGGAATGTGGTGTCACGTGCCCGGAGAGAAGGGTCACGTGACACAAGGAGTGGGAGGAGAAATAAAGGAATCACCGGAACTGGCGGTTTCGCGCCAGTCCGGGTTTATGCAGCCAGCCAACGAGTCGCGTGTCCTTTATTGCGCGGCGCTTGCATGCTCCGCGAGCAGGGTTTCCTTAGTCGGAGGCCGCGATCACGCTGCTACCGCGGCCCGCTCCAGGGGCAGCCTTTCATACATCACAGCGAGTAGAGGCTGTAATTCCACAGAGTGGAGGCCGCAATACCACTGATGACATACAGAAGTAATCAGAAGCAATTATGGAGACGAGAATTTGTACTTTCTTTAGCAACGTGCATATGTCTGCCAAAGGATTATGACGGGTAAAAACTGTAATTCCGCCTTCAACATACGATGTCTCCACAGACGATTATGCCGAGTAAGCGCTGCATTTCCACCGATAACATACTGATGTCCTCGCGGGCGACGATGACGAGTAAAGGCGGCAACTCCATTGACAACAGACAGATACCATTAGAGTAAAGAATGTAATTTCACAACAACATATAGATGTCCTGTAAAGGCTGTGATTCAACCAGATGTCCTTGCAGGCGATAATGGCGAGTAAAGGATGCAATTCCACAGAGTGAGGCTTAAATTCCATTGATAATGTAGAGAAGTAATCAGAAGCAATTATGGAGACTAAATGCTGCAATTCCTCTGGCAACGTGCAGATATCCGCTAGGCGATTATGCCGAGCAATACCACCGATAACATACCTATGTCCTTGCAGGCAATTATGACGAGTAAAAGCAGCAACTCCATTGACAACATACAGATGTCCTTAGTTTAGTTTAGTTTCTTTATTTATACCACACGCCGAACCCTAATGTAACTGGGCGCCAGAGACTTAGAGCAGGTTACAACAATTTTTTTAGAGTAAAGACTGGAATTTCACTGATAACATATAGATGTCCTCACAGGCAATTATGCTGTGTAAAGGCTGAAATTCCACGCGGCTGCCATTCTACCGACAACATACAGATGTCCTCGCAGGCGATGATGCCGGTTAAAAGTGTGATGATATGCGCGGCGGTTCCCGCCTGGCGCTGGGAGTTGGGCAGGCCTGCCCAACGACGCTGCGCAGGGGCGGGTCGCAGCACAGAAGAGACACGACTCGCTCGGGTGGTGCTTAAACCCGGACTGGCGTCATCCCACCAGTTCTGGTGATTCCTTTATTTTTACACTGCGTCACGTGACCGTGCCGTAGCTGGGCACGTGACACCACATTCCTCCCCAACTTGGAGATATTTTCTATTGCTGTTAGTAACAAACATTTCGGGCTGGTATTACATATGAACTGACACACACTCTATATGTACATGGTCTCGCTTACTGCATTCAGGGTTCATCTTGGTGTGAGTTTCTGACGGTAGATCCCGTCTACTACGTATCCTTGGAGGCGTGACTATGGTTTGGGCTTTTCTCTCAGATGGTACCGGGTGCTTCTCTCCTTCGGTGTGTCTCCCTTGGGGGTCTCTGCTTCAGCTCTCTTCTTGCGGGTGTGGTCCGTCTGAGATCCTTGGTGTGACAAGACTACCCGGTGGTGCTGGCATTCGGGGTGTGTGCGGTGTTCCTGCTTCGCCCCTCGGAGTCGTTGGATGTTCTTCCCACAGTTCTGGGGGTACTTTCCGGAAGTGTGATATGTTTCTTGTTACTGTCTCTCCCCCTCGGGTAGCGGTGACCATGCTGTGATTGGTGGTACTAACTGTCCATGGTTGAAGCTCGAAGTTGAGTGACATCTTCTTAGGTGGTGCTTGGTTTCTGACGATGACGGTGTCCCCTGGGGTCAGTTCCCTGTGGCAAGCTCGTCTGGCAACGCTTTCCTGTTCATTTCGCCTCAGCCTCGTGGCATCCATTGCTGGGATGTCCGGTTCTGGGGCTGTCCACTGGGGGTGTATAGGGAGTTCCGCTTGTATGGGTACTCCAAGCATGAGAGCGGCAGGGCTGATTCCCGTGGCAGAGTGCAGGGTTTGCCTGTGTGTTCTCAGAAACCGATATACTGCCTTCAACCACGGGCGTCCTTGCTCCTTGGCGATCCTGATGACTTTATTGAGTGACCCCATGAATCGTTCAGCGTCTCCATTTGCTTGGGACCATCTTGGGGTAATTCGCTGGTGTTTGACGTTTACTTCTTTGAAGTATTCGCGTAGTTCCTGACTGGTGAATGATGGTCCGTTGTCGCTCTTCACCTTTCTCGGAATTCCGTGAGTGGCGAATATCTTCTCTAGCGTGAGGATAGTGGTTTCGGCGTTAGTAGATGCCACGTGTTCCACTTCGGGATATCTGCTAAACTCGTCGATCACCACAAGTAGGTATCCTTCGCGGGCGATTGTGCAGTGGTCCATGCTAACTGCATCCCAGCGCCTGCAGCTTCTAGGGACACTGCTTATCGGTTCAGGGTTTTCTGGTCTTCTGGATGCTTGACAGGCCACGCAGGACTCCACTAGCTCTACTACCCTTTGCTGCATGTTCGGCATCCACATCCTGGACTTAAGGTACGCGGTGGTCTTGACGATGCCTTGGTCTCCTCTGTGAGCTAGTCGGAGGGCTCTCTCCTCAAGGGACTCAGGTAATATGATTCGGTATCCTTTTAGCAGTAGCCCTTCTGGGGCCACCGAGAGTTCGTGCCTGATCCCGAACAGAGCTCTGAGCTTGACCTGTGCCGGTGTTGTGCGTTGGGCCATCGACGTGAGGTAGCTCTTCCAATTCCCTGATTGGACAGCGGCAGTTGTGTGTTGTAGGATGGTGTCCGCCTCTGTCTCACACGCTACTTCTTGCAGAGTTAGGGCTCGTGGTCTCGCGCAGGCGACTACCTGACAGACATGCTCCTCAGTCTCTTTCGCATGGCGTTGTTCATTGTCTGTAGCGGGCCTCGGGTGTCGGGACAGGTAGTCTGCCGGGTTGTCTGATCCGGGGCGATATTCAACTTCGATATTGTAGGGCTGTAGCTGCAGCATCCATTTTTCTATGCGTGCAGGCGGATGAGGGGCAGAGCCTCGGAAGATTGGTATCAGAGGTTTGTGGTCTGAAAAGACTTTCACCTGCTTGCCTAGCAGGTACACTTTGAAATGACGGCACCCCCACAAGATGGCTAGGGCTTCCTTCTCTATGTGTGCATAGTTCTGTTCGGGTTTTGTGAGAGCTCGACTGGCAAACGCGATGGGGAACACCTTCCCTTCATTGTCAGTTTGTGTTAATACTGCTCCCTGGCCAACTGGGCGAGCATCAACGAGGAGTTCAGTCTGCCTTTCTACGTTGAAGAAAGCCATGGTGGTGGAGGTGGACAGAGTGTCTTTAATTTGTTGGAACGCTTGTTGATGAGTCGCGGTCCATTCCCACTTTTGGTCTTTCTTTGTTAAATCTCTGAGTGGACTTGCAATGCTGGCGAGGTCAGGAATGAACCGTGCGCAGTAGGTCACCATCCCCATGAAACTCCTCACCTCTGAGGCTGATTGTGGTGCCTTGGTGTCTTTTATGTCTTGTACTTTAGACGGGTCAGAGGACACACCTTCTGCGCTGAAAATGTAGCCAAAGAAACATAGTTCACCTTTGTCGAATTCGCACTTTTCTACGTTGAGGGTTAGGCCTGCTTCTTCTAGCCTCTTCAGGACTGCCGCTAGTCGCCTGTAGTGTTCTTTCTTGTTCGGTGCGTATACAAGGATATCATCACTGATGTTGGTGGTGCCTTCTAATCCTGCGATGACCTTTCGGATTTCATGCTGGAACACCTTTGCAGCACATGATATCCCAAAATTGAGTCTTTTGTACCTCATCAGGCCGAGGTGAGAAGAAAAAGTAGTGATGTACCTTGATTCTCTGGATAGTCTTAGCTGGTGATAGCCTGATCTGAGGTCAAGTTTACTGAAGACTGTTGCCCCGGTTAGGTCTACGATGAGCTCATCTATTGTGGGGGTTACGTGGCGTTCTCCTCCGATGGCTACGTTGGGGAGCCTCATATCTATGCATATTCTAACCGCGTCTGGCTGTTTGCGTTTCTGGGCTACTACCATGGGCGAGACCCACAGGGTCGGTCCAGATGTTCGTTCTATGATTCCTGCTTCCTCGAGCTTGGCTAGTTCTTTTTCCACAGCGCCTCTCAGGTGAAATGGAATCCGTCGATGTCACACTGCCTTCGGTTCAATGGTGGGGTCTATGTGGAGCTTGATGGTTCTCCCTTTTAGGCATCCAATGCCTTGGAATAATTTTCTGTGCTGTTGCAGTAGGTTGCTGAGTTCGTCGTGTTTGAGGTCGAAAGCGAAGTGTATTAGTTTCAGCTTCTCCGCTGTTCTGCAGCTCAGCAGCGTCTCACATCCGGCATCCACTACGTAGATGCGTGCACGGCAGTTGGTGTTCTTGTGGGCAAAGTCTGACTTGAAGGATCCTTGCACGGTCAGGGGTCTCTTACTTCCGTAGGCATACAGCCTGACTTTCTTCTTGTGAAGATCGGGTTTCGGTTGAAGTCTGTTGAAGGCTACTACGGGCATGACGTTCACTGTTGCGCCAGTGTCGATGACCACTTTTAGCGGTTCCCCGTTGGAGAGGACTGTGCACGATGGTCTCTTCCTCCGCCGAGACCGATGTGGGTCGACAGCTGATATTAGGTGTACCCGATGTACTTGTCTACTTCCTTTCTTCCGTCTTCCCTTGTCTCTCCTTTCGGGGGATGCGCTACTGTCACTGTCGTCACTGTCGCTCGTGTCTGGGGACCTTTGGGAGTCATCAACGGCTCTGGCTTTCCCTTTTCGTGCATGTTGGGAGGAAGATTCTCTGGGTGCAAACTTCTTCCGGCGCTCTTGTGTTGGTCGTGGGGCCGTGTCTTTATCGCTCTGGTTCGGCGGGTTTAGGCAGACCGCGGAGTAGTGGTTGAGGCGATTGCATTTTCTGCACGTGGATCCCCAGGCGGGGCAGGATTCGCCTCTGTGCCATGGACCTCCGCACCATTTGCAGTTCCTGTCTCGCCCCTGTGATTTGTGGGGTTTCTGGCCTTGTTTCGTGCGATTTCTCTGGTGTCTGGAGATGGCTGCAACCTCTTCTGTGGGCCCGGGGCTATCCATTGGCAGTCTTTGGATCGCTGCTTCCATAATCGCTACCTGGTCATCCGTTTGTTCGCGGAGTCGCGCCATCTCGAGGATGCGGGACAGGCGTATGTTTCTCTCAGATAGTATGGCCCTTCTTAGTTTTTCAGAGGATATCCCATTGATGATCTCGAGACGGATCGCAAATTCTTCGTACGGGAATTCACAGCCTACCGCCATTTCACGAAGGCGAGCATGAAATTTGTCTACTGTTTCTTTCTCTCTTTGCCTTGCCATGCAGAAATGGAAACGCTCGTAATCTGGGTTGAGGTCGGGTTTGAACATGTAAGTGAGCGTGGCTTTGGCTGCGTCATAGTTGTCGTAGTTTCCGAGGTTCGGGGTAGCGTTGAATAGGCGCAGGGTAGCCCCTCCGATGTTGAGTAGGAGGAAGGTGCGCTTCTTTTTCGCCACGATAATGTCTCTGGCGTCGAGGTGCATTTCGAATTGTTGAAGCCAGATTTCCCATCTGATAGCAGCTCCTGTGGTGAATGGGTCGAATGGTGGCATAAATGTTGTCTGTGTTGGGTCAGGGTGATCCGTGGTGAGACTTCTCCTGGAGGATGAGGTTTTGCTGGCCCTCACGGGGCTGGTACTTGGGCTGGACATGTTCTTAGCCGTTTCCGGGTGTAGTCTTTAGGTGGCCGTGTGGCACGTGTTCGATAGGGTGCCTGCGCTGTTCCTGTATGGTCTTCTCCGGGAGATGCGTGCGATGAGTTGCGGCCGAAGGTTACTTCTTGTGATGTGTGACCCCGTAGATATTCTGGCACGTGAATGTGGCTGCAAACGGCGGGTGGTGGTGGGCCGACACACCGTGTAGTGTGCGGTTCGCCTGGACTTTCGACTGAGGTGCCGGCAGGCCGTGGGGCTGTCACGTGGTTTCGCGGGGTTCAATGTTGGAAGTGTGACGCTGGTACGCGGAGGAGGCGCGATTTTGCGTGGCTTCCTCATGTTGCTGCGCGACTCTGTGTGTGGAGGAGGCGCGGTTCCGAGTAGATTCGTCTACTGGCCTTCGTCGCCAGTGTGATGATATGCGCGGGCTGCGCAGGGAGGGTCGCAGCACAGAAGAGACATGACTCGCTCGGGTGGTGCTTAAACCCGGACTGGCGTCATCCCACCAGTTCCAGTGATTCCTTTATTTTTACACTGCGTCACGTGACCGTGCCGTAGCCGGGCACGTGACACCACAAAAAGCTGCAAGACCACAGAGTGAAGGCTTCAATTCCCCTGATAACACACTGAAGTAATCAGAAGCAATTATGCAGACTAAAGGCTGCAATTCCTCTTGCAACCTACATATGTCGGCCAGACGATTATACCGAGTAAAGCTGCAATTTCGCTCATAACATACAGCTGTTCTCAGAGACGATGAAGGCCAGAAAAGGCTTTAAATCCACCGACACCATATGGATGTTCTCGGAAGCAGTTATGCGTGTAAAGGCTGCAATACTACCGACAACATACAAAAGTCCTCGCAATCGTATATGTCGATTAAAAGCTGCTGTTCCACCGACAACCTACAGATGTCCTCGCAGACAACGATTGCGTGAAAAAGCTGTGATTGCACATGCAATTTTAGGCGGTAATTTTATTTTCAAAGTAGAGATTTCTTTATAGTAGATGAAATACCTGAGGTTGAAGTTAGCTTTTTTAATTGGCTAGCTTCTAACTTTTTTATTCGGCCAGCTTCTTATCAGCAGGCTTAAATTAGGTTTGTATTCGGTCCGGTTCCTGTTCATACAGATGTCTTGGCAGGCGATTACGCTACAATAGCACAATAATTTACAGAAGCCCTCACAAGTGATTGTGGAGACTAAAGGCTGAAATTCCTTTAAAAACATGCATATGCCCTCACAGACAATCAGAGGGAATACAAGCTGTAATTCCACCGACAATATATAGACGCCCTCGCAGGCAATAATGGTGAGTAAAGGCTGCATTCAGATGTCCTCGCAGAAGATTGTGCAAAGCAAAGCCTGCGAGAGGCTGTAATTCCATCGACAACATACAGAGGTCCTCGTAGCGTTGATCCCGAGTAAAAGCTACAATTCCATTGACAGCATACAGATGTCCTCACGGACGATGATGGCGAGTAGAGGCAGTAATTCCACCGAGCGGAAGTCGCAATTCCACTGATAACATACAGAAGTAATCAGAAACAATTATGGAGACTAAAGGATGCCATTTCTTTAGCGACATGCACATGTCCACCAGGCGATTATGGCGAGTAAAAGCTGTAATTCCACCCTCTACATACCGATGTCCCTGCATGCGATTATGCCGAGTAACCGCTGCAATTCCACCGATAACATACCAATGTCCTCGGACGATGACGAGTAAAAGCGGCTACTCCATTGACAACATACAGATGTCCTTAGAGTAAAGACTGTAATTTCACCGACAACATATATAGATGTACTCGAAGGCAATTATGCTGCGTAAAGGCTGCCATTGCCCCGAAAATATACAGATGTACTCGCAGGCGATGATGTAGAGTAAACGCTGTAATTCCACACAGTGGGCCTCATTACGAGTCAGGCGTTAAGGGGTTTACGGCGCTGTAAACGGCGCCGACCCTTAACGCCTGATTACAAGGTCCCTTAGCGCCATTGTGAGTTTAACGCCTGCTTTTTGCAGGCGTTAAAATCCATGGTGCTAAGGGACCTTGGAGATAATTACGGCACCGTAATTTACGGTGGCGTAATTATCTCCTTCCCTACTCCCATTATGCCCTATGGGGCAAAAATGGGAATGGGGAAGGGTAAATGGGAAATGGGGATTTACCGCCCCACTCACCTTGGAATGGGGCAGTAAATCCGCCAACCACCATGGCGTAAACATAGTTTACGCCATGGCGGTAAAGGTACGACCCAGGCGGTAATTTACTGCCTGGGTCGTAATGAGGCACAGTGAAGGCTTCAATTCCCCTGATAACATACATAAATCATCAGAAGTAATTATGGAGGCTAAAGATTGCAATTCCTCTGGCAATTTACATATGTCCGCTAGGCGATTATGCAAAGTAAATGCTGCAATTCCACCGATAACATATACCTGTTCTCACAGACGATGAAGGCCAGAAAAGGTTTTACGTCCACGACACCATGGGGGTCATTACGACCCTGGCGTTAAGGGTTTAACGGCGCCGTAAAAGGTGTTGGCGCCGTTAAACCCTTAACGCCTGATTATGAGGTCCCTTTGCGGGACCCGACCTTAACGGCTGGTTTTACCAGCCGTTAAAGTAGGGTGCCGCAAAGGGACCTCGGTGCTAATTACGGTACCGCAATTTGCGGTACCGTACTTAGCGCCTTCCCCAGTCCCATTGAGCTCTATGGGGCGAAAATGGGAATGAGGAAGGGCCATGGTGGAATGGGGAAATACCGCCCCACCAACCTTGGAATGGGGCGGTATTTCCCCATTCCACCATGGCGGACTCGTTACAACACTGGCACCAACCATGGTGCTAATAGCGCCATGGTTTAGCGCCGGGGTTGTAATGAGGGCCATGCATATGTTTGTTCTTGGAAGCAGTTATGCTGTGTAAAGGCTGCAATTCTACCGATAACACACAGATGTCCTCGCAGGCGAATATGGCGAGTATAAGATGTCGTTTGACCAACAATATACATATGTCCTCGCAGACGACAATTGCGTGTAAAAGCTGCGATTCCACGTACAATTTTAGGCGGTAATTTTATTTTCAAATTAGAGATTTCCTTACAGTAGATTAAATATTTGAGGCTGAAGTTAGCTTATTTATTCGGTCAGTTTAAGCTTTTTCATTCGGCCAGCTTCTTATTAGCAGGCTTAAATTAGGTTTGTGTTGGCCAGCTTACTGTTTATACAGATGTCTTGGCAGGCGATTATGCCCAGTGACACTACAATTGCACAATCATTTACAGAAGCCCTCAGAAGTGCTTATGGAGACTAAAGGCTTCATTTCCTTAAAAAACATACATATGTCCTCACAGACAATCATAGCGAATACAAGCTGTAATTCCACCGACAATTCGTCCCAGACGATTGTGCAGAGTAAAGTCTGCAATTCCACCGACAACATATAGATGTCTCCGTAGACGTTGATGTCGAGTAAAAGGTGCAGTTCCGTTGATAGCATACAGATGTCCTCGCGGGCGACGATGATGAGTAAAAGAGGCAACTCCATTGACAACATACAGATGTCCTTAGAGTAAAGACTGTAATTTCACCGATAAAGTATAGATGTCCTCGCTGGCAAATATGCTGCGTAAAGGCGGCCATTCCACCGGCAATATACAGATGTCCAGGTAATAATGGCGAGTAAAGGATGCAATTCCACCAACAACATACAGATGTCCTCGCAAGCGATGATAGCGAGTAAAAGCTGTAATTCCACAGAGTGAAGGCTTCAATACCCGTGATAACATACAGAAGTAATCAGAAACAATTATGGAGACTTAAGGCTGCAATTCTTCTAGCAACGTGTAGATGTCCGTGAGGCGATTATGCCCAGTGTCGCTACAATTGCCCAATAATTTAAGGAAACCCTCAGAAGTGATTGTGAAGACCAAGGGGCCGATTCATGGAACAAATGTGCGCCGAAAATCTTGGCGCAAGCCGTCGCAAGCGTGAAAAAGCAAGCGCCCGCGCAGGCGTGCGGTTCTTGGAAGGGCCTGCGCGTGCTTTTTCCGGGATGTGTGCCAAATCCGTGCGTGGTGCATACATGTCATTTCAACATCCAGAACGACATGCGCGAGGTGCACAGCGAAAGCGCACAACATTAGGGCACACACGAAAAGGGGGCAGAAAAGGGGGCGGAACATGCGGAATGGGGACCAACATGTGAAAAAGAAGGCGTGACTGGGAAAGTACTGCAGGGAAATACACGGAACGCCCACACGCACGCGAACAACACGTATTCATGGAATGGAATAGGGGAAACCCGCGCACGGCAAAAGACTAGCACAGGCCTAAACACGTCCGCCACACGAAGGCAGGCGGTAGCGTCCCTGCGCATTACAAACTTGTGCGCAAACAACAAACACGTACATAGAGCTACGATGAATGTCCCATTCTGTGACCCCTTAGGAGAAATGACGTGTCACGCAATGCACAGACATCCCATTAAAGCAAGAAAAAGAGATAAGCGTAGCCCATGTGCGTGTTAAAAAAACACACGCAGTATGTTGTGGCAGCCAGTAACGCAAAAAATACGTATGTGATCAACAAGCAGGCCGGCATGGGTGGAAAAAAAGGGGTATGTGACAAACAGGGACACCCGCAGTAGGAAAAATAGCATGTGCGACTCACCGTCTGCCTTGCGTGTAGAAGAAGAACGCGTAGCCAACACCCACCCGCCGTGAAGTAATCGCGTGTGAACTCCAACGCCTGGAAAACACACGCTCCGCTTTCCACGAAAAACACGTACAGAACGATGGAAACCCACGTGGGACCCTCAACCCGTGCCAGGGAAACTCCCGCGCGTGTTATGTCACATATGCGCTTACGCGCTAAGGACCTTTCCTCGAATTACACGCTGACATGCAGTTTTTTCACTTGCCAAATCACTCCGTGTCAACCTGGCCACGCAACAAAACACAGAAGACCACCCTCCTGCCCAGAAGGCCATTTTCCTGCCCCCCCAGAGCCCCAAGCCCTCTCCCACCTGCCATCTGCTGTGGCCTGCATGCCTGCTGGCCAGGTGCCCTGCTATTTGGTGCCTGCACGTCAGCCATCTGCAGGGGTCCAGTTGCTGTGACCACCCCTGCTGGAACAGAAGACTCCCGACTAAAGTTCCATCGCTCCACAGCCCAGCACCAGGACCCAGTTGCCCACCCACACCTGCCTTGGGGTTGCCATGTCAGGGGAAACACCGTCGGAGACCACTAGCAACCCCCAGCCAGAGAGGCAGGGGGCTACCAGCTTCAGTTCCGCAGAAGTTGGTAACCTCGTGTAGCAAGTCCTGGTGAATTATGATGCCCTCTTTGGAAGTTCACGCGCCGTCAATGAAGGACGGAACAGGATCTGGAAGGACATCATGGCTGCCATCAACATGGAGGGGGTGGCAGCCCGCGACATGCAACACATCCAGAAGCACTGGGAGGACTTCAGGTCCAGGACCCTCAGCAAGGCCCGGCGCCTCTTGAAGGCAAAGCATGCAGAGGGGTTTCGGGTCCGCCTTATCAACATCCAGATGAGGGTCCTGGAACGCATACACCCAGCGCTCCACCTCCAGGTCCTTCAGAGGCAGACCCGTCTGGAGTCGAGTGGTAAGTGTCCATGTGTACTGATTGGACGCAGTGCATGTTGAGGTGTGGCAGGAGTGTGCAGGTTGCACATATGTCTTGGAAGTGCCATGTATGGATGTGTATGTACAGGGACATGAGCCTGCCGCATGTGAGTACAGTCATCTGTGAGGCACATCAATGGTGTATGTGTTCAAATGCATGGTGCCCAAATGCATGTGTCGGTGCACACATGTTTAAATTAATGTGTATGTACTGTGGAATGGTTGTGGTGTGACACAAGGATGCTGGTTCCATCTTCATGTATGTGCACAATGTACATGTGTGTGTGCGTGTATTTGACATGTGTGCCACTGTGATACACCATGGATGCATGTGACACCGACATGTAGGAGGCTGATTGGCAGATGTGACATGGATGGTGATGATTTCACTGCGACAGGTGGTGGAGATGTACAGATGCATGTATGTCTGGTGGCGTGTGTGCATGTGTTCGGCACTCCCCGTGTTGCATGTGACATCAGGCTAACCTTCGGATGCTCATGCTGTTGTATGTGTATGGATGGTGCTGCCTGCTGCAACATTCCTGTTGATTTGCGCATGTGTGTGGGTTCAAAGGATATGTGTGTTAGGGAGTGTGATGCCATGTGTGAAGTTTGGGACTGCCACTCATGCGCAACTGTCATGTGTGTATCATACCATTGTACAGTGCCCTGATGCCTGTCTTCTGTCTCTCCCTGTCTGCAGTGTCAACTGATGAAGAGGACGGAGACGGTGCTGTGGAGCACACTGGCAGGGATCCCACCGCCAGCCGGAGATGCAAGGCCCAGCTCCCCTCCCATGTTGTCATCTCATCGGGGAGTGAGGGGTCTGGTGCCGCGTCCGCGCCCGCAGCTGCCGAGGGTAGGTCCAAGAGGCAGAGGTCAGAGGTGGACTCCTCGGCAGCAGAATGGGCAGCTGAGACCCCACAGGGGCCTATGGAGGAAGATGGCACTGAGTCATCCAGGTTGGTGGAGGGTTTGGTTGAGGAGGAGGCCGTGGAAGGGCCACACAAGGGGTCTGGAGGGGGGGATTCCACTGGTGTTATTGGTGCAGTCCAGGGGCAGGGACAGGAGGCAGCACAGGCGGCCGCGGAGGTGCCTGTGTGTAATCCTGTCCCCGATCCTGTGACTGTATCATCCTGCACCAGCAGGGATGCTTTCGTCCAGACCCGTTTTCAGCGAGGGGATCTGCTAACAACAACTGGCCTTCCTCTCCCTGCGGACGTGGCAATCCGGGACCGTGTTGAGCCTGTCCTGGCTGGGGTGGCATTGCGTCAATTTGGCATCCGGGATAACGTGCAGGGTTCTTGTGAGGATGCTGCACGTTAGTTCAAATGCCTCGTTCACCACGTTGACCGACTAGGAGGGATCACCGGTGCTGGGTTCCTCTGTGTGCTGGACCTTCTAGCGACCCCCTCCTCAACTGAACACCCTATGCACCAGTCATCCTCCGTGCCATCTTCCTGCCCAAGTATCACCTGGACACCCTGTGGAGCTGCCTCTGACCCAGCGGACATGCTGGTGGAGGCCACATCCCTGCCAAAGTCGGGAGTCGGAGGTCCAGCAGGGGTGGCCACCCCAACAACTGTACCCAGCAGGAGGAGGACGTGCAGGCATCAACAGGCAGGGTACATGCACGGCAAATGCAGGCTCAAGGCGGGAGCCATGATGGCTCAGGGCCATCAACATCAGAGGGCAGGCATCGGCCGGAGGGCAGGAAGACCCTGGATTGGGAGAATCTTCCGTGTGGCAGTGGTTGGGCCGGCAAATAGATGCGGAGCGGCGGCGGGCGGAAGAGGCACGGCTAACTATGGTCAGGGCAGAGAACTCCATGCGCAGGGCGTTGAGGCGGGCTGAGTGCCTCGAGGAAATTCGCAGGGAGTTGGAGGTGGACATGGCTTTATCCCTGCAAGACCTCGGGACCAGGGAAGAGGCCCGCCTCCAGGACGTTGAAGAGGAGTTCAATTATGCCATGGCCTAGGACATCAACAATTGAGCCGTTGGACTTGCCCGCCGCCTTTGTAAATAGTTCTGTAGGTGTAAGTTTCCTTTCTATTTTTTTTTCCTTTGGGTCGCATGGACTATGCCCCACCTTTTTGTATATAGTTATTCATAGGTAGGCTTTTTGGTAGGTTTCCTTTGGATTGTTGGGCTCATGGACCCTGGAATTTTACATTGTTAATAGTTCTGGACTGGATTTGACTTCATTGATTTTTTTTTCTTCCATGGAGCAATGGTTTTCTTTCCTTTTAAAGTTTGGATTTGGTGTAATAGACGAAAGCTTTGGAGCCTTTTTAATTTGGATTTAATTGGATTCAGCATTCACATTTTTTCATTCATTTTGGACATCCAGGCTTTTGTTAATATTTATTTTCTTGTGTGATTTTCTTTCATTCCTTCCATTTTGTATATAATACATTTTTATTTCATACTTCATTTGTGTGGTATTCTCTCATTGGTTTCGTGTATATCACAATGTGGGTTTTCTCATTCACGTGCACCCATTGTGTGTGTCTGACGGACATGTATTGATGTGCATACTTGTCATTTTGGATCTATCATGAGATGGGGATTATAATATAGAGAGGGGATGGAATGCTTGGTTGGGTGTTTGGACTGGGGTGGCATGGGGTGGGATTTGGGTGGCCATAAGGGCCATGACTGTGGATCGTGATGACGTGTTGGGTTGGGGGACCCGAGTCGGGGCCGGCTGGCAGGTTCCCGTCAATTATGGGTGGGGGACATGAGTTGGGGCCTGCTGGCAGGTGCCTGTCAATGGTGGGTGGGTGGGGGACATGAGTCAGGGCCTGCTGGCAGGTGCCCGTCAATGGTGGGTGGGTGGATGGGTCGGGGACATGAGTCGGGGCCTGCTGGCAGGTGCCCATCAATGGTGGGTGGGTGGGGGACATGAGTCGGGGCCTGCTGGCAGGTGCCCGTCAATGGTGGGTGGGTGGGTGGGGGACATGAGTCGGGGCCTGCTGGCAGGTGCCCATCAATGGTGGGTGGGTGGGGGACATGAGTCGGGGCTCACAAGTGCGCTAACACATGCATGGTGCCATGTGGGTTGCCCGCAGGGCATGGTGAGAGTTGTAGGGTAGTCCCCTGTGGTGTGGGCTGCCTGCAGGGCATGTGGAGGGGGAACGGCCACACCTGGTAAGGGCCACAATGCAAAATCGCATCTAAAACTCCCTGCGTACCCCCGTAATACACGTACCCCACTCGCCCAAGGCCTATCGCGTGTGAAACTTCCCACACACCCCCGAAATACACGTACCCCACTCGCACAAAGCCTATCAGGTGTCAAACTTCCTGCGCACCCCCGAAATACACGTACCCCGCTCGCACAAGGCCTATCACATGTGAAACTCCCTGCGTACCCCAGTAATAAACGTACCCCTCTCGCACAAGGCCTATCGCGTGTGAAACTCCCCGTTTACCCCAGTATTACACGTACCCCGCTCGCCCAAGGCCAATCGTGTGTGAAACTGAAACTTCCCACGCTCCCCCGAAATACACGTACCCCTCTCGTACAAGGCCTATTGCGTATGAAACTCCCTGCGTACCCCAGTAATACACGTACCCCTCTCGCACAAGGCTATCGCGTGTGAAACGCCCCGCGTACCCCAGTAATACACGTACCCCACTCGGCCAAGGCTTGTCGCGTGTGAAACTTCCCGTGCACCCCCGAAATACATGTACCCCACTCGCACAAGGCCTATCGCGTGTGCAACTCCCTGCGCACCCCCGGAATACACGCAGGCACCCCATCCACCCTGGACATGCCCCACAGGCAGCCCACTCACCCTCCTCATGCCCCGCAGGCAGCCCATCCACCTGGGCATGCCCCACAGGCAGCTCACACCACAGGGGGTACCTTTCCACACAATTTACCTGGCGCGAGCGGGGTACATGTATTCTGGGGGTTGCAAGGGGAGTTTTACATGCGATAGGCCTGGCGTGAGAAGGGTACGTGTATTCTGGGGGGTGTGCAGGGAGTTTTACATGCGATAGGCCTGGCGCGAGCAGGGTACGTGTATTCTGGGGGTGCACTGGGAGTTTTACACGTGTTTTCGTGGTTGGGGGGGCTGTATGCTCGTCCACTGGCCTTTGCATCATGTACTGGATTTGTGCAATGTTTTTGGGGCACGGGGCGGGGTTGGGGGCGTAACTGGCGCTGCTGCAGGATCGCTGCGCCACTCTGCGCCACATCTGCTTATGAATCCATGAATATGCTGTGCGCCTAAATGGGTTTTGGCGCACGCGGCTGGCGCAGGCTGCCGCACGCGCACACTGTGCACCAGCCGCGTGCGCCACTTGTGCGCCGAATTCTATGAATTACCTTGAATGGCTGCAATTCGTTTAAAAAGCATACATATGTCCTCACAGACAATCATAGCGAATACAAGCTGTAATTCCACCGATAACATACTGATGTCCTCGCGGGCGACGATGACGAGTAAAGGCGGCAACTCCATTGACAACATACAGATACCCTTAGAGTAAAGAATGTCATTTCACGACAACATATAGATGTCCTGTAAAGGCTGTCATTCAACCAGATGTCCTTGCAGGCGATAATGGCAAATAAAGGAGCAATTCCACTGACAACGTATAGATGTCCTAGCAGGCGATGATGGCGAGTAAAACCTGTAATTCCACAGAGTGAGGCTTAAATTCCATTGATAACATAGAGAAGTAATCAAAAGCAATTATGGAGACTAAAGGCTATAATTCCTCTAGCAACGTGCGATTGTGCTGAGTAAATGCTGCAATTCCACCGATAACATACCGATGTCACAGGCGACGATGACGAGTAAAAGCGGCAACTCCATTGACAACATGCAGATGTCCTTATTTTAGTTTAGTTTCTTTATTTATACCGAGCACCGAACCCTGAGGTAACTGGGTGCCAGAGACTTAGAGCAGGTTACAAAAGTTCTTCTAGCGAAAAGACTGTAATTTCACTGAAAACATATGGATGTCCTCACAGGCAATTATGCGCATAAAGGCTGCAATTCCACGCGGCTGCCATTCCATACAGATGTCCTCGCAGGCGATGATGCCGAGTAAAAGCTGCAAGGCCACAGAGTGAAGGCTTCAATTCCCCTGATAACACACCGAAGTAATCAGAAGCAATTATCGAGACTAAATGCTGCAATTCCTCTTGCAACCTACATATGTCGGCAATGCGATTATGCCGAGTAAAGCTGCAATTTCACTGATAACATACAGCTGTTCTCAGAGACGATGATGGCCAGAAAAGGCTTTAATTCCACCGACACCATATGGATGTTCTCGGAAGCAGTCATGCCGTGTAAAGGCTGCAATTTCTACCGACAACATACAGAAGTCCTCGCAGGCGAATATGGCGATTACAAGCTGCTGTTTCACCGACAACATACAGATGTCCTCGCAGACGACGGTTGCGTGTAAAAGCTGTGATTGCACGTGCAGTTTTAGGCGGTAATTTCATTTTCAAGGTAGAGATTTCCTTATAGTAGATGAAATACCTGAGGCTGAAGTTAGCTTTTTTATTCGGCCAGTTAAAGCTTTTTTCATTCGGCCAGCTTCTTATTATCAGGCTTAAATTAGGTTTGTATTCGGCCAGCTTCCTGTTTATACAGATGTCTTGGCAGGCGATTATGCCCAGGGACACTACAATTGCATCATAATTTACAGAAGCCCTCAGAAGGGATTATGGAGACGAAAGGCAGCAATTCCTTTAAAAACATACATATGTCCTCACAGACAATCATAGCGAATACAAGCTGTAACTCCACCAAAAATATATAGACGCCCTCAGAGGCGATAATGGTGAGTAAAGGCTGTCTATTGTGCAGAGTAAAGTTTGAAATTCCACTGACAACATACAGATGTCTTCGTAGACGTTGATGGCGAGTAAAAGGTGCAATTCGATTGACACCATACAGCTGTCTTCACGGACGATGATGGCAAGTAGAGTCTGTAATTCCACCGAGTGGAGGCCGCAATTCAACTGATCAAATACAGAAGTAATCAGAAGCAATTATGGAGACTAAAGGATGCAATTCTTTAGTGACGTGCAGATGTCCGCCAGGCGATTATGGCGAGTAAAAGCTGTAATTCCACCCTCAACATACCGCGTGCTTGTTCTTCTTCTTGTTGATAGATTTTTATCCATCAGCTGTGATTTTTGGATACCGAGGCTTGAGCCTCATTACTCCATCTTCTCGGGTTGAGTATGTAGTCATGGGTTTGTATTCTTCTTGGTCTGTGTGGTCTTGTCACAGTAGGGCTGGTTTCACTGGGTCTTCGCAGTAATGGGCCATGGGTAGCGGTCGAAGGGTTTTGCAGTGGTGGCATTGAGTCTTCTGATCAGAGGGTTCGGGTTCTGATCCAGTCCTTGGCAGAAGTTCTTACTCAGCTTCGCTAGATGTTCGTCCAACATCTCGATGTCCAGGTCTCTGTGAAGGTCTGCTATCCTTCTGAAGATTGGAACTCCAGACGATATCCGCAGGACCTTGTTCTGGACTATCTGAAGACTCTTCCGGTGTCGCTTATGGCAGGTCATCCATGCTGGGGGGGCATACTTCAGGGTTGGTCTGATTATCGCCTTGTAGACGTTGATCTTTGTCCGGGGGGGGGCATGGACTTGCTCTTCAGGAGTGGGTACAGAGCTGCCATCTTTCCTGTTACCTTCTGCTGAGTATTCTCAATGTGGCTTTCCCAGTTGAGTTTGCTGTCCAGGGTCACACCGAGGTAGCGTCATTCTCCACACTGAGTTGTCCGGCTCCTTCAGCTTGGCTGTTGCGGCCTCCCATTTCTCTCCACGGTGCTGTCGGATCTGTTCACGCAGGAGTCTTGTGAGTGTGTTGTACTTCTGCAGGAGATCAGGTGTGCAGAATTTCTGCCACTGGCGTCTGGCTCGGTTCTTGTCGGCGATTGACTGTTGGATTCCTCTCGGGAGGTTATAGATGGAATATCGGGTTGTCTTCTCCTTCGGAAACGCTGCTCTTGATTGCCTCCTGGACTGCTGTCGTGAAGTCTTCCACAGCCCTGTCAATGGGCCTCATTACGACCCTGGCGGTAAGGGGTTAACGCCAGCGTTAGCTGCGCCGACCCCTTACCGCCAATTACGAGGTCCCCTAGCGCCATGGCGCTTTTAACACCTGCTTTTAGCAGGTGTTAAAATCCATGGCGCTAAGGGACCATGGAGTTAATTACGCCACCGTAATTTACGGTGGCGTAATTAACGCCTTCCCCACTCCCATTATGCCCTATGGGGCAAAAATGGGAATGGGGAAGGGTAAATGGGGATTGGGGACTTACCGCCCCGCCGACCTCGGAATGGGGCGGTAAGTCCGCCAACCACCATGGCGTAAACGTAGTTTACGCCATGGTGGTAAAGTCACGGCCCAGGCGGTAACTTACCGCCTGGGTCGTAATGAGGCCCAATGTCTTCCTTGGTGCTCAGCGGGGTTGATGTGACCTTGCTGTTCAGCTCTTCCTTGAAGCGGCTCCAGTCAGCTCTTCTGAAGTTGTACTTCTCGGCCTGCTGGTAGGGTTCGATCTCATCTCCCACAGTGATTGCTACTGGGTTGTGGTCCGAGGTCAGCTCCACCAGTGTTTCCAGAGTGTTGCAGGTTCTTCAGTAGCACGATGACTTGCTACACCTGGGTACTGTGTAGGCTCAGTCGGGCCTGCTACCACACAGTCGTTCTTCCTGGAATACGCCAGCAGTGTCCGTACCACTCTGGTTGGCAGTCTTGGAATTCCAGCATCCGTGTTTGGTGTTGAGGTCTCCGCCGATGATTTTTGGAACAGTCGAATCCAGCAAAGCATCCAGGTCTTGGAGGTCCAGCTTTCCTTTCGGGGGGCAGTAGGAATGGTCCTGTTGCAGTCTTGACTTGCACTCCAGTGGCTTCAATGCTTCTGAGGGGTGGGAGTGCAATCTCATGGTGGTCGATAGTCGTCTTCACTATCACTGCTGTCCCCCTTCTTTTGGCTCCTGCAGGTTGGTCGGTCCGGTACACTCAGTGGTTCGCCAGGCTCAGCTTCTGGTTTCCTTTCAGGTGGGTTTCTGAAAGCAAAGCAGCACTCACCTTTCTCGTTTCCATCAGGTGAAGGAGTTTGTCTGTCTTCTTCTGAATACCATTGGCATTCCACATCACGATAGCGCAGCTGGGTTTAGATGCCATGTTGGTTTCTTCCTTCACCCGGGAATAGGCTCAGGACGAGCCGTGCCACCATCGTCATGGTGGGGTCGATATTCAGCTCTGCAACGAAGGCTGCGAGCTTCACTATGATGGTCTTCCAGTTGATGGAGCTCGCTGTTCCCTCTTCATGCGCCGAGGTGGTAGCTTGCGGCGGGTTCGGTGGTGGATTTAGGACTCCAGCGTAGCTCAGCCCGGATGTAGCGGGTGTCCTCTGGGTCTTTGCTGAGCCTTGGCCTGGTGGCGGGCGAGGTGGGTTGTTCCTCTGCGCAGAAGCTGTTGGTTCTGGGTCCTGGCGATGTGCGTTGCTTTGGTATGGTCTGTGTTGTCTGCTGCTCCTCTGATGGTCATTTGCAGGAGTTGGTGGGTTCCGTGGAGCTTGCAGTGGTGGTCGTGGTGCCCTCCTCTGCTGCTCATCCTGTTTAGCTTTGGTCAGGCTGGGCATCCACGGTAGCTGGCAGGGTGAAGTCCCTTGCTGTTGGCGCAGGTTGCTGGAACTGTTTGGGCTCGGGTGCAGGTTTGCGATGTGTGGTTCTCCCCACACCGCACGCAGCGTGGATCCTGGTGGCAGAAGGCAGATGTGTGGCCAATGCGCTGGCAGTTGAAACACATGATCGGTCCTCTTCTGCCCTTTGGTGCTTCGGTGGTAACTGTGCAGCTGCATAACCGTGTGATTTTTGTCATGTCCGCTGGTTTTCCATCGCAGGTTTGTGCAAGGGTGGCAACAAATAGAGGGAATTTCTTGCTCTTGTCGGCTGGCGAGGTCAACTGTACTACACTCATCACTGGTAGACCCTGTTCTGCAAGTTGATCTGTGATGTCTTCCACGCTGGTGTTTGTAGGCAGGCCACGGACCACAAACCTCTGGGACCTTACTCGCTCCAGGGGGAAGGTGTAGTACTGCAGGCGCTGTAAGGTGAAGGCGTCCGTCACGCTCCTGTAGTCCTCCACTGTGGTGAGGGTGATCTTCACATGTTCACCATGAGGCTTGGTGGTGAAGGTTGGTTCGGCGCACAGCTCTCGGAGCACATCAACCAGGTCCTTTTGAGTCTTCAGGCTCTTCACGAACACTGGGGGTATCCGGATCTTCTTGGGTGGTGGGATTCTCTGCTCGTCCGCCACGTTGCCAGGTCCTGTGGTCAGCTGTTTGAGCTCTAGAGAATCAAACCTGTTGCTGGTGCTCACGCCTGTAGCAGCTGGTTCAGTCATCTGATTTTCTACTTCTGAAGGGATGCAGCTGGTTACACGCTTCCACTGGTCTTCCGCTTGTGAGTGACAAATTGCATCTCGACCTAGTTGTCCTGGAGATGGGGAGCCTCGGATATCTGTGCTTCCATGCTAGATCTAGGAGAAAAGTGGAGAGAAAAAGGTGGAGAGAAGGGGGAGAAAAAAAAAAAGGTGGAGAGAAGGGGGAAGAAAGAAAAAAGTGGAGAGAAAACAGGAAAGATAAATGTGCCCTAAAAAGGACTGTTTGAGGGTGCACACGGTGTGCAAAAAGCTCTTTTGCAGATTTTATTCTCCTGAAGGTTGCTCTTCAGTGGGGAAAGGCTCAACGTACTGATGTCCCTGCAGGCAATTATGACAAGTAAATGCTGCAACTCCATTGTCATGTATTCAAATAGGTACACAAAGTCCCTATTCATATAATAACATCTTACTCCACCAATGGGGATATTGATTTATATGATACAATAAAGAGTAAGATGATTAATTTTCTCTACTCCCACCCGTCCACCGCAATTAGGATCCTCTGATAGATTTTCCAGCACTACAAGTTCTGACAGAATAGCCTGCGTGCAAAACTTGACTTTAAAAAAAAAATAGTTGGTTTATTCAAAATATTTCAACTAAAATTTAAACATAAAACACTACCCTCACCTAACACAGTGCAGCTTCTAACACTAGAAAAAACTGTATCTAAAACATTGGCCTCAAATTATACACATACGCAAGACACAAAAGATATCACATGACAAAATACAAAAACCTCAATGTGTCATTAAAAAAACATATAATCCCAACATGTTTCTGTTCTTCAAAACCCCTTTCGGGTGAACATTCTTCAGGGGATAATCTAAAACAACCACTATTCTCCTCAACACCGTGTTGAATGGGTAGTTTGAGGCACCCTCAACGGAACAAAGAACAACAGGGCGTGTAGAGGAAAAACAGAGGAAACTAATGAGTTCCAAAGGGAAGGGGGTGCTACAAAATGTAGATAGGAGGCCGGCTCAGACCATTATGCCAACCTCACATGGGTCCAAAACCAATGGACCACTAAGATTTACCTTTAAATGGTGAACCTTCGATGCGCGTCTGTAAATGACAAGTTTGCTTAATCTCTCGCCAATGGGAAACCAATACTTCACAGGGCGTCACAGTCCGGCGTGGTACCGCAACACCTAAATGAGACAACCTAACATACAGAGACCATACGCTCTGTTTCAACCAAAAGTCACTGAAACACAGGCTATAACAAAATCATGCCAGAACTAGTCATAATTACCTCCACAAATGTATGGATGGAAACTGCGGGAAAAAACCCCACGGCAGCACCAAATGGACCAGATCCACAAGATTCTATGGCTTATCACAGTATCAATCTGTAAAGCAAAAGTGATCATAGACAAACTGTGATGCCTTTCGAAGTCAGACTATCCACCTTCTTCACCCATGCATTAGCAGGACTAAAGTTACCATAGTGGATAACTATATACCAGGCCTAAATGTAAGCCTGCACCGCTAAATAATATACGGACCAACAACACCACGTGTCAATATGGGTATGAGTATAGTGTAGCTACACCCCAGTAAAACACCAATAGGTGACATTAGAAGCAGCTCAATCACCTGACATTGGAATCACTACCACCGTGAGTTCAAAAGTATCAGGGCCGTAATAAATGACGTGTATATTGAGTGCGCGTATCCTGCAAACACTGACGTGTTTACCTTCAAAGTGCGTGCATTCCGCTATAGAAACCAAGCCACAACCGGGCCGTAGAAAGTCATTGGCCGTCTAACCACAGATTAATACAGACGCGAAAACGCTGTCTATATATCAATGACTCCAACCTCGGGTGTAAACACTGAAAAGGGACTAATCTCCTCAGCGGAGCTAGCGCCAAAACGAAAAACTAGTGGCCTTATTAACACGGACCCTCAATCAATCCCCACACAAAACCTACGGCCGGTGTTGAGGAGATTAATGGACCCCAATCTGACAACCTGGACCATTGTTAACAAATAAAACATACAATTTGTTGCAATTACAAAAAGCAATATGAAAAAAGCAATGTGTTATTTGTTACAATTACAAAAAGCAATTAGTTGCGATTACAAAAAAATATATTAGACCACATTTACAAATCCATTAAATTATGAAATGTACACAAAATTGTAGTCAATACATTTTTACAATGTTTCACAATACCGTGACATCTTTGACACTTCATATTTGAAATCGCACACTCAATTTTTGGAGGCAAAATATGTAAATATAATATGATCAGACAATACTCTTCATATTTGACTAACCAAATGCCAATCAATGCTTTCATTAAGCCGTAACACATTGCTTTGTAATTTAAAAATACTTTTTTGCTCCAAATTCAATAATTTTTGATCTGTCTCAGCTTTAATGTGGCCATGCACCTTTTTCAATATCAGCCACATGAAGTCATTATGGCCATGTTTGATGTCAACGAAATGTTTTACTAGGGGAGCTGTAATTACTTGATTTTTAATGCAGCTCCGATATTCCACCATTCGAACCTTACACTGCCTATTAGTCTTACCCACGTAATGTAGGCCACACGGGCACGTGATTAAATACAAAACATTAGATGTGTTACAATTGGTCATTTCAGTGAACAACCACTTGACATTAGGCAAAATTTGTATAGATCTGGTTTCTTTTGTTTGGGCACACATGCTGCATTTACCACACGGAAAATGGCCTTTTACTTCCGGCAACCCCCACAATCTTGTTTGTAAGACAGGTGGTGTGTTCATTTCTGTCACATCATTTCTGATCAATATATTCCATAAGTTCTGACTTTTTTTGAAATCCACCAGAGGTGGCAACACCTCTTTGCCTCAGTAAACTTTCTTCCATGTTTTCATAACAATGGTTTTGATTTTATAGGATAAATTAGAAAAAGTATTTACAAAAACAGTGCCAATCTTTTTCGTAGTTTTCGTATTTTTCTCTGGCAATGCCTCCCGGTTATTGTTGTACGCTCTTTTGGAAGCATTTCTAATCACTCTGGACGGATAGCCTTTGGCTAACAATTTGTGGGTTAGTGCATCCGCACTCTGGCTGAAGTCCTCTTTCCTGCTGCTGTTACGTTTCAAACTAAGAAATTGTCCAAAAGGTAAATTGGTCTTTAAATGCTTTGCATGATGACTATTAAAGTGCAATAGAGAATTCTTTTTATCAGTAGTCTTATTGTATGGCTTCACTTTCAATAGCCCATTGTGATGGAAGATCCAAAAAATGAGTCTCAAGATCACATATAGACCCCGTGAATTTCAAAAAACGGTTCTGTTGGTTAAGCCAAGTTACAAAACAGTCAGCCTCTTCCCTCGAGCCATCCCATCTGATCAGTATATTACATGGACGCGGTAGCGTCCATGTAGTTATGGTTAAGTTGGTGTTTCCATAGGAAGAGCATTTTTTGGGCGGCTTACAACTTCGCTTCCTCTGGACGAATCCTCACCAAACTTTGCAAAAAAAGTATATGGCCCACTCTGAATTATTTTGCAAAGTTTGGAGAGGTTTGGTCCAGGGGAGGCAAAGTTATAGCGGGGTCCCAAAACTTTTGTTTTTTCCCATAGACATAATGGGAAAAAACTTTGCGCATGCCTACAGCCCAAACCACTGGACGGATTTACACCAAATTTGTGGCAAGAGCGGCGGCTTGGTCCCGAAAGCGAATTGCAAATTTGGTGTAAATCCGTCCAGTAGTTTTTTTTAAAATGACCAAAATGTAAGGCAAAAAAATGTGTGATATCTCCGTTCACTCCGCGGACGGACTTCCCGGTTCGCTCCGCGGACAGTGCCCTGATTGGCCGAGCGGCTTGCGTGATGTCCGCGGACATGCGACGTGTTCGCTGATTGGACGGCGTGGTGCGTGAAGCGCGTCAGATTTTCTGTGGCACCCGCCATCTTGCATTCGCGGACGACCACGGACAGCGTGGTGAAACTTGGATTAAAAATTGCATTTAGTGGAGTGTGTTGGTGTGTAAGAGTGTTTGGGGAGGGTGGGGGAGTATGAGATAGGTTCAATGTTCTGTTTTTTTATATGCTAGACACTTTTGTTGTGTTCGATTTGTCTGCGGACAACACGGCTGTTCTGAAATGTTCTATATAAACTAAATGGTGGGGTGTTCTGAGGACGGAGTATGTGTCCGTTTTGTTCGCAAGCAAGCTAAAATTGAGCTAAGAACACTCTCGGTGTCCCTAAATGTTTGTACATAAACAAAATGGGGGTGTCCTGAGGATGCTGTCCGTATTGTACTCTGGCAAGTTGAATGTGTTCTAAGAACACTCGCGGTGTCCTGAAATGCTCTGATTACTTACCGGTAATCTTCATTACTCCTAGTCCTACTCTTCCTCGTCACAGTACTGATGACCCTCCTCACCCTCCCTGCGCGGAAGGTCCCATGCTCCGGCTTGGTAATATGAAACTGAGTGATGTGGATGTGGGGGAGGAGTTATAGGAATTTAAAGAAATAGAAGAAGGTTCTGTGTCGGAGGCAGGGGCCTCATGAAGTAAGTGCTGGGACGTGGAAGAGTGGACGTGGAGGTAATGTTTGCAATTAAACAAAATGGGGGTGTTCTGAGAAAGCTGTTCGTATTGTTCGTTGTCAGGTTGAAAGTGTTCTAAGAACCCTCCTTATGTCCGTTGACATTACAATTTCCTATGGCTCTTACCCAACTTTTTGTCCACTAAACAAACGATAAATCAGGCTGCTGTGCGTCGACATTATGTGATAATCCTATCACTTGCCCCATCGACCTGGTTGACCTGCTTTTGCGACACTAAATCATATCTCCCGCCCCTAAGCCTGACATTATCAAAGCATTCATATTCCCCGTCTCTCATCGTGACGGTACAGGGTGCGTAGCCAAACGCGCCCAGTCGTCTCCAGTCCTACGCGACTTTACACAGAACCCGGAAAACAACACAGATCATCTCACAACACAGCGCGCCACAATTCGGAATATGAAACTGTGATTTAAAAGCAAACAGCAAGATTGTACATTTCGTAAAGTACTTTTATTTGACATCAAATGTTTAGAGAATATTCAGCGATTTGCATTTGTCTTTGCTGTCGATCCGCAAAAGTTCATCTTGAGTCACGCGCTGTTCCTTTGCGGTACACAGGGTGCTGGTTTATGATAAAAGAAGCACTATGGTCGCACTTATAATGGGCTGTTCCAACAACGAGGCATTAGACCACCATAATGGTTGGTATGTTGCTTCTAGTCGCTAGTACCGCGTAAGGGCATATTGGTCCTTGGCATATGTCCCATAAAATGGTGAGGGTCATGAAGTTGTTTAGAAGTTGCTGCACCTGGCAGTTAAAAAATCCATCGGTCTGCAGGGTCTGAAAATCGTGGCATTGACAGTACAGAAGGACATACCTGTTTTAAAAAACATAAATTAGTCTCACCAGCCGATCTTCATTAAAAATATTCATTTCATTTATTAGGGCGTGAAACTATTTGCTAGTGAGGATAGTGCAACGGAGTATGTTAACTTATTCCCATTAACCCACCCTCTGTCCTCTGCCTTTTTCAGAGCCCTCTAAGCGACAGGGGATCAATTCGGCGGTGATAGTGCGTGGTAGAAAACACTATGCCACATTGAACGCACAAGTACAACTTAACCGGGCTTTAACACCACGCTATTGTTATTATATTCCAGTATAAAATAATCTAAAGGGTTACTTACATTATATTGGCATTTTCCATTGTCTAAGCGTAGTGCAGTCCCAAAATACGACTCCGTCTGTGCCAACGATCTTTCTCATAGTGATATAATATATAAAAGTGGTTTCGTTTCAGAGATTTCATCCTTATCGTGTCTTACGTTTTTGCAACACTCCTTCAAAAGAATTCTTTTAGCACGATCCCTGTCTGTTAAGGTCAAAAAACAATAGAACCTTATAGTGCGAGTCGTGGGCCTCTCCGGCACGTGAGCAAAAAATGGAAGCAGCTGACCTTCACTGTAAAGGACTATAAATTCTTAGTTTGCAACATTCTGTGTTCTGCCATCTCTGAGAAATTGCTTTTTACACTCCATCTTTGTATATTGTTTGCGTGCTAATAAAAAAACTTTGTTAAAGGGACGTTATGGTTCCAAGTAAAACCGAAAACCCCCTGAAATTCGCCAGTTATGGTAAGCTAAGCAACCATAACTCGCGCCACCACAGTGCACTGCTGAGACTAACACCCAGGACATCATTGATGACATCACTGATGACATCACATGTGTATGTACTTTTCATGAAATATGTGTACAAGGGATTCTTATTATAATGTTGCAAAAAAAGTGTCAAGGATCATTGCAATACATATCATACCCTTATTAGTGCTTTGAACGATGCATTGATATAAATAGCATTCTATTATGGGGTCTATCTAGTATACCAAGCTACTAATGCAGAAACATAGCATTGTGTGCAGGGTACAAGATGGAGGTATACTATTCATAATGTTAATATGTTGAATAATGAAATGATAATTGTTTTCTTAATAGATTTTTGTGTACTGTGAAATATGTAATAAGTAGCTAATAAAACCCATGTTTTACATAATTGCATTAATATGGAGAAAACAGAAAGAGACAAGAACACATACCAATATACATATACATAGGGTAAATAGCAGCTTTGAAACAGAGAAATCCTCATTTATTTGCTTGAAAATAATGCTGTCTTTAAAGCTTGTGTCTTCCCCTATGTATATGTTTCATATGATGTGACTGGACTCTAAGGGAATTACTATAAGAACCTACTTGTAGGATACGTCTACAAATAAAATACAATTTTTAGTTTCTGACTGTTACTGAAGAAAACCATGTGGCCTAGATATGTCAGCAAAAGAAAAAAGAGTGAGCCAGAAGAACACTTGCGGTGTCCTGAAATGTTCGTACATAAAGAAAATGGGGGTGTTCTGAGGAAGTTGTCTGTATTGTTCGCTGGCAAGTTGCATGTGTTATAAGAACACTCGCGGTGTCCTGAAATGTTCGAAAATAAACAAAATGGGGGTGTTCTGAGGACGTTCTCAGTATTGTGTGACTGCTTAGCTGTATGCAATGAGGGAATGGCACAGAGAGTGAAGTGGAAATGGTAGAAGGGCTGTCCAAGAGTTACGTGGTCTGCGGACACTGCGGCTGTCCGTGGACAGGGCGTGCTACATCCGGGGTTTTCGAGCAAATCCAGTATGGAAAGAAGACTGTAGGGATCAGCCAATCAGATGTTGAGGTTGTGGATTTGTGTTGAAAGAGACTGTGTGTAGTGAAGATGGCAGAAGTGGAGAAAGTCAGGGTGTTGGTGCTCGGAGATATGTTTGTGCATGGTTTACAACAGTATGCTCAATGCAGGCATGTTGCAAAGAATTTTGATGTTAAAGGAGTGGAGGTGGTGTGGAGCACTGTGCCTGATTGCAATGCACAGTGACTTGTACAAGTTTGTGAAGATATGGGCAGGATCAACAGTCCTCATGTGGTAGTTTTGCACTATGGTGCTTTCTGTTTGGGCTATGTCAGTGCCCCTACTTTGTTGGCAGATTTGGAACACTTGGTTCAAGCAGTAATGAACATCCTTCCAAATGCCAACATAATTTGTTCTGGATTACTACCTAGGGCAATATGGGACAATAGTTCAGTTTTTTGTCCTCAGCAAAACAATGCTAGGTGTGTAATCAATCAAGGCATGTGTGCTTTCATGCTTAGAGCTCGTATGTTCTTCTGTAATAATGAGAATATTGATTCCAGTAATGCTGTTTATTTTAAAGAAGATGGCATTTCCTTATCTTTTATAGGAAATACCATGCTGTTTTGGAATGTTAGGGTTGCTTTGGAGAAGGTTATGTGAAGATTTTAGGAGTAAAGTAAGAAAAAAAGAAGAAAAAAAATACAAAATAACGTGTCTGTCAAGCATCTGCAAAAAAAACAAAAAAAACGTCTCTTTTCAGAGCCAACCTCAAAGGGGAAATGGGGCACACTATTTAAATTTACATTCACCACGCTCAGATTTTTGATATGTCCGTGGACATGGCGGTAGTCCGTGGACATCGAAATCACTAGCTAAGGGTTCAGTATGCCCTATGTTACATGTATTTAAAGTCAGGGATATTATGGTTAAGTTGTGCTACTAAAATTCAGTAAAAAAACTTTGTTAAAGGGACGTTATGGTTACGTTTCGCTACTAAAAACCTATGAAATTCAGTAAAAAAAACTTTGTTAAAGGGACGTTATGGTTAAGTTGCGCTACTAAAAACCTATGAAATTCAGTGATAAAACTTTGTTAAAGGGAGGTTATGGTTCAAAGTAAAACCAAAAAACCCCTGAAATTCGGCAGTTATGGTCAGATAAGCAACCATAACTCGCGCCACCGTGCACTGCTAACACTAACACCCAGGACATCAAAGATGACATCACAAATGTCATTGATGACATCACTAATGACATCACATGTGCATTTACTTTTCATAAAAACTCTGTACAAGGGATTCTTATAATGCTGACCAAAAACTCTCAAGGATCATTGGGATAAATATCATGAGCTAATTAGTGCATTAAGCAATGCATTGATATAAATAGCGTTCTATTATGATGTTCTATCCAGTATACTAAGCTACTCATGCAGAAACATAGGCAGTGTGCGCAGCATACATGATGAAGGTGCCATATTCATAATCTTGCCATGTTGAATAGTGAAATGATAACTGCTTTCTTATTAGAGTTTTGCGTACTGTGAAACATGTAATAAGTAGATAATAAAACCCACTTAATACATAATTATTACAGACAAAACACTGAGGGGGTAATTCATAGAATTCAGCGCACAAGTGGCGCACGCGGCTGGCGCACAATGTGCGCGTACGAATCCCTGCGCCAGCCGCGTGCGCTAAAATACATTTCCGCGCACAGCGTATTCATGGATTCCAGCCACCAAAACCAGCCGTGGCGCACAGTGGCGCAGCGAGCCTGCAGCAGCGCCAGTTACACCCCCAAGAACGCCCCTTGCGCAGGGAAAAGCCATCAAAATCCCCAATCCAGCGCAAAGGGCTGCGCTAACCCTGTACCAGCACGACAAGCGGGGTACGTGTATCACTAGGGTCCGCGGGAAGTTCCTCATGTGATTTCAGCTGGGTACATGTATTACTGGGGTGTGCGGGAAGTTTCACACGCGATTGGCCCTGTGCGAGCGGGGTACGTGTATTACTGGGGTGCGCGGGAAGTTTCACACGCAAATTCAGCAGGGTACGTGTATTTCAGGGGTGCGCGGGAAGTTACACACGCGATTCCATCAGGGTACGTGTATTTCAGGGGTGCGCGGGAAGTTCCACACGCGATTCCATCAGGGTACGTGTATATCAGGGGTGCGCGGGAAGTTTCACACGAGATTTCAGCTGGGTACGTGTATTCCAGGGGTGCACGGGAAGTTCCACACGCGAATGTCCTGGGTACGTGTATTTCGGGGTGCGCGGGAAGTTACACACGTGAATTCATCAGGGTACGTGTATTTCAGAGGTGCGCCGAAAGTTCCACACACGATTCCATCAGGGTACGTGTATATCAGGGGTGCGCGGGAAGTTCCACACGCAAATGTCCTGTGCACGTGTATTACTGGGGTGCGCGGGAAGTTTCACACGCGATTTCAGCAGGGTACGTGTATTTCAGGGGTTCTGTGGAGTACTACACGTGAATTGGCCGTGTGGGTCCTCCCAGGTGTTCGCTCTACAACCTCCACGGCCCCTGCAGGCAGCCCACACCAAGGGGGACTACCCTGCATCCCTGCTCATGTCCCGCAGGCATCCCATCCACCCCCCAGGCAAGCCACATGTCACCTTGCACTACTGATCAACAATGCATGTCTCCCGGCACCCCCATCCCCCAGCACTGTGGGGCACCCTCCATCAGGCCCCCACTCATGTCCCCCTGCACCCCAACCCCCAGCAGTGCAGGTCACCCTCCACCAGGCCCCCACTCATGTCTCCCAGCACCCCCACCCCCCAGCAGTGCAGGGCACCCTCCACCAGCCCCCACTCATGTCCCCCTGCACCCCCACCCCCCAGCATCCAGGGACACCCTCCACCAGGCCCCCACTCATGTCTCCCAGCACCCCCACCCCCAGCACTGTGGGGCACCCTCCACCAGGCCCCCACTCATGTCTCCCATACCCCCACCCCCCAGCAGTGCAGGGCACCCTCCGCCAGGCCCCCACTCATGTCTCCAGCACCCCCACCCCCAGCAGTGCAGGGCACCCTCCACCAGGCCCCACTCATGTCCCCCTGCACCCCCACCCCCCATCATCCAGGGGCACCCTCCACCAGGCCCCCACTCATGTCTCCCAGCACCCCCACCCACCAGCATCCAGGGGCACCCTCCACCAGGCCCCCACTCATGTCTCCCAGCACCCCCACCCCCCAGCACTGTGGGGCACCCTCCACCAGGCCCCCACTCATGTCTCCCAGCACCTCCACCCCCCAGCACTGTGGGGCGCCTGCCAGCAGGCCCCCACTCATGTCCAACTCATGTCCCCAGAACCCCCACCCCCCAGCACTGTGGGGCACCCTCCACCAGGCCCCCACTCATGTCTCCCAGCACCCCCACCCCCCAGCACTGTGGGGCACCTGCCAGCAGTCCCCCACTCATGTCCAACTCATGTCCCCCAGCACCCCCACCCCCCAGCACTGTGGGGCACCCTCCACCAGGCCGCCACTCATGTTTCCCAGCAACCCCACCCCCCAGCACTGTGGGGAACCTGCCAGCAGGCCCCCACTCAAGTCCCACTCATGTCCCCCTGCACCCCCACCCCCAGCATCCAGGGGCACCCTCCACCAGGCCCCCACTCATGTCTCCCAGCACCTCCACCCCCCAGCAGTGCAGGGCACCCTCCACCAGGCCCCCACTCATGTCCCCCTGCACCCCCACCCCCCAGCATCCAGGGGCACCCTCCACCAGGCCCCCACTCAAGTCCCACTCATGTCCCCCTGCACTCCCACCCCCCAGCATCCAGGGGCACCCTCCACCAGGCCCCCACTCATGTCTCCCAGCACCCCCACCCCCCAGCATCCAGGGGCACCCTCCGCCAGGGCCCCACTCATTTCTCCCAGCACCCCCACCCCCCAGCACTGTGGGGCACCTGCCAGCAGGCCCCCACTCATGTCCCACTCATGTCCCCCTGCACCTCCACTCCCCAGCATCCAGGGGCATCCTCCACCAGGCCCTCACTCATGTCTCCCAGCACCCCCACCCCCCAGCATCCAGGGGCACCCTCCACCAGGCCCCCACTCATGTCTCCCAGCACCCCGACCCCAGCAGTGCAGGGCACCCTCCACCAGGCCCCCACTCATGTCTCCCAGCACCCCCACCCCATCACTGTGGGGCACCTGCCAGCAGTCCCCCACTCATGTCCAAATCATGTCCCCCAGCACCCCCACCCCCCAGCACTGTGGGGCACCTGCCAGCAGGCCCCCACTCATTCCCCACTCATGTCCCCGTGCACCCACACCCCCCAGCGTCCAGGGGCACCCTCCACCAGGCCCCCACCCATGTCTCCCAGCACCCCCACCCCCCAGCAGTGCAGGGCACCCTCCACCAGGCCCCCACTCATGTCTCCCAGCAACCCCACCCCATCACTGTGGGGCACCTGCCAGCAGCCCCCACTCATGTCCAAATCATGTCCCCCAGCACCCCCACCCCCAAGCACTGTGGGGCACCTGCCAGCAGGCCCCCACTCATGCCCCACTCATGTCCCCCTGCACCCCCACCCCCCAGCATCCAGGGGCACCCTCCACCAGGGCCTCACTCATGTCTCCCAGCACCCCCACCCCAGCACTGTGGGGCACCTGCCAGCAGTCCCCCACTCATGTCCAACTCATGTCCCCCAGCACCCCCACCCCCCAGCACTGTGGGGCACCCTCCACCAGGCCCCCACTCATGTCCCCCTGCACCCCCACCCCCCATCATCCAGGGGCACCCTCCACCAGGCCCCCACTCATGCCCCCCTGCACCCCCACCCCCCAGCATCCAGGGGCACCCTCCACCAGGCCCCCACTCATGTCTCCCAGGACCCCCACCCCCCAGCACTGTGGGGCACCTTCCACCAGGCCCCCACTCATGTCTCCCAGCACCTCCACCCCTCAGCACTGTGGGGCGCCTGCCAGCAGGCCCCCACTCATGTCCAACTCATGTCCCCCAGAACCCCCATCCCCCAGCACTGTGGGACACCCTCCACCAGGCCCCCACTCATGTCTCCCAGCACCCCCACCCCAGCACTGTGGGGCACCTGCCAGCAGTCCCCCACTCATGTCCAACTCATGTCCCCAAGCACCCCCACCCCCCAGCACTGTGGGGCACCTGCCAGCAGTCCCCCACTCATGTCCAACTCATGTCCCCCAGCACCCCGACCCCCCAGCACTGTGGGGCACCCTCCACCAGGCCCCCACTCATGTCCCCCTGCACCCCCACCCCCCATCATCCAGGGGCACCCTCCACCAGGCCCCCACTCATGTCTCCCAGCACCCCCACCCACCAGCATCCAGGGGCACCCTCCACCAGTCCCCCACTCATGTCTCCCAGCACCCCCACCCCCCAGCACTGTGGGGCACCCTCCACCAGGCCCCCACTCATGTCTCCCAGCACCTCCACCCCCCAGCACTGTGGGGCGCCTGCCAGCAGGCCCCCACTCATGTCCAACTCATGTCCCCCAGAACCCCCACACCCCAGCACTGTGGGGCACCCTCCACCAGGCCCCCACTCATGTCTCCCAGCACCCCCACCCCAGCACTGTGGGGCACATGCCAGCAGTCCCCCACTCATGTCCAACTCATGTCCCCCAGCACCCCCACCCCCCAGCACTGTGGGGCACCTGCCAGCAGGCCCCCACTCATGTCCCACTCATGTCCCCCTGCACCCCCACCCCCCAGCATCCAGGGGCACCCTCCACCAGGCCCTCACTCATGTCTCCCAGCACCCCCACCCCCCAGCATCCAGGGGCACCCTCCACCAGGCCCCCACTCATGTCTCCCAGCACCCCCACCCCAGCACTATGGTGCACCTGCCAGCAGTCCCCCACTCATGTCCAACTCATGTCCCCCAGCACCCCCACCCCCCAGCACTGTGGGCCACCCTCCACCAGGCCCCCACTCATGTCTCCCAGCATCCCCACCCCCCAGCACTGTGGGGCACCTGCCAGCAGGCCCCCACTCATGTCCCACTCATGTCCCCCTGCACCCCCACCCCCCCCCAGCATCCAGGGGCACCCTCCACCAGGCCCCCACTCATGTCTCCCAGCACCCCCACAGCATCCAGGGTCACCTTCCACCAGGCCCCAACTCATGTCTCCCAGCACCCCCACCCGCAGGCACTGTGGGGCACCTGCCAGCAGGCCCCCACTCATGTACCACTCATGTCCCCGTGCACCCCCACCCCCCAGCGTCCAGGGGCACCCTCCACCAGGCCCCCACTCATGTCTCCCAGCACCCCCACCCCCCGCAGTGCAGGGCACCCTCCACCAGGCCCCCACTCATGTCTCACAGCACCCCCACCCCCCAGCAGTGCAGGGCACCCTCCACCAGGCCCCCACTCATGTCCCCCTGCACCCCACCCCCCAGCATCCAGGGGCACCCTCCACCAGGCCCCCACTCATGTCCCACTCATGTCCCCCTGCACCCCCACCCCCCAGCATCCAGGGGCACCCTCCACCAGGCCCCACTCATGTCTCCCAGCACCCCCACCCCCAGCAGCGCAGGGCACCCTCCACCAGGCCCCCACTCATGTCCCCCTGCACCCCCACCCCCCAGCATTTTGGAGCACTCTCCACCAGGCCCCCACTCATGTCTCCCAGCACCCCCCTCAGCACTGTGTGGCACCCTCCACCAGGCCCCCACTCATGTCTCCCAGCACACCCACCCCCAGCAGTGCAGGGCACCCTCCACCAGGCCCCCACTCATGGCCCCCTGCACCCCCACCCCCCAGCACTGTGGGGCACCCTCCACCAGGCCCCCACTTATGTCTCCCAGCACCCCCACCCCCCAGCACTGTGGGGCATCTGCCAGCAGGCCCCCACTCATGTCCAACTCATGTCCCCCAGCACCCCCACCCCCCAGCACTGTGGGGCACCTGTCAGCAGGCCCCCACTCTTGTCCCACTCATGTCCCCCTGCACCCCCACCCCCAGCATCCAGGGGCACCCTCCACCAGGCCCCCACTCATGTCTCCCAGCATCCCCACCCCCAGCAGTGCAGGGCACCCTCCACCAGGCCCCCACTCATGTTCCCCTGCTCCCCCACCCCCCAGCATCCAGGGGCACCCTCCACCAGGCCCCCACTCATGTCTCCCAGCACCCCCACCCCCCAGCACTGTGGGGCACCTGCCAGCAGGCCCCCACTCATGTCCCACTCATGTCCCCCTGCACCCCCACCCCCCAGCATCCAGGGGCACCCTCCACCAGGCCCTCACTCATGTCTCCCAGCACCCCCACCCCCCAGCATCCAGGGGCACCCTCCACCAGGCCCTCACTCATGTCTCCCAGCACCCCCACCCCCCAGCATCCAGGGGCACCCTCCACCAGGCCCCCACTCATGTCTCCCAGCACCCCCACCCCATCACTGTGGGGCACCTGCCAGCAGTTCCCCACTCATGTCCAACTCATGTCCCCCAGCACCCCCACCCCCCAGCACTGTGGGGCACCTGCCAGCAGGCCCCCACTCATGTCCCACTCATTTCCCCCTGCACCCCCACCCCCCAGCATCCAGGGGCACCCTCCACCAGGCCCTCACTCATGTCTCCCAGCACCCCCACCCCCCAGCATCCAGGGGCACCCTCCACCAGGCCCTCACTCATGTCTCCCAGCACCCCCACCCCCCAGCATCCAGGGGCACCCTCCACCAGGCCCCCACTCATGTCTCCCAGCACCCCCACCCCATCACTGTGGGGCACCTGCCAGCAGGCCCCCACTCATGTCCCACTCATTTCCCCCTGCACCCCCACCCCCCAGCATCCAGGGGCACCCTCCACCAGGCCCTCACTCATGTCTCCCAGCACCCCCACCCCAGCACTGTGGGGCACCTGCCAGCAGTCCCCCACTCATGTCCAACTCATGTCCCCCAGCACCCCCACCCCCCAGCACTGTGGGGCACCCTCCACCAGGCCCCCACTCATGTCCCCCTGCACCCCCACCCCCCATCATCCAGGGGCACCCTCCACCAGGCCCCCACTCATGTCCCCCTGCACCCCCGCCCCCTAGCATCCAGGGGCACCCTCCACCAGGCCCCCACTCATGTCTCCCAGCACCCCCACCCCCCAGCACTGTGGGGCACCCTCCACCAGGCCCCCACTCATGTCTCCCAGCACCTCCACCCCCCACCACTGTGGGGCGCCTGCCAGCAGGCCCCCACTCATGTCCAACTCATGTCCCCCAGAAGCCCCACCCCCCAGCACTGTGGGGAACCCTCCACCAGGCCCCCACTCATGTCTCCCAGCACCCCCACCCCAGCACTGTGGGACACCTGCCAGCAGTCCCCCACTCATTTCCAACTCATGTCCCCCAGCACCCCCACCCCCCAGCACTGTGGGGCACCTGCCAGCAGGCCCCCACTCATGTCCCACTCATGTCCCCCTGCACCCCCACCCCCCAGCATCCAGGGGCACCCTCCACCAGGCCCTCACTCATGTCTCCCAGCACCCCCACCCCCCAGCATCCAGGGGCACCCTCCACCAGGCCCCCACTCATGTCTCCCAGCACCCCCACCCCAGCACTGTGGGGCACCTGCCAGCAGTCCCCCACTCATGTCCAACTCATGTCCCCCAGCACCCCCACCCCCCAGCACTGTGGGGCACCCTCCACCAGGCCCCCACTCATGTCTCCCAGCATCCCCACCCCCCAGCACTGTGGGGCACCTGCCAGCAGGCCCCCACTGATGTCCCACTCATGTCCCCCTGCACCCCCACCCCCCAGCATCCAGGGGCACCCTCCACCAGGCCCCCACTCATGTCCCACTCATGTCCCCCTGCACCCCCACCCCCCAGCATCCAGGGGCACCCTCCACCAGGCCCCCACTCATGTCTCCCAGCACCCCCACCCCCAGCAGCGCAGGGCACCCTCCACCAGGCCCCCACTCATGTCACCCTGCACCCCCACCCCCCAGCATCCAGGGGCACTCTCCACCAGGCCCCCACTAATGTCTCCCAGCACCCTCCCCCCAGCACTGTGGGGCACCCTCCACCAGGCCCCCACTCATGTCTCCCAGCACACCCACCCCCCAGCAGTGCAGGGCACCCTCCACCAGGCCCCCACTCATGTCCCCCTACACCCCCACCCCCCAGCACTGTGGGGCACCCTCCACCAGGCCCCCACTTATGTCTCCCAGCACCCCCACCCCCCAGCACTGTGGGGCACCTGCCAGCAGGCCCCCACTCATGTCCAACTCATGTCCCCCAGCACCCCCACCCCCCAGCACTGTGGGGCACCCTCCACCAGGCCCCCACTCATGTCTCCCAGCACTCCCACCCCCAGCACTTTGGGGCACCTGCCAGCAGGCCCCCACTCTTGTCCCACTCATGTCCCCCTGCACCCCCACCCCCCAGCATCCAGGGGCACCCTCCACCAGGCCCCCACTCATGTCTCCCAGCACCCCCACCCCCCAGCAGTGCAGGGCACCCTCCACCAGGCCCCCACTCATGTTCCCCTGCACCCCCACCCCCCAGCATCCAGGGGCACCCTCCACCAGGCCCCCACTCATGTCTCCCAGCACCTCCACCCCCCAGCACTGTGGGGCACCTGCCAGCAGGCCCCCACTCATGTCCCCCAGCACCCCCACCCCCCAGCACTGTGGGGCACCCTCCACCAGGCCCCCACTCATGTCTCCCAGCACCCCCACCCCCAGCACTGTGGGGCACCTGCCAGCAGGCCCCCACTCATGTCCAACTCATGTCCCCCAGCACCCCCAACCCCCAGCACTGTGGGGCACCCTCCACCAGGCCCCCACTCATGTCTCCCAGCACCCCCACCTCCCAGCAGTGCAGGGCACCCTCCACCAGGCCCCACTCAAGTCCCCCTGCACCCCCACCCCCAGCATCCAGGGGCACCCTTCACCAGGCCCCCACTCATGTCTCCCAGCACCCCCACCCCCCAGCAGTGCAGGGCACCCTCCACCAGGCCCCCACACATGTCCCCCAACCAACATATCATCACAATCTAGATCCCTAGCCCTTATGGTCAGCCTCCAAATGCCAAACACCCACCCGAGTATTGCATCCACCCACTTAGAAATGGCAATAACATGATAGAACCCCAATTGCAAGTTTGGAAATGAACACATGTCCCTCACATACACCCAATGGGTGTCAGTGAATGTCAAAACCCATATCATGATATGCATGAAACCAATGAGATGATACTACACATTGAAGTTTGAAGAAAAAATATGTATCAAAAGCAACATAAATTGAATCAAAAATAAACAAACAAAAATGGGAATTAAAAAAAAAAACAGCATGTCCATGAAATAATGCAAAACCACAAATCATAATCCAAAGGAAAGGTGTCCAAAGTCACAGTCCACAAAAGTAAATCCAATGGAAATTTAAAATCGAAAACCATTGCTCCATGGGTAAATCATTAAAAAAAATGAAAATCCAACAGTCAACTATATACAGATAAACAATCCAGGGTCCATTATCCCAACAGAAGAAATGAAACCTATCTTATAACACTACCTAATAAAAAAAAACTATATACAAAAATGTGGCCCATTGTCCAAAAGGTAAAAAAAAAATGCAAAACCAAAGGAAACCTAACACTAACTACAGAACTATTTACAAGGGCAGCGGGCTAGTCCGACGGCTCACTTTTGGATGTCCCGGGCCAGGGCATCATCGAACTCCTGCTCAATGTCCCGGAGGCGGTCCTCCTCCATGGCACCGAGGGTCCGCAGGGCCGTCGACATGTCCACCTCCAACCCCCTGCGGATTGCCTCAAGGCACTCGGCCGGCCTCAGGGCCCTCCGCATGGAGTTCTCCGCCCTGACCATCGTGAGCCATGCCTCTTCCGCCCGCTGCGCTCCGCATCTATGGCGTGGCCCAACCGCTGCCACACGGAAGACACTTCCCGTCCTGGGTCCTCCTGCCCTCTGGCCGATGCCTGCCCCTCCGATGTCGAAGGCCCCGAGCCATCATGGCTCCCACCACGTTGCTGCTGCTGCTGTGCCTCTGCCCGTGCACTGCCTCCTGCTGCCTGCACATCCTCCGCTGGCTGGGGTGCAGTCTTTGATGTGGCCACCCCTGCTGGACGTCCGACTCCCGACTGTGGCAGGGATGCCTCCTCCACCAGCCTGGCTGCACTGTCAGAGGCAGCTCCACTGGGCACCCAGGTGACTAATGGGTGGGAAGATGGCACGGAGGATGACTGGTGCATACGGGGTTCAGTTGAGGAGGGGGTCTGAGCAAGCCCCATCAAACGGAGGAATCCGGCCTGGGTGACCTGTCCCAGTAGGCCGACACGGTCAACGAGCCATTCGAGTTGACGTGCAGTCTCCTCATGAAAAGACTGCAGGTCACCTCGCATGGCCCGTTGACGCAACGCCACACCAGTCAGGACAGGCACAACCCGGACCCGGATAGCCACGTCCGCAGGCAGAGGAAGGCCAGTTGTCGTGAGCTCATCCCCTGCCTGAAAACGGGTCTGGACGTAGGCATCCCTGCTGGTGCACGATGATGCAGTGACAGGATCAGGGACAGGATTGCACACAGGCACTCTGCGGCGGCCAGTGCTGCCTCCGGTCCCGAGTCCTGCACTGCACCACTAGCACCAGTGGAATCCCCACCTCCAGACCCCGTCTCTGTTGCTTGCATGGCCTCCTCCTCCACCAAACCTCCCACCAACCTGGATGACTCCGTGCCATCTTCCCCCGTTGGGCCCTGTGGGGTCCCAGCTGCCCCTTCTGCTGCTGAGGAGTCCAACTCCAACCTCCGCCTCTCGGACCTCCCCCCGGCAGCTGCGGCCTGGGACGCGGCACCGGACTCCTCACTCCCCGACGAGATCACAACCTGGGAGGGGAGCCGGACCTTGTGTCTCTGGCTGGCGGTACGATCCCACGCCGCTGTGCTCCACAGCACCTTCTCCGCCCTCCTCATCAGTTGACGCTGCAGACAGGGAGAAATAAAACACAGGCATCAGGGCACTGTACAATGGACACATACACACATGACAGTTGTACATGAGTGGCATTGGCAAACCTCAGACATGGCATCACAATCGCCAACACACATGTCATTTCAACTTGCACACATGAGCCATACCACAGCCATATCGCAACTGCCAGCACCATCCATACACTTACAACAGCATGAGCAGGCAAAGGTGAGCCAGACATCACATGCAACACAGGGAGTGCACTACACATGCACGCACACCACCACACTTGCATGCATGTGTACACCTCTGCCAACTGTCGCAGTGTTCAGATGGGCATCCATGTCACATCTGCCAATCAGGCTTCCACATCCCGCTGTCACATGCATCCATGTTGCATCACTGTTGCACCCTTGTCAAATACACACACATGCACATGTACACAGTGCTGATACATGCAGCTGAAAACAACATACATGCGTGACATCACGAACATGCCTACTTACATACACATTAATCCAAACATGTGTGCCCACACAACTGCATTTGGCATGCAAGCCTACACACACAAGCACCATCCATGTCTCACACATGACAGCCCTCGCATGTGTTAGCCTCACGGCCCTGTACACCCCCACCCATACTCGGCCCCATACAAACAGATGTGCAACCTGCACACTTCTGGCACATCACCACACGCACAGCTTACAATCATGATGAATGTACACTTACCGATCGACTCCAGACGGGTCTGCCTCTCAAGGACCTGGACGTGGAGCGCTGGGATATGCGTTCCAGGACCCTCATCTGATCTTCCGACAAGTGGCCCCGGCGCCCCTTAGCATCCGCTGCCTTCAAGAGGTGCCGGGCCTTGTTGAGGGTCCTGGACCTGAAGTCCTCCCAGCGCTTCTTGACATGTTGGAAGTCGCGGACTGCCACCCCCTCTGCGTTGATGGCAGTCACGATGTCCATCCAGATCTGAGTCCGTCCTTCCTTGTCGGCGCGGGAAGTTCCGAAGAGGGCATCATACTGCCCCAGGACTTGCTCCACCAGGACACCAACTTTGGTGGCAGTGAAGCTGGTGCTCCTCTGCCTTTCTGGCCGGGGGTTGTCAGTGGTGCCAGATGTTGCAGTGCCCGACATGACAACCCCAGAGGCAGGAGTGGGTGGGCAACTGGATCATGGGGCTGGGCTGTGGAGCGATGGAATCCCAGTTGGGAGTCTTCGGTTCCAGCAGGTGTGGTCACAGCAACAGCACCCCTGGCTGATGTGCAGGCAGCAAATGGCAGGGCACGTGGGCAGCAGGCAGTCAGGCAGCAGCAGATGGCTGGTGGGAGCGTGCTCGGGGCTATGGGGGGCAGTAATTCGGCCTTCTGGGCAGGAGCGTGGTCTTCCATGTGCTTACACGTGGCCAGCTTGATACGGAGTGATTTGGCATGTGAAAATTCTGCACGTCAGCGTGTAATTCGAGGAAAGGCCCTTATCGCGTAAGCGCGTCTGCGCGCATATGCAATTTCTTTGGACAGAAGGCCCTTCAAGCGCAAGCGCCTCTGTGACGTGACGCACGCAGGCGTGCATGGGCGGTTCAGCACGCGTGAAAAACTGCACGTCCGCGTGTAATCCGAGGAAAGGGCCCATGCGCGTAAGTGATGCGACGCGCGTGGCCGTTTTCCTCAGCACGGGTTAAAGGTGAGCGGGGCCAGCAGTTCGCTGTACGTGCCTTTCGTGGAGATCGACGTGTGTTGCTGCTTCCTGTTGTTTCGCACGCCATCACAACTTCACAGCTATCAAGGACGTATCTCTTCTTTTGGCGGGGGTATTGGCTACGCGTGTTTTTCTGCATCACGCTAGTCAGACGGTGAGTCGCACGCGCTATTTTTCCCACTGCGGGTGCCCCTGTGTATCGCACCCATTTTCGATGTCATAGTAGCCTGCGTGTCCCACGCGTACGTGTTATTCGTGTTACTGGGTGCCACGGCGTACTGCGGGAGGTTGATTCCACGCACGTAGGCTGCAGGGTTGCGTGCACGGTTTTACTGCAGTTTTGGGGTGCCTGAGCGTTGCGTGACCCGTCACTACATCACTGGGGTCACATACAGCCTTGCAGGTGCAGGGGGGCTGTTAACATCCTGCTTCCCACCCCCTTCACCCCAATTGCCCAGGTCAATTGTGGTGTACACCTCCCATTGGCACTACTCCATCTGTGCCGGCACTACTACATCTGTGCCATGGTTGGGAGGACACCAAAGGTGAGGGCTGCCTCAGCTGGGCGTACTCCTCGTGGTGGGCGTGGTCGGGGACGTGGTGACCAGGGAGTAGGGGGACTCCGGGGTGTCCAGGGCGGCCACAAAGGGGGAAGAGGCAGGGGTGCGCCACTTGAGCACAATGTTGTGCCATGTGTTGGTGCAGTCATGCCACCACCCCCTGTGGTTCCAGGGGATGCAGCTTCTGCATCTGGCACTGGCGCCCGTGTGACCCAGCAGTCCGTTCCATTGACTGCCACGGGCCCAAGGGTAGTGGTAGCTGCAGGTGCAGCTGTGGACACCGCCACCCAGGCTCAGGGTCTGCCAGCGCAGGCTGCGTTGGCACTTGAGGAGCCCTTGGTAGATTTCCAACAGGCCAGGAGGGAAACCATAGGGGCAGGCAGGGCTGCTCAGACCAAGACACGTGTCCCTGGGGCAGTTATGTCATCTGCTGCCCCGAACAGCCGGGTGTTGGCAAGTGCAGGGGCAGATGCACCCAACAACACCCCGGTTGTGAGTCTGCCAACCAGGACCATTGCGGTCAATGACCCTGCCACAGCTGATTCATTACACAGGGTCCATTAGAGCGCCCCCAGATGCCACTGACACAAGTCAGGCATTTGGTCGTCCCTCCACCTGCCACTCCCTTGGCTCAATCCACCAAACCCACTGGCCATACTGGTCAGGGCGGCATTAGCCAGCCAGGGTCTGCGCCACAGTCCAAGAGGAGGAAGGTTGCACCTGCAGCACAGGCTGGGACCCCACACACAGCCACGATCTCCTGCACGTCGAGGAAGAAGCCTTTCTGCAAGCAGGAACTAGACTTCCTCGTGGGCTACGTGCGGGGCCACAGCCGTGACATGCTAGTGGGTGCCAATAGTCAGACTACGGCTGCCCAACGTGACACCCACTGGAAGCATGTTGCGGAACATGTCAGTTCATTCGGCCATGAGATGCGCATGGCGCAAGAGTGCAAAAAGCGTTGGAATGACATCAAACTCAGCACTAAGGCTAAGCGTGCCTCTAATTACAACTTGAGTCTGGTGACTGGCGGTGGGCCTGCACCAGAGGAGGAAGAGCTCACTCCGCATGAGGCACTCGTTGCAGAGTTCATACCACCTGAATTGGTCGAAGGAGTGGGAGAGATGCTGGACTTTGATGCCCAGTCCAGTGAGTGTTGATGCGTGTTTGTTGAGGACGTGTGTGTTTCACTTGTGGGATGTGTTGTGCATGATTGCCACTACATGTCACCTGTACATGGTTCTGATGTGTAAGTAATGCAATGCTTCCGTGATGCATGTCTGCTCTGCTGGATGGTGGACATGTGGAGCAGACGGGGACTGTCCGCTGGAGTAGTGCCAATGGGAGGTGTACACGACAATTGTCCTGGGCAATTGGGGTAAAGGGGGTGGGATACAAAATGTTAACAACACCCCTGTGCACCTGCAAGGCTGTATGTGACCCCGGTGATAAAGTGACTGGTCACCCAACGCTCATGCACCCCAAAACTGCAATAAAACCATGCACGTAACCCCTGGTAGCCCACGTGTGTGGAATTAACCTCCCGTAGTACGCAGTGGCACCCAGGGACATGAAAAACACGTACGTGCGGGATACGCAGGCTACTATGACCTCGAAAATGGGTACGCGATACACAGTGGCACCCACAGTTGGAAAAATAGCATGCGCGACTCACCGTCTGACTAGCGTGATAATGAAAAACACACATAGCCAATACCCCCGCCAAAAGAAGAGATACGTCCTTGATCCGCTGTGAAGTTGTGATGGCGCGCGAAACAACCAGAAGTAGCAACACACGTCGGTCTCCACAAAAGGCACATACAGCGAACTCCTGGCCCCGTTCACCTTTAACCCGTGCTGAGGAAAACACCTGCGCGCGTCACGTCACTTACGCACTTAGGTCCTTTCTGCGAATTACACGCATTAACACACAGACATGCTGTTTTTTCACGTGCTGAATCACTATGCACCCGTGATGAGGGGAAAGCTCGCACGTGTCACGTCACAGACGCACTTACGTGCTAAGGGCCTTTCCTCGAATTACACGCTGATGTGCAGTTTTTTCACGTGCCAAATCACTCCGTATCAAGCTGGTCACGCGACAACACACGGAAGACCACACCACGCTCCTGTCCAGAAAGCCAAATTACTGCACCCCAGAGCCCCGAGCAGCCATCTGCTGCTGCCTGCCTGCTGGCCAGGTGCCCTGCTATTTGGAGCCTGCATGTCAGCCATCTGCAGGGGTCCAGTAGCTGTGACCACCCCTGCTGGAACAGAAGACTCCCGACTGAAGTTCCATCGCTCCACAGCCCAGCTCCAGGACCCAATTGCCCACCCACACCTGCCTCGGGGGATGCCATGTCGGGGCCAACACCATCAGAGGGCTACCAGCTTCAGTGCCATAGAAGTTGGTATCCTGGTGGAGCAAGTCCTGGTGCATTATGATGCCCTCTTCGGAAGACCACACGCCGACAATGATGGACGGAAGAGGATCTGGAAGGACATTGTGGCTGCCATCAATGTGGAGGGGGTGGCAGCCCGTGACATACGACACGTCTGGAAGCGCTGGGAGGACTTCAGTTCCAGAACCCTCAGGAAGGCCCCATGCCTCTTGGAGGCAGCGGATGCAGAGGGGTGCCGGGTCGCCTTACCAATGACCAGATGAGGGTCCTGGAATGTATACGCCCTGCGCTTCACCTCCAGGTCCTTGAGAGGCATACCCATCCGGAGTCAAGCGGTAAGTGTCCATGTGTACTGATTGGACGCAGTGCATGTTGAGGTGTGCCAGGTGTGTGCAGCTAGGACATATGTCTTGAAAGGTCCCTGTATGGATGTGTATGTGCAGGGACATGAGCCTCCCGCATGTGAGTCCAGTCATGTGTGAGGCACATCAATGGTGTATGTTTTTAAATGCATGATGCACGAATGCATGTGGAGATGCACACATGTTAGCATTTCTGTGTATGTACTATGGCATGGTTGGGGTGTGACACATGGATGCTGGTTCCACCTTCATGTACATGCACGGCATACATGTGCGTGTGTGTGTTTGACATGTGTGCAAATGTGATACGCCATGGATGCATGTGACACAGGAATGTAGGAACCCCATTGGCAGATGTGACATAGTTGCCGATGATTGCACTGTGACAGGTGGTGGAGATGTGCATGTATGTCTGGTGGTGTGTGTGCATGTGTTCGGCACTCCCAGTGTTGCATGTGACGGCAGGATAACCTTCTGATGTTCATGTTATTGTATGTGTATGGATGCTGCTGCCCGCTGCACGATTCCTGTTAATTTGCACATGTGTGTGGGTTCAATTGATATGTGTGTTGGGGAGTGTGATGCCAACTGTGAAGTTTGAGACTGCCACTCATGTGCAACTGTCAGGTGTGTATCAGACCATTGTACAGTGCCCTGATGCCTGTGTTCTGTCTCTCCCTGACTGCAGCGTCAACTGATGAAGAGGGTGGAGATGGTGCTGTGGAGCACAGCGGCAGGGATCCCACTGCCAGCAGGAGACACAAGGCCCAGCTCCCCTCCCAGGTTGACATCTCATCAGGGAGTGAGGAATCTGGTGCCGCATCCGTGGCCACAGCTGCCGAGGGAAGGTCCAAGAGGCGGAGGTTGGAGGTGGACTCCTCAGCTGCAGAAGGGGCAGCTGAGCTCGCACAGGGGCCTATGGAGGAAGATGGCACAGAGACATCCTGGTTGGTGGGGGGTTTGGTTGAGGAGGAGGCTGTGGAAGGCCCACGCACGAGGCCTGGAGGGGGGTTTCCACTGGTGCTCGTGGTGCGGTACGGGGGCAGGGACAGGAGGTAGCACAGGCCGCCGCAGAGGTGCCTGTGTGTAATCCTGTCCCTGATCCTGTGACTGCATCATCCGGCACCAGCAGGGATGCCTCCGTCCTGACCGGTTTTCAGGGAGGGGATGCACTCACTACGACTGGCCTTCCTCTCCCTGCGGACGTGGCAATCCGGGACCGTGTTGAGCCTGTCCTAGCTGGGGTTGGTATTGCGTCAACGTGGTATTCGGGATGACGTGCAGGGTTCTCGTGAGGACAATGCATGTCATTTTGAATACCTCATTGACCGCGTTGACCAACTAGGAGGGGTGAGCAGGGCTGGGTTCCTCCGTGTGCTGGAACGTCTGGCGACCCCTTCCTCAACTGAACCCACTATGCGTCAGTCATCCTCCATGCCATCTTCCTGCCCAAGTATCACCTGGGCACCCTGTGTAGCTGCCCCTGAGCCAGCAGCCAGGCTGGTGGAGGACACATCCCTGCTACAGTCGGAGGTCCAGCAGGGGTGGCCACCCCAACAACTGGACCCCAGCAGGAGGAGGACGTGCAGGCATCGACAGGCAGGGCACATGCATGGCAGCAGCAGGCTCAAGGTGGGAGCAATGATGGCTCGGGGCCATCAACATCACAGGGGCAGGCATCGGCCAGAGGGCAAGAGGACCCTGGATTGGGAGTGTCTTCTTTGTGGCAGCGGTTGGGCCAGGAAATAGATGCAGAGCGGTGGCGGGCGGAAGAGGCACGGCACACTATGGTCAGGGTGGAGAACTCCATGCGCAGGGCATTGAGGCGGGCTGAGTGCCTCGAGGCAACTCGCAGGGTGTTGGAGGAGGCCATGGCTGCATCCCTGCGAGACCTCGAGGCCAGGGGTGAGGCACACCTTCGGGACGTTGAAGAGGAGTTCAATGATGCCCTGGCCCGGAACATCGAAGAGTGAGCCGTAGGACTTGCCCACCGCCTTTGTACATAGTTCTTTAGGGTTAGGTTTCCTTTGTTTTTTTCTCTTTTTTTTGGAGTTAGTGGACTTTACTCCACTTCATGTATATACTTTTTTATTCGTAGGACTTTTTGGTAGGTTTCATTTGTTTTGGGGATCATGGACCCTTTGGACTCGGATTGTATATAGTTGAAGACTTGCACATACTTTCTTTTTGACATTTCCATGGATCAATGGTTTCATTTTGTTTCGATAATTTGTTCATATTGACATTGGCGATGGACCACTATTCTTTTTTCATGGCGTGGATTTTTGTTTTTCATTGGATTTTCTGTAATTTTTGGTAATATCTGTCATTGTTTATTGCTTTCCAAGTTTGATTTTCTTTATGTAATTTCATTATGTTTTTAATACATTTATTCAAACTTCATTATTGGTGTTGTGTACTCTCATTGGTTTTGTGCATGTCTCTATGAGCATTTCCTCAGTCATGTGTTGCCACTGAGTGGCTTTGTTGTACACTCATGCATGGCCAAGCTGGTTCTTTTGAGTCTCTCATTGCATGGCTAATTTGGGAGTGGGTACAGTGGATGGTTGCGTGCTTGTACTGGGGGGCAGGGGGGCTTTGAGTTGGCATTAGGGCCATGGGTCTGTTTTGTTATGACATGTTGTTTGGTGGCCCATGTGTTGGGGCCTGCTGGCAGGTGCCCGTCAATGGTGGGGGGCTGAGGGGTGGGGGACATGAGTCGGGGCCTGCTGGCAGGTGCCCGTCAATGGTGGGAGGTGGGGGACATGAGTCGGGGCCTGCTGGCCGGTGCCCGTCAAAGAGGCTGGGGGGTGGGGGACATGAGTCGGGGCCTGCTGGCAGGTGCCCGTCAATGGTGGGGGGTGAGGGGGTGGGGGACATGAGTCAGGGCCTGCTGGCAGTTGCCCGTCAATGGGGGTGGTGGGTGGGGGACATGAGTCGGGGACTGCTGGCAGGATCCTGTCTATGGTGGGGGGGTGGGGGACATGTGTCAGGGCTCCAAAGTGCATGGTGCCATGTGGCCTGCCTGTGGGGCATGCCCAGTGGTGATGGGCTACCTGCGAGGCATGCCCAGGGGTGATGGGCTGCCTGCGGGGTATGGACTGGGGTGATGGGCTGCCTGCGGGGCATGACCAGGGGTGTGGGGTGGTCCCATGTGGTGTGGGCTGCCTGCGGGGCATGGGGAGGGGGGGTGTTAGGGAGAATTCTCATTTGATGGCTAATTTCCCTTACCTAGTGAGTCCCTCAGCAGCTTTGCTGGATCTCTGGAGTTATTTATTTCCACTTGGTAAGAGTGTAGGCTTTTCCTCACTCTTACCCATGTTTTGCTAGGTGTTTTTTCTCTGTTTTCTGTGATTGTGGACTCTGAAGTACACCACTTCAGTAGCCCCCTTCTTTTGTGTGTTACACAGCACTACTGTCCCCCAGAAAAGGGTAAAGTTGCCATTAACTTTACTTAGTCAATTTAACCACAGATCCAGTACACACCATCTTACATGGAGTACTGGTAGGGGTTAATCCTTAGCCCTTTTTATCTGTACCTCCTAGAGTATTGTTTCGCTCTTTTAACATTTAGACATGGCTGTTGACAGTGGTATCTACCCTAACTTTTCTACCGCGATTATCTTATATAAACGTGGTAATATTGTAGGCTGTTGTGTTAGCCTCGAACTTAAACCTGCTTGACCACATGCCTTTTCTTTTAGCTCCAGTACAGTTTATTTGCCATTTCTTTTTTTTGAACTCCTTCTTGTGTTTTACTTTGCGCGGCAAACCAGGGTTGCCTTCTTTGTTCACTGTCTTTTGGCGGGCTTCTGCCAAGAAGCCTTCCTCTAGGCACCTGGGTGTCTAGGTGGCCTGAATTTGAGGGAGGGGTGTAGTCACCCCCTGCACAGGGTATCCTAGGAAACCCAAGTCGCACTTTACCATGATTGGCTGAGGTGGTTGTCCAGGCTGGACAACCCCCCTGCTGTGTGATTGACAGCCAGGCTGTGTGAACAGGGGATTTTCGCATAAAAGGCAGGTCTCTTGGGCTGGAAGTCAGAGAGTCGCCATTGGAATTACAAGGAACCGAAGAGAAGTGGAGCAGAGGTCGACTGCTGTAACTATCCCATCCCGGTGAAGCCCTGCTGCATTCCTGAGCTATCTACCCTTCAACGACTAAGAGAAGATCCAGTCCGGAGTCTTCTTCCATTGAGCCTGGTGGGGATAACCAGCTCGTCTTCCACAACCAGAGGATTCCCTTCGTGGTCAAAATCACTGCACACTGCTGTCGTGGTCCGGATAGCCACCTGAAGAGCCTCTCCTGTTTTTAAGGAGCGCACCTTTTATTCATCGTTGCTGCTGCCAGCCTCATCCCTGTGTGGTGCAGACCCCCCTCATCGTCCTTCTTCTTGCCGAAGCTCCAGGAATCGTGGGTCTGCAGGAAACTACCAGGAACAACTGCTGTGGCACCAGCTTCTTCATTGAGAAAGGTACTGTGTACTGCTTGAGGAATTTGGGTGAATCCCTATTTCTCGTTCTACAAGGCTTGTCCTTATTTTCCCTCCTTCTTATAACTTTTTCTTCCGAACATTGACAATATCTAAGTACTCTTGGCTACGTTGAAACGTGAACTTTCCGACTGTGTGATCCTCGACAACAGGAACCCGGTTCCACTTGACACTGGCTCCGGTCTATTGACCCTTGAATTTCTGTCTATGAGTGTTCTTCGATTCTGTCTGCCTGAAAAAAGTATTGTCTATGATTTTTGCCCCCAACTCTCTCTGGGTATCTCAGGTGCTAAGTGTGTTTTTGCCCCGGTAGCATTTCTTGCCGCAGAAACGAGTTTATTAAGTAGACCAAACTGTCAAAAAGTGATCGCAATCGTATTCACGCTAACGTGTCTTGTTTCATAATACCGGTCTGTTCAAACACAGGGTACTCACCTTGATTTATACCGTACAAAGTGAATTGGTTAGTTGTAGTGTATTTTACGTGTGGTTTTGAATTTAATAGAAGTGTTGTGTCTATAACAAACGGTTTAAAAATAAATGTACTTATATTTTTCTACCTGAAACCTTGAGTCAGTGTTTGCTTGAGTCACAGTAATTGTGGTCCCTTTGTGTAATCTCTGCTACTGCTCATATACTCTTGAGATAAGCCTGGCTGCTCCGCTACTGCTACCACTTTAACATAGTAGTACAGGCTTGTACCAAAGGTAAAACTTGTATTGACACCTGTAGTCTTAATTGTGTGTAGTGGTCCCTAAGCGCACTGCACAGGATTCTGCCTAACACTGGTGTACAGCGGTGAGGATTTGGAAGTAAAGTGCTTACACTTAGAGTGCTGCTGTTGCTTGGGCTCAACTAACCACAAGGCTAACACCACTAATTCTATTTAACTGAGAAATCATGTTAAATATGGAAAGCTACACTGAAGAGTGTCTCTTGTACTACACTGCTGAGGTTTTGAGAACCATGTGTAGAGAGAGGAGTCTCTCGGGTAAAGGAAAGAAATCTGAATTGATTGCAAAGTTATTAGGAAAACAAAGTCTAGAGAGTGGGTCAAAAGGGCTTACCTCTCCAGCAAATGTGGATACTGATGTTTCTGATTCTGAGAGTGTTGATTTAGAAGAAGTAGATCAGTCCTTGGTAGGAAACCCTACAACTCCTTTGCCTGCTCAGAAAGCCCAACCTCTGTCCACTGGGACCCCCACAGGTCCTGCACTTACTCCTGAGTTTATTGCACTTGAGAAAATGAGACTTGAATTGGAAGTGAAACGTATTGATGCACAAACTGCCATGAAACATCAAGAGTTAAGGCTCAGAGAAATGGAGCTGAATCATGAACTAGAGATGAATAAATTGTCTGTAGAAACTGCTTCTCTCCCCAACTCTTCTAGGTCTGCCAGCCCTAAGAGACCCGTTATGCCAAACGAAAAGATTGGTATGTATGAGACTAAACTTGATGTTTTGGATTGGTTACAAATGTTTGAGTACAATCAATGGATTCAAGGTATGTCAGGAAATCAGCTGATTCCCTGGCTTTTCTCTAGGCTTCCCTTTGTTGCAAGTGATGCTGTAATGCAGTTGGGGGAGGAGTATAAACGGGATTATGAGTGTGTGAAGCTAGCATTAATAGCCAGATTTGGGAAGACCCCTTCCCAGTATCTTAAGAGGTTTAGAACCCTCAAAGAGCATAATGGTACCCCTTAGGCTACCTGGGTGTGTGAATGTTTGAAAAACTTAGATGGTTCGGTTAAGGGTTACAAAGTGAACACTTAAGAAGGTTTGAGGAATCTTGTAATGTTGGAGTCTATTTTTGATGTCTGCTCTCCTGAGCTTAGACAGCAGTTGGCTGATTCAAAGGAGATAGATCCTAAGAAACTAGCTAAGGCTGCTGAAGTGTGGGTGTTAGGGAGAATTCTCTCTTTAGGCTGAATTTCCTAACCTAGTGAGTCCCCCAGCAGCTTTGCTGGATTTCTGGAGTTTGTGATTTCCTCCTGCCAAGAGTGAGACTCTTTTTCTCCCACTCTTGGACATGATTTATGGTATTCCTTTGACTGGTAATGTGTTTTATGGGCTATGGGGTCCTTTACTCCATAGGGTCTCATGTGTTTTTCCTATGTGTGTTACACAGCACCCTCCGTGCAGTAATACAGGGGTGTCATAGTGACACCCCACCATAGACTCCATACCCTGGGACTGACTACTGTCTCCCAGGGCATGTAAAGTCACCATTGGCTTTACTAGTCCCAAATTATTAACAGAAACCAGCACAAACCATCATATTGTGGATGTACTGGTCGGGGCAATTTGATTGCCTGGGGTCTCTTAGTCGAGGGGGCACGTCTCCGTCCCCCCTGATCGAGTTTTGGCTGGTGGTAGTGGAAACTACTTTTTATATTCGAGCGAAAATTTTTTCCTATCGGATTTTCCCATTGTTCGAGGCTACCTACTTTAATTATTTAATTCTCATAGTCTCGTACATACCGCCGGTTTATTTAATTAATATTAATTCTCCGGTTGGTACTTTTTGCCAAGGCTCGATTCTAAAATGGCGTTTGTGTTCTCTTCTGTGACTCCAACCCAAGTCGAGCCCTTTGTTCCACTTTTTGGCGGGCTTCTCCACAGAAGCCTCCAAAAGTGGTGCCACTCTGTCTGGGTACCACAGGGGGTGTGGGAGGGGGTTTAGGCACCCTGGACTGAGTTACCTTGGTAACTCAGGTCACACTCTTGTGTGATTGGCCCAAGTGGTGAGCCGGCCGGCTCACCACTTAGCATGTTTGAGTGACAGCTAGGCTGAGTGAATGGGGGTTTTCTGCATAAAAGCAGGGCTTTGGGGACTGGAACTTCAGAAGTCGCCACAGGACCTGAGAATCCGACGAGGGAGAAGCTGAGCCGACCTACCATGACGACACCACCGGTGGAGCCCTGCGGAACCGACTCACCACTTCCCGACGACAGAGAAGATCTCCCGGCTGGAGAGGCTTCTTCCCCTGACTGGTGGGCACAACCAGTTTACCTTTCTTTCTTCGCACCCCAGCCCGGTTTGTGGTCGAACTGCCCGTGCCAAGCACCCCGGCAGCCGGATAGCCACTCACCACTGAACCGCGAATCACCGGACCGCTCCTTGTACCTGAGAAACTCCGCGGCTGGTTTCTTCCCTGGCAGTGCAACGGACTCCTGTCTTCCTCCACGATGAGATCCTCTCTTCCCCCGGACGAAGCACCGACTTGCACCCACTGCCAGGAAAAACTGCCCCCGCTGGAGCGTTCTCACCACTTTAAGGTACCGTGTCCGCTAGGCCTCCCTTTCTAAAGATTGCAACAAGGTAATAATAACCCCTTAACCTTCTGGACTGGGCTGGCCGCCTTGACCCTCTAACTGGTCCCTTTCTTTGGTCTAACTCCTTTTTGAACCTTTACAAGACTTTTGTGCACTGCAACCGTGTGACCCTGGACACATTTCGTTTGGATACTCCGAAAGTGGATCCGGCCTCTTGAACTCTAACTTCACGGTTTTACTTTGCCTTCCTCTCTTGTTATGTTCTGATAAAAGTGTTGGGATCTGTTTCAACTTGTTCTCTGCTCTTCTCTCCCTTTTTAAAACGAACTATTAGAGTGCCATTTACGTTAAGCGTTCACCGCTGTCTGAAAATAAGTGGGGCTTTACTTAAGACTTGTCTAATATTCTTTTAAGGGAGTGTATATCTTTTAGTGACCGTGTTTTTGAATTGCTTACTATTAGTGCCTGTGTATTTTTCTAGATGTGGTTTTAAATAAATAATGATATCTCTTTTACACCAAGCCCTGGTCAGTGTTTACTTGTTCTATTGTGTTCTCTTGACCTATTGTGAATACTCTGTATACTGCCTAACTCTTCTTGAGGGAAGTCTGACTGCTCAGCCACAGCTACCAAGTGAATCTGTGTGGTACAGACTGCTACCAAGTGGGTTTACTGGCAAACACCTGTAGTCCTAAATCTTTTGCAGTGGTCCCACAGGGAACTGCACAGGTTTCTGCCTAACATTGGTGTACAGCTGTGGGATTTGTATTGAGTATACATTTTAGAGTGCTTGTTGAACACTTTAGGACAACTAACCACAGAGCTTAGCACTAAAAAGCTGATTTTCTAACTATGTCTGCTATGGAGAGTTATACCCTAGAATCATTGTCTGCCAAAACTGCTGATTGCTTAAAAGTATTGTGTAGACATAAGAATCTCTCTGAGAAGGGCAAGAAAATGGAACTTATAGAAAGATTGTTAGAAAACCAAAGTCTGGGTGGTACAGAGGAATCTACCCCCCTCCCCTCCCCAGCAAATGTAGAAAACAGTGATGGTATTGATCTGAATCGAATTCTTGAGAATGAGTCATAAGAGGAAAGTGAACCTAATGAAGTTAGCCACTCTGAGCCTCTGTCTGCCTTACCTGCTGTACCTACTGGGCCCATACCAGGTACTACATGTAACCCTGCTTATTTTGAACTTGAAAAGATGAAGCTTGAATTAGAATACAAACGTTTTTTAGCTCAATCTGAAAGAAACCAAGAGCTAGAGTTCAGAAGAATGAATGCCCAGGCTGAGCAGAAGCAAGCTGAGTTAAGACTCAGAGAAATAGAGCTTAATCATGAGTTAGAAATGAAAAAGTTGTCTGTGGAAAATGCTTCTCTCTCCTCTGGTTCTTCTAGGAGTTCCAGTCCCAAAAGACCCTGGATGCCTAAGGAATGAGTGGGATGTATGAACCTAGATTGGATGTGTTGGATTGGTTGAAAATGTTTGAGTATAATCATGGGCTCCAGGACATCACAGGGAATGAGTTACTTCCCTGGTTGTTCTCTAGGCTTCCCCCTGTTGCAACTGATGTGGTAATGGATTTGGGCGAGGTGGATAAGAAGGATTATGAATGTGTGAAGCTAGCTTTGATAGCTAGATTTGGAAAGACCCCTTCCCAGTACCTTACAAGGTTTAGAGCCCTCAAAAAGCATGATGGTACCCCTTGGGATACCTGGGTGAGTGAAAGTTTGAAAAACTTAGAGGGATGAATTAAGGGTTACAGAGTTAACACTTATGAAGGAATGAAGAATCTTGTAATGTTGGAGTCAATTTATGATGTCTGCTCTCCTGAGCTCAGACAGCACTTGGCTGATTCAAAGGAATTAGATTCCAGGAAGTTAGCTAAGGCTGCTGACTTGTGGGTTGCCAACAGGGCCACTCACAAGGATTCTGGGGTTACTCAGAAAAAGGATTAGGGAAAACAGCCAAAAAGGACTCCAAAGAGAATTCTAATAATTCCCATTCCAAAGAGGGCCCCAAACAGAACCAAAAGGCTAAGCCACCAGGGAAACCATATCAGGCTAGTGTACCTCCTGGTTCCAAACTGGAAGGAGGTCAGAACAAGCCACCATTCCAGAAAGCATTTGGTAAATGCTTTGTTTGTGGCTCTACTGACCATGTGAAAGGAGATCCCAGATGTAAGGGTAAACCTTCAGGGGTCCAGCTTGTCTCCATAGCCTTTGCTCCAGAGGAGGAAGTCCAAATGGCAAGTGGAAACTTTCTATTACTGGCTGATGAACCCATTGGAGTCTCAGCTAGTGCATCTTTAGTGTCTCTGGGTCTGTGGAAACAACAGAACTTAGATGCCTATAATTCTATCCCAGATAATACTAAAGAGTATTATAAGGACAGTGTCCAGGTGAATGGTGAGGAGACTCCTGCCATTAGGGACACTGGGGCCAGCATAACTGTGGTGGACAAATCGTTTTTTCAGGCTGAGGATGTTGCTAAGGCACCCAAACGCCTCACCAAGTTAGCTGGAGGGCCTGTGCAGATGCTTCCCCAATTACCAGTTCTCATCCAGTGTAATGAGGACTGTGAAGATACCTGTCAGCATACAAAGTGAGGTGCCAGGAAGGGTTCTGCTGGGTAATGACTTGAAAACTCTTGGAGTAGTGTCACATACCCCCAGACGTCCTAGTAAAAGGTTACAGGAGCTCACCAGACCTGCAAGGGAGAGAACCATGAGAGGTACTCCCAAGGAGATGATGAAGAAAGAGATCACTCCTGCTCCACTAGAGATGTCAGCTGCTGTCTCTAAGAAACCAGAAGCAAAGGGGAAACCTAAGACTTCTAACAAGAAACCAGCAGTCAGCACTCCAGTGCAGCCAACAAGGACTTCCCCTAGGTTGTCCAAAGTTATACCTGTAACTCCCCCTCCAGCTGAGGCTGAGAGGGAGGTACAACCCTGTGTGGTTGAACTAGACTTTGAAGAAGAGCTAGTGGAAGGCCAGGAACTCATTGGAGATCTGAATCCTGTTGACCACCCTGAGCTGCAGTCTTTACTGGCAGAAGGTGAACCCAGCGGGGCAGACTTCAGTAAGGGACAGAGAGAATGTCCCACTCTGGGAGGTCTTCACCACCAGGCAGATGCTCAGGCGGAAGGGCAAGAGCCTGGGAAATATAGGTTACACTGGGAAGATGGCCTCTTCTACAGTGAACCAACCGAGTCTGCACCTGGGGACAACAAACGACTTGTAGTACCCCAAGAGAACAGACCACAGTTCTTGCAGTTAGCGCATGAGATTCCTTTGGCTGGTCACTTGAGTTTCAAGAAGACTAAGTAAAAGGCTCTCACTCTACTTCTATTGGCCAAAGATGGGGGCCGAAGTAGATGAATACTGCAGGAGCTGCCACACCTGCCAGACTTCTGGTAAGGTTGGCTCCAAGAATGTGGCACCTTTAGTGCCTCTCCCAGTTGTGGGAGTCCCATTTGAGAGAGTAGGGATTGACATGGTTGGTCCCCTTGATCCTCCAACTTCCTCAGGCAACAGGTTTATACTTGTTGTAGTAGACCATGCCACTAGGTACCCTGAGGCAATTCCTATGGGGACTGTTACAGCTCCGGGTGTGGCTAAGGCCCTCCTTGGTATTTTTACCAGGGTTGGGTTTCCTAAGGAAGTAATCTCTGACAGGGGGTCACATTTTATGTCCCACTACATGGAAGCCATGTGGAAAACCTGCGGAGTTACTTACAAGTTCTCAACCGCATACCACCCTCAGACAAATGGACTGGTTGAAAGGTTCAACAGAACCATGAAGAGCATGATAGGTGCTTTAGAGCACCCCCTTAAAAGAAAGTGGGACCTTCTACTGCCATGCCTTCTCTTTGCTCTTAGAGAAGTCCCTCAGGAGGGAGTAGGTTATTCTCCCTTTGTACTTCTCTATGGTAATCCGGTCAGAGGTCCATTGGCCCTGATCAAGGAGGGGTTGGAGAGTGCTCCTTCCCCCAAGCCAGTCAGGGTGACTGACTAGGTGATAGGTCTCCGCAGGAGAATGTCACAAATGATGGCAGAAGCAAGTGATAACTTGAAAGCTGGACAAGCATTGGTCAAGCACTGGCATGACCAAAAGGCTAACATGGTTGAGTTTACTCAGGACCAGCTAGTTCCCGTTATGATTCCAACAAGGCAGAGGGCCTTGCAAGACAAATGGATGGGACCCTTCAAAGTTGTGGGTAAACCTGGAGAGGTCAACTATCTAGTGGACTTGGGCAACCCCAGGGAGGCTCCAACAGTCTTTCACACCAACAGACTAAAAGCGTATGTCTCCAGACCTGATGTAGGAGCTTTGCTTCTAGCATCATCAGAGGAAGAAGAAGAGTGTGAAGCTCTTCCTGATCTCCTCAGAGGCTTACCGTTAGACGAAAAGATTGAAGGATTAAATCTCTCTTCAAATCTGACACCTGAGCAACAGGAAGAGTGCAAATCTATGTTGAATCAGTTTGCCTCCCTGTTCTCACTTTCACCAGGCTTGACCCCTTGGGGATAGCATGACATACTCACTGGTGACTGTCTGCCAGTCAAAAGCAGAGGATATCGAATGTCAGAAAATGTAAGAACCCACATCAAAGGTGAGGTCAACAAGATGCTTGATCTCGGGGTAATAGAGCCCTCTACTAGTCCATGGTCTACCCCAGTTGTGTTAGTACCAAAGGCAGGATCTAAAGAACTTAGATTCTGTGTGGATTACAGAGCTCTTAATGCAGTCACTGAGACTGATGCCCACCCTTTGCCAAAGGCAGATGAGTTGGTGGATAGACTTGGTGCAGCCAAGTTCCTCAGCACATTTGACTTGACGTCAGGCTGTTGGCAAATAGCCCTGACAGACCATGCCAAGGAGAAAACTGCATTTTCTACCCCAGTTGGCTTATACCAGTTTAAGGTTATGCCTTTTGGATTGAAAAATGAACCTGCTACGTTTCAAAGGATGGTAAACCAGGTTCTGAATGGGATGGAGGACTTCTGCGTGGCATACTTGGATGACATAGCAGTGTTCAGCAATTCCTGGGAGGAACATGTGGACCACCTGAGATATGTTTTGCAGGCTCTTGGAAAGGCCAATCTGACCATCAAGGCAAGTAATGCCAGATTGGACAGAGTAAAGTGGTCTACCTTGGACATGAGGTAGGAGGTGGAGAAATAAGGCCTTTGCCCAGTAAGATTGAAGCTGTGCAAAATTGGACAACACCTACTACTCAGACCCAGGTGAGAGCCTTCTTAGGTCTCACTGGGTATTACAGGAATTTCATTGAGAACTATGGGTCCATAGCTTCTCCACTGAATGCCATCTCCTCTCCTAAATTCCCTAAAAAGGTTAGATGGAATGAGGAATGCAATCAGGCCGTTGAAACCCTGAAAAAGGCTCTTTGCCAAGCCCCAGTGCTCAGAGCTCCTGACTATCACCAAACTTTCATTGTGCAAACAGATGCTTCAAATGTAGGAATAGGTGCAGTCCTCAGTCAACTGGATGGGAAAGGTAGGGAGCACCCCATTTGCTTCATCAGCAGAAAGCTGAATGATCCTGAGACAAGGTGGGCAACAATCGAAAGAGAATGCTTTGCTATTGTGTGGCCACTGAAGAAGTTTAGGCCATACTTGTATGGTTCTACTTTTGTCATTCAGACTGACCACCAACCCTTGAGATGGTTAATGCAAATGAAAGGGGAAAATCCAAAACTATTCAGGTGGTCAATCTGCCTTCAAGGGTTTGATTTCACTATTGAGCACAGGTCAGGGTGTCACCATCAAAATGCTGAAGGACTCTCTAGGATGTATGTCATCGACTAGAGGTATGAGGTTCATCCAGGAGTGGATTAAATCCTCCTGTCCCTTAGTCTGGGGGTGCGAGTGTTAGGGAGAATTCTCTCTTTAGGCTGAATTTCCTAACCTAGTGAGTCTCCCAGCAGCTTTGCTGGATTTCTGTAGTTTGTTTTTTCCTCCTGCCAAGAGTGAGACTCTTTTTCCCCCACTCTTGGACATGATTTATGGTATTCCTTTGACTGGTAATGTGTTTTATGGGCTATGGGGTCCTTTACTCCATAGGGTTTCATGTGTTTTTCCTATGTGTGTTACACAGCACCCTCCGTGCAGTTACACAGGGGTGTCATAGTGACACCCCACCATAGACTCCATACCCTGCGACTGACTACTGTCTCCCAGGGCATGTAAAGTCACCATTGGCTTTACTAGTCCCAAATTATTAACAGAAACCTGTACAAACCATCATATTGTGGACGTACTGGTCGGGGCAATTCGATTGCCCCGGGGTCTGATAGTCGAGGGGGCAAGTCTCCGTCCCCCCTGATCGAGTTTTGGCTGGTGGCAGTGGAAACTACTTTTTATATTCGACCGTGAATATTTTCCTATGGGATTTTCCCATTGTTTGAGGCTACCAACTTTAATTATTTAATTCTCATAGCCTCGAACATACCGCCGGTTTATTTAATTAATATTAATTCTCCGGTTGGTACTTTTTACCAAGACTCGATTCTAAAATGGCGTTTGTGTTCTCTTCTGTGACTCCAACCCAAGTTGAGCCCTTTGTTCCACTTTTTGGCGGGCTTCTCCACAGAAGCCTCCAAAAGTGGTGTCACTCTGTCTGGGTATCACATGGGGTGTTGGAGGGGGTTTAGGCACCCTGGACTGAGTTACCTTGGTAACTAAGGTCGCACTCTTGTGTGATTGGCCCAAGTGGTGAGCCGGCCGGCTCCCCACTTAGCATGTTTGAGTGACAGCTAGGCTGAGTGAATGGGGGTTTTCTGCATAAAAGCAGGGCTTTGGGGACTGGAACTTCAGAAGTCACCACAGGACCTGAGAATCCGATGAGGGAGAAGCTGAGCCGACCTACCACAACGACACCACCGGTGGAGCCCTGCAGAACCGACTCACCACTTCCCGACGACAGAGAAGATCTCCCGGCTGGAGAGGCTTCTTCCCCTGACTGGTGGGCACAACCAGTTTCCCTTTGTTTCTTCGCACCCCAGCCCAGTTTGTGGTCGAACTGCCCATGCCAAGCACCCTGGCAGCCGGATAGCCACTCACCACTGAACCGCGAATCACCGGACCACTCCTTGTACCTAAGAAACTCTGCGGCTGGTTTCTTCCCTGGCAGTGCAACGGACTCCTATCTTCCTCCACGACGAGATCCTCTCTTCCCCCGGACGAAGCACCGACTTGCACCCGCTGCCAGGAACAACTGCCCCTGCTGGAGCGTTCTCACCACTTTAAGGTACCGTGTCCACCACCCTCCCTTTCTAAAGATTGCAACAAGGTAGTAATAACCCTTAACCTTCTGGACTGGGCTGGCCGCCTTGACCCTCTAACTGGTCCCTTTCTTTGGTCCAACTCCTTTTTGAACCTTTACAAGACTTTTGTGCACTGCAACCGTGTGACCCTGGACACATTTCGTTTGGATCCTCCGAAAGTGGATCCTGCCTCTTGAACTCTAACTTCACGGTTTTACTTTGCCTTCCTCTCTTGTTATGTTCTGATAAAAGTGTTGGGATCTGTTTCAACTTGTTCTCTGCTCTTCTCTCCCTTTTTAAAACAAACTATTAGAGTGCCATCTACGTTAAGCGTTCACCGCTGTCTGAAAATAAGTGGGGCTTTACTTAAGACTTGTCTAATATTCTTTTAAGGGAGTGTATATCTTTTAGTGACCGTATTTTTGAATTGCTTACTATTAGTGCCTGTGTGTTTTTCTAGATGTGGTTTTAAATAAATAATTATATCTCTTTTACACCAAGCCCTGGTCAGTGTTTACTTGTTCTATTGTGTTCTCTTGACCTATTGTGAATACTTTGTATACTGCCTAACTTTTCTTGAGGGAAGTCTGACTGCTCAGCCACAGCTACCAAGTGAATCTGTGTGGTACAGACTGCTACCAAGTGGGTTTACTGCCAAACACCTGTAGGCCTAAATCTTTTGCAGTGGTCCCAGAGGGAACTGCACAGGTTTCTGCTTGCCAACAGGGCCACTCACAAGGATTCTGGGGGAACTCAGAAAAAGGATGATGGAAAGCAGCCAAAGAAAGACAACAACGAGAATTCCAATAATTCCAATCCAAAAGAGTTCCCCCAAACATAACCAGGGTAAGCCACAAGGGAAACTGAATCAGGCTAGTGTACCAGCTGGTCCCAAACCAGATGGAGGTCAGAGTAAACCTCCAATCCAAAGAGCATTTGGGAAATGCTTTGTTTGTGGGTTGCCTGACCATGTGAAAGGGGATCCCAGATGTAAGGGTAAACCTTCAGGGGTCCACACTGCCTCGTTAGCCTTCTCTCAGGTGGATGTAGTACCTATGGCCAGTGGAAACTTTCAGTTATTAGCTGATGAGCCTATGAGAGTCTCAGCTAGTGTTTTTTCAGTGTCCTTGGGTCTTTGGGAACAACAGAACTTAGATGTCTATAACTCAATCCCAGATAATACTAAAGAGTTTTACAAAGATAGTGTTCTTGTGAATGGTCAGGAAACCCCTGCCATCAGAGACACTGGAGTCAGCATAACCGTGGTTGATGAATGTTTTTTCAAGGTGGAGGATGTTGCTAAGGCACCCAAACACCTAACCAAGTTAGCTGGAGGCCCTGTGCAAATGGTTCCCCAGTTACCAGCTCTCATCCAGTGTAATGACATGACTATCAGGATACCTGTAAGTGTGCAAAATAACGTACCTGGGAGGGTCCTGCTGGGTAATGACCTTAAAACTCTTGGAGGTGTGTCTAGTACCCCCAGGCTCTCCAGAAGAAGGAAGCAGGAGCTCACAAGGTCTGCAAGGGAGAGAACCTTGAGAGGCTCTCCTGGGGACATGATAGAGGAAACTATCATCCCAAGTCCACAGGATTTACTGCAATTTCAGGTCAGAAAGAGACAAAGGGGGAACCCAAGTCTGCCAGCAAGAGACCAGCAAGCACTCCTGTGCCCAGAAGGACATCTCCAAGACTGTCCAAAGTCACATCTGTGACTCCTCCACCAGCTGAGGCTGAGTGTGAGGTTCAACCCTGTATGGTTCAGCTAGATACTGAGGAATCAGATCTAGAAGAAGATGTTACTCTGGTAGGTGATCTGGACCCTGTTGACTATCCTGAGCTGCAGTCTTTACTGGCAGAAGGTGGACCCAACAGGGAGGATTTCAGCAAGGGACAAACAGAATGTCCTACCTTGCAAGGTCTTCGCCTACAGGCAGCTTCTCAGCTCAACGGGACTGAGCCTGGGAAGTATAGGTTGCACTGGGAAGATGGCCTCTTCTACAGTGAACCAACTGAGCCAACCCCTGGAGACTGCAAAAGACTTGTAGTACTTCTAGTGAACCGACTCCAGTTTCTGCAGTTAGCCCACGAGATACCTTTGGCTGGTCACTTAAGTTTTAAGAAGACCAAGGAAAGGCTCTCTCTTTACTTCTACTGGCCTAATATGGGTTCAGAAGTAGACAAATTCTGCAGAAGCTGCCACACTTGCCAAACCTCTGGCAAGAGTGGAACCAAGAATGTGGCACCCTTTGGTGCCTCTCCCAGTGGTGGGAGTTCCTTTTGAGAGGGCCGGGATTGACATTGTTGGTCCTCTTGATCCTCCCACATCTTCAGGCAACAGGTTTATCCTGGTTGTAGTGGATAATGCCACTAGATTTCCTGAAGCCATACCTATGAGGACTGTTACGGCTCCGGCTGTGGCTAAGGCCCGGCTTGGTATTTTTACCAGAGTAGCTTTTCCTAAGGAGGTGATATCCGATAGGGAATCAAATTTTATGTCCAACTATATGCAAGCCATGTGGAAAACCTGTGGAGTAACCTACAAGTTCTCAACTGCCTACCATCCCCAAACCAATGAGTTGGTGGAGAGGTTTAACAGAACTATGAAGAGCATGATAGGTGCTTTAGAAGAACCCCTTAAAAGAAAGTGGGACCTTCTACTGCCATGCCTTCTCTTTGCATATAGAGAAGTCCCTCAGGAGGGATCAGGATTCAGTCCCTTTGAACTTCTTTATGGCCATCCAGTCAGAGGTCCATTGGCCCTGATTAAGGAGGGGCTGGAGAGTGCTCCTTCCCCCAAGCCAGTCAGAGTGACTGTCTATGTGATAGTTCTCCGGAGGAGAATGTCACACATGATGGCAGAGGCAACTGATAACTTGAAGGCTGGTCAAGCTCTGGTCAAACATTGGCATGACCAGAAGGCTAACATGGTTGAGTTTACTCAAGACCAACTTGTTCTTGTTATGGTCCCCACAAGGCAGAGGGCCTTGCAGGACAAATGGATAGGACCCTTCAAGGTTGTGGGTAAACTTGGAGAGGTGAACTATCTGGTGGACTTAGGTAATCCTAAGAAGGCTCCAAGAGTCTTTCACACCAACCGTTTAAAGGCTTATGTCTCTAGACCTGAAATAGGAGCTCTGCTTCTAGCTTCAGCTCAGGAGGAGGAGGAGAGTGAACCTCTTCCTGACCTTCTCAGAGGCTTACCTTTAGATGAGCAAGTGGAAGGAGTTAATCTCTCTTCCGGTCTCACATCTGACCAGCAGGATGAGTGCAAGTTACTGGTAAATCTGTTTGCCTCCCTGTTCTCACTTTCACCAGGCTTAACCCCTAGGGGCCAGCATGATATACTCACTGGTGACTGTTTGCCTGTCAAAAGCAGAGGGTACAGGATGTCAGACAATGTCAGAACCCATATAAGGAATGAGGTCAACAAGATGCTTGAACTCAGGGTTATAGAGCCTTCAACTAGCCCATGGTCTAGCCCGGTTGTGCTTGTACCAAAGGCAGGATCCAAGGAGTTGAGATTCTGCGTGGACTATAGAGCTCTGAATGCAGTCACAATGACTGATGCCCATCCTTTGCCTAGGACAGATGAGCTGGTGGACAAACTTGGTGCAGCCAAGTACCTCAGCATATTTGACCTAACGTAAGGCTATTGGCAAATAGCCCTGACAGACCATGCCAAGGAGAAAACTGCATTTTCCACCCCAGATGGCCTCTACCAATTCAAAGTAATGCCTTTTGGACTAAAGAATGCACCTGCTACATTTCAGAGGATGTTCAATCAAGTTCTGAATGGGATGTAGGACTTCTGCATGGCATACTTGGATGACATTGCAGTGTTCAGCCCTACATGGAAAGAACATGTTGAACACCTAGGATATGTATTGCAGGCTCTGGAACAGGCCCATCCGACCATAAAGGCAAGTAAATGTCAAATTGGTCAGAGTACAGTGGTCTACCTTGGACATGAGGTAGGAGGAGGTGAAATAAGGCCATTGCCTAGCAACGTACAAGCTGTACAAAACTGGGCCACCCCTCCTACCCAAACCCAAGTGAGAGCGTTCGTAGGTCTCACTGGGTATTATAGGAACTTCATAGAGAACTATGGGACCATAGCTTCTCACTTGAATGTCATCTCCTCTCCCAAATTCCCTAAAAAGGTCAGGTGGAATGAGGAGTGCAATCAAGCCTTTGAAGGTCTGAAGAAAGCCCTTTGTCAAGCTCCAGTCCTAGAGCTCCTGACTGACTATCACCAACCCTTCATTGTCAAACCGATGCTTCTAATGTAGGTATAGGTGCAGTCCTTAGTCAACTGGATGAGAAAGATAGGGAACACCCCATTTGTTTCATCAGCAGGAAGTTAAAGGATCCCGAGACAAGGTGGGCAACAATACAACGTGAATGTTTTGCTATTGTGTGGTCACTGAAGAGGTTTAGACCATAATTGTATGGATCTACCTTCATCATTCAGACTGACCACCAACCCTTGAGATGGCTGCTGCAAATGAAAGGGGAAAACCCAAAGTTACTCAGATGGTCAATCTGCCTGCAAGGATTTGATTTTTCCATTGAGCACAGAGCAGGAAGTCACCACCAAAATGCTGATGGTCTCTCTAGGATGTTTGTAACCAACTAGGGGTATGAGAACCATCCAGGAGTGGATTACATCCTCCTGTCCCTTAGTCGGAGGGGGCGAGTGTTAGGGAGAATTCTCTTTTAACATTTAGATATGGCTAGTGGCAGTGGTATCTACCCTAATTTTTCTACCACGATTATCTTATATAAATGTGGTAATATTGTAGGCTGTTGTGTTACCCTCAAACTTAAACCACTGCCTGTGGGGCATGGCCAGGGGTGTGGGGTGGGCCCCTGTGGTGTTGGCTGCCTGCGGGGAATGGGGAAGGGGGGGTGTTAGGGAGAATTCTCATTTGATGGCTAATTTCCCTTACCTAGTGAGTCCCTCAGCAGCTTTGCTGGATCTCTGGAGTTATTTCTTTCCACTTGGTAAGAGTGTAGGCTTTTCCTCACTCTTACCCATGTTTTGCTATGTGTCTTTTTCTCTGTTTTCTGTGATTGTGGACTCTGAAGTACACCACTTCAGTAGCCCCCTTCTTTTGTGTGTTACACAGCACCTTCAGTGCAGTGACGCAGTGTTGTCGTTCAGACTTCCAACCAACTCCATTTATGAGGCTGACCCAGAAAAGGGTAAAGTTGCCATTAACTTTACTTAGTCAATTTAACCACAGATCCAGTACACACCATCTTACATGGAGTACTGGAAGGGGTTAATCCTTAGCCCTTTTTATCTGTACCTCCTAGAGCATTGTTTCTCTCTTTTAACATTTAGACATGGCTGGTGGCAGTGGTATCTACCCTAATTTTTCTAAAGCGATTATTTTATATAAACCTGGTAACATTGTAGGCTATTGTGTTACCCTCGAACTTAAACCCGCTTGACCAAATGCTTTTTCTTTTGGCTCCGGTATGGTTTATTCGCCATTTCTTTTTGTTAAAGTCCTTCTTGTGTTTTACATTGCGCGGCAAACCAGGTTTGCCTTCTTTGTTCACTGTCTTTTGGCGGGCTTCTGACAAGAAGCCCTCCTCTAGGCGCCTGGGTGTCTAGGTGGGCTGAATGTGAGGGAGGGGTGTAGTCACCCCTGCACAGGGTATCCTAGGAAACCCAAGTCGCACTTTACCATGATTGGCTGAGGTGGTTGTCCGGGCTGGACAACCCCCCTGCTGTGTGATTGACAGCCAGGCTGTGGGAATGGGGGATTTTCGCATAAAAGGCAGGTCTCTTGGGCTGGAAGTCAGAGAGTCGCCACTGGAACTACAAGGAACCGAAGAGAAGCGGAGGAGAGGTCGACTGCTGCAACTATCCCATCCCAGTGAAGCCCTGCTGCAGTCCTGAGCTATCTATCCTTCAACGACTAAGAGAATATCCAGTCCGGAGTCTTCTTCCCTTGAGCCTGGTGGGGATAACCAGCTCGTCTTCCACAGCCAGAGAATTCCCTTCGTGGTCAAAATCGCTGCACACTGCTGTAGTGGTCCGGATAGCCACCTGAAGAGCCTCTCCTGTTTTTAAGGAGCGCACCTTTTATTCATCGTCACTGTTGCTGGCCTCATCCCTGTGTGGTGCAGACCCCGCTCATCGTCCTTCTTCTTGCCGAAGCTCCAGCAATCGTGGGTCTGCAGGAAACTACCAGGAACAACTGCTGTGGCACCAGCTTCTTGATTGAGAAAGGTACTGTGTACTGCTTGAGGAATTTGGGTGAATCCCTATTTCTCGTTCTACAAGGCTTGTCCTTATTTTCCCTCCTTCTTATAACTTTTTCTTCTGAACATTGACAATATCTAAGTACTCTTGGCTACGTTGAATCGTGAACTGTCCGACTGTGTGATCCTCGACAACAGGAACCCGGTTCCACTTGACACTGGCTCCGGCCTATTGACCCTTGAATTTCTGTCTATGAGTGTTCTTCGATTCTGTCTGCCTGACAAAAGTATTGCCTATGATTTTTGCCCCCAACTCTCTCTGGGTATCTCAGGTGCTAAGTGTGTTTTTACCCCGGTAGAATTTCTTGTCGCGGATACGCGTTTATTTAGTAGACTGAACTGTCAAAAAGTGATCGCAATCATATTCACGGTAACGTGTCTTGTTTCATAATACAGGTCCGTTTAAACACAGGGTACTTACCTCGATTTATACCGTACAAAGTGAATTGGTTAGTTGTAGTGTATTTTACATGTGGTTTTGAATTTAATAGAAGTGTTGTGTTTATAACAAACGTTTTAAAAATAAATGTATTTATATTTTTCTACCTGAAACCTTGAGTCAGTGTTTGCTTGAGTCACAGTAATTGTGGTCCCTTTGTGTAATCTCTGCTACTGCTCATATACTCTTGAGATAAGCCTGGCTGCTCCGCTACTGCTACCACTTTAACCTAGTAGTACAGGCTTGTACCAAAGGTAAAACTTGTATTGCTACCTGTAATCTTAATTGTGTGTAGTGGTCCCTAAGGGCACTGCACAGGATTCTGCCTAACAGGAGGGCACACCCGGGAAGGCACACACTGTCAAATTGTGTGTAAAACTTCACACGCACCCCTCAGAATACACGTACCCCACTCGTGCTAGGCCTATCGCATGTGAAACTTCACACGCACCCCTCAGAATACATTTACCCTGCTCGTGCCAGACCTATTGCGTGTGAAACTCCACGCGCACCCCCGGAATGATCGTACCCCACTCGCGCCAGGCCTATCGCATGTGAAACTCCACACGCACCCCCGGAATATGCGCAGGCAGCCCGTCCACCCCAGTCATACCCCGCAGGCAGCCCATCCACCCTGGGCATGCCCCGCAGGCAGCCCATCACCCCAGTCCATACCCCGCAGGCAGCCCATCCACCCTGGGCATGTCCCGCAGGCAGTCCATTACCCCAGTCCATACACCACAGGCAGCCTATCACCCCAGTCCATACCCCGCAGGCAGCCCATCCACCCTGGGCATGCCCCGCAGGCAGCCCATCACCCCAGTCCATCCACCCTGGGCATGCCCCGCAGGCAGCCCATCACCCCTGGGCATGCCCCGCAGGCAGCCCATCCACCCTGGGCATGCCCCGCAGGTAGCCCATCACCCCAGTCCATACGTCGCAGGCAGTCCATCCACTCTGGGCATGCCCCGCAGGCAGCCCATCACCCCAGGCCATACCCCGCAGGCAGCCCATCACCCCTGGGCATGCCCCGCAGGCAGCTCATCACCACAGTCCATACCCCGCAGGCAGCCCATCCACCCTGGGCATGCCCCGCAGGCAGCCCATCACCCCAGTCCATACCCCGCAGGCAGCCCATCACCCATGGGCATGCCCCGCAGGCAGTCTATCACCCCAGTCCATACCCCGCAGGCAGCCCATCACCCCTGGGCATGCCCCGCAGGCAGCCCATCACCCCAGTCCTTACCCCGCAGGCAGCCCATCCACCTTGGGCATGCCCCGCAGGCATCCCATCACCCCTTGGCATACCCCGCAGGCAGCCCATCCTCCCTGGGCATGCCCCGCAGGCAGCCCATCACCCCAGTCCTTAACCCGCAGGCAGCCCATCCACCTTGGGCATCCTCCGCAGGCAGCCCACTCCACAGGGGGGACTTTTTCCACATGTTTTCGCTGGCGTGAGTGGGGTATGTGTATTCCGAGTGGTGCATGTGAAGTTTTACACGCGATAGGCCTGGCACAAACGGGGTACGTGTATTCCGAGGGGTGCGTCTGAAGTGTTACACGCAATAGGCCTGACGCGAGCGGGGTACGTGTATTTCCGAGCGATGCGTGTGAAGTTTTACACGCGATAGGCCTGGCGCGACGGGGTACGTGTATTCCCAGGGGTGCGTGTGAAGTTTTACATGAGATAGGCCTGGCACAAGCAGGGTATGTGTATTCCGAGGGGTGCGCTGGGAGTTTTACACACGATAGGCCTGGCACAAGCAGGGTACGTGTATTCCGGGGGTGCATGTGAAGTTTTACACGTGATAGGCCTGGTGCGAGCGGGGTATGTGTATTCCGAGGGGTGCGTGTGAAGTTTTACACGCGATTGGCCTGGCACGAGCGGGTTACGTGTATTCCGAGGGGTGCGCGGGGAGTTTTACACACGATAGGCCTGGCGCGAACGGGGTACATGTATTCCGAGGTGTGCGTGTGAAGTTTTACATGTGATAGGCCTGGTGCGAGCGGGGTACGTGTATTCCGAGGGGTGCGTGTGAAGTTTTACATGCGATAGGCCTGGTGCGAGCAGGATACGTGTATTCCAAGGGGTGCATGGGGAGTTTTACATGCAATAGGCCTGGCACGAGCGGGGTACGTGTATTCCGGGGGTGCGTGTGAAGTTTTACACGTGATAGGCCTGGCACGAATGGGGTATGTGTATTCTGAGGGGTATGTGTGAAATTTTACATGGTATATGCCTGGCGCGAGCGGGGTACGTGTATTCCGAGTGGTGCATGTGAAGTTTTACATGCGATTGGCCTGGCGCGAGTGGGGTACGTGTATTCCGAGGGGTGCGTGGGGAGTTTTACACGCAATTGGCCTGGCGCGAGTGGGGTATGTGTATTCTGAGGGGTGCGTGGGGAGTTTTACATGCGATTTCGCTGGCGCGAGTGGGGTACGTGTATTCCGCAGGGTGCATGGGGAGCTTAACACGCAATTTCATGTTTGGGGGGCTGTATGCTGGTCCACTGGCCTTTGCACCATGTACTCGATTTGTGCGATGTTTTTGGCGCATGGGTCACTGCTGCAGCGTCGCTGCGCCACTCTGCGCCACGGCTGCTTATGGATGTATGAATCCATGAATACGATGTGCGCCTAAATGGGTTTTGGCGCGCGCGGCTGGCGCAGACTGACGCACACGCACTCTGTGCGCCAGCCGCGTGCGCCACTTGTGCGCCGAATTCTATGAATTACCCCCACTGTGTGTTGCTGTACTTTCACTCATTGGGTCTCATTACAAGTTTGCCTGTAAAAAAGTAAATTACCGGCATGCCGGTGCTACCGTGTCCGTGTAGCACTGCTCCCGGAAGCCACGGTAGATTCCGAGTCAGCGTGCACGCGCACTCTGGCATACCGGGAATGGTAGCACCAGCATTCTGGTAACAGCCTCCAAACTCCCGATAACGGCATCCTTGATGCTGCAGGCACCGACTCTGGCACCGACCATGTACCGGTACCCTGATGCCAGTAATACTGGCCCCGGAAACAACGTCATCGCGCCGGAATGGGAAATGCACCACCGGCCATCTTTAAAAACGCAATCCATTGCAATCCTCAGTCTACAGCAGTCCAACAGGAAAACTGAGTAGACAGCACAAAGCAGACCATCATGACATCTAGGCAAGGCACCGTCTGTCGTCGAAAACCATGTTTTAGTAAGCAGGAGCTAAACATGTTGGCGGACACACTGGTGGAACATGCCAACGTCGTTTTCTGCGCTGACCAGCGGCAGTCAGCCCAACTCAGCAAACAAGGCCATATTGGAGGAAGTGGCCCCCAAGGTATCGGCAGTGGGGACAACACCCCGGACCATCTGAGATTTCCATAAGCGTTGGGACGATTTATGTCACTGGGTCCGCAACCTCCTTGCTGCAGAGCACAGCCAGGGGCTGGCCACAGGAGGCAGAATGCCATCCCCATCAAATTCATATCCTGGGAGGAGACCTGCAGCACCATCATCCACATGGAGAGTATTGAGGGGGTAGGAAATGCGGAGATGGAAGGAGCAACATCGGATGATAACAGTGAGTGTCCCTTACCGTAATCCCAAAGTCACACCACACACCTTCATCCCCAATGCCAATGGCGAAGGTCAAATGCCAAGTAGGTGGGACCAGATTCCTGCGCATTTGCACCCGCCGAAAGCCACCTCCCCCACAACTACAATGTACCTGCCACAAACACAATCAACAAACCCCACTGACACACCCACATGTCCCCTGTATTGCCGACACAAGTACCATCTGCATGCGCACACCCACACACATCACTGTACAACTGCAGCCGTCACCACTGTGTCACCACATGAAAAGATGCACACATCACCACCATGTCTATACACACAGAGTAAACATCAATGCATCAACGTACAGAATGGGAGCACATCAGTTCCACAATGAAACACCACATGGCACACAGCCCCTGTGGCATGGCCAAAACACCCAAACCACTAGACACCTGTACCCTACCCAACAGACACTGTGCACAACATGGCCGCACCAGAAGGATGCACCGACACTGCACCCCCCCATATGCTTGTGTGCACCATGCCAGGCCCTCCAACATGTCCATGACAATGCGCATGACTCGGAATGTACTAGCATCGATGTATGTCAGATGGATGCACACCCATAACTAATACCATGCCTCACTATCCGCCACAGGCACAGGATCTGACAGCGAGGGCGAACATGCCACAACACCCCGGACAGCTGCTGCATGTCGTTGCTGCGGCGAAGACACCGGCTCTAGCCATGAGCCATCCACCTCCACCGCAAGACACAAGCGTGCCACACCATCCACGGCACAGCCCCCCTGCCACCAGGAAACACAGGCGGGCCGGCAGCCCGAGCACCCACCAGCAACTTCCAACAAGGCCCCCCGGCAAACATCAACTTCTGACAGCAAGGCCCCCCCGGTACTCATCAACATCTAGGGCACAGCAGGTACTTCAACTGGAAGTGCCGGAATCCCCAGTGGCCAGCGAGCATGAGGAGGCACTATCTGCAGTGCACAGCAAGCAGGGTGAGGTGGCGCAATCCGCAGTGCACAGTGAGCAGGATGAGGCAGACTCCCCAGGCCACAGCCAACAGGAGGAGGCAGAATCAACACCATTCAGGCAAGAAAGCACACATAGTACACCTGTAGATGGCTCAGGTGCACACTGCACAGGGGGGGCCCGTGGCTCTGACACCCATAGCGACGGCGCTGTGTTCAGTCCTGCAAGCCCTCGGAGCCCACCTCCCCTGCCAGTACCAGGTCTCGACCACATCAGGGACATCGAGGGGCGACTCTCTTGCATGAAAGGGCGGCAGCAGGCAATGCAGGCCCTGCTCACACAGTCACACAGTACGGGACAGCGGCAGAACAAACAGGGCAGACCATGCAGGATGCCCTGCAAGACACTGCAAGAATGGTGAGCAGAGCTGTGTACTGCCTGGCCAAGTGTGTGTGGGAAGGAAATGCTGTCATGTCTGCCATGGCCCAGTTCAGCACCCAGTTGGCAACCGCTATAGTGGAATAACGGAACGTCACCACAACCCCCACCCCGGCCCATTCTCCAGCACGACACCGGCCAGCTCTACTCAAACAAGCCCTGTGCGTCACTCACAGGGACTCGTTCGCCGCCCAGAGGCTCACCCCTTCCTCTGAAAAGGGGGCATGAATAGGACAACTTACAAGTGAATGTGCGGAGGGAATAGTTGAGAAGGTGTTGTGGGGGTAATGGAGGAGGGGGTGTTGGGGTATTGGGTGTGGGGTCAGTGGGAGAGGGAGAGGGGGTGTTGGGGTATTGGGTGTGGGAGTAGTGGGGGTAGTGGGGGAGGGGTTGTTGGGGTATTGGTTGTGGGGGTAGTGGGGAGGGGGTGTGGGGTCAATTTAATGGGACAGTAGTGGCAGTTAAATAATGTAAATCTATATATAGTTATACATTATTCAATACAGCTGGTGTGTAAAAGAAAAACACATGACTGGATATTGCTTCTTGAGTGTGTGTCTATTTAATAATGTACAGTGCTCAGTGCCCAGTGTGACCCATGCCCAGTGCCTTGTCTTTTCCAGTCCATCAGAAGTAGTGGTCAATTAAATCTTGTGTGTCGCATGTCCTTCATTTAAATTGTGCCGCTGAGGAATTCCACCATCTTCCTCATCATCATCCTCATCCTCTGGTGGCATCATGTCCATGTCAGGGGACAGGGGGACGTTGTGCCGGATGCCATGTTGTGTAGCATGGCACACACTAACACCATTTTCCCACCTTCTCTAGCCTGTAAATGAGTCCCTCCCCCCGACCTGCTGAGGCAGCGGAACCGGGCCTTCAACAGGCCAAATGTCTGCTCAATGGTGACACAAGTGCGTGCATGTGCACGGTTGTAGTCCTCTTAGTGCCTATTGACTGGTTGCCTGATGGGGGTCATGAGCCAGCCCTTCAGGGGATACTCGGCATTACCTGCATCGGAGCAATAGAAAGGGTACTTGTGATTTATTTGGTAATTCCATGTTAGCACTGCCTGTACTGTGTTCATGATTAAATGCAACTAAGGATTCATAACTGCACATGACATGTTCCATTTTCAATGACACGGGTAAGTGTACTTAGGGCTGATCCATGGGTGGGGGATCGGTGCAGTTGCAGTCCCAAGGACCATTCAATGTGAACCTGCACTCTCACAAATCAAGTCCAAATGTCCATTTTGGCTTCAGATTTCATTGATGTGTTACAATGGAAATGGACTGTGCATGTACAGTGGATAATTACACATTTGCCTAATTGGCTTCAGGTAACACAGTGGTATCCCCAGTATGCATTCTACTTATTCATGCCTCCATGTACATGTCCATCGACACCTTCCCCCATATGACTAGGTCAGATTCACATTGGTGGTATGGGCCACGGGTGAAGAGTTACGTTTCTGTGATACGGTTGTGTGGGGGTTGGCATGGTGGAACTAAGGTACTTTGGATAAGTCCTGCTCCTCTCAATCATATCTTGCTGGTAGTCAATGATTGCTGATTTTAATCGTTTTCATACTTGACCCATTGTACTTGGCGGTGTCCCTTAAGGTGACATGACAGGCATACTGATCTGCGTGTACCTGTGGACTGAGTTCAGTGACTGATTTTCAGTGTGAAAGATGGGTTTCTCTCATGCAGGGCAGCATGACTAGTGATTTCCTTTTCTGAGATCATGCATTGTCACTACAGATAGTGCATTGTGGTACATGTGTTTCATGTTTTCTGATATTCCTGATACATGTGCTGGTGTGTGCACTGTGTCTGTTGATTGCATGTACACACAGCTGTGTAGGCCATGCACATCTGCAAGCATTGGCTATGTTGTACATTCTCTTTAATTTACTAAGGTCACAGTTGAAGGCACCCAGGACGCTCTGTGTGGTCTTGTTCCATTCTATGGCCCTCATTCCGAGTTAGGACTACACCATGGAGTAAATAGCTCCATGGTTGGCAACCATGGAGCTATTTACTCCATGGAATACCGGCATAGTGAATGGAGTAATTACCGGTCCATTCCAAGGTTGGATGGACCGGTAATTCCCCATTCACCATAGCCCTTCCCCATCCCCATTTCTGCCCCCATAGGGCTCAATGGGAATGGGGAAGGAGGTAATTACGGCACCGTAAATTACGGTGCCGTAATTTACTCCAAGGTCACTTTGCGGATCGGGTAATTTACTCCTGCTAAAAGTAGGAGGTAAAGAGGGACCCGCAAAGGGAACTCGGAATACGGAGGTAAGGGATTACCGCCATCGGTGCCCTTACAGGCGCCGGTAATCCCTTACCTCCAACCTCGGAATGACCCCCTATGTGTGTGGTTTAATATTGTCATCCGACTTTGCCTTCTATTTCCCGACCCAGTCTCTCTGCACTTCATTGCATACCTGGTAATGTTTACGGCTATGTGCAGGAGTGATGATGGATTTATGTATGCAGTGTGCACTTGTGCTCCTCATGCATGCAACCCTACGCTATGTTCCGACACCCCTCATGGCCCAGCCAGCAGACATGTTGCTTATACTTGTGATCCCCCCCACCCAATCAACACCCCTCATGTCCCACCCAGCAGACACATTGCCCATGCTTGTAATTCCCCCCAATCAACACCCCTCATGGCCCAGCCAGCAGACACGTTACCTATGCTTGTGATTCCCCCCTGCCCCACAAATCAACACCCCTCATGGCCCTGTGGTTAGACTCACCCAGCAGCCAGGTACATTGTGCAGCATGTCATGCCATGTAGCGGGGAAGCGTGAATTGTGCAGCACCATGGCGTCATGTGTGGAGCCAGGGAATCTTGCACAGCAATGCGTGATGATTTTGTGTGCATCGCACACCATCTGTACATTCAGGGAATGGTACAGCTTCCTGTTGTGGTATACTCCCCCCACAGCATGCCGGACAACCAGCTCCACATGTGTACAGTCGAGGGCACCGATTACATTTGGCATGCCTGCCAGTGCATAGAATGCTATTTTGGCTGCATTTACCTCCTCCGCAGTCTGTGGTAACTTAATGTGGTTGCTTGCATGTTTCAGGAGTGCAACTAGCACCTGGTTGAGTACACGGGAGAAACAGGGTTGTGAGATTCCATGCAGCTGCCCCACTGTGTGCTGATAAGTGCCTGTGGCAAGGAAGTGTAGCACAGACACTAACTTCAGCAAGGTGGGGATGGCTGTCCAGATATTGGTCAGGCTCACCAGGTCATCATGAACGAGGTCCACTATTGTGGTGATGGTGTCCCCGTCTAGCCGGTACAGGATGTGGATCTGAGCAGGGGTTAGGTTGAATGGGCTGGCCCTTAGGCGAGGGATTGGTGGCTGCCTGCGGGGAACAACTGCCTGCACAATGGGTATGTGCTGGCCCAATCTCGCCCTCCTTCTCCTTGTGCGCCACCGCTGCATTCTCTGTCTCACTGCCTCCTCAATGAGTAGCAGTGCATGCATATCCTCTAGCTCCAGTACTACAAGTGCTAATGGTTGCATTATGGATTTGGGAGGAGTGTGATGTGTGGGAGTGCTCCTTTTGTGCTGTGCCACACTCCATTGCCTCCACGTCTGCTGTTTGTGTGCAACTGTGGCAGTTTTCTACACACCAGATTCCTAGTAACGCCTGCACCGCGATGCCAGTGTTAACCGCATCATTGTATGCATTGTTACTGGCGTTTGGATGCTGGTAATTGCATGTCCGTGCACCTCTTAATGTTCACTTAACTGCGGCATGCCGTTGTCACTGGCACGGCTGGCGTGTGTCGATGCTCATACCGGCAAGAATGAGGCTGGTCATGGCGGGTCCCTGCCGATGCCGGTGACACCGGCATCGCAGCTCCTAATACACCAGTCCGGTATACAATGCCAGTACGGTAATACCGGCCTCAATTTTACCAGACCGGCAACCTTGTAATGAGGCCCTTATTTTTACAGACAGGCTTGACTGGGTTGGGCAAGTCCTGTTAGAGTGGAACACTGAGTGGCCTGTTTTTGCTTTTAGCCTCTCATGACCTGTTGCTGAGGTATTTCACTTCAGCCCAGCCTTGGGTGCAGTGGCGTAACACAAAATGTGGGGGCCCCCTGCGAGCCATGCTGAGGGCCCGCCCCCACTCGGCAACAAATCACAGGTCGTGCCACACTCTGGGCCGGCCTAGATTATCACGCTTGCAAAATACGCATGAACGTGCTGCTGAAGTGGTCTACCGCCGACTGCACTAGGAGAAAGATATACATATGTGGTTTAATGCAATATACAGCACACTTTCTGATACAAAATTGCTAAAAAGCCAGAGTGTTTGCCATTGTTTTGTAGGGTAACACCAATCCAATACATGCAAGTCACCAACAGTGCACAGGAACATTAATGCGTTGCTATTAAAAATGCCATGCCACATTGAAAACATGTCCCACTGGCTGCACAATGTAGACCAGAGTAGACAAAACATTACAGTAAAGCATGCCAGGCCACATTTAGACATACCAACACTGGTTGCACAAAAATGCCAGTCGAAGCAATAACACTCATCAAGAAGAGAGCACACATTGAAGCCTGGGTATCTGCTGCCTCTAACAACATGGCCAAACTCTTTAGAATCTGCATGGAACTGGTCAATCATGTTGCAGTCTCCACCTCTCCTGTTCCCTCCCATGCCCTCTGTATGGCTCTGGCCTCTCACTTCTCTGCTAAAACTCAGGACATCCTGTCCACTATCTCCTCCTCCTCTCCCTCTTCCTCTATCAGCCCCCCTTTGGCCATCTCTACCTCTCCTCTTCCTTTCTCCTCGTTCTCTCTGACAACACCTGATAAGGTTTCTAGACAAGCCCGATCCATGAAAGTGCCGTCCAAACAGGTGCTACCCTGCTCCTCCAGAACCATCAAGGACCATATTGACACCCTCGCTGCACCTTGGCCGATTTCTGTAATCACTCTTTCACCACTGGAATGTTTCCCTCTACCCTGAAGCACTCCCTTGTGCACCCGCTCCTCAAGAAGCCAACTGCCGATCCTACTTGTCCGGCAAACTATCGCCCATTCTCGATTACCCCATTCCTGGGCAAACTCTTGGAAAAAAGCTGACCATCTCCCAGCTTACTCTCCACACTGAATCTGTTGGTTATCTCCATGACCATCATTCGAATTCAGATCTGCCAGAAGCACCCAAACTTCTCTCCTGAACACCTGTGAAGATCTGCTCTCTAACCTTGATTTCAGTATTCCTTCTGTCCTAATCCTCCCTCATCTTTCCTCTACTTTCCACACAGTCAACCATGCCATCCTGATAAATCGACTACATGAGAAACTGGGCATCACGGATCAGCCCCTGGAGTGGCTGACCTCCTTCCTCTTGGACTGCCCCTCCCAGGTCCAGCTTGGTCCCTTTCTCTCTGCCACCTCTCTCTCTACCTGTGGCGTTCCCCAGGGCTCTATCCTCTCACCCTGGTTTTTCAACCTCTACTTGGCCCCTTTGGCCCACCTGATCTCTACCTTCTCCTCTAACTTTCAGCGTTATCGGGATGGCACTCAGCTTTCCTCCAGGCTCCTCTCATCTCTTGCTCATTCCTGACTTGACTGTCTATCCGTGATTCAGGATTGGTGCACATCCAACGATATCTACATTAGTGCCATTAAGATAGAGGTCCTTCTCATTGGGACCCCTGCCCCTGCTTTCCCTCTCTCACTCTGGTCGCCCACCTTGGGTCCTCTTCTTTCACCTTCCTGCGAGGCAAAAAACCTTGTCTGTCATCTACGACTACACTCTCTCTTTCTCTCCTCACATCTCGGACGTTGCCAAGAAGTCCCACTACCTACCAGCTGCTCCTCCTCAAAGGGACTTTTCCCTTTCTCACTTTCCCCCAGAAGCTCACTGTCTCCAGAGCCCTGTTTCTCTCTAGGCTGGACTACTGCAACAGCCTCTTTCTCATGCTGCCTTCCTCTACTCTCCTCCCTCTCCAACTAATCCAGAACAGGACAGCAAGACTTATCCTTGGCAACAAGCCCAGGGATCATATCTCTACAGCCCTGAAATCTCTCTACTGGCTTCCGGTCGTTGCAAGAATCAAGTTCAAGACCCTTTGCATTGTCCACAGAGCTTTCTGGGTTCGGGCCCACACTACATCCAACGCTCTTCCAAAATACCTTTTTTCTCAAGCCCTTCCCCCGGCTACCTCCTACTCTATAAGGGCTAGACACTTCTTCAGGCAGAGAGTGCGGTGTAGATCTCTCTCCTCTGCAGATGCCTGCCTCTGGAATGGCCTCCCTGCTCTCTCAAACTTTAGCGGACCACCTGATGTTCCAGAAGTAGCTCAAAACTTTACTCTTCTCCTCTGCTTTCGCTCTCTCCCTCCTCTGCTGACCTTCCGGTCTGCTGTACCGACTGGTTGCTTGGCTACACTCAGATTCTCACTGAGTCCAGGCTCTTTCTTGATCAGTCACCTTTGCACTGCCACCGGCCTACTATGCACTTAGGGACTGTAACTGTAACCCTACAGTCCCTTGTTCTCCTTGCACTACCCAGACCCGCGCTGCCCTGGCTGCACTTACTCAGAGCATTACTGCCCTGTTTTCCCCTCCCTTCTTCCTTGCACTTCCCCCCTCCCTTTCCCCTTGCATTTCTTATTCTCGCACTTGCGCGATTTGAATGACAAAAGGCCTAGTAAGATCATTTGTCTTGTCCACCTTCTATCTTCACTCCATCTTCACTCCATTGCTTGCTGTGCCAAGAAACACTTGTGTATAGGCATTTTATAATAAACTTATATCATATCATTTTATCACAGATGCTCAAAAAAATATACAATGCTGCAGTAAGAAATAGCGAGACTGGCAGCACCAAAATGCCAATCTAGGCAGGTAATTACACTTAGGACTGCTTTATCAGAAATGCGCAGTTAAAAAGAAGTCATACTAAACTGAAGAATAACTAGACTGGCTGCACCAAAATGCCTCTCTAGGCACTAATACCACATGTGATGCCTGCTTAGCCTGGACATGGACAACCATTATGATTTATCGCATAATCCCACCGCCCACACATCCCCTCTCCCTCCCATGCCCTATCCCAACCTCCAAAATCAGCTCCTATGCCCAGAATTACCTTCACTTCCCTCTTCCTTGTCCCAGAGCTTACGTATGAGGCTCCTTGCCTCATAGGTAAGTACTGGAATGAGGAAGAGTGGGATTAGGAGTAATGAATATACAAGTAGCTAAGTCAGGCATTACTTCCATGTACCTCTACCTCATCCCAGTGCTTGTGTAGGAGGAATAGTGCCTCATACACAAGTACGGCCTCATACACAAGTACAGGAACAAGGAAGAATAGGGCTAGGAGTAATGACAATTACCAATAAGTAATTAAGGCATTAAACACAAGAAGGGGCTTAACAATATTCAGTTGACTGGGCTGCAGCACTCACCCCATAAATTGTGGGCTATGTTGACTCAACCAGGCTGACCTTCAGAGCAGTTACCGGACAGAACAGGACACAGATGTTAAATGACACCTGGGTTTCGCTGTTAACAAGGGCTCAGCAGTTACTAACGTAAAGCATTTCACTGTTAGTACCTGCATCCAAATGCCACATTTTTTAGGCAATTGAAATTGTGATGTGGATTTAGTACTTTCATGCCAGGAAAGTGATTGGAAGGGTAGAAAGGGAACAGGAGACCATTAATTCTCACAAGAAGTTAAATGCCCCCATACATATAAGTTTGCCTCCCCCACCACCCGTGAAGTTAGTGGCTCTTCCAGCATTTGAAGAACCAGCCCCCCGAAATGTAGGTTTTGTTGTTCCCCTGAACACAAGCACAAACACCATTCACCATATGCACGCATGCACACCCAGCCATCCTTACATTTAAGTGTGCACTCTTTCACCATACAGGCACACACGGGCAGCCATTCATACATTTACGTGTGCACCCTTTCACCGTACACACGTACACCCAGTCACCCATACATTTGTGTGCAACCTTTCACCATAAACTCACACAGGCAGCCACCTCCACATTTAAGTGTACACCCATTCACGATATACTCACACACGTCTTTGGGTTGAGGGGAGCCCTATCACTTAAAAAAGAAATTGGGCCTTAGTATAAGTATGCTGGTCCGGTATCAACGGTACCGGGAAGCTTGCCAGTACCGTTGTTACCAGACTGGCAAACAACGAATTCTGCTCCCGGGCGCCTTCCCGCCTGCCAGGTCTGGCAGGCGTACGCGTACCGGCACCCACGAGCAGAGCGTGTCGGATGCACTGGCATCATTCTGAATGGTGCTGGTGTATCCGAACTCCCCATTCCCAATGAACCCTATGGGGATCAAATGGGAATGGGGAGCATTTTTTCCCTGTGCTCGCAAATGGACTATTACCGTGTCCAGCGGGGTCGTAATGACCCAGTAATTGCCCAATTGCGGGTGCCTGAAAAAAGCCCAAGTTTGGCGGCAGCCTGCCGGTTTTACCAGCAAGGCTACAGCCAAACTTGTAATGAGGCTGATTGTTTCTTTTTGAAATCACTCGGATTTCATAGAGAAATTATTTCAGTTAAGGACCAAACCACAACAGAAATCATTTCTTTATGAAGGCAGAGTGTCTAGCTATGTATTTGTTTATTTTCTGAAATACACGCGCCCAACACCCTTTTTCCCAGGTGACTGAATTGATGCTATTTTATTATTTATTATCAGATGTGATGAATTGATGCCAGTTAATTATTTATCTAGTCCATGTATTACATGCACTCGCTCATCCTCAAGGGCACAGAGGGGTGGACAGTTACTCATGTGATAAAGAGAATCCGTTATACACAGTCATTTATATAAAAAGGCTGTTCAAGCATTGCAAATGAAATAAGGCTGTGTCTGTTTATTTAACCACAAAAAAAGGGTAGCAGGCGCCCCTCTCTCGAAAGAACAAGGCATGATAACCTGTTCAGTGGTTATTATCCACATTGAGAGTTCGCAGCCATTGCTTTTTGCTCACTGTACCTTCACAGATGGGAAATATCCATTTGCATATCAGTCTTTGTCCCGCCCACAGGGCAGTCCAGCACCGAAATGCTATGGCAATTCTTCTCTGAACAAGAGTACCATCAGCAACCCCATACACGTGTTTCAGCCTTGTTGGGCATCATCAGTGAGGTGAAGCTGAGCCGCTCTAAGCACAGTGAGCAGTGAGCTGCGAACTCTCAATGTGGTTAATAACCACTGAACAGGTTATCATGGCGTGTTCTTTGGAGAGAGGGGCGCCTGCTACCTTTTTGTATTTTTGAAAGGAACTTGGGGTTGGTCACCCTGGGTTACCTGGGGGCAACCAGACGTGGACTCCCTGCTCACTGTGCTTAGAGAGGCTCAGCTTCACCTCACTGATGATGCCCAACAAGGCTGAAACACGTGTATGGGGTTGCTGATGGTACTCTTGTTCAGAGAGGAATTGCCATAGCATTTCGGTGCTGGACTGCCCTTGTGGGCAGGACAAAGACTGATATGCAAATGGGTATTTCCCATCTGTGAAGGTACAGTGAGCAAAAAGCAATGGCTGCGAACTCTCAATGTGGTTAATAACCACTGAACAGGTTATCATGCCTTGTTCTTTCGAGAGAGGGGCGCCTGCTACCTTTTTTGTATGTTTATTTAACCAGGTTCTTAGATGCAATGGTCTGTCATCAGGGCTGACAGACCATAGGACAGAGCCAAAACCCACTCAGCGCACCCTGCAAATACTAGAGGTCTGCAATAGGCCGAGATGGGTCACCCCTGGGTTTCAGTTGCACAAGTGTGCATTAAGGTATACGTATCCCGACTCAGGTCCCCTACAGGTCACTGGTCACTCCATCCTACGGAATTAAGGTAGGAAACACCTTACACTCTTGAAGGCACTGCTGAGATCCAGGGGGAATTCACACGTTGTAGAAAGAGCTCTTCTGTATCAAACAAGAGTGCTGTATAATACATTGATGATTTATTACACTTAGTCAAAATGACGCATTAATATGTTTTGCATTGGATACGCGCTGAAGGGCTCAGTCCAGAAGGCTGCTTCATAGTGGGCGAGGTCCCCTTACACATCACGACTGATGAAGTAACAGCTATGACTGGTTCCTTGGAAACCATCACTGGGAAAGTGAAAAGTGTGGGGCGCGTACCTGGTCAAGATACAAAATGTTATATGCTATGTTATGGTGCTATTTCTTGTGCAGGTAAGACCTTGCCCACTGAGATCCGATATGGGGAGCTTTTGATCATCTGCCTTGTCTGGACCTTAGACACTTGGCCTGAAATACCTCCGCACCCGGAAGCTACAACAACAACCAACAAATCCATAGGCGGTCATTACAACCTTAGTGCTAAGTGCACCAACTTTACCACCATGGTGTAAACTCTGTTTACACCATGGTGGATGGCGGATTTACCGCCCCATTCCAAGATGAGTGGGGTGGTAAATCCCCATTTCCCATTTTCCCTTCCCCATTCCCATTTTTGCCCCATAGGGCATAATGGGAGTGGGGAAGGCGCTAATTACGCCGCCGTAATTCACGGCGGCGTAATTAGCACCATGGCGGGTTAGCGCCATGGATTTTAACGCCTGCTAAAAGCAGGCTTTAAAATCAGAATCAGGCGTTAAGGGTTAACAGTGGCGTTAACCCTTAACGCCTGAGTTGTAATGAGGGCCATAGTCATTGCAGCTGCAATTGCTGAGGCTGTTAGAGTAACTATGGAGCACTAATCCCAGTCCCATTTGCTACTGAACATGGGATTTCCCCCCGATTATGACTCTTATCGGGTGAGAATCCTGTCCCTAAAGAAGAGGAGGGATATGAACTATGGCCAGATCACACTCAGCTTATGCTACACGACTGGAAAGTGTCTGATCAAGAGAATAGACGACAAGTAATAAAGGCATTGAGAGGGCCGGCACTGCAGATTGTACAGTCCCTTCGAGCATTGAGTCCTGATCTGATGTACCAGCAAGTGATGAGCATACTGGAGGGAGCTTTTGGAACTACTGAGGCAGGTGAGGACCTAATAATGAGGTTTCATGCCATCCCTCTGAAACTGGGAGAGAAGTTGTCTGATTACCCAGTGAGGATTGAACAAAGTTTACACCTGGCCCACCATAGAGGAGGAGTAGAGACTTCCCCATTGAACCAGTGTTGATTGAACCAACTACTTAGAGGGGCCAAGGAAGCCGCTATACCCATACTGCAACTGAGGCTGCGGGAGAAACTGGATACACCTCCATCCTATGAAGAGCTACTAAGGTCCATTAAGGCCCTGGAAGAAGAAACGGGCGATGTCAATGTACAGAACCACCCAGGAGAAGATAGGATCCAAACGCCCAACCATACCAGTACTCAGCAGAAGCATATTGAGGAGCTGCAACAGCTAGTCAGGAAACTACAGACCCAGCTGCTGATCAGGGAAAGCCTGAGTGCAAATCCAAATCGTGGCAGAGATGGTTTCCCATCATCCTGACAAAGAGAGCACCATGTTTCTTAACGAGCACAAGAGCCCTGGTGATATTTACCCCAGTCCTCTGCAGCGTTACCACCCTGGAGATTTTACCATCGATGTGGGGATGATAACCACTCAACACGACTATGTGACTGAGACCCCGATTATGCCTGAGTAGCTGCTCGTTTTAAGACCCTTAAACCCACTCCAGCTTGAGCATTGTCGGAAAATGCACACAAGGTTGTAGTGGAGGAGCAACTAGAATCTCGACTACAGGAGTGAGCTCCATGGAAACTAACACTAGCAGACTAACAGACTATGGACTCAAGCCCGTCTCCACCGTGGCATTCCAGCTGGCCTCATTGGGCCCATCATGACCATCCCAGTGTATCTTGAGGGGTGAAGGACCACGGCATTACTGGAAAGTGGCTCCCAAGTCACCATAATGTATGAGCCCTACTATCACCAATATATGACGCATCTGCCATTAGAATCGCTGGAGAGGCGAAATCTGTTGGGAGTGGGAGATGCTGCCTGCCGATACCTGGGATATACCTGTGTGAAAATTCATTTAAATCAAGAAGTGGCCAGAGTGAACACCACCATAACCAACTTGGCGTTGTTGTGCACCCTGAAGAACCCAAATCCAGAGGTGCCCCTAGTCATGGGCACCAAATCAGCCCTGTTCAGTACGCTTACCAAGATCTGTATGGAGATGGCAGGTCCACAGTTTGCACAATCTTTGAAGATGCCCCCGGCTTGCCAACAGACCTACCTCAAGAAAGGCATAGAGAAGGCGGATCAACCTGACGTACCAGTGGGAGACGTGATAACCACCAACCACCGTCAAGCTGACATACCACCTGGCCAGACAGTGATGGTGCCTGGTCATGTGGACCTCCAAGCACATAACTGCTACAGGAGGTTGGTGATGGAGGCTCCAGAGTGTGAAGTAGTGCCTGGAGGTCTGATGGTGCAACGCACTCTAATCAGTGACAATGGCAAATGAGTGAAAAACATCAGGGTCCCTATCACTAATATTACAGACAAGATCGTGTACCTACCCGGAGGTCTGACGATTGCACAGTTTTACCTTGGTGACTCAGTGGCCCAGACTGATGGTACCAGAAGCGTATATCCTCCATTGGATGTTCAAAAGATAAACTTTGGGGAGTCAGCATTGTCAGAACGTGAGAAAGATCTTCTACAAGACCAGCTGTCCATGCAGGCAGAGGTTTTTTCCACCAGTGACTGGGACTTGGGTGAAGCCAAGGGAGTGAGGCATCAAATCCGGTTAAATGATGTCACCCCGTTCCAAGAGAGATCACGGAGACTAGCACCTGCTGATATGGAGTATGTTCTGCGACATCTGGAGGAATTGCTGCATGCAGGTATCATTCAGGAATCCAGAAGCCCTTATGCTTCACCCATCGTAGTGGCTCAAAAGAAGATCAATGATGTGCGGCTGTGCATTGATTACAGGTGCCTAAACAGCAGAATGGTTCCCAACCAATACACCACACCCAAGTGAATGAGGCTCTTGGCTGTTTGGTTGGGAGCAAATGGTTTTCAGTCTTAGATCTATGGAATGCATACTACCAAATTCCCATGTTGCCCAACGACAAGGAGAAGACTACATTCATCTGCCCCTTGGGAATTTACCAGTTCATTTGAATGCCACAGGGGATATCAGGAGCACCTGCCACGTTTCAACGATTGCTGGAAAGAACTGTGGGTGACAAGAGTTTACTAGAGGCTCTGGTCTATCTGGATGACGCGATCGTTTTTGGGAAGATCCTGGAAGAACATCACCAAAGATTACTAAAGGTATTGAATCGACTCCAGCACAGCAGCAAGGGCTGAAGGTGTCCTTGGAAAAGTGCCAGTTTTGTCAAACCAGTGTGAAGTATATTGGCTAAGTGGTGTCCGCCATAGGAATAAGTGTGGATTCCGCCAAGATGGAAGCTCTTAAAACTTGGCCCCGACCACAGAATATACGGGAGATGAGTAGTTTCCTAAGATTCTGCAAATATTATAGAAGGTTCATGCCAGGTTTCGCCAACATAGCCATTCCACTCATCGAATTGACCAAGGGCTATCGACAGAAGACTGCGACTAGCGTTGGAACTCATTCCAAGGCCTTGTACCATCCCAAGGAATTTTGGTCTACGATGAAGTGATGAATGTGAGCAAGCCTTTGCCTGGGCTAAGAAAATCTCTCTCAGAAGCGCCTCCCCTGGCTTATGTCGATCCACAACTGCCTTATATCCTGCATGTAGATTCCAGCTACAATGGGCAGGGTGCAGTACTATATCAAGAACAGCAGGGCGTTGTCAGACTTGTGGCCTTTGCCAGTCGTCGATTGAGCCCCTCCGAGATGCGCTATCCTACACACAGGTTAGAATTCTTGGCCCTAAAGTGGGTGGTGGCTGAATAACTGCATGACTATCTCAACTGAGCCACTTTCACAGTGAGAACAGACAACAATCCACTGACCTACATCCTTAAGTCTGCCAAGTTGGATGCTACTGGACATCGCTGGTTACCGGCTTTGTCCATTTACAACTTTCAATTGGAGTATTGCCCTGGAATCAATCATGTCGACGCTGATGCCCTGTCCAGAAGACCCCACGCCGAAGACAGCTCAGAGTCTATCCACATCGAGATGGCTTCTGTGGCAACGATGAAAGCTATTTGTAGGAACGAAACCTTCCAGCAAACAGAGCCAGCACATCTTATCGGCTGTCTTGGAGGAACAGCTAAGGAGTTCCGGTGAGATATTGCGATGCAACCAGTCTAATGTCTCCAAAACTGCCACACATGAGCCATGCTGAATTCAGACAAACGCAGTTGAAAGACTTAGAACTACGCAAAGTGCTTCACGCCGAAGTAAATTACGCTGAGGGGTCACCAGACAGTAGAACCCTGACCAATCAACAGATCTAGCGCAAAGAATGGAAATCTTTAGTGCTGCACCCTTCATGATCAACATCGTCCCCTGGGAAGTGAACGAACACTGGAGTTAGTACGAAGTCGATTTTACTGGCCTCGATTGGGCCCGGAAGTAGAATATTATTGCCACACCTGTGCCAGATGCATCGCCCAGAAAATGCTCATCCTTCCAGCCGCAGCACTTGAACACTTATAGAGCTATGGACACATGGATTTAGTCTGTGTCGACTTCCTGAGCCTTGAACTAAACAACAGCGGAACTCAGAACATTTTGGTGGCGACCGATCATTTTACCCGGTATGCGCTAGCATATCCAACTAAAGATCAGAAGGCTACCACAATAGCCAAAGTACTTTGGGACAAATTCTTTGTACATTATGGCTGGTCCACACACCTACATTCTGATCAATGGCGAGATTTTGAATCCATTCTCATCAAAGAACTTATGCATTTGATTGGGGTAACGAAAATGCAGACATCCCCCTATCGCCAACAAGGAGATGCGCAAGCTGAACAATTCAATTGCACATTGTTGGGTATGCTGGGCACGCTGAGTGCCAAAGAGAAGCTCAGATGGACTCTGCAAGTGTCAACGTAAGTTCACGCCTACAATTGTTCGAGGAATAACAGCACTGGGTTCACCCTGTAACAACTGATGTTTGGGAGAGATGCCAGGCTGCCCATAGACTTGTGTTTTGTGGTCTCTTCTGACAGAACTGGTGTGGAGAACTACCACAAATATGTGAAAGATCTTCAAGAACAATTGTCTCAAGCCTTCCAACTGGCGCAAGCCACTGCTGAACAGAATGCTCTGCAAAACAAGAAGAGATATGATGATGAAGTCAGATTCCATAATCTACAAACCGTTGACTGGGTGCTCATAAGGAGTTTAGAGAAAAGAGGATGTAACAAGTTGGGGGACCGCTCGGAGTCTCAGCCATACATTATTGAGTGACAGTTAACAGGGTTGTCTGTGTTCTGACTACGAAAGGAAGACACGTCGAGGGATGTGAAGACTCTCTACCAGAATCATCTCCTACCCATAGGGAATGACGTGGAAATGGATCTGGCTGTTGCAGAAGTTCCGCTTTCGTACAGTTAGAGGATAACCAGAAATCAACACCAGGAGTCACTCTCCGGAGGAACTCTTACACCATGCTGAGCCAAGTACTGTACCGTCTGTAGTCTCCAGCTCAAGAGAAAAGGAAATAATGAGGGTGTAGAGCCTTCAAACTCGGAAGTGACCCAAAGGCTCTCAGAAATTCAGGTCAGTCAAGATGCGGAGGAAGGAGATGAAGATTCTGAACGCTTAAAGATAGCCTACTGGATTGAAAGTGAGGATACAACTCCGGGACCTTCAGGACAGATAGGACAATCTGAGAACAGGTGAGAGGTGCCGGCTGTTGGGAACACTGACATTCTCTTCCCACTACTGGAGGAACATTTACAGAGGGCAGACTCTGTACCCATGGACATGCCTCCTGCATCAGTAGACCCCCCGGAATCAGCATCTTAAGATCAGGTGGTGAGAGTAAGAGATCTCCACGGAAAGTCAAACCTGTCAGAATATTGAGCTATGATGCTTTTGGGGAACAATATGAGACTACCAAATGGGGAATACCTGTACAGGTTTCCCTATGCGCAAAGCAAACGTCACCAACGCAAACTCCCACCACTCAGCCATGGTGGAACGTACCATTGGCATGGAATGATATGTTTCAGTTTTTGGTGTTCTGTACCAGTTTGAATAAAATAAACCCTTAGGGACAAGAGTTTTGAAGGACAGGGAAGTGAGTGTAAACCGGTATTTAATTTTGAGGTTTGTCAAGGAATGGGTGTTTCCAGCATAGCTCAATGCTGGTGTATGTTATGTGGCCAGGTACACTAGGACAGTCATTTTATTGCTGTGAGTATCCTTACATGGTTTCTCCCCTTCCCGCATTTGGGGCTGTCATTTATGTTTATATATTGGTTTAACATGTTTGTTTTGGTGGTATATTTCACGCTTTTGTCAGGATTCCAGCGCGATGGTGGATGTTGGTACACTCCACCAGCAGGGGGGGCTGGGGTGTCTGTGAGGTGATTTCACCTGAGGTACTGACAAGAGTCCCCTGCATAGAAGCAGAGTAGGGAAGGACCAAGAATGATAAAAGACTCCTCGAGTCATGCCAACGGGCGGCTCTCATCCCTGGGGAATCACACAGGGGGCCAAGCCCTCAGCCATGGAGGGACGTCACCTGAGGCCGTTCGTTTTCTTGGACGGCATTCCTCTCTCCCCTACCCAGGATTGAGAAGGCGAGCTGGGTCGAGAGCCAAGGGAAGAATTTGGCTGGTGCTTCTCCCAAGTGCCGGCGCAGCTCCATGAGGGACAGATTATAGTCTCTTCCTTCCCTTGTCGTGTGGCAGCTGTGAGGTAGGAGTGGGAAAGTGTGGGGGAGGAAAGGACATGATATATGGCATGTTGCTGTACTTTCGCTCATTTTCTTTTTACAAACAGGCTTGACTGGGTTGGGTGTTAGGAAAGATTGCCATTTATGTGTAATTTTCCCTCCAGTTGTGAACCCCCCAACTTGTTGCTGTTGTCTGACAAGCGTAGCCTGACTTTTGCCAGTGAAGCACAGCCTTCTGCTGCACTCCGCTGGGCTGTCGCTCACTTTGTTAGGGGGAAACTGACATGCCCATAAAGACAGTTAGTACTGGCAGACTTTGTTTCCTTTAGTCGTTTCCAATGTTGCAATTTTTTTGCAACCTGTTACAAGTGCACAAAGTACCTTATGTAGAATGCGCTTTGGTCAATCTTCTGTTTCCAAAGGCCCTATGTTAGGGAGAATTCTCATTCTATGGCTAATTTCCCTTACCTATAGAGTCCCCCAGCAGCTTTGCTGGATTTGAAGGGTTTGTTTTTTTCTCCTGCTAAGAGTGTGACTCTTTTTTCCCACTCTTGGGCATGTTTGCTATGTGTGTCCTAGGCTATTTTTTGTGTTTAATGTCTATGGGGTTATCTCACCCTCATACAAACCATCTTTTTACACGTGTGTTACACAGCACCCTCCGTGCGGTAACACAGGGGTGTTGTAGCGACCCCCAAACATAGACTCCATACCCTGGGACTGACTACTGTCTCCCAGGGCATGTAAAGTCGCCATTGGCTTTACTAGTAAAAGGTTATGAACTAAACCAGTACAACCCATCTTACTATGGAGGTACTGGGCAGGGTTAATTGTTTTTCCCTGGTGTTCATTTTCGAGAGGGTACTGTATAGTCCCTCTCTCAAAAGTTTCTGGCTGGTGGCAGTGGTTGCTACCGAAAATATTCGACTGCAAATATTTCCCTATGGGATTTTCCCATTGTTCGAGGCTACCACATTTTCTGACAGCCTCTTACATACCGCCGATTTATTTTATTATTAACTTTACTCTGGTAGGTTTTATTTGCCAGAACTTTGATATAAATTCTTTCTCGTGTCTTTCTGTAAACTCCTAACCCAGGTCGGGGATCCTTTGTTCGTCCTTTTGGCGGGCTTCTGCCCAGAAGCCCTCCTTTCGGCGCCACTGAATCTGGGGTGGGTCTATTTTGTGGGAGGGGGAGTAGGACCCCTGGACAGGGTTGCAGCAGGAACTCATGTCGCACTCTAACCTGATAGGCTGGAGGGTCTCCCGCCAAGGTGACTACTCCACTGTGTGAGTGACAGCTAGGCTGTATGAATGGGGATCTTTTTGCATAAAAGCAGGGTCCTAAGGACTGGAAGAGCAAGACGTCGCCACTGGAACTACGGAACCGAAGGGGAGAGAAGCCAAAGACATCTGCAACGACTGAACCACCGGTGAAGCCCTGCTGCAGGTTCTCACCACTTTTCTCCACACGACGAGAGGAGATCTACATCTGAAAGAGCCTTCTTCCCTTCAGCTGGTGGGGCCAACCAGTTTGCCAATCGCCTTCTCGGACTTGCCTTGGTCGAATCGCCAGTGCCCAGCACTTGAAGGCCGGATAGCCAGGCAGCCATCCACCCGGACCGCGATTTATAGAAGCGTACCTTTTATTTGTTGGGCAGCACCGCGGCTGGTTTCATCCCTGGGTAGTGCAGTAATCTGAATCTTCCTCCACGACGAGAGCCTCTCTTCCTCTGCTGGATATCCCGAACTGCAGGAACTACCAGGAACACCGCCACCGCAGGAGCCTCTTCTTCATTCTAAGGTACTTTGTTCTGCCATGCCTCCCTTTTCGTCTGGTAGCGCTAAAGGTGTTTTAAATCCTTTACCTACCTGTTGGGTTGGCCGCCCCTATCCTCTAACATTGTCTTTCACCTTCTGCATCCACCTTTTCGAAATCGTTAACCAAAGACTTGACTGCAGCTACAAGAACATTTTGCTCCTAAACTCTTTTGTCCTGTACCACTGACTCTGGCACAGGCCTATTGACTCTGGCTAAGTTTGTTAGATCTGCCCTCTCTAGATTGCTTCTCAACTAGAACTGTGTTGGTGAACCTACTTCTTATAACCACCTTTTCCTTCTCACTTTTAAAACTTGTGAAGTGCCATTTTGCTCGGTTTTCATTTAAGTATTCTCTATGCTAAAGTACTATCTTGCCTAAACTTGTTCACAAACTTATGGGGAAGTGTTGCTAAGGTGCCTAAGAAGATATTCCTGTATAACTTGTGCTTTCCCTCCCTTGTGAGAAATTGCTAGAGTGCCATTTGTGTTTGGTTTTCACTGTGCCGTTTTGCTCAGTTTTCACTCTTGCTCAAACTTGTCTACAATTTAACTAGGGAGTTGTTTATACTTTTCTTGACTGATTTTAACTTGCTTTATTAACTGTGATTAATGTGTTGAACTAGAAGTGTGTAAAATAAATATATATATTCTTTTTAATACCAAGCTTTGGTCAGTGTTTCCTTGTGCCATAGTACTGCAACCCTATTGTGTAAACCCTGAATACTGCTCATCTCCCTCTTGAGATAAGTCTGACTGCTCAGCCACAGCTACCAACTAAATCTTTGTGGTACAGACTGATACCAAAGAGGATTTATTGCTCATACCTGTAGTCTTAATCTTTTGTAGTGCTCCCTAAGGGAACTGCACAGGATTCTGCCTAACACCCTAGACACCGTCAAAGGATTTTTTGGTAGAAGTACAGATGTGCCTTGGACAGAGCTAGTGGCAGGTGTTATTTTTCATATATATTTAACCCTTTCTTGTGGTCCATTTCGCATTCACCATGTTTGGTCCTGGACAGTGGCTTGGCTCCAAAATGGCCATTCCACGAGGTCCTTTGTTCTGTCCTTTGGCCATATTGTCCCTTTGCCTTCCCCTTGGCGAGCAGACCCGGGTCAGTCCTTATTTGGTCATGCATTCTCCCATGAAACACCAATTTTTCCCGGGCTTCTGCATGCCTTTTGGGTGTGCCTCCAGGATGTTGGCTGGACTGTCTAGTTCCAATACACATCCTGAGTGCCAGAGAGTCTGGTGTGCTGGGAATGACTGGGACGACCGTGGTCCATGATTGGTCCATGTCTGGTGTGCTTGTATGTGAGCAGATCTCCCATTGGGTCCTCTTTGTTTTGGCGCAAAGGAGATTCTGGATAAGAGAAGGCTCCAAACACTCATAGCAGGTCAATCTCTTGAGTTCGCACTGAACCTAGGGTAGGATCCAAGCATCCTGAAACCAAGGAGCCGCTAGTGACCCGCTGGAAGGTTTTTCACCCTGAGCCTGCTGTTGTCCAGTAGGACCCCTCTGCATCTGATCAAACTTAGAAGGTCTACAAAGGCGCTTTGACCCATTTGAATAGCGGAAACAACTACTCACAGCACCTCCACCTTAACCTGCAAACAAGCCTTCTCGAAAGTGTTCCTGGGCCAACCAGCGACCTGACTAGCTTGCGCAGGACCTTTGCTGTGGAACCACCACTGTTTCAAGTTGACACTTGAAACTTGGTAGACCCTAAGTACTCGATCTCAGGCACTCACCTGCTGGGTTTATTATACCTAGGTGCTCTAGATCTGGAATTAGGAGAGTACGCCTGAACCAGAGTGCACGCGGTCACTGTGTTGCCCAGCCGTGGTGACGAACTTCACAGGTGCATTACTAATGTGCCCCTCTGTGCCCTGAAACCTGCTGCAGTGAAACTGGCCTGATCTCTTCATCAGGAGTGGAGAAATCACCACTGACCTGCCACAGAATCAGAGCTGTTGCTCAGCCGCTGAAAGCCGCAGACATGCACAATTGCCGCATTTGGACCTGCAACCAAAGTACTCGACTGCCGAAGTTTGGCGCTGATTGCAACCTTACCGGTGGCCCCTAGCACATCCATCCATTTTTACGCATGAGTGTCCCCTGATGGCCATTCACCTTTCCACAGGTAGCCTGTGCTACCGTCCTATTCTCAACTCTTGCAACCTGTTCTGCCCTCTTGGGGAGACCCTCCTCGAATAGTGGGAACTTATTCTTCACTGCCTCACCCGTCTTCCTGAGCTGCTACAGCCCCTGCAAGAGACCCCTTTTTTGCCCAACTGCACGATTCCGTGCATTGTGATGCTGGAAATGCTTTGGAGGGACAGGGCCTCCCTGTCCTTATCCTGTAGTCCTTTTTCATTTGTGTTCTGTATTGTTGTCTGCACAGGAGTTCATGTGGGACTCCTGGCACTGCAGCTCTTCCTGTTTTTGGTTTGGTGTACAGACCCATTGGATACCCTTATGGCACCCATGGGTGGGGGTACAACCCTGTGCCCCTTGTGTATGTTTTTGGGCACCTGTGTGTGGCCCACAGGGCAGGGTATGGGCTGGCGGCAGCTCCATGCTGAATTTGACAGGTGCTCTGAGTATCCTCCTTTTTGGGATACCCAGGCCCTGCCATTGGAATCAGTTGATTGTGTATGTTTTTGGGCACCTGTGTGTGGCCCACAGAGCAGGGTATAGGCTGGCGGCAGCTCCATGCTGAATTTGACAGGTGCTCTGAGTACCCTCCTTTTTGGGATACCCAGGCCCTGCCATTGGAATCAGTTGATTCCTGATAGGATACAAGATGGCCCCTGTGGCCTCTTGCTTTCTATTTCCTGTTACATTGTTTTCCCAAAGTCCTGGGAAGCCCTGACTCTGTCCCTTCCCCCTGAATGGCTGTTGGGGGGAAGTTCCATATATGGTGTTGTTGTGAAATCCAGGCCAGACTGGCTGGAGCCTTCCCAGTGACTGTATGTTGTGGGTACACCCTGTGGGTGGGACCTGGGTGAATGGAGTGTGTGACCAATATGCACTTCTTGTTGTGGATGTCTGGTTTCTGGTGTTTGACACAATGGGCCTCATTATAACCCTGGCGCTCCCGTAATGAAGGGTGCCTGTATGGGACTGGCACCCTTCATTACGGGAGCGCCGATTACGAGGTTCCCTTTGCGGGACCCGCTAAGGACGCCTGGTACAACCAGGCGTCCTTAGCAGGTCCCACGAGGGGAAGAGGGAGCTAATAACGGGCCGTTATTAACGGCTCCGTTATTAGCTCCCTCCCCATTCCCATTGAGCCCTATGGGGGCTCAAATGGGAATGGGTTCCTGCAAGGAGGAATTACCCGGGTCCTCCCATGTCGGAATGACCCAGTAATTCCTCATTGCAGGAACCCGGTATTGGAGCCCGGTATGGAGGCAGCCATGGCGCTAATAGCACCATGGCTACGTCCATACTCGTAAGGAGGCCCAATGACTGAGACAGTGCTGCCCGAAACTGGTATGAATGCAGTGTGTAGTGTTGAATGGCTGGGTACTTGTACCAATACACATTCCTTGTTGTGAGTGTCTGAGAGGGAGGACAATGGCCTGAATGCACTTTATGCCTGATTGTATGACTGACTGCTGAATGCTCTTCTGAGTGATTGGTTGCCTAAGTGTGACCCAGCAGAATGAATTGGAGATCAACCAGTATATCTGGGGGCCTCTCACTGCTCAAAATCGTTCAGAAGCTGAAGTTGAAACTGACGCTTAATCTTGAAGCCGAGCCTGAAGAAGAAGGTTGTCTCCCTTCGCCAAAATCAGAAAGCCGAAAGCTGTCGAGACTGATTCAAGAGAGGACCTGGTTAGACACCCTCTTCCAGTGCTCCGAGGGACCATCGAGCACTGCTAACCTTCGCCGAAGTACCCTGGAAGTCAGACCCTCGAAAGGCTGCTGACCGGAGACTGGGACCACCGAGGAGAACGAAGATAAGCACCGGACATTCCGTCCACCGTCGTCAACCAGGGTTCACAGGGCTGCTGTAACCGCTGGAGGCCCGTTGAAGCCGTGTTGCCCAGAAGAGGGGACCGCTTGATGTCGTGCCACCAACGACTGGAGCCACACACTCCTTTGCCTAAGACTTTTGATTCACGGACGCGCTCGTCCGCACCGCCGCCCGCCTTATCCCACCGGAGAAGGCCAGGCCGTCGACACGCCGAGGAGCATATCATGGGTGGGTTTCCTGCCACCCAACGACCATAGAGATGCTGGACGAATCGACGCCCTTGCTGGGCCACAGTTCTTCATAAACTCTTTGCGGTCCTGAACTATCAACATCGAGGTGCCCCACACGCCTCTTCCGTGCAGGACCTCTTTGCATCGTCGTCAACGAGCACCACTGGGACTGAAGCTGCCGCCTCGATGCCGAGTTCACTTTCTTCGAGGGATATTGACAATCCGTGGCTCCTTCTTTAAAGGAAGCCACTCAACTCTGCTATTCCAGGTACATTGGGGTGGCAGAAACATTATAGAAGGAAATATGACTCACATAACAATACATGGGGCCTCATTAAAACTCATGCGTTAAGGGTTAACGCCGTCGTTAACCCTTAACGCCTGATTCCGATTTTAACGGCTGCTTGTAGCAGCCGTTAAAATCCATGGCGCTAAACCGCCTTGGTGCTAATTACGCCACCGTAATTTACGGTGGCGTAATTAGCGCCTTCCCCACTCCCATTATACCCTATGGGGCAAAAATGGGAATGGGGAAGGGTAAAATGGGAAATGGGGATTTACCGCCCCACTAACCTTGGAATGGGGCGGTAAATCCGCCATCCACAATGGTGTAAACATAGTTTACACCATGGTGGTAAAGTTGGCGTACTTACCGCCTGGGTCGTAATGACCCCTGACTGGGCTTGTGATATATCTTTACTTTACAGGTTGCCCAGGTGGGGGGGATCTCCACACAGAATTGTGTCTAGTGGTAGGGGCCAGTATTCTGCCAATTGTTCTAACCTACTGCTTTCTTCCGTCGTCTATTACGTTTATTAAGTGATTTGTGTGACATTTAACCAGAGTACAGTTGATGCACTTTAATGAAATCTGATAATATTTGTGGTACCACTTAGAACTGTATATATTTGCCATTGTAGATTTACTGAGTAGAAAGTGGGTTATTGTGATTGTGTATATAACCTTGAACCTTAATTATATAAAGACTGTGTTTTAACTAATACAGTGCGAGGACATTCCTTTTTGGGTGCTTGGGGACTACACTGTACTTAAGAACCAGCCTCCATCACCTCCTGAGAAGCTAGGCCTTGATTGCGCGACCAGCGCTACCCTATAGAGACTCTTGGCTGGGGTCCTCTGTGCCTCTCCTCTGCCATATAGAGAACAGAAGTACAGACCCCCCTCCAGTCTTTACATGCATTTGCATCCGAAAGTACATTTGAGCTTAAGGCTCCACTCTTCTTAGGGTTTGGGCTGCCTCTCAGATAGGGTTGATGAAGTGAAGGACTGCCTAAAGTATATTCACACTGTTTGCTCCCTTTTGCTTACAGGTTGTGGGCCCTTACTCTGTGCCGTTCCTTTAGGCCAATGGTAACTGTATATATGTTCTATAGTAGTGATTGTGTGTGTTTAAGTATTGCTACTGATCTTAGCTTGTGTTTGATTTAAAAGGCCTTTAATAAATATATATGTATTTTTGATATACACCTGACTGAGAGTAATTTGTAGTGTCCTTGCTGTGTGTGCTCATTGTGGGCTTTTGATCACCCTCACCTCTCCGGAGACCTAGTGTTGACTGCCGCCAGTGCTACCTTGATTGGTCTGGCTTGTCCAGAAGGTTTCCCTGTTCCAAGAATCAAGGCTGGCCTACTGAACCTCTGCCCACCAGGTCAGAGTTCAGAAATCCATCTTAATAAATTGGTGTACAGCGGTGGGATAGGATCGAAGGTACCCAGTGCTGCACACTGGCGAAGGTACTCAGATTACACTTACCTAGGACACATAGTGACCTTAGTAGTAAAGTACTGTAAACGCTGTATGACCTATCTTATATTATGGAAACAGTTACAAACATAACCTTAAATGCTTCTAGCTCCAAAACATTGGGAATGCTGTGTACTGAGAGATGCTTGCCTGCTCAAGGTACAAAGAGTGAAATGATCCTAAGGATCATGGATTGGCAAGAGTTGCAAATCAATGTCATTACCACAAATGTAAGTGCAGGTGCTGGTGGCTCTGCTCTCACTGACAGATCTGGCAGATCTGTCACTGTACTCATACATGGTACCCATGAAGACAGGTATGATGTGTTGTCCCAAGTTTCCTCTGCCAGCTCTGATGCTGAGGCCATGTTAGAATCCAAGAAGCAAGAGTTGCTGTTTAAGCAGAAGGAGCTTGAATTCAAAATGGCACAGCTGAAGGATGAGCAGGTAGAAAAACAGAAGGGCAGGGATCACCAGTTGGAACTGGCCAAGCTTCAGGTTTCAAATGGCTCATCCAAGGGATCTGGACATGGGTCTGGGTCCTCTTCTCATCCAAGGTTTCCTATAGATCTGCTCAGTGTATATGAATAGAAGAATGACATTATGGACTGGTTGACTGCATTTGAGTATGCATGTGAAGTTCAAGGTTGTGAATGCTGACAGGATTGCATGGTTGCTCAGCAGACTACCCCATTCCGGCTGCAGTGCTATTATGGTGATGTCAAAAGCTGAAAGAGTAGACTTTGCAAAATTGAAGCAGACTCTCATCTTAAAGTTTGGGAAGACTCCTGCCCAATACTTGAAGAGGTCTAGAGAATACAAGAAGAAAGAAGGTAACACTGGGTGTCCTATGTTACTGATTCCTTTAAGAACTTGACTGGCTGGGTTGAAGGCTATAATGTCTCAACCTTTGAGGGTATGATTTCATTAGTCATGCTTTAACATATGTTTGCATTTTGTTCCCCTGAACCTAAGCAGCATTTGGCTAATTCAAAGGAGTTCGATCTTAAGAAGTTAGCCATGGCAGCAGGTTTATGGGTGTCACACAGAGTTTCCCATAAGGACAAGACTATTCCTGGCAAGCAGGAGAAGGGGATAAAGCACAAAGATAAAGAGGGTGGGGGATCTGATAAACCTCCCCCCAAAAGGGCCACGAAAAGAAATGCAAGGGTAAGTCCCAAGAGAATGTACAGGGTAGTGGAAGTTATCCTTACAAACAGAACTCTGGTTATAGTAAGTCTCGCTATGTCCCAAGACCCAGTGACTCTTGTGTGGCTTGTGGAGCAAATGACCATGTGAAGGGGGACCCCAGATGTAAGGTCAAAACCTTGGGGGTCCACTTTGTGACTCTGGTCATCGCCTCCTATGACGAGGAAGAGATCACATGGACATCCTTCTCCTCAGACTCCTTCCCCAGTGGGATAGAATCTGAGGTAGTCCTAGTTTCCCTGGGTTCCTCAGAGTCTAACATCTCAGAGGCTTATGCTACCATTCCAGATAACACCAAACACTAATTTAAGGACATTGTGTGCTGATCCATGGGGTTGATACACCTGTCCTCAGGGATAGTGGGGCCAGCAGAACAGTAGTGGATTCTAACTTGGTAGACCCAGAGGAAATAGTTGATGGTCCCCCTCTCAAGTTCTCAGTAATGCCTGTAAATATTACTATCAATGGTACTATGGTCAGGATTCCATTGAGCATTCAGAGGCAAGTCCCAGGTAAGGTCGTCCTGTCGGGGAATGATCTCAGAGACTTAGGTCTTTTGGGTGAAACAGCAGAGAGACCAAGGGTTTTGGTCCTCTGTTGGAAATATGTTTCCCACTTTCACAGCTGGTCCCTCTAGTGAGTCCTAGTGACCAAACTAGTGCAACAAAAGAGTAGACCAGCTACCATACTATTCAGATATAAACCTTCTGGATGCCTTCACTCTGAAATTTTAGAGGAAACATGTACCGAACAAATAATCTTTTTTGGTTAACGTATTCCATGCTATACATCTGATAACTTTATTTATGCGTTTAATTTTTGTACTCCTTTGTTGCATTTTTTATTCTTTATGATGTAATCCTTTGCACTTGGACAGTCCTAACTCACCAATGAGTTTGAAATTGGATGTTATGGATCGTGCTGTACCTAAATTCATGTTATTTGCTTATATCACTATATGTACAGAAGAAAAAATCTAAATCCCAGAAAAATGACTGCTAATATAATAAAACAGCAATCTGAGTTACAAAACGAATGATCTACAATTTATGTTTGGATTGATTCTGTAGTAAAATCTATTTTCTTCAGGGATACTTGGCTTACCTTTTGAAGCATACATATGTAATTCAATAAAATCTCAACAGGCACCAAAACAGGAATGCAATGCCTAAAAATGTATATGTGGTTGGAGCCCCCCTTTTGTTCTCTACAACAGAGAGACCATGCACAATGTCACAAACAAGGGCTGTATTGGCCAAGTCCAATGCCAAGTCCAAGCCCAAGCCCAAGGGGAAACCCAAGGCTAAAGGAGTCAAAAAAGACAGAAGAGGAAAAGAGAATATCTCCCCTAACTCACCTACCACTGAGGTGGAGGTAGTTGGTCAAATACCTGAACCTGACGAGGAAGAGGTGTTGCCTGAAATTTTCAGTCCACATAACCACCTTGAACTCCAGAGTTTGCTTGTAGAAGGTGGTCCTTATAGGGTTGAGTTCAGTAAGGGCCAACGTGAGTGCCCATCTTTGCAAGGCCTAGGGAGACAGGCATGCTCCCAGCTTGAGGGTGAACCTCCCGGGAAGCACAGGATTTATTGGGAAGGTGGGCCGCTCTACAGTGAGCCCACAGAGTCTACAGAAGGAGACCATAGGAGGTTGGTGATTCCCCTTGCTGTCAGAACCTTCCTCTTGCAGTTGGTGCATGAAGTCCCCCTTGCTGGTCACCTTGGCATCAAGAGAACCAAGCAAAGGTTATCCATGCACTTCTACTGGCACACGATGGGGTTGCAAGTAGAAAGCCACTGCAGGAGTTGTACCACATGCCAGTTATCTGGGAAAAGAGGCACACCAATCTAAGCTCCTTTAGTACCACTCCCATTTGTGTGGGTACCATTTGAGAGGGAAGGGGTTATCATTTTTGGTCCTCTTGACAAACATCCTCAGGCAATAGGTTTTTCCTGGTGCTGGTCGACGATGCCACCAGGTATCCTGAGGCCATCCCATTGAAGACTGTGACTGCTGAAGGCACCAACCTTTATACATGTATCCCACTAATTATATACCCCATTAGGGAATAAGACCAAGAGATAACTTGCAAGGATAACAAAGTTTATATAAGATCAATATGCAAGCAAAGGACTCTGCTGCCTGAGAGCGCGCTGCCAAAATTTACACGGGCAGCACATTAAAAAGGGCATATGCATCATCAGTGACGATTTAGTAGAAGACAAAAGTCATGTTGCTGGTTGGTGGGTGACATATAGCCAGACCTGCTCCATATGGGATGCTAAGCGCTAATTGGCCTCTGTTCCCCAGTCGATATTGGTACACATGGGTCAGCTGGGATCATCTTGTGGTGAAGGATGGGTGAGGAAGGTGATACATTGTTACTAAGCTAAGCTAAACACCAAGAACTGAAAATTCATTAGCAATAGCAGGCACATGAGTATAATATGAAGGGGTACTACACAAAAAAAAGAGAACAATATATAGACATGCTGCCCCATACATTCAGGGCTTCGTTGATACCGCAATCCTCACACCCAAGTGTCTCCACAAGGGTTTGATCTTTAGTCAACCTTCCTTGGTACCTCATGATACAAACAAACGTGGGTTGCCATTGGAAAGAAACATGGCTCCGCTGGCTTAGATCTCGGTGGGTAATGTGAAATGGTTGAGATGAGGGGGTTAGATGGTTATCAGCATGGAAGGGGTTGAGAGGTCGGGGCTGTGTGGGATGGAGGGCTCTGGCTGGGTGGGGGCAGGCATCGGGGGATGCGCTGGCAGTATAGTCGAGACAAATGTGCACAGCGCCGGGGCCTGGTACTGTCTCACGCTCCATGCAGAGCACATTCTGAAGAAATGATACTAGGTTTTCGCAACATTGAAAGGACAGGGAACGGATGGATTTACGAGGGAACAAGACTTGTGCAGAGCTGGCCTACTGTGTTGATGGCTCCGTCCCTCTGTGTGAGAGGCTGAAAATGTGAGTGCTGCAGCCTTAGGGAGTGGCAGTTTTTGCGGCCTAGTAAAAAATGTGAGCAGGGCCTAATACAAAATGGAGTCCTAGCGCTGGGTTATGGGTTATGTTATTCATATTATTCTCTTTGTTAGGGGGCTCGTTCCCATACTGCGGAGGTGGGGAATTCTCCCCACTTGGCTTTGATGACGTTTATTCTCCATAGCTGTGGCTAGGGGGGGTGGGATAGGACCATCTCCCAACATTCCCCCCTTTCGTTACTCCTACAGTAATGAATACCCTCCCCCAGTATTTCTACGTTCATGAGTCCTTCTTTCTGCTTCCTCCCATACAGGGCTACCTTTTATAGGCATCCATGCTCAGCACACACTTCTCAAACTCTCCCCACGTTGTGCATATTCTTCAGGCGTACAGGTCATATATATACATCCCACATCTCCTGCTAAGTCTATTCAAACTTCTTTGTAGTTTTTGAGGTCTGCTGGTTGTACAATAGTTGTGTATCAATAAGTGTTTTCCATCATCCACAGTGTGGTATATAGCTAAAATGCAATATTTTGGACCGTCACTCTGTCCTGTCTGTACGTGTGCTTACTGTGTGACATGAGGCACCTCTTTATTATTTCTATTTCCAATTGTCACCATCATCATTACACTACTAGGTACTGCTTTTGCACAGCATCAGAGACCCAACTGGCATGAGCAGTAGTGCTGAATGCAGCGTTGTGAGTGTGCAATAGCCCCTCCAGGAATATGGGAGGTGCAGGTATGCCTTTTTACTGCAAACCCAGTAATAGTCCATTAGTGCTGCAGTACCTTTTCAAAGGTCTGGAATGATGATTGTTCTATTGCAGTATTTATTGGAGCCCATAGATATTTTTCCTTCGACATAGAAACACAGTTCATCATTTTCTTCTTGCTGTAGCTTGATTGCTTTTTCAAGAGCGGTAACCCATATTAGCTTTGTAATATGCTCTGTTCATACTTGTGCACACCTTTTTTCTACGAAGTCCACTTTTTTTCCATCGGAAAGGTCACGGAGCCCCTCGGTTTTGCACATGAATGTCGGTTCTTGCCACTTATTCTCTGCAAAATGTGTGCCGGCGATAGCCAGTAATGGTTTCTTGAAACATTTAGGGCCTCATTACACGGACGGCGGTAAGGGTTAACGGTCACCGTTAATGGCAACGGTGACCGTTAACCCTTACCGCCGTACTACGAGGTCCCTTTGCGGGTGGGAGGATTTAACGCCTGCTTCTTGCAGGCGTTAAAATCCAACCCGCTAAGGGACCTCGGAGCTAATTACGGCACCACAAAATTTCCATAGAGCCCTATGGGGCAGAAATGGGAATGGGGAAGGGCAATGGCGGAAAGGGGATTTACCGCCCCTCCAACCTTGGAATGGGGCGGTAAATCCCCTTTCCGCCAAGGCGGTGCCGGTATTTTACCGGCATGAGCCATGGCGCTAATAGCGCCATGGCTCACCGCCTTCCGTGTAATGAGGCCCTTAGTCTCTTTTGATCCCATTTTGCATTTCCTGTCGTCTGGTGGAAGAAATGTCATTTTAACTGCGTGCCTGAAAGGTTCCCTTTATCCTGCATAGTGCAAGGTGGATGAGACATTATGACTCTCCTAAGGGTAGCTCTTGAGGTACTAAAACCTTGCGTGCCCCAGATGCATGCAGTATTAAGGAACACATGTAGCAACTCCCAAAGGTCATTCGTCTTCCTGTTGCACTCGTATCTGAGTACCAACTGTTAGATTGTCCAGGATGGCGAAGGTCCTCCACTTTATCTAATTCTAAGCCATGATAAGCATCATATTTATACTGACCTGTCTGCCTTCTCCTTCTACTATTATGCAAAAGAGATTGTTGTTTTCTTGCCAAGCTTCTACATAGCCTATTGTTGTCACATAGTGATCTTTTGTACACTCTATGGTAATAACTGGACCATTAGGCTACTGCACTAGGTGGATTGGGAGTTGCTACATGCGGTAGTATTGGCGGCAGGCATTATAGGTGGTTCACTATACAGTGGGCGGACATTAGTATTTACATTCACTTGTTCATACACCATTGTTTGGGAAACAGAATCTATCTCCCTATTCAATACAGATGTAAGCAATTCATTAGGTGCGAGGTAGTTATCATTTTAGGTTGTGAGATAAATAACTTGGTTGTGAACATCGTAGGGGGTGCTGGCGTAACATTTGGTGCATCAGGTACACTTTCAGACACATTATTTACAAATAAGAAAACATATGGGGTCACTTTCGTTGCATTTTTATGGAAGCTTGTCAAATTCAATGACATATTGTTTTTCCACCTCCATTTTACCCCATAGCCCCCTTCTTTTATATGGGATCCCCAGATAAAAGATGTTCCCCAATATATTCCTAGGATGAACATAAGTGCAAGCCTCAATGATAGCTATATGCAATCTCGGGGATTTCGATTCCCGGTCAAAACTTTGCACATATAATTCTCCTGGAATTAGAGGTTGTACAATGCCATTTCCTGCCAGAGCTCCCGTTGTCGTTTCACTATCTGCAGTAAATGGGGGTGCGATTTGTTTGGATATGCACGGATGAGTTGAGTCAGATATTCTTTAAACTCATCCCCTAATACTGCAGCTGCCCTATGGGTGTCGGAGGCCCTTCTTACTGGTGACAGTGGCATGTGCATTCATCGACCAGTCACTATTCAATGACGGGACTGGTGGTGGTCCTTGCTAGGCTGTGTGCGCAGTTGGAACATTGCCACGGGCAGGCAGTATACCGAACTTTTCTTGCGAGAGTTACACAATTTGGATAACCTACTTTTGAGCAGGCCTTTTATTTTCTCGATCAAACCAATAGTTTGCGGGTGGTAAATATAACCCATTTTGTGTTTTATTCCTAGCATTGATGTTATTTCTTTGAATAATTTGTTAAAGAAATGTGTTCCATTATCTGACCGTATGACTTCACATACTCCCCAATGGGGGAACACTTCTCTTACCAGGAACTTGGCAGCACACTTTGCATCAGGGTGAGCACAGGGGCCAGCTTACACCTTCGTGAGAACGGACACACCACCATAATCAAATACCTAGCACCGTTACATCTTTCTCCCATATCTACGTGATCTATGTGCAACTCGCGGAAGGGCCCTACAGGGGGGGCAAGGTGCCGCGCAATACTCTTAAGGTCATCCCTGTACTGAATACTTGGCACGTGGGACACTGGACCACCATTTTATTGAGGTATTCTTGGAGGTTTGGAATGAACCAATCTTCCTGAAGATCGGCCGCTATGTGTTGTTTTGAACTGTGTGCGGGGAAAATGTAGTTGTTGAAATGCTATGCATAAAAACTCCACTGGCATAACTACCTTCCCTGTCTTGTCTTGTCTCCATAGCAGATCAGTGGGCGATTTAGTACACCCCCATTTTAGCCATAGCTCTTGTTCCACTGTTGGTGCTCTGCTCTGTAATTCTATTATCTGTGCAATGGGTAGCGCATTATAGGCTTCTGCTTTGGGAGGTTCTGCTCTGCTCACTAGAATACATTCTGTACTCATGGGCACTGGGAGATACGCCACTTCTTTTGCTGCGAGGGCTGTGATCCCCGAAGATATTTCATCTCTGTTCTGTGTATGTGTTTGGCATTTCACTATTGCTACTAAAGAATGTTCTGCGAGGGTCTCAATCAATTTGTTTAGCAACTGTGCATGTGGCACCGGGGACCTGTCTACCCTCCGGAACCTCCTCCTCCTCCACTTGACAGTCCAGCGTGCACTGTTGTGGTCCTATGCGCTGAATCAGAATAAGTTGTCACAGAGCATCCTTTTGCTGCGTGAAGTGCTTCAGTCAGTGATATGAGTTCTGCCGCTTGGGCTGAATAGTGCATGGGCAGGCGCTTTTTAATCAATGGGCCTCATTACGAGGTTGGAGGTAGATTTTCAGGTAAAACTGGCAAGACTACCTCCAAACTCGCAACCGGGTCCGGCACCCGCGAATGGGTGATTACTGGGGTATTTCGGCCTGCCGGACCCGGTAATTGCCCTTTCACGGGTGCCGGAAACGGTACATCCCCATTCCCATTTGAGGCCCATAGTGCTCAATGGGAATGGGGACATCGGATGCACCAGCACCATTTACAATGATGCCGGTGCATCCGACTTGCTGTGCTCGCGGGTGCCGCTCTGCCCGCCAGGTCATACCTGGCAGGCTGAAAGGCACCCACGAGCACAGCTTGTAGTATGGTGGTACAGTAGCAACGGTACCCGTAGTGCTACCGGCACCGTTGTTACCTTACCGCCATACTTATAATGAAGCCCAATGTTTCATATTCTCCGTCCTCCATCCTTACTACAGCTGCCCCTACATGTTTTTCACCAGTTTCTGGATCAAAGGACACTGAACCATTGACGAAGAACACTTCCCCTTCTTCTAGGGCACTTTCTCTGGCTTTTGGGATGTTGTCCTCTTCCCCCTCGTACGTTGCACAGCCATGCTCTTGCATGTCCTGCACTGTGCATGGTTCTGTAATTAACGTGGCAGAATTTACTGTCTTACACCTCACCACATGTATATTTTGGCTGGACAGAAGGATTTCATAAGCCAACACTCTTAGCGTGGTGAGGGTGGATTTTGATTGTTCCAATATTGCAAAGAGTCTTCAACATACAAAGTGAAGAAACACCCCATGACAATATTTGATCTCTTCTCAATGGCAAAGGTAGCCGCAGCAAGGGCTTGGTCGCATGCGAATTGTCCTTGCATTACTGAATTGAGTGTGCCACTATAATAGGCAAGGGTCTTATGTCCCAATTAACTCTTTTGTGTTAATACGGCTGTCATGAGAGTGCCAGTAGAGTGTGAAAAAAGATGACATTTCTGATCATAATCCAGGTGTGGCTAGTACTGGGGCTGTTGATATTAACCCTTTGAGGTCATTAAATGCTGTTTGCATTTCCCCAGTACATATGATATGTGTTTTTTCTCTCTGTGCTTCTTTTAGCCCTTGCAGGAGAGGTCTTGTGTACGCTGCATAATCTAGGATCCAGGCCCTGCAGTAATTGCAGAGTCCCAGAAACCTCTGCTTCTCTTTTACTGTGTTCGGTTTGGCAGTGGCTCGTACTGTGGCCGCGTGGTCAGGTATTATCCTCTTACCATCTTTTGAAATCAATTGGCCTAAATACAGGACCTCTGCCAAACAGTACTGCAGTTTGTTCCTGTCCACCTTATATCCTTCGTGTGCTAGGAGCTGGAGGAGGGCAATGGAATCTCTTCAGCAACTCTCTTCGCTCCCACTGCAGACCAGTAAATCATCTACAGATTGAATGATGGTGCTTGGTACTTGACTATTTCCACGATCTTCATGTAATATTCTATTTAATATGCTGGGGCTTTCGCAATACCCTTGAGGCAAGTAACAGTGTTCATACCTCCGTCCCCCTATAGTAAAGGCAGTAAGGTTTTGTGAGTCAGGGTCAAGGGGCACTGAGAAAAAGGCATTTTTCAAATCCACCACAGTTAAGTGGGTGGCTTGTTTGGGAATGCTGCACAAAATGGATGCAGGATTAGGAACAAGAGGAAACTCCTTTTGGACAATATCATTAAGGGGGCAAAGGCCCTGGATCATACGCCAACTCCCCCCTGTCGCTTTCTTAATGGGGTATACAGCCGTATTGCTTGGGGAGTTAGAGGGCCAATTATGCCTTGCTCGAGCAGTGCTTGAAGTGTCTCTTGAATCCCTTCCTTAGCCTCTCTGAACAGGGGGTATTGCTTCACTCTGGGCAGTATAGCTCCTGGTTTAAGTGTTATCTTTACAGGGGTCACTTCTCTTAGCAGTCCCACATCATGGGGTTTGGTGGTCCACAGATGGGGCGGTACCTGTTGTGTGTCCGTTTCATAAAAGGGTGGCAGCCCGTTGACGACAGCCATGAGGGGGCTTGGCACTTTTCTGAATTGTACGTTGATAGTGATTTCCAGCACAATCTCACCGTCATTGTTGTCGTCAGCGAACAACTCTTCATCAGTTAGCTCACAAAGTGGTATATTGGGGTCAATGCACAGCACTGCGTGCCACTCACATCCATGAATGTCAGTACCGGTTACAACAATTCTTTTAGCGGACACTTGCACCCCTTCCAGATCAAGGAATAGGATGGTACCAGCGACCATCTCAGGGGTCGCCACAGGACGGAAGACAAAATCAGAGGGCACTCTCCATTCTTTCCTTGTGAGTTCAAGTACTGCTCTTGCTAGCACTCTAATCCCATACCCGAACATGTTGGGATTCACTGGTATCCTCCTCACTTTTATTTCATTGGCAATGGCATGTTTTATCAACATTGCTCTAAGGCAGCACATGCCGGGAGTGGAACAAACAATCCCTCTTTCAGTGAATTTGCTTTAACTTGCTAAGCAAATCTCTTCCCAGTAGATTGACGGGGGAGCTTTCGTAATAAAGTAAGGGTGCTCACACTACCTTTCCCCCTATCTTAACATTCAAATCTTCTGTGTAAGGAACTGTTACTAAAGCCCCAGATAATCCTTGTGTATCGAGAGTTTGGCCAGATAACGGGAAATCACCTTTGCAAATGCATGACTTTTCCGCCCCCGAATCCACCGTGAAGATGAACTGTTTGTTTCCTATCTCTGCCCCCACCAGTGGTTCCTCTTCTGGATGCAATGTCGTGGATAGTACTGGACATGCAAGTGATCTCTGTGGGCTGTCCTAGTCGGGATATGTGCCCGTCCCTGGGCAAGAGAAGGGGTCTCCTACTAACGCACAAGCCCCCTGGAATGTCGCGGGTGCACTGTTTGGGGCAGTAGCAAATGGGTTTCTGTTTCTCATCACTTGTTGGGTGGGGCGGTTCCGGGGTGACTGCCTCATATGAGGGGGGTGACGGAATGCACTATAGCCAGGCATCGGTGGAGGTGACTGTGTATACGGTGTAGGTGTCTCACATGCTTCCTGTACTGGTCCCTTTGGGCTTCCTGGATGGGGGTTTCCGTATTGTTGTTGGTGGTAGTAAGGTTGGTTGTATTGGTAGTTCCCTCCCTTTCTGCTGTGGCATTCTGACGCAAAGTGCCCCCATATGCTGCAGAACCAACACTGCCCTTGGTTCCCCCCTCTGGGCCCTTGCCCTCCGAATCCTCCTTTCCTCTGTCCCCGGGACCCACCTCATCCTCTCGCTGGTCTTCCTTGCCACTGTGGTCCCATATACTGCTGCTCTCCTCCCCACTGTTCCTGCCCGTTGTCTGCCCACACTGCAGCCATCCTTGCCTGTGTTGCAATGGAGATACCGGCCCCCTCCTCTCCCATCTGCTCGCGGGGCAGTGCTGCTGTTACAGCAGCCACCTTCACTAGTTTCGTTTGTACGAGTTTCGCTTCCTCCACTAACCTCCCTTGAATAGTTTCCTTCTCTCTCTCTTTGATCCTCCTACAATGATGTACTATTTTTCATTGTATTTCAGGCCATCCCGCTATATTGTCAAGGGCCTTCTGTACCTCAGTTGGGAGTCCTCACTTGATTATGAAATAAAATAGGGAGGTGGATTGGTCCCTGGCAGTGCCCGTCTCTGCACGCCACATTTCTTGGACTCAAAGAATGAGCTGCACAGTGTCTTCCTCATACCACTTCATGCATTGCATTATAGAGTGTAAATCATGGGTATCAGGCAAGGTTCTCCGCAGTGCATACAACACTTGTGCTCGAACATTGTTGAACGATGCCCAATCATAGGTGTTGTGGCTTATAGTTACCCCCAAGTAGCCCGCTTTCACGCATACCGTCTCCGCCTGGTCTCCCACTGCAGAAACAAATACACTTTTTATTTCTCCTATGGCTAGGGGCACCACTGCCGTGTTTTTCTCAAAAGCATAAATCCATTTTCCCGTGCCCGCTGTAAGCGGGGGCAGGAACTTTAGGAGGTTGTTTTTATCCATCTGTGCCCATGGGACATAATGAGGCTGCCCAGCTCCCTTGTAAATGAGCAGCATCTGTAACTTCGATTTCACCTTCCCACCTTTTACATTGGGTCCTTCCTTTTTTGCTAGGGCCATCCTCCTGTAGAGGAGGAGCCACATACCACTACTAAAAGCTCTGCCCCATGTCACCTATGTGTTGGGAACCAGAAATGGCGACACGTGCCCTTCCAGTGAGAATGCCTGTTCTGCAAAGAATCCTCGAGACAAAGGGCCTCATTACGAGTTGGGCGGTAATAGCCCTACCGCCAAACTCCCAGGCGCTATTAGCGCCAGATCACGGGTTTGGCAGAAGGGTTATTTCCCATTACCCATTGGGCCCATTCGGGAATTCCTCATTCCCATTGGGCCCAATGGGGAAAATTCACGCTATTACCGCCGGCGGATTTCCCGGTGGTGGTAATATCACCGAAAATCAGCAATTTTGCTGCAGATTTCCCCCCAGCTCAAAGCCATGATCTGGCGGACCCTTAAATGTGGCGGTAATAGCGCTACCGCCGAATTTAAGGGTTACTTCCAGACTTGTGATGAGGCCCAAAGTATCCATCGAGAAAACCTTATATGCATGCACAAAGATATGATGGTCTTCTAGATGGAGTCCCGGAAGAAGTGTGAAAATGAATGGGAAAGAAGACGGGTGATGACATGCGAAGTGTAACTGACGCACTCTGAAAGGATACACAAGACAGAAGAACATAGACATTCTACAGAATCTGAAGAGGGAGGTGTAGAAGATAAGCAACACTAGTACAGATGCAGCAATGCAAGCAGACAAAGCAATCTTAAGGCTGGCTATGTAGTGAATAGATTGCAGTGATGCGCCAATGTATATACTTAAGAATTTATAGAATCTTGATGTTCCACGATGCACTTTAGCAAGGCTTGAAATCCCATTATTGGAAAGGCTTTCAGTGTGATGCAGTTGAAAAATATTTCATGGCGAAACAGAATTCAAGTAAGGCTGGCTGGCTCAGCACCAAGAGTTGAGGCCACAGAGAGACTGGTTGTCTGTTAAGAAGCTACATTGAATCTGAGAACGAAACACACTTCTGTTTGAGGTGAAATGGAAAAACACTGACGGTGCCAAGAGTTCATCATTTAATAGTATTATATGCAGCAAAGAGCTCAGAAACGGGGTCTCCAGTCACAAGGTCAGATCAAAATAGACTGTGGGTCGAGCTGCACTGAAAACCAGAAGATAAAACCATGGCATACTCCCTTTAATTCTCAGGCACAGAGAGCTTCTGCAAGGCCAAGTTCAAAGCCTAATTGAATGGCAGACCGCAAGAGTGATGATAGATGTTGGGCTAATTGGGAGGGGAGGCGTGACCAGGCCAACCCTCCCAGCACCTGGGGTACCAGCCTGCGCGCTGCTGATGTGTGGAATATTCCAGAAGGGTACAAGCATGCCAACCAATTGTAGAAGGCCACATATTAAGGAGCCCTATAGTTTGTGTAATCAATGAATCATCATGTATTTTGTGACAATGAAGATGACTTGCACTTGGCATGGGCTTAGTTGTCCACCTGATGTTAGAGACCCAATCACAATGCCTGTCACTAAGGAACGTATACTTAGATGTTCCCTGTGAGCCTATCACTTTCCCAAGTAGGTTTTTGTAGTTTGGCATGTTGTGTGACATCAATGATGACGAGTTTTGGAGATGTAAAGAGTTTACTCGTGTCAGCAGTGGGGGACCAATCAGACAGGGTGTGGACAAAAGCAGGTTTCCCGGGAATAACGTTGGATAGTGACAGACATGATGGCGCTGCCTTCAATACCGTGCGCGCTCGCGTATGGGACGCATTGAGGGAAACATTCCCAGAAACCCCAGATTTACAGTCAGTTGTGCAACGCACTATGAATGATGGGGAAGAAGTTACAGATTACATTTTCCGGGTACAGGAGATGTGGAGAGCTGAAATGGGCACTCCATATGACCAATCAACATCGTTGTTTTACTTCATAATAAAGAGAGGGCTCCGAAAAGAAGTGCAAAAAGCGCTGGACAAAATAGCAGGGATCGAAGCAAAGGGATGGCCAGAGATACAGAGTATAATAGTGCACCATTGCAAAAGAATTAAGGAACGAGAAAAGGAGGTGGCACAAAAGTAGCTGGCAGACGAAGCCAAGTTAGTACAAACGAAACTAGTGAAGGTCGCAGCAGCTGTAGCAGCACTCCCACATGACTTAGACCCAGAAGAGTAGGGGGGGGATCAGTAGCGATACAGGGGAGGATGGCTGCAAACTAGGCAGACAACGGGCAAAGGCAGTGGAAAGGACAGGAGGAGTGCGGAGGACTGCAGTGGCAAATGTGGCACCCCAACAACAGAAGAGGTGGGTACAGGGGGCGAAGAGGGGGTGGACAGGGATATGGAGGTAATAGCAGAAATGGGGGACCAGGACCCAGAGGGGGGCAAGGAAATTGCTGGAATTGTGGGAGGTGGGGACATCTTTTCGCGCGAATGCAGGAGTAGGCCTAACTCAAGTTACCAAGATGATCAGTATTACGGGCACCCCCATCCGGGGAGCCCATACGGGTTACCCCGAAACGGAGGATTAGAACAGCAAGACGAAAGAGGGCAAGAACAATACAGGGAAAGAGCCCACCTCACTCAACAACATCCACAAAGCAGTGGACACATACCATACACACAAAAAAACCCATTTACCACAACACCTAACGGCGCGCCCGCCCCATATGGAGGAGTAGCGGTAGTTTCAGGTAACGTTTTCAGCCAAGAGGGACAACTAGGAATCCAGCATAGGACAGCCCACAGAGTGCACTTGCGTGTCCAATCCTATCGACAACCTTCAATGCAAGCGAGGAACCCTTGATAGGAGCAGAGATAGGAAACAGACAATTCATCTGTATGGTAGATTCGGAGGCCGAAAAATCGTGTATACGCGAGGGCCGGTTTCCGCTATCTAATCGTAAATTGGAGATGCAGGAGTTCTCTGGGGCAGTGGTCAAAGTTCCTTACACAGAAGATTTGGACATCACAGTGGGGGGAAACCAGTTAGGGCACCCCTATTGTATCATGAACAATCCCCCGTGAAGCTGCTGGGAAGGGATCTCCTCAGTAAGTTGAACATGACCATCTCGTTCACAAAAAGGGGAGGGATTGTGTGCTCAACCCCAGGGAGGTATACTATGCGCGCCATGCTAGTGATATATTCAAGAGCAAGGTGCCCAGAGGTGTGCGGCATACCCGTGGACCCAGATATGTTTATTCATGGGCTGAAAACATTTGCCAGGGTGGTCCTGGAGTTGAAAAAACTAGAATGGAGAGTACCAGCAGAATTTGTCTTTCGCCCAATCGCCAGCCCCGAGATAGTGCCTGGAACAGTGATGTCAGTGGACATACATGCAGTACAAATAACAGCCAAAAGAATAGTTGTAATTGCAATGGACATGCACGGCTGTGAGTGGCACACGGTACTGTGCATAAACGCTGACATTGCACTCCAAGATCTGTCAGATGAGGAGCTTTTCGCAGATTCAGAGAGTGACGGAGAAATAATAATGGAAATAGCTATCCCTTGTGAAATAATGATACAGCAAAGACAGGTGCCAATACAGCTGATGGCAGTGGTAGGCACCCCACCTTCATTCCTTAATGACGACATGCACTCAGTACCCTGGCAATTGTGGACGACAGGTCCCCATGACATAGGGCTACTACACGGAGTCACACCAGTAAAAATCAATCTCAAGCCTGGAGCAATTCTGCCCCGGGTCAAACAATACCCCCTGTCCCGAGAAGCAGAAGAAGGTATAAAAGAAACAATAAATGCTCTACTTGCACAGGGGATAATAGTACCCTCAAACTCCCCGTGCAATACATGTATTTACCCAATCAAAAAAGCAAAAGGAGAGGCCTGGAGGATGATCCAGGACTTAGGCCCACTAAATGACGTCATACAGAAAGAGTTCCCGTTGGTCCAAAAACCGGCATCCATCCTATGCAGATTACCACAAGACGCATCCCACTTCACTGTAGTGGATTTAAAAACGCATTTTTCTCAATACACTCGCAGAAGAGTGCAGATAGTTGACAGCATTTACCCTAGGGGTGAGGAGGTACGAACACTGCAGCTTGCCCCAGGGTTATTGCGAAAGCCCCAGCATATTCAACAGAATATTGCATGAAGATCTTGGAAACATGACTGCAGACAGCACAATAATACAGTATGTGGACGATTTATTAATCTGCAGCAGAAACGAGGAAGAGTGTAGAAAAGACTCCATAGCCCTTTTGGCATTGCTATCGCAAAAGGGGTACAAAGTCGACAAAATAAAATTACAATACTGTCAACGTGAAGTGCTGTACTTAGGGCAATTGATATCAAAAGATGGCAAGAGAATAATACCAGACAGAGTAGCGGCTATCTCGGCCGTAGGACGACCAAAGACAGTGAAGGACATGCAAAAATTCCTGGGGATGTGCAACTACTGTCAAGCATGGATATTAGACTATGCTGCATACACACGCCCGTTGCTCCAGGCACTCAAGGAAGCACAAAAGGAAAAAACAGAAATACAGTGGGATTCAGAGATATGCGATGCATTCACATCACTCAAAGAACAAGCGCCCCAGTACTCGCGACCCCAGATTATGAACGCGAGTTCTGCCTATTCTCGCACTGTAAGGGGGCATTCATGACAGCAGTTCTGTCACAGAAAACGCCCCTAGGTCACAAGCCTTTGGCATACTACAGTGGGACACTGGATGCTGTAATGCAAGTACATTTCGCATGCGAACAGGCGAACAGGCTCTCGCAGCAGCTGCGTTCGCAATTGAGACGAGCGCTACCATAGTAATGGGATGCTCATTGACACTGTATGTAGAACATTCATTGTTCACCATACTCGAGCAATCAAAGGACACATTAACCACACAGAGAGCCACCGCATATGAGGCCATACTATCAAGTGCTAACATACATGTGGTAAGATGCAAGGTGGTTAACCCCACAAGATTCATCTCAGAGCCATGCACTGTAGAGGATATCCAGGCACATGATTGCGCAACATACCAGGGCGAGGACAATGGCACAACTGTGGTAAGTGAGAACGCACTGACGGAAGGAGAGGTATTTTTCATAGATGGGTCAGCTTCCATAAATTCAGAAACTGGAGAAAAACACGTAGGAGTGGCAGTAGTGCAAATGGAAGAAGGTGAGTATGAGGTCCTAATACAGCAGCGACTACCAGCTCATTTCTCAGCACAAGCAGCAGAACTGGTAGCATTAATTGAAGCTTTAAGAGCAGCAAAAGGATGTGCAGTAACGATTTACACAGATTCAGCATATATGGCCACAACAGTAGACAGAGGGCTTGCCAGGTGGGGAAGAAGGGGGTTCAACATGGCAGATAGCTCAGCCGTACAACATGCGGATTTGTTGAGGGAACTCATAGAGGCATTAAAAGAACCCACAATGGTAGCAATAGTGAAATGCCAGGCTCATACCAATAACACTGACTTCGTCTCCTTGGGAAACGCAGCAGCAGACGCAGCTGCCAAGGAGGCATCATATTTGAGAAAAGAAAACACAGGTGAGTTTCTAATGCGAAGAAGAGCAGAGGAGAGTATCCCGGACGGGTACAATACCATGCCAGTGTCTCAAATACTAGAACTACAGGAAGAGGCGCCTGAGGACGAAAAAGAGTTGTGGACAAAAAGAGGATGCAGCCAGTCAGCAACTGATTTATTATGGCGGCAAAACAACACAGGTAAAGTAGTAATGCCAAATAAACTATTAGAAGTAGCATTCCAGCAGCTACACTTCCCAGCGCACAACGCAAGGCAGCACATCGCAGCAGAGATACAAGAAAATTGGATTATCCCAGGATTACAGCAACAACTCTCCAAGCTAACAATGGAATGCACAACGTGTCAAATATACAACACTGGCATGACTTTGAGAACACTAAGAGGAGCGATACCCAAGCCAATAGGACCTTTTAGAGAGCTGCATATCGACTATGCAGATATGGGTGAGAGATGCAACGGAGCGAGGTACATGATAGTGGTAGTTTGCCCATTTTCACGCTGGGTAGAGGCAGGTCCCTGTGCCCACCCAGATGCGAAGTGTGCTGCAAAATTTCTTGTGCGGGAAGTATTCCCCCACTGGGGAATTTGTGACGTAATTCGCTCTGACAACGGCACACATTTTGTAAACGATCTCTTTAAGGAAGTGACATCATTGCTGGGGATAAAGCATAAATTATGCTCGATTTATCACCCGCAAAGTAACAGATTGGTAGAAAACATCAACGGATTACTAAAAGGAAGACTCTCAAAACTATGTTTCACCCTTAAGAAAAATTGGGTACACTGTCTCCCCTTGGCCCTTTTCGAGCTGAGGAATCAGCCAAGCAAGGACCACCATTTGTCACCCCATGAGATCGTGACAGGGAGACGAATGCACACAGCACGCTCACCCCTCCGTAGACATTCAGATGCACACAGAAGTACAACTGTACTGGGAGAAGAATTTAATGACTACCTGACTAAACTTACTAAGGCAGCACGAATCATAGCGAGACAACTTGCACCACAATTAATAAGTGATGGGGACAATGAAACACACACTCCAGAGAAAGGAAGCCCAACAGGTCAGTTGGTACCAGGGGAGATGATATACATCAGGAGCTTCGTGCGTAGATGGGATGCTTCAAGATTTCATGGCCCCTACGAGGTGGGGTTTTGCACACCCACAGCGGTGAAAGTGAAGGGCCTGAGATATTGGATACATTTAACAGACGTCAGAAAAGCATATGCTAACAGACGTCAGAAAAGTATATGACAGCGTGGGGTCTGCAGAAGGTGCTGAGGACCCCAACGGGGTAAATTCGCATGAATAAAAAGAAAAACGAAAACAAGAAAATGTTAAATGTATTAAAATGACAACTGTATTATAATAATGTTTATGACAACCTCTAAATAAGTATAAAATGATTTTACTCACTCTCTCTCTCCCTTTCCTCACCCTGCACTCTCTATCTATATGTCCCTATCTCTCTATCTCTCTATCTCTCTCTCACTCTAAAGTAACACTGAAAAGCGGAAAATGCAAAAGTAACTGCACTGTATGCTTAATGCGCCCTTTTCTATGTTTCAACATGTAGGAGTAACCATGGCAACGAACAGGCAGCCTGCAACGATTAGCAATAGGGACACTAGAAATAGAAATGTTTTTGATTTACGAACATATTCATACAAATGTGGGTTGACTGTCTGTGCTATTATATTTTTTACACTCATGTTTGGCTTGGCAACATATTACCTAATAGCATTTATCTACATTGAGATAAATGAGGGAATGGAAAAAGAAGGTAATGGAAATAATATTGGAAATGTAAGCAAACCATTTAAGGAAGGTAACTATTTAATATGGGATGGCTTTCAGCTGGTATGGGGGTATGGCCCGCATCCAGACGAGGCGAAACGTCAGAATGATACTAACAAGAAGCCGACCATCCATTTGAAGCCCCAAAGCCACACCACAAATGTTAGCGTACATGAACTAAATGATCGGGACCCATCTGTTATATCATGGTTATATGGCACCACTGCTACCCCACCCGCAACGACAACCAGTCCTCCCCGAGACAAAGACTACACCACAGAGAGAATGAAGGAAAATATTGAAATGGCTAACAAATTCATTACTCTGTATGACGAATGGGAGAAGGAGGGATGCTGGGGAGAGGGAGTCCCTGTTGCACGCAGCCAGGCATGCTAGAACATTCCTTAGCAACAGGAAGAAGAGAGAAATAGGTAGAAAGAGATATGACGAATACTATGGCCTGGGGCTTGACACAATAGAGGATCCCAGACACCCACACCAGTCGAATAAATGGTATGCAGACATGAGCTCCACAGACAAAAAAACAACTAATGAAAGTTGCTACGTGTGCTCCCTGATCCCCCATGCCTCAGGCACACCTAAAGTCTTAATGCCGCAAGAACTACCTCTTGCAGACACCCAGTGTCTCCTCCATCTCACTCTGTGCAGAATTAAGAACACCTTCCAGGCAAACACGGTATCTTTTGAAATGCTGCAGAACGAAAAAACGTGCTACTCAAGACCAAAGGGAGTGGTATGCTTAAAGGAACCATTTTTGGTAATAAAAGGAACACTATTTTCAGAAAACAAATGGAAAGATGATGTGGTAACGTGCAAAGCTGAAGCAATGCGAGGGCTGCCAGCCGAAAAACTACAATGGATTGCAAAGACGTGTGCCGCGGTGTGGTCAGAACATGTGGCAAAATTGACCTGGGTAAGCGCTATAGAAAAAGCATTGAAACTACAGAAAGAAATCTCAAGTGAACTTTGTTTCCTAGGAGAAGGGAAAATCAATATGGGAAGAAACACGAACTGCAGCAAGAGCCTAATGATCCCAGACATGAAGAAAGGAACAGCAGCCCTGATGGACACCTACTGGGTCTGTGGCAAGCGGGCATACATGCACCTCCCACCATCATGAGGGGCACGTGTTCCCTGGTGACGCTGCACTCAGCTTTAATGGTAATACCGGAGAGCCACCTGGGCCAGGGGGGCCGGAAATTACTCAAGTTACAACCAACGCCTCACCTACTGAAGAGCCACCACTGTACGCCCTATCAGAGGGAACAGCCGACGAAATACTGTCCAGGAAGCGGAGGTCATCAAACTATATCTCAAAGGCCTCCTCAGAACTTTTGGCACAGATCCCAGACAGGTACAGGTTATTCAGCTCAGCAGAAAGCTTCTTTGCCTCCCTCATTTCAAGGATTCAGGCCAGAGCAAATGCAAAATGGCTGCAGATCACAAGGTGGGAGCTGATTCAATTGGTTAATGACACTGAAGAAGGATTCAACGTGATCAAAGTGGAACTAAGGGCACTGAGACTGATGACAATGCAAAACAGGTATGTCCTAGACCTGTTGACAGCGATGGACAGAGGTGTTTGCCGAAAAATCGGAAGTGCCTGTTGCACTTTTGTACCTTCTGAAGATGTGATAACGGGACACTATCACACGTCATCGCCGCAGTCCACAACCTGGGGGAACGAATGAAGACAGAAGGTGGCACTGATCCAAGCATGTGGCTCGACAACCTTTTCTGCTTGGTACCTTCCTGGATGGGGCTCGCAGTGAAATTACTAATGCCCCTCATTGTGTTTTTATTGTTGATTTTTTGTGTGTGCCAGTTGGGTCTTCGATGCTGCGCAAATGCAGTCCCTAATGGAGCAATGATGATGGTGATGATGGTCAATGCTGGAGGAAGGGCACGGGCGCAACAGGAAGCACACGTACAAACTGGAGAGGATTCAGAACCCAAATATAGAATGGTGCCCAAATATTACGACGGGGATATAGTGGACAGGCTATATCATACCACGATAAAGGAACCCCGGGAACTAGAGTGGTACATGGAAGTATGGGTGGACCTGGAGGGAGATATGGGATGTATATATATGACTTGCACCCCAGACGAGTATGCCAGAAGGGGGGAAAACCTCCGGGCGGTGTGCAGAGCCTGGATGCCAATAAAAGGAACACCAGCCTGGGAGGAAGCAGTGTTGGCTGAGAAAGAGCGCGAGCAACTGGGGGAGCTAAGGTATTTGTTACTTAAGTAACGAAAGGGGGAAATGTAGGGAAGGGTAGGTCAATAGGACCCCCCCCACTACATGTCCCACCTTGGTTGAGACCCATGACTCGTCGGCGCCCCCCCGGCCTCCCAGGCCCAGGCGGCAGGGCAGCTGCCGGCCGACACGTGGGGCTGAACCATCACGTTATGTGGCAGAGAACAGAAACCATCTTGTATTAAGTCCTCTCCATCTTGCTAGAAACGTGCATATCTAACCCAAGGCAGAAACACTGAACGCTGCACAGTGACCCCCACTTGACCACGCTCACAGAGGACAACACTTCCCCCACCTCCCACTGCATGGCAGATCCGCTGAAGACTCATTCTCACGAGTCACCAGACGCGAGCAAACAACAAAATAAAACACTGTAACTGTTAACCTTCTGCAGTACATCATTGCCCCAGCTATGAACGAGAATACTAGGATGTAACTGAGATCAGCCCAAACTCTGAAGGCCCTGACCCCTGTACCGAGCCCCCAGCTATAGATGGCATGGCGCCTTGCACCCATACCCACCCCGAAAGCCCTTGAAACGTGCAAGAACCATTTATGTAATATGTGCCTTGTTGACTAACGTTCGCTGCTAATATAAAGAAGAATGGGTAAAGAGAAAGTTGTGCAACCGATATTACATGTAATGACGAGATATACAAAGACTGGACAGCTGATAACTGTGAACAATAACTTGTGTTGCTCTCTTAATACACTCTTTACACACACCAGCTTGACACTACCTCATGTTCGTATGTCAACTGTAAATGTGAAATGCTATGTAAAAAAGTATGACCATCAGCTAGTATCCCATGTAAATACAAATACATATGAGTGCTTTTAGGAACCCCATGTGTTGTTAGTCGCCCCTCACCCATACGACAGTAAAACCGCCTCGTGCAATATGCCACGCACAGAGCTGCAAGGCCATTTCCCCCACTCCCCCTGCCCAGGCTCTCTCGAGATAGACGGTGTTCAAACAGCAAAGCCTTGCCTTCCCTCCCGACCCTGCTGGTCCCGTTTCAAGCATCCGCCACCCTCCCCCGTGTCAGAGGCCACCACAGCCTAACTCTGTGACTTACAAGCTACCTGGGGTCAGTAGTACCTCCGTCGACCCTGAGTTAATGACCCTAGAAAGGGGGGGCGCAAACACGTGTACCAACAGATCATAATACCATCCCTCACTGTTATTGCCAAGGATGGTTAGTCAAGCACCCCCACCCATGCCCCTGACTACGCCCATGGGGCCTGATTGCTTGAACCTAAGGTGCCTCCTAAACCAATGTATTAAGACACTCCAGATCGGGTATCAACGTTCCTGGCTATGTATTGATCTAAGGTCAACGCTTACAAGAGTTGCAACTCAACAGGACACATGAAGTGTGATGAATGGGTGGGAATGTGTGGCCAAAAGGGCAAATGTTAGTTTAGCTATCAATCGTTGTTACAATTCATGTCCGGCCCTGCACTACATCCCGATGAGCCCAGCTGACCTCCCGCCCCACGTGGCGCAGCACCAACATCCGCCAATCCTGGTGAAGAAACTGTATACAATGTATACCACCTAGCCATCACCACCCAATCCCTGAGACTCTGTGGCCCCTATAGCTTACCTCATGCATGACGTGTATTTGTAATATAACTAACTGTCTTTTCTATTGTCAGACAGAGCGCTCTCGGAGTTTGCAGAGACCTTTGCATGCCCTATATTGAATTATATAAAGCTCTTTTGATCTTACCCGCACTTGGTCCTGGCCTCCTTCCCCTCCTGGGGTGTGTCCATTATTGCCTCTCACTAAGGAGGGTGCATTTCTGGGGACACTTACATTCAGAGGTGAAATGGAAAAACATTGAAGGTGCCAAGAGTTAACCATTTAATAATATTATATGCAGCAAAGAGCTCAGAAACGTTTTCTCCAGTCACATGGTCAGATCGAAATACACTGAAACCAGAAGATAAAAGCATGCCATACTCCCTTTAGTTCTCAGGCACAGAGAGCTTCAGCAAGGCCAACTTCAAAGCCTAAATGAATGGTAGACCGCAAGAGTGATGATAGATGTTGGGTTTATTGGGTGGGGAGGCGTGACCAGGCCAACCCTCCCAGTGTCTGGGGTACTGGCCTGTGTGCTGCTAGCATGTGGAATATTCCAGAAGGGTACAAGCATACCAAACAATTGTAGAGGACCACATATTAAGGAGCCCTATAGTTTGTTTAACCAATGAATCGATGTGTATTTTGTGACAATGAAAATGACTTGCACTTGGAATGGGCTTAGTTGTCCACCTGATGTTAGAGACCCAATCACAATGCCTGTCAGTAAGGAACGTATACTTAGATGTTCCCTGTGAGCCTAACACTTTTCCAAGTAGGTTTTTGTAGTTTGCCATGTAGTGTGACATCAATGATGAGTTTTGACTACAAAAGTTATGTTTTTTATGAAATTCATTGAGAAATTTCTGTGCAACGTCGGATGATGTCCGTTGTACTCCCTGTTTTTCATAATTGTTATCAAAACAGAAAAAAGTTTTGCCAACTTCCTGAGTCATTTTGATTATTGATGTATGAGTAAATTCTGCATCCCCATCCATCTCTAAGTATCGCTGCCTCGGCTTAAAGGACCCAGGTCTATGGGTTCACTCCCGATTCTGTTTCTCAACCTACCTTCCCATGTGTTTTCCACTCTGGGTGTGGCCCACTGTACCTGTTGAACCCCTCCTACTGCGCCTTCCTCTACTTCATCAAAGTCGCTCCAATACTCTTCATCCCTTATCGATCCTACGTTCTCATATCCCAAACTATCAGTTTCTCCTTTTTGTTCTATTTGCATGGCCCGTATGGGCGCGCTCTCAATCCTAAAAAAAAGGAAGTCTCTGGATTTCCATTCATCTTCTGGTAGTGGAGGGGTTGTACTTGGGGGCCGGGGCCCACTTTCTGCTCCTCTCGCTGCTTCACATGCTGCTCATAATCGAGCCAATTCTGCGCGGGTGCGTATTAACGCCACCTCTACATTCCTGGTACTTACCCCTGTGTGGTTGGGGGTGGTGGTCAATGGGTCATACAGTGCGGGTGGGGCTGTGCTTGGTTTGCTGCTGCACTCCTTACTGACACATTGTGTGGCGGGTGTTTCTTCAAACATCCGCCACAGGTCTAAAATCTCCCTTCTATTTTGTAGTTGTTTCCCCTTATATTTAGCCGTCAAATAGGTAGATAGGTGATCTAGTGTGCCATTGTCAAAGGACCTGTCCTCTGGCCAAGCCTGGGGCAGTCCCTGCCCCTTTGTCTCCACCACCCACTGTTCATGGTATTTCTTGATTTTGTCACTATACAGGGGTAGGTGTTTGCATATGTTGGACAGTGGGGTTTCTATCCCCATAGCTGGGTGCTTTTGTCTTAGGTGTTTGTTTTAATAAAAGGCATCTCGTGTGAATTCTCTCCCCTTTTTTCCCCTTAAGTCTCTTTCCATCTATACCCTTGGGCCCTAGTCTGATCAATCAATGGATAAACATCTTGTGGGTCTCAGTCTTGTGTGTCCATTAGTCAAACATACATAGACATGGAACAGTTTTTTACCACCAGACAAAGGCACATTAAATAAAACATACATTTAATAACCGCTACTCCTTTCTCCTAGAGCAAAAACGTTTTTTTCACTCACTCACTCACTCCTTACTCACATCACACTTGCTCCCCCTGGGCCTCCTCCCTGCACATAAAATACACTGAAAATAATAAGCTAAAACAATAAGTTAAAATAATAACCACTACTTATTTCCCAGCTCTCTAATTATATGGAGCTCCTACTTTTATCTCCATATTTATTCCCTGCACTGGTTGAGACAGTGCAATGTGGCTGCCACCTTCTATCCCCTTTTGGGGTAGGTTCCTGTATCTCCTCTTTATAGTCTCTTTATTGCTTTAACTTTTTAAAAAATGGAATAATAAATGGCCACAACAAAATTCTTCACTTCACGTAATCACTTTGTTCATTCACATTCAACCACTGCGTGCTCCCTTCAGCCACACTGCTCTATACCCAGCAAAAATCACAGTTTGTTTCTCCTTGCAAGTTATACTCATGTGCCCGTGTTCTTCCAAAAGCCTCAGTTTGCGCTTAATCCACAACACCTCGGTCTCTCCCTGGGGCCACACCCTGCTCCAGCGAGCAGCGGGGTATTCGCAAAGCTGGAACCCACACAAACCGTTTCTGCTGGGTATGTGTTTTGGGGGACTGGTCAACTGTAGGTGGGCACAGCCTTTCCGGAGAGTCCCTGGATCTTGCCCCAGGTACGGGTGGCTAAGGGAATCACATCAAAGGGGTCACCAAATGAAGGCACCAACCTTCATACACATTTCCCCGATAATTATGCACCCCGTTAGGGAATAAGACCAAGCGATAACCTGCTAATAAAGTTTATATAAAATCAATATGCAAGCAAAGGACTCTGCTACCCGAGAGCACTCTGCCAAAACTTCCCCAGTCGATCTTGGTACACGTGGTCATCTGGGCTCATCTCGCGGTGAATGTCGGGTCAAGAAGGCGTTATATTCTAACTAAGCTAAGCTAAACAACAAGAACTGATAATTCATTAGCAATGGCAGGCACCTGAATATAATATGAAGGGGTACACCACACAAAAAAGAGAATGATATATGGCCATGCCGACTGTAAAGCTCTGGGTTGCCAGTTATGACTCTGACATCTCTTGATGTTCCAGTTGTTCCTTTAATGAGTTTCCAGTACATCTTTTATGTTTCATATGTCAAGTTCATCAGAACTCCAGGCAAACATGCACCAGCATCCTCCGAGGTAGGCTACATCTCACCAACTCTCTCACTCAGAACTCTCAACCAGACAACAACATTCTCACCAGCAAGATCCATGTCACTCACTCAGCATTCTACTCATTCTGAAAAAACAACATGGAAACCTAAATCACTACATATCTCCCTTCCTTACACAACAACAACAACACCTACCAAAACTGGTCACACTCACAACACAAAGTACACACACACACTCCAACACATGCGCGTGCATCTCAACCACATTAACTATCACAACACCCGTACAACATGAACGCGTCACCAGTTCAAATGGTCCCATAACACAATACTAACAATGCCCCTCCCCTTTTCTACACAATAAAGGAAGGACACCTACCAATGAAAATTCTACCACTAGCAATCAATCCTCAACAGCTCAGGTATCTCTCTCACCTCTCTCCTCCTCTACCACACAAAATTATAACCAATACTAACCTCATAGCCACACCACACACACAACTCAGAGCTGTGCACCACACAAACCAAAGAACAAAGCTGGGCATTCCCAACACCTGAGTGAAACGACACAATAACACACTGCACACTAAGGTACCTATGCCGCCACCCCCACTTCGTCACCTGTGTCCTAAAGCTCCACCTAAATACCAAACACAACTATGAGAAAGCATTGTCACACACAACATATAAATACATGCATTACTTTCACCAGAACAACAGCACTTGTATTACACTCAGCCACCCATAACTTCACAGCCAAATAAAATCACACCACTATGATGTGCACCTCACTCCCAAAGAACCAGGTTGGACGTTCCAAACGTCCGAGTGAAACAGCATCCAAACAGCACAAACAGTGCGATATTGCCACCCCTTATCTGTCACCTGTGTTCCTTAAAACAAACGAAACCAACACCACACCACTGCTGCGAAGAACCACTTAGAACACACCATGCACTAGGCCATCAAGCACACAACTACAAAAATCACCAACATGCTAAAACTCTAGCACACCACAAAGACTTACACATGCAGATCCCCACACTGCAGCAACAAAAGAGTGCTTTAAAATTAATAACATTACTGCTAAAATTCTAACTAAGTTTCTTAGTTCTCCCTAAATGGCACAAAAGACTTTTAAAAAGTCCCACCTGCAAAGCAACACATTTGTAAACATGTTCAATAAATCACTTTCCCCGTGCCATGTACTACAACTATATCAGTCCACTTTGCCTATTGCCTTGAAAAGTCCATCTGCGGAAAGAACATGGGTTAAACACAACTGCTTCATAAAACTAACATTGCTCACATCAAATATGTGTTTTTAAACAAAGGCCACGACACCACACTCACCCATTCAGTTTACATTCACTCTAAAATGCTCATGTTGCAATTGTAGTGTCATAATATCACAACTATCACAGGCCTCACATGACAATTTAATCTTAACATGTTAAATTAAACTCTGCTGCATCCTGTGTTTTGCGCTGCCCCTCCACAGAACACCTGCTGCCTCTGGTAACAGGTAAGACTCTTAGCGCCTCCTCTCTGCACAGTGTCGCTCAGAAGGCACAGTGGTCTCCAGCTCTTTGGCGCTCTCTCAATGGCAAAATGCCCCTCAGCTGCACCGCAATGTACTCCAAGCCCTTCCAAGTACAGTCACGGGCTCCAAGCCCCTCAAACGCTGCAATGGCACTAGGCCCCTCCTCAGCACAGCATTTGGGCTCCAAACCCCTCCAGGCACTATAATTGGCTCCCAATTCCACCAATGTCATTATTGGCCCTCACAGAAACACAGTTCAAATACTGGGCACCTAGCCCCTCTGCCAGAGAGCAGTGGTCCCATAGTCATTCCTAGGCGCAGCTCAGGCTCAAACCCTCTCCCAATGCTGCTGTCTTGGGCTCCAAGACCCTCAGCTGCAAAACATGACTTTCAGATTCCTCAATTCCAAGGCGCAGCTCAGGCTCCAATCCTTTCCAATTGCTACTGCCATGGGCTCACCACCCTTCATGTCGCAGCTTTGGGTTACCAAACCCCTCCAGGACAGTCAATTGGGCCCTAAGCCCTGCCACTGTTGCTCTGTCAGTCTCTTGGCCCTCTGAGTTTAACCTGCCCAACATCCGGTTAGACAGGCCAACCCAGATGGCTCTTTGATGGCGCAGATCACTACATCCTGCGCCAGTGGCCCCAGCGCTGGGCCCTACTGCGCCTAAATCCAATAAGCGGTCGCCCTACCTGGGAGGGTCTTCTTCTTGGGTTGGGGGGTGGTACATGTGCCATCCTCAGTGCTGTCCCCCCAGCACATCCAGCATCCTTGTCGCCAATGTAAAACTCTGAGTTTCCCAATGATGACTCTGACATCTCTTGATGTTCCAGTTGTTCCTTTAATGAGTCTCCAGTACATATTTTATGTTTCATATGTCAAGTTCATCAGAGCTCCAGGCAAACATGCACCGGCATCTTCCCAGGTAGGCTACATCTCACCAACTCTCTCACTCAGAACTCTCAACCATACAACAATATTCTCACCAGCAAGATTCCATGTCACTCACTCAGCATTCTACTCATTCTGAAAAGACAACATGGAAAGCTAAATCACTACACCGAACCCTACATTTAGGGCTTCATTGATACCACAATCCTCACACCCAAGTGTCTCCCCAGAGGGTTAGATCTTTAGTCTACCTTCCTTGGTGCCTCATGATACGAACAAACGTGTGTTGCCATTGGAAAGAAATACAGCTGCGCTGGCTTAGATCTCGGTGGGTAATGTGAAATAGTCGAGATGAGGGGGTTAGAGGGTCATCGGCATGGAAGGGGTTGAGGGGTCACGAGCTGTGCAGGATGGTGGGCTCTGGTTGGGTGGGGGCAGGGGTCAGGGGTGTACTGGCAGTTTAGTGGAGACAGATGGGAACAGCACCGGGGCCTGGTACTGTCTTACGCTCCATGCAGAGCACTTTCTCGAGAAATGATACTAGGTTTTCGCAACATTGAAAGGACAGGGAACGGATGGCTTCCATGGGAACAAGGCTTGTGTGGAGCTGGCCTACTGTGTTGATGGCTCGGTCCCTCTGTGTGAGAGGCTGAAAATGTGAGTGCTGCAGCCTTAGGGGGTGGCATTTTTTTTGTTTTGGGCCTAGTAAAAAATGGTGTCCAGTCAAAGTTTCGAATACATTGGGCCTCATTATAAGGCTTGCACTCCCGTATTGAAGGGGGCCGGTATGGGACCGGCCCCCTTTATTACAGGAGCGCCCATTACGAGCTTCCCATGGTGGGACCCGGATCGCATGCCTGGTAAAACCAGGCGTGCTTTCTGGGTCCCGCGAAGGGAAAGAGGAGGCAATAACGGGCCAGATTTAATCTGCCCGTTATTACCTCCCTCCCCATTCCCATTGAGCCCTATGTCAGAGTAACCCGGTAAATCCCCATTACAGGAACCCGGTAATGGAGCCCGGAACTGAGGCTAAAAGCTCCATGGCAACCTCGATTCTCATAATGAGAGCCATTGTTTCGAAATGCAATCGTTTCGAAACAAAAGGATCGAAAACATTTTTTCAAATGCCTTTTTTTAAATGTATTTCTTTTTTTTGGCTTTCGTATAGGAAAAAAAACTGTTTTTTACCCAATAAACAGGGGTTTTGGGAGGAACCCCCCCAAAAAAATAAAAAATAAACATGCATTCTATTGCATTTCGAAACAATGTATTCGACCCTTTCACTATACACCATACAAAATGGCATCAGGGCCTAATACAAAATGGAGTCCAAGTGCTGAGTTACTGGTTTTTATTCATCTAATTCTCTTTGTTAGGGGGCTCCTTCCCGTACTGCAGAGGTGTGGGCTTCTCCCCCTTTGGCTTTGATGAAGTTTATTCTCCATAGCTGTGGCTAGGGGGGTGGGATAAAACCATCTCCTCCCCAACACTGCCAAGTCAGTTGCAAAAGCTTTACTTGGCATATTTACTAGGGTTGGCTTCCCTAAAGAAGTTGTGTCTGATAGGGGCAGCAACTTGATGACAAAGTATATGCAGGCCATTTGGAAGGAGTGTGGGGTTACTTACAGGTTTTGTTCATTGTATCACCCCCAAACCATTGGTCTAGTTGAAAGGTTTAAGAACTCTCAAAGGCATTATAGAGGCTCCGGAAGAACCCCAAAGAAGAAAATGGGATCACCTCACAGGGTAATACAGAAACTTCATGGCAGACTATGGCACCATAGCTGCCCCCCTGACAGCTCTCACAATTCCAAAGAAACCCAATGAGGTATTTTGGTCTGAGGAATGTGGGAAGGCCTTCAATGGCTTAAAATACTCCTTGTGCCAGTCCCCTGTTCTCAGGGCTCCTGGTTACCAAAGACCTTTTATTGTGCAGACTGGTGCCTCTGACACTGGGATAGGAGCTGTACTATCACAAGTAGATGAGAAGGGTAAGGAACACCCAATTGGTTTCATCAGTCGCCAGCTTAAGGACAGCAAGCTCAGATGGTCCACAGCAGAGAAAGAATGTTTCTCTGTTGTGTGGGCCTAAAGAAGCTGAGGCCCTACCTGTATGGCACCCACTGTGCAAACTGAACATAAGTCCTTGAAGTGGCTGATTAACATGAAGGGAGAGAATCCTAAATTGCTCTGGCTTGCATACGCCTGCAAGGGTTTGACTTCACTATTGTGCATAGGCCGGGTGTTCAACATAGAAATGCTGATGGGTTGTCCAGAATGTTTAACTGACCTGAACATGAGACTCATCCAAGTGCAGATTAATTCCCCCTGTACTTGGTCTGGGAGGGGCGAGTAGTAGGAAAGATTCCCATTTATGTATAATTTTCCCTCCAGTTGTGAACCCCGCAACTTTTTGCTGTTGTCTGACAAGCCTAGCCTGACTGTTGCCAGTTGAGCACAGCTTTCTGCTGCACTCTGCTGAGCTTTCGCTCACTTTGTTATGGGGAAACTGACATGCCCTTAAAGACAGTCAGTACTGGGAGACCTTTTTTCCCTTAGTCCTTTCCAATGTTGCAATTTCTTTGCAACATGTTACAGTGCACATGGGTTGACCTTTCGTTTCCAAAGGCCCTAGACACCTTCAAGGGATTTTCTGGTAGAAGTACAGATGTGCCTTGGACAGAGCTGGTGGCAGCTGTTATTTTGCATATGTATTTAACCCTTTCTTGTAGTCCACTTTGCATTGACTGTGTTTGCTACTGGACAGTGGCTTGGCCCTGTTAGGGAGAATTCTCATTTCATGGCTAATTTCCCTTACCTATAGAGTCCCCCAGCAGCTTTGCTGGATTTGAAGGGTTTGTTTCTTATTACTTGCTAAGAGTGAGACTCTTTTTCCCACTCTTAGGCATTTTTGCTATGTGTGTTCTAGGCTATTTTTGTGTTTAATGCCTATGGGATTGTGATGCTGGAAATGCATCTGAGGGACAGGGCCTCTGAATCCTTGTCCTGTTACTGTTTTTACCGTGTGTTCCGTTATGTTTTCTGCCCCGGAGTCCATGTGGGACTCCTGGCAGTGCAGCTCTCTCTTTTGGTTTGGTGAACAGGCCCATGGGATACCCTTATGGCACCCATGGGTAGGGGGTACAACCCTGTGCCCCTAGTGTATGTTTTTGGGTACCTGTGGGTGACCCCAGAGCAGGGTATGGGCTGGTGGCAGCTCCGTGCTGAATTTGACAGGTGCTCCGGGTGTCCTCCATTTTGGGATACCCCGGCCCTGCCATTGGGATCTGTTGATTCCTGATAGGAAGCAAGATGGCCCCTGTGGCCTCTTGCTTTCTATGGCCTGTTATCTTGTTTTCCCAAAGTCCTGCAAAGCCCTGTCTCTGTCCCTTCCCCCTGACTGGCTGTTGGGTGGAAGTTCCATGTATGGTATTGTTGTGAAGGCCCAGCTAGACTGACTGGAGCCTTCCCAGTGTCTGTATGTTGTGGGTACCTCCTGTGGGTGGGACCTGGGTGAATGGAGTGTGTGACCAATATACACTCCTTGTTGTGGTTGTCTGGTTTCTGGCATGAGAGACAAAGACTGAGACAGCCCTGCCCGAAACTGGCCTGAATGCAGTGTGTAGTGTTGAATGGCTGGGTACTTGTCCCAATCCACATTCCCTGTTGTGAGTGTCTGGAAGGGAGGAGTGTGGCCTGAATGCACTGTGTGCCTGATTGGCTGACTGACTGCATGAATGCCCTGCAGTATGATTGGCTGCTGAGTGTGTGCCAGCAGCGTGGATGAGAGAGAGGATAGTATATCTGGGGACCTCTCACCACTGGAAAAGTGTTCAGAAGGGACCTTTGGTTGAGAAGCGACCATTGTGCTCCTAAAGCAGCCAGGGAGCTGAGTCTCCACTCTACGAGTAACTGGAACTGCTGATCCTCGACGTCCAGCTGGAAGAAGAAGACTTGCTGTGGCATTTGCTTCGACCGATCTGAAGGCTGACGAGATCGTCGAGGGCTGACCCGAGAGAGGACCTGGTAAGGCGCCCTCTTCCCGTGCTCCGAGGGACCATCGAGCACCGCTCCATCTTCGCCGAAGCGCCCTGGAAGACCGACCCTCGAAAGGCTGTCGACCCGAGACGGGACGGCTGAGGAGATCGAAGTGAAGCACCCGGACATCGACGCTGTCGAAGTCCATTGCCGTCGACCAGGGTTCGCAGGTTTGTATAACCGCTGGAGGCCCGTCGAAGTTGTGTTGCCCAGCCGTGGGAACCACTTGACGCCGTGCCGCCGACGACTGGAGCCGTCCGCTCCTTTGCCTAAGAACATTCAATGGAAGGACTCTCTCGACCGCATCGTCGACCGCTTATCCTGCCGGAGAAGTCGAGGACGACCAACGCCCCGAGGAGAAACCTGCTGGTGGGTTTCCCGCCACCCGACGACCTCAAAGACTCGGACGACTCGACGCCCTTGCTGGGCCTCCGTCTCTACAATCTTTACGGTCCAGAACTATTGTCATCGAGGTGCCCCGCACACCTCCTCCTTGCAGGACGCCGACGCTCCGACGCCGACGAGCACCGCTCGGACGAAGCTGCCGCCTCATCGACATCGTTCTACCTCGTTTGTCGACGGACGTTCGACGCCCCGTGCCTCCCGCTTGAAAGGGAAGGCATTCAAGAAGGGCCGTCGATTCCCCGTCGCCGAACAGCGAGTTCCTTGACGTTCGTCGACGCCTCTTCGAGGAGCTCGACTCCACCAGGTACATTGGGGGGTTAAAAACATTATAGGAGAGAATAAGACTTGCAGAGCAGTATATGGACTGGGCGTGTGCTACATCTTGTTTTACAGGTTGCCCAGGTGGGGGGATCTCCACACAGAACTGTGCCTAGTGGTAGGGGCCAGTATTCTGCCTACTGCTCAACCATCTTGTTTTCTCTCCTCTCTCTATTGCTGGTTTCACTCTATTGGTCTGTGTGACATTGTACAGTATTGTTAATGCACTGTAATGAGATCTAGGGTGGTGCCACTTTAGGATTGTATATATTTGCCATTGTTGATTTTTCCGGAGTACAAAGTGAGTTATTATGATAAATGTACATAACCCTAAATATTGATTATATAAAGACTGTGTTCTAACCAATACAGAGTGTGGATATTCCTTTGTGGGGGCTTCGGGAATACACTGTACTTAAGAACCAGCCTGCATCACCTCCTGAGAAGCTAGGCCTTGATTGCTCGACCATTGCTACCGAATAGAGAATCTTGGCTGGGGTCTCCTGTGCCTCTCCTCCACCATATAGGGAGCGGAAGTACAGACACCCCCCACCGGTCGTTGAGGCCCTTCTCTCACACTGGTGGCAAGCGGTGGGATGCTTATGGTTTTAAGAATCAGTGTATAACCGTGCCACTTACAAAGGATATTTGCCCTTTATTAAATTAAGGTTTAGTTGTGTACAAGGTAACTGCATTACAAACGATGGAGTCTATTGCGAATGGCAAATTAACTCGGATGAGCTTGGAGGCTCTCCAGAGTGCTTGTGAAGCTAGGGAGTTAGACTTTGTGGATAAGTCTAGGGCTGAGCTGATAGCTGCCCTGGTGGACTACCAGACTGATAGTGAAACTCTTGATGAGGGGGGGAATGCAACCAATGAGGACTCTGCCCCTGGGGTTTCTGCTGAATCTGTTTCTGGGAATGCCACCATTCCTGCTGCCTCTGTTCCAAACTCCAGCAATTCCTTAGAGCTTGAGTTATTAAGGATGAAATTGGCCTTTGAATACCGCAAGTTGGAAATAGATGCTGAGCTTAAGAAAGAGGAGTTGGCTCAACAAGTTGCACTCAAAAATAAGGACCTTGAACTCAAGAGCCAGGACACTGAATGTCAGAGGATCCAGCTAGAGAAAGCTAGAGTGGAGACTTCAGCTAAAACCAGTGAGAGTGTCAGGTCCCCAGCCACCAAGTTTATGAAAGATTTGGTTGGTGTATTTGTGGAGGGTTCGGATATCCTCCAATGGATTGAAGCGTTTGAAATGGCTTGTGCGATTCATGATGTGGATAAAAGAGATTGGGCGAAGTGTTTGTTAAGCAGAGTGCCTCAAACCGGGTATGACTGTATTCTGAAGCTGAGTGTGGAAGAAAGGGGTCAGTACGAGTGTATGAAGTCTGCTTTGATTGCCAAGTTCGGCAAGACACCTACCCAATACCTTAGATGGTTCAGGGATTTTAAGAAAAAGGAGAATATGTCTTGGGTTGACTGGGTGAGTGCTGCGCACATGAACATGATGGGGTGGATCGATGGATACAAGGTTAAGACTTTTGTTGAATTGTCCCACCTTTTGTTTTTTGAGCATTTTTCTGAAGCCTGTTCACCAGAGCTGCGTCAGTATGTGGCTGACCAGAACATTCTGGACCCCTTTAAGCTGGCTAGGTTGGCTGACAAGTGGGTCTCCCACCGGGTGTCCCCTAAGGACTCCAGTGGGAAGGACAAGGACAAAGAGAAGGGGGCCTCTCAGAAAGCTGAGGAGTCCCCCAAGCAATCACAGTCGAGTAAACCAAAACCTTCCTCTCCTAAGACCCAAAAATCTAGTGGGGATAAGTCATCTGGGGGTGGGAATAAGAGTAGTGGTCCACCTGCTGCAAAGCAGGCTCCCAGTGGTTCCAGTACCGTACCCCGCACTCCTGGCGCTTGTTGGGACTGTGGGGCTCTGGATCACAAAAGGGGTGACCCCAAGTGTAAAGGTAAGGCACTTGGAGTACAGGCTGTCAGCCTGACCTACCCTTACCCCGTGTCTGAGGTGGAGGCCACTGTCCTCCCCTCCTCTGCCGGGATCACATTTGGTGCTCCGGTGGAGATTTCCTTAGTGTCCCTTGGGGCCTGGGACCAGTACGCGGAAGTACTGGCGACTATCCCACAGAACACCCGTAGGTTTTTGAGAAGTGTCCTCTTGAATGGCCAACCTTCTACAGGTTTGAGAGACACTGGGGCAAGCATGACAGTGGTGGACAGGACTCTGCTCAGGCCAGGGGACTATGAAGGTGCTCCTCTGCAAACCACCAGGTTAGCTGGTGGGCCTCCCCAATTATCACCTGTAGCCTTAGTCACACTCATGATTGAAGACAAGACAGAGAAGCTTCCTGTCCTGGTTCAGGACAATGTCCCTGCTAACATTTTGTTAGGGAATGATCTAGTAGAGTTGGGGTTGATCTCGGATGGTCTTCCCATGACTGCTGCTGCAGTCACTAGGTCACAGGTGACACCGGGTCTGGCTGTGGGTCAGGTACCCGAGCCAAAGGCGAGGCCTAAGGAAAGAAGAAGGAAGAACAAGAAGGCCACCTCTGTGGAGGGAGCACCTTCTCTTCCTGCTGTTCGGACAGCACCCATTGGGATCCATGCTCCGGACGGGCTGGGTCCAGTGGAAAACCCAAACTCAACTCCTTTGGGAGAAGAGACAGAAGACTCTCCTGTGGGAGAGGTTCTCAACCCGGAGGATCATCCCGACCTTCAATGCTTGTTAGCTGAAGGGGGACCCTCCTGGGCGAACTTCTGTAAGGGACAGAGAGAGTGCCACTCTCTCGAGGGACTGAGGAAACAGGCCCTGGCCCAGGCACAAGGAGAGGTGCCTAGGACATTCCAGATTTATTGGGAGGGTGAGCTCCTTGTTAGTGAGCCCACTAAGCCTGAACCTGGTGCCCGCAAGAGGTTGGTGGTACCCCAGGTTTACAGGCCCTTCCTACTGCAGTTGGCGCATGAGGTGCCCTTGGCTGGTCATCTTGGGACCAAGAAGACTAAGCAGAGGCTCTCTGCCCATTTCTACTGGCCACGGATGGGAGTAGAGGTGTAGTCCCACTGCAGGACCTGCCCAACTTGTCAGTTGTCTGGCAAGATTGGAGGCAGTGTCATTGCCCCACTGCCGCCGTTGCCGGTGGTAGGCACACCATCTGAGAGGGTGGGCATCGACATCGTCGGTCCCCTTGACCCTCCCTCATGTCTCTTGCTAGCTTCCGGGCAAGAAGAGGATGAGAGTGAGCCCCTTCCTGATTTGCTGCATAGCAACCCTCAGGATGGCTCAGTGGAGGGAGTACATCTCTCTCCAGATTTGACAACAGAGCAACAGAGGGCCTGTAGGGCTTTGCTCCAACAGTACGCCTCTCTGTTTTCACTGAAGCCAGGCCTTACACCGTGGTGTAAGCACGAAATTGACACTGGTGACAGTGTGCCTGTCAAAAGCAGGTGCTACCGTATGTCAGATACCGTCAAGAACCACATCCAGGCTGAGGTCGCCAAGATGTTGGATCTAGGTGTTATTGAACCCTCAACCAGTCCCTGGTCCAGTCCAGTGGTCCTTGTCCCCAAGGCAAGTTCCCAGGCGGGTACCAAGGATTGGAGGTTCTGTGTGGACTACCGAGGAGTCAATGCCGTCACCAAAACTGACGCGCACCCATTGCCCAGGGCTGATGAGCTCGTGGACACCATCGGTGCTGCCAAGTTTGTGAGCACCTTTGACCTTACTTCAGGCTATTGGCAGATAGCTCTGACGGACCATGCCAAGGAAAAGACGGCCTTCTCAACACCTGAGGGACTCTACCAGTTTAGGGTCATGCCTTTTGGGTTGAAGAATGCCCCTGCCACCTTCTAGAGATTGGTCAACCATGCGCTCAGTGGGCTGGAAGCCTTTTGTGTGGCTTACTTAGACGACATTGCCGTCTACAGTTCCACCTGGGAAGAGCATTTGACACATCTGGATAAGGTGTTGCAGGCCTTGAAAAGGGCTAACCTCACTATCAAGGCCACCAAGTGCCAGATAGCTCAGGGGAAAGTTACCTATCTTGGTCATGAGGTAGGAGGGGGTCAAATCCAACCTCTCTCCGGTAAAGTACAGGATGTACAGAACTGGGAGACTCCCACTACTCAAACCCAGGTGAGAGCCTTTTTGGGCCTCACTGGGTACTATCACAATTTCATGGCAGACTATGGGACCATAGCTGCCCCCCTGACAGCTCTAACGTCACCCAAGCAGCCTAGGAAGGTTAATTGGACCGAAGACTGTCAGAGGGCCTTTGATGGCTTGAAAGAAAGTCTGTGTAGGGCACCTGTGTTGAGTGCGCCTGACTACAGCCGACCCTTTATCGTCCAGACGGATGCCTGCGACACCGGAATTGGAGCTGTCTTGTCCCAGTTAGATGACAAAGGGAGAGAGCACCCTATCATATTCATCAGTAGACAACTCAAGGGTAGAGAACTTAGGTGGGCTACTGTTGAAAAGGAGTGTTTTAGTATAGTTTGGAGCCTTAGGCGTTTTAGGCCCTACCTTATGGGGTCTACCTTCAAGGTCCAAACAGATCATAAGCCCCTGAAGTGGCTTATGCAGATGAAGGGTGAGAACCCGAAATTGCTCAGGTGGTCCATTAGCCTGCAAGGGCTAGACTTCACCATAGAGCACAGACCAGGGAAGAGTCACGATAATGCAGAGGGCCTTTCCAGAAGGTATGTTGACCGTCTGGATGAGGGTGTCTATCCCGTGGGAGATTAGACACCCTCCACCTCAGTCTGGGGGGGGCGACTGTGATGCTGGAAATGCATCTGAGGGACAGGGCCTCTGAATCCTTGTCCTGTTACTGTTTTTACCGTGTGTTCTGTTATGTTTTCTGCCCCGGAGTCCATGTGGGACTCCTGGCAGTGCAGCTCTCTCTTTTGGTTTGGTGAACAGGCCCATGGGATACCATTATGGCACCCATGGGTAGGGGGTACAACCCTGTGCCCCTAGTGTATGTTTTTGGGTACCTGTGGGTGAACCCAGAGCAGGGTATGGGCTGGTGGCAGCTCTGTGCTGAATTTGACAGGTGCTCCGGGTGTCCTCCATTTTGGGATAACCCGGCCCTGCCATTGGGATCTGTTGATTCCTGATAGGAAACAAGATGGCCCCTGTGGCCTCTTGCTTTCTATGGCCTGTTATCTTGTTTTCCCAAAGTCCTGGGAAGCCCTGTCTCTGTCCCTTCCCCCTGACTGGCTGTTGGGTGGAAGTTCCATGTATGGTATTGTTGTGAAGGCCCAGCTAGACTGACTGGAGCCTTCCCAGTGTCTGTATGTTGTGGGTACCTCCTGTGGGTGGGACCTGGGTGAATGGAGTGTGTGACCAATATATACTCCTTGTTGTGGTTGTCTGGTTTCTGGCATGAGAGACAAAGACTGAGACAGCCCTGCCCGAAACTGGCCTGAATGCAGTATGTAGTGTTGAATGGCTGGGTACTTGTCCCAATCCACATTCCCTGTTGTGAGTGTCTGGAAGGGAGGAGTGTGGCCTGAATGCACTGTGTGCCTGATTGGCTGACTGACTGCATGAATGCCCTGCAGTATGATTGGCTGCTGAGTGTGTGCCAGCAGCGTGGATGAGAGAGAGGATAGTATATCTGGGGACCTCTCACCACTGGAAAAGTGTTCAGAAGGGACCTTTGGTTGAGAAGCGACCATTGTGCTCCTAAAGCAGCCAGGGAGCTGCGTCTCCACTCTACGAGTAACTGGAACTGCTGATCCTCGACGTCCAGCTGGAAGAAGAAGACTTGCTGTGGCATTTGCTTCGACCGATCTGAAGGCTGACGAGATCGTCGAGGGCTGACCTGAGAGAGGACCTGGTAAGGCGCCCTCTTCCCGTGCTCCGAGGGACCATCGAGCACCGCTCCATCTTCGCCGAAGCGCCCTGGAAGACCGACCCTCGAAAGGCTGTCGACCCGAGACGGGACCGCTGAGGAGATCGAAGTGAAGCACCCGGACATCGACGCCGTCGAAGTCCATTGCCGTCGACCAGGGTTCGCAGGTTTGTGTAACCGCTGGAGGCCCGTCGAAGTTGTGTTGCCCAGCCGTGGGAACCACTTGACGCCGTGCCGCCGACGACTGGAGCCGTCCGCTCCTTTGCCTAAGAAAATTCAATCGAAGGACTCTCTCGACCGCATCGTCGACCGCTTATCCTGCCGGAGAAGTCGAGGACGACCAACGCGCCGAGGAGAAACCTGCCGGTGGGTTTCCTGCCACCCGACGACCTCAAAGACTCGGACGACTCGACGCCCTTGCTGGGCCTCCGTCTCTACAATCTTTGCGGTCCAGAACTATTGTCATCGAGGTGCCCCGCACACCTCCTCCTTGCAGGACGCCGACGCTCCGACGCCGACGAGCACCGCTCGGACGAAGCTGCCGCCTCATCGACATCGTTCTACCTCGTTTGTCGACGGACGTTCGACGCCCTGTGCCTCCCGCTTGAAAGGGAAGGCATTCAAGAAGGGCCGTCGATTCCCCGTCGCCGAACAGTGAGTTCCTCGACGTTCGTCGACGCCTCTTCGAGGAGCTCGACTCCACCAGGTACATTGGGGGGGGTAAAAACATTATAGGAGAGAATAAGACTTGCAGAGCAGTATATGGACTGGGCGTGTGCTACATCTTGTTTTACAGGTTGCCCAGGTGGGGGGATCTCCACACAGAACTGTGCCTAGTGGTAGGGGCCAGTATTCTGCCTACTGCTCAACCATCTTGTTTTCTCTCCTCTCTCTATTGCTGGTTTCACTCTATTGGTCTGTGTGACATTGTACAGTATTGTTAATGCACTGTAATGAGATCTAGGGTGGTGCCACTTTAGGATTGTATATATTTGCCATTGTTGATTTTTCCGGAGTACAAAGTGAGTTATTATGATAAATGTACATAACCCTAAATATTGATTATATAAAGACTGTGTTCTAACCAATACAGAGTGTGGATATTCCTTTGTGGGGGCTTCGGGAATACACTGTACTTAAGAACCAGCCTGCATCACCTCCTGAGAAGCTAGGCCTTGATTGCTCGACCATTGCTACCGAATAGAGAATCTTGGCTGGGGTCTCCTGTGCCTCTCCTCCACCATATAGGGAGCGGAAGTACAGACACCCCCCACCGGTCGTTGAGGCCCTTCTCTCACAGGGATCTTCTCTCCCCCATAGGAACCATCTTTATTCACATATGTTACACAGTACCCTCAATGCAGTGACACAGGGGTGTCATATTGACCCCCAAACATAGACTCCATACCCTGGGACTGACTACTGTCGCCCAGTGCATGTAAAGTCCCCATTGACTTTACTAGTCAATTTCTATGAACTAAACCAGTACAACCCATTTTACTATGGAGGTACTGGAAGGGGTTAATAGTTTTTCTCCTATGTTCATTTTCGAGAGGGTACCGGACAGTACCTCTCTCAAAACTTTCTGGCTGGTGGCAGTGGTTACTACCATAAATATTCGACCGCAAATATTTCTCTATGGGATTTTCCCATTGTTCAAGGCTACCACTTTTTCTGACAGCCTATAACATACCAATGGTGCATTTTAATATTAACTTTGCTCTGGTGGGTTATTTGTTGCCAGAACTTTAATATAACTTCTTTCTCGTGTCTTTCTCTACAATCCTAACCCAGGTCGGGATCCTTTGCTCGTCCGTTTGGCGAGCTTCTGCCCAGAAGCCCTCCTTCCGGCGCCACTGAGTCTGGGGTGGGTCCATTGTGTGGGAGGGGGAGTAGGACCCCTGGACAGGGTTGCCTCCGCAACCCATGTCGCACTCTATCCTGATAGGCTGGTATGTCTCCCGCCGCCAAGATGACCACTCCACTGTGTGAGTGACAACTAGGCTGTATGAATGGGGCTTTTTTTGCATAAAAGCAGGGTCCTGAGGACTGGAAGAGCAAGACGTCGCCACTGGAACTAAGAAGCCGAAGAGGAGAGAAGCCAAAGACATCTGCAACAACTGAACCACCGATGAAGCCATGCTGCAGCGTCTCACCACTTTTCTCCACACGACGAGAGGAGGTCTACCCATGAAAGAGCCTTCTTCCCTTGAGCTGGTGGGGCCAACTAGTTTGTTAATCGCCTTCCCGAACCTGCTGTGGTCGAATCGCCAGTGCCGTGCACTTGGAGACTGGATAGCCAGGCAGCTATCGACCCGGACCACGATTAAAAGGAGCGTACCTTTTAAACTTTGTTTGGCAGCACTGCGGCTGGTTTCATCTCTGGGTAGTGCCGTACCTCGAATTTTCCTCCACAACGAGAGCCTCTCTTCCTCTGCTGGACCCCTCGAACTGCAGGAACTACCAGGAACAACCGCCACCGCAGGAGTCACTTCTTCACGTTTAAGGTACACTGTTCCGCCAGGCCGTCCTTTCTTCGCAGTAGCTCTAAAGGTGTTTTAAATCCTTTACCTACCTGTTGGGTTGGCCGCCCCCTCTCTTAACGCTGTCTGTTCAACCTTTTGCAACCACCATTTCAAATATCGTTAACCAAAGACTTGACTGCAGCTACGAGAACATTTTTGCTCCTGGGCCCTTGCCATGTACCACTAACTTTGGCACAGGCCTATTGACTCTGGTCACATTTGTTAGACCTGCTTTCTCGAGATTGATTCTCCATTCGAACTGTGTGGTGCACTCCTTACGTATAACTACTCTTCCTTCCCACTGTGTATTCATTGTGAAGTGCCATTTTGCTCAGTTTTCATTCTAGGAATTGTATTTATTGATGCACTGGTTTACCAAACTTGTTCACGACTGGTGGGGATTGTTTGAGGATCCCGTGTGTGTAGTTGTCACTGTGCCGTTTTGCTCAGTTTTCACTCTGGTTCACTTGGTCTACAATTCATATAGGGAGTGTGTATATTTTTCCTTGACTTAATTTAACTTGCTTGATACTTGTGATATATGTGTTTTGATTAGAGGTGTTTAAAATAAATATATATTCACTATTTAACTACACAGCTTTGGTCAGTGTTTCTTGTTCCATAGTCTAGTGTGCCTAATGTGTAAACCCTGAACACTGCTCATCTCCCTCTTGAGATAAGTCTGACTGCTCAGCCACAGCTACCAACTAAATCAACTAAATCTTTGTGGTACAGACTGATACCAAATGGGATTTATTGCTCTCACCTGTAGTCCTAATCTTGTGTAGTGCTCCCTAAGGGAACTGCACAGGATTTTGCCTAACACTGGTGTACAGCGGTGAGGATAAAAGTATTGGATTTACATTTTAGAGTGCTGCTAGTGCTTTGGTTAAAATAACCACAAGGCTAACTGTCACAACAAGTTTATTTTGAAACAAATCATGGAAAGTTACAGCCAGGAGACCCTCTTTACTAATACTGCTGATTATTTAAGGGATCTGTGTAGACAGAAAGGTCTTCCTGTCAAAGGCAAGAAACAAGAAATTATTGATAGACTGTTAGAGAAACAAAGTCTGGATAGTGGTGCTGCAGTGCCCATTACTCCAGCAGATGTAGCAAACAGTAATGAGGATAATATTGAAGATGTTATTGTTGAAACAGATGAGGAAGAGGAGGATAACAATGTCACCCCCTCTGGTCTTCTGCCTGCTCAAAGGCCTCAGCCTGTGGCTACTGGACCCTTACCAGGTCCCAAATTAAGTCCCGAATTTATCTCCCTAGAAAAAATGAGACTTGAACTTGAATTCAAACAAATTAGTGCCAAAACTGAACAGAGACATCAGGAACTAAGGTTCAAAGAAATGGAGCTCAACCATGAGCTTGAGATGAAGAAATTGTCTTTGGAAAATGCTTCTCTCCCCTGATCTTCTAGATCTTCCAGTCCAAAAAGACCCTGGATGCCTAAAGAGATTGTGGGTATGTATGAACCTAAGTTGGATGTATTAGATTGGCTTGCTATGTTTGAATATAATCATGGGCTCTGGGATATTACAGGGAATCAGTTGATTCCCTGGTTATTCTCTAGGCTCCCCCCTGTTGCAAGTAATGGAGTTGGGGAGCTGGATAGGATGGATTATGAATGTGTAAAACTAGCTTTGATAGCGAGATTTGGGAAGGCTCCTTCCCAGTACTTTAAGTGGTTTAGGACCCTCAGAAAGCATGATAGTACCCCTTGGGCTACTTGGGTGAATGAGTGTTTGAAAAACTTAGAGGGATGGATTAAGGTTTATAGAGTTAACACTTATGAAGGAATGAGAAATCTTGTCATGATGGAGTCTATCTATGATGCCTGCTCTCCTTGGCTGATTCAAAAGAATTAGATTCTAAGAAACTAGCTAAGGCTGCTGACTTGTGGGTTGCCAACAGGGCCACTCACAAAGATTCAGGGGTAACTCAGCAAAAGGATGGGATGAGGGAAAGCAGCCAAAGAAAGACAACAAAGAGAATTTGAATAATTCCAATTCCAGAGAGGGCCACAAACAGAATTCTAAGAGTAAGCCACAGGGGAAACCAAATCAGGCTAGTGTACCTTTTGGTCCCAGACCAGAAGGGGGTCAGAACAAGCCACCATTTATAAAGACATTTGGAAAATGTTATGTTTGTGGCTCTACTGATCATGTGAAAGGGGATCCCAGATGTAAGGGTAAACCTTCAGGGGTCCACACTGTCTCCTTAGCCTTCGCTCCAGAGGAGGAAGTACATATGGTCAGTGGAAACTATCACCTACTGGCTGATGATCCCATTGGAGTCTGAGCTAGTGTATCTTTAGTATCTCTAGGGTTGTGGGAACAATAGAATTTAGAAGTATATAATTCAATCCCTCCTAATACTAAAGAGTATTATAAAGACAGTGTCCTAGTCAATGGTCAGGAAACCCCTGCCATTAGAGACACTGGGGCCAGCATAACTGTGGTGGACGAATCATTTTTCAAGGTGGAAGATGTTGCTAAGGCACTCAAACGCCTCACCAAGCTAGCTGGAGGGCCTGTGCAGATGCTTCCCCAATTACCAGCTCTCATCCAGTGCAATGAAATGACTGTTAGGATACCTGTGAGTGTACAATCTGAAGTACCGGGAAGGGTGCTGTTGGGCAATGATCTGAAAGACCTGGGAGTAGTGTCAAGTACTCCCAGACCTCCTAGTAAGAGATTACAGGAGCTTACTAGACCTGCAAGGGAGAGGACCTTGAGGGGAACTCCTGAGGAGATGATGGAAAAAGAAATCACTCCTACTCCACTGGAGTTACTAACTGCTATCTAACAGTAACCAGAAGCAAAGGGGAAACCCAAGGCTTCCAAGAAGAAACCAGCAGGAGGCACTCCAGTGCTGCTGACCAGGAAATCTCCTAGGCTGACCACAATCACACCTGTGATTCCTCCTCCAGCTGAGGCTGAGAGTGAGGAACAACCCTGTGTGGCTGAACTAGAGCCTGAGGATTCAGATCTAGTAGGAGGCCAGGAACTCATTGGAGATCTTGACCCTGTGGACCATCCTGAGCTGCAGTCATTACTGGCAGAAGGTGGACCCCAAAGGGCAGACTTCAGTAGGGGACAAAGAGAATGTCCAACTCTGGAATGTCTTCACCACCAGGCAGCTTCTCAGCTTGAAGGGCAAGAGCCTGGGAAGTACAGGTTACACTGGGAAGATGGCTTCTTCTATAGTGAACCAACAGTCACTCCCTGTGGACTACAAAAGACTTGTAGTACCCCAAGCAAACCGACTCCAATTCTTGCAACTAGCCCATGAGATACCTTTGGCTGGTCACTTGAGCTTCAAGAAGACCAAGCAAAGTCTCTCTCTCTACTTTTATTGGCCTAAAATGGGGGCTGAGGTAGATAAGTATTGCAAGAGTTGCCACACTTGCCAAACCTCTGGTAAAAGTGCTCCAAGAACATGGCACCTCTAGTGCCTCTCCCTGTGGTAGGAGTACCATTTGAGAGGGTAGGAATCAACATTGTTGGTCTCCTTGATCCTCCAACTTCTTCAGGCAACAGGTTTATACTTGTTGTAGTAGACCATGCTACTAGGTTCCCTGAAGCAATTCCTATGAGGTCTGTTACAGCCCCAGCTGTAGCTAAGGCCCTCCTTGGTATTTTTACCTGGGTTGGGTTTCCTAAGGAGGTAATATCCGACAGGGGGGTCACATTTTATGTCCCACTACATGAAGGCCATGTAGAAAAACTGTGGAGTTACCTACAAGTTCTCAACAGCATACCACCCTCAAACAAATGGATTGGTAGAAAGGTTCAACAGAACCATGAAGAGCATGATGGGAGCTTTGGAAGACCCCCTTAAGAAAAATTGTGATCTTCTACTGCCATGCCTTCTCTTTGCATAAAGAGAAGTCCCTCAGGAGGGATTGGGTTACAGTTCCTTTGAACTTCTCTATGGCCATCGGTCAGAGGTCCATTGGCCCTGATCAAGGAGGGGTTGGAGAGTGCTCCTTCCCCCACACCAGTCAGAGTCACTGACTATGTGATAGGACTCCGGAGGAGAATGTCACACATGATGGCTGAGGCAAGTGACAACTTGAAAGCAGGTCAGGCTCTTGTCAGGCATTGGCATGACCAGAAGGCCAACATGGTCGAGTTCACTCAAGACCAGCTACTTCTTGTTATGGTCCCAAAAAGGCAGAGGGCCTTGCAGGACAAATGGATGGACCCTTCAAGGTTGTGGGAAAACTCGGAGAATTGAACTATCTGGTGAAGCTAGGCAATCCTAAGGAGGCTCCCAGAGTCTTTCACAACAACCGCCTAAAAGCTTATGTCTCCAGACCAGAAATGGGAGCTTTGCTTCTAGCTTCAGCTCAAGAGGAGGAGGAGAGTGAACCTCTACCTGACCTCCTCAGAGGCAAACCTTTAGATGAGAAAATAGAAGGAGTTAATCTCTCTTCGAATCTGACACCTGAGCAACAGGAGGAGTGCAAAGTTTTGTTGAATCAATTTGCCCCTCTATTTTCTCTAGCACCAGGCTTGACCCCTTGGGGCCAGCATGATATCCATACTGGTGACTGTTTACCTGTCAAAAGCAGGGGTTACAGGATGTCAGAAAATGTAAGAACCCACATCAAAGGAGAAGTCAACAAAATGCTTGATGTCGGCGTAATAGAGCCCTCTACTAGTCAATGGTCTAGCCCAGTTGTGTTAGTACCAAAGGCAGGATCCAAGGAGTTGAGATTCTGTGTGGACTATAGAGCTCTAAATGCAGTCACCAAGACTGATGCCCATCCTTTGCCAAAGACAGATGAGCTGGTGGATAGGCTTGGTTCAGCCAAGTTCCTCAGCACATTTGAGCTCACGTCAGGCTATTGGCAAATAGCGCTGACTGACCATGACAAGGAGAAAACTGCATTCTCCACCCCAGTTGGCTTATACCAGTTTAAGGTTCTGCCTTTTGGATTAAAGAATGCACCTACAACATTCCAAAGGATGGTTAATCAGGTTCTGAATGGGATTGAGGACTTCTGCATGGCATACTTGGATGACATTGCAGTGTTCAGCGCTACTTGGAAAGAACATGTTGACCACCTAGGATATGTTTTGCAGGCTCTTGAACAGGCCCATCTGACCATAAAGGCAAGCAAATGTCAAATTGGTCAGAGTAAAGTGGTCTACCTTGGGCATGAGGTAGGAGGTGGGGGTCTTCTAAGGCACCTATCATGCTCTTCATGGTTCAGTTGAACCTTTCTACCAACTCATTTTTCTGAGGGTGGTATGATGTTGAGAACTTGTAGGTAACTCTGCAGTTTTTCCACGTGGCCTTCATGTAGTGGGACATAAAATTTGACCACGTTTCGGATATTACCTCCTTAGGAAACCCAACCCAGGTAAAAATACCAAGGAGGGCCTTAGCCACAGCCGGAGCTGTAACAGTCCTTATAGGAATTTCTGCAGGGAACCTAGTACCATGGTCTACTACAACAAGTATAAACCTGTTGCCTGAAGATTTTGGAGGATCAAGGGGACCAACAATGTCAATTCCTACCCTCTCAAATGGTACTCCAACTACAGGGAGAGGCACTAAGGGTGCCACGTTCTTGGAGCCACTTTTACCAGAAGTTTGGCAAGTGTGGCAACTCTTGCAATACTTTTCTACCTCAGCCCCCATTTTAGGCCAATAAAGGTAGAGAGAGCCTTTCCTTTGTCTTCTTGAAGCTCAAGTGACCAGCCAAAGGTATCTCATGGGCTAGTTGCAAGAATTGGAGTCTGTTCACTTGGGGCACTACTAGTCTCTTGTAGTCTCCAGGGGTTGACTCTGTTGGTTCACTATAGAAGAGGCCATCTTCCCACTGTGACCTATACTTCCCAGGCTGAGAAGCTGCCTGGTGGCAGAGACCTTCCAGAGTTGGACATTCTCTTTGTCCCTTACTGAAGTCTGCCCTTTGGGGTCCACCTTCTGCCAGTAATGACTGCAGCTCGGGATGGTCCACAGGGTCAAGATCTCAAATGAGTTCCTGGCCTCCTACTAGATCTGAGTCCTCGGGTTCTAGTTCAACCACACAGGGTTGTACCTCACTCTCAGCCTCAGCTGGAGGAGGAATCACAGGTGTGATTTTTGCTAACCTAGGAGATTTCCTGGTTGGCAGCACTGGGGTGCTTTCTGCTGTCTTTTTCCTTGAAGTCCTGGGTTTCCCCTTTGCTTCAGGTTGCTAGGAAATGGCAGTTAGTAACTCCAGTGGGGTAGGAGTGATTGCTATCATCTCCTCAGGAGAGCCTCTCAAGGTCCTTTGCCTTGCAGGTCTGGTAAGCTTCTGTAATCTCTTACTAGGAGGTCTGGGAGTACTAGACACTACTCCCAGGTCTTTCAGATCATTGCCCAACAGTACCCTTCCTGGTACTTCAGATTGTACACTTACAGGTATCCTGACAGTCATTTCATTGCACTGGATGAGAGCTGGTAATTTTGTAAGCATCTGCACAGGCCCTCCAGCTAACTTGGTGAGGCGTTTGGGTGCCTTAGCAACATCCTCCACCTTGAAAAAAGATTCATCTACCACAGTTATGCTGGCCCCAGTGTCTCTAATGGCAGGAGTCTCCTGACCATTGACTAGGACACTATCTTTATAATACTCTTTAGTATTAGGAGGGATTGGATTATACACATCTACATTATGTTTTTCCTGTTAGGGAGAATTCTCTGTTAAGGCTAATTTCCCAAACCTAGTGAGTCCCCCAGCAGCTTTGCTGGATTTTTGGGGTTTATTTTTTTCTCCTGCTAAGAGTGAGAACCTTTTTCTCCCACTCTTAGACATGATTTGAGATATCCTTTGACTTTGTAATGTGTTTTATGGGCTATGGGGTCTTTTGCTGCATAGAGTTTCATGTGGTTTTGGTAAGTGTGTTACACCGCACCCTCAGTGCAGTAACATAGGGGTGTCATAGTGACCCCCAAACATAGACTCCATACCCTGGGACTGACTACTGTCTCCCAGGGCATGTAAAGTCACCATTGACTTTACTAGTCTTAAATTGTGAACAGAACCAGTACAAACCATCATATTGTGGAAGTACTGGTAGGGGTAATTAGATTGCCCCTGGGTCTGTTTTTCGAGGGGGCACTGTGCATTCCCCCCTCGTCGAGTTTCTGGCTGGAGGCAGTGATTACCACGGAAAATATTCCACCGGAATATTTCCTATGGGATTTTCCCATTCATTTTAAACGCATCACTTTTTTTTTTTAAACTTTATTTATTCAGCTTGACACACACGGAGAAACACAGTTAGTAAAAGCACACCGTGAAAACAGTTTGCGATTAACAACACAGAGGCATCACTGTACAATGCATCATAATCAAACAGAGCACAGGAGCATATAATAAGGGAAGAGTTGCAACCAGAGTGAGGAGGGTATATACCTCATAGAGGGTCACTGAGGAGAGTGGGGCGGGGAAGAGGCCTCCGAATCTGAGGCCAAGGCAGACATGTAATCACGAAATCTGCGCCATATGTCCCTTGGTCTTGAATGCGGGTGTTGTGTTGCCCCCAGGCTTCATCAGTGTCATGTGCCCAGGTGACTGTCCGGAGCCACTGCGCATACGTGGGTGCATTGGGTCGAAGCCAGCACAATACTATACAGCGGAATGCCAACATCATACAAAGACCTGCCAATTTCCTAGAATCGCATTTCAATCCGGGGAGGTCATGAAAAAGGCAGCGCATTGGAGAGGGGTCTATGGTGCTGTCTAATATGTCTGATATAGTGGAGCATATGTCCTGCCAATATTGTGTTAGGTGCGGGCAGTTCCAAATCATATGTATGTAATTAGCCTGGTCAGCGCCGCATCTGGGACAATTAGGAGAGGTCTCATGAAACATACGATGCAGTCTAATCGGTGTGTGGTGATACCTGTGTAGCATCTTGAATTGCAGTAGTTTGAAGCTGGAGTTGTACGATACCTCTTGGGTTCGCGCGCACATACGTGACCAGCGCATATCATCAATCTCAACTCCAAGATCTTCCTCCCATTTCACTCTAAGTTTAACAAATGAGGGGGCGGCCCTGGACTGTAGTAGATTATAGAGTCTGGATACTTTCCCTCTGAAGGAATCGGACGTACAGAGTTCAGCTATTAAAGGATCATCGGGTGGGACTGTAGGAAATTTGGGGAATTTAGCTTTTAGGACCTTCCGAAGTGAGGAGTATTGTAGCCATGCTGATGGTCTACCCTTGAGAGCTAGGGGGAGATCTGACCACTCCAGGAAATTGCCACCCACAAAGACATCACAGAGAGACAACAATCCTGCCATCGTCCAGCGGACAACAATGGATTGAGGAATGTAAGGGACATCGGGAAGGAAATTCCAAAGAGGGAGGTCACCATGAAACGGATTAGGGGTTGCAATCGGCGTCCACATTTTGGTAAGAGCAAGTGACGTACTTAGCACAGGGTCTGAGGAATCGGGGTCTGGCGGGGCTGGTTTGAGAAAGAGGGAACCAATCGTACGCTCTCTAACCTTCAGTTTCTCAAGACGGACATGAGGAGGGGGATTCATTGTGCTGAACCAATAGGAGGCAAATTGGGACTGAGCAACTACCCAGTATCTGAGAAAGTCAGGGGCACCGAACACGCCCAGTTCCTTGGGGGCAGTGAGCGTATTCAGTTTGAGTCGGACCGCTCCAGAGTGCCAAAGAAAGGTGTTACTAATGCTGCGCAGCGTCTTAAAGAATCCATCGACCGGCCATAGTGGAATGTTTGTAAATCGGTATAGGAGTTGGGGCAGCACGACCATTTTTAGTATTCCTATTCTACCGGCTAGGGAAATAGGGAGTCGGGCCCAACTTGCGGTTTTGGTGGTCAAAACAGCTAGGTAATTCTGATAGTTATCAGCGCGCAGTTTCTCAGTCTGACGGGAGACCGATACTCCCAGGTAGGTGAAGGTGGATTGGGACCAAGTGAGGCCCAACAGGTCAGAGGGTGGTTGTGTGTTGTCTGTGAGTGGGAATATGGACGATTTAGAGCAATTAACTTTAAGACCAGATATATGCCCAAAACGGGTAACGTCATTGAGAATTGGGGCGAGATTTGTTTCGGGAGAGTGGATGTAGAGCAAGGCATCGTCCGTGTACAGGGAGATAATGTCTGCCTGTCCCGCTGAGCGTAGGCCTCTTTGAGAATGTGATTGGCGCATCATGTCTGCAAAGGGTTCAATTGCTATTGCGAAGATCAACGGTGAGAAAGGACACCCCTGTCGCGTCCCTCTGGCTATCTGAAAGAGGGCAGAGCATCTATCTTCAGTACAGACTCTTGCCACTGGGTTGGTGTATAGTAGTCTGACCCAGGACCGAAAATTGGGGCCAAATTGACATTTTTCCATGACTCGCCACAGATACTCCCAGGACACTGAGTCGAATGCCTTCTGCATGTCCAGTGTGACTGCCACCGCTTGTGTTTGGGGATTAATTCTGCTGATCACGTTGAAAAGTCGTCTAAGGTTTAGGGATGTGGACCTACCCGGCACAAATCCTGCCTGATCAGGGTGTATGATATCAGGCATAAATACAGCCAGGCGGTTTGCCAGTAGTTTAGCAAATATTTTTACATCACAGTTTATTAACGAAAGGGGGCAGTATGAGCCACACTGGGTAGGAGGTTTACCAGGTTTAAGAAGGACTGTTATCATGGCCTCGCGGAGTGAAGGGGGAAGAGTACCCGTTTCGCAAGCCTCCTCCCATAGAGCCAGCAGCTGCGGGACCAGGATAGATTTATAACGCTTATAGAAGTCCATAGGAAGACCATCCGGACCGGGGGCCCTCCCTGCAGCCAGTGACTCAATAGCCTCAGTCAGTTCCCCTGGCGTGAAGGGACTGTCTAGGGAAGCAGTGGCGTCAAAGGATAGGGCTGTGAGAGGGAGTTCCTCAAGGTAGCAGTCGATTTCTGAAACATGGGGCCCATCAACCTTCGAATAAAGGGAAGTATAGAATGTGAGGAACTCTGTGTTGATGTCTTGGGGCGAAGTGGCTAGTGTACCGTCAGATCTCTCTATCGCTGGGATGTTGGGCGCTCCAAACTCGTGGTGAATTAACCTGGCCAGCACCCGGCCTGGCCGCTCACCCTCCCCGTAGCGCCTAACTGCCTGAGGATTATCAAGAAATTTAACTTTGCGCTCAGCAAGATTACGAAATCTATCCAGCTCACGACCCAATGATGCCAGTTTGTCAGGGGAGTGATCGTGTGCGCATTGGGTCTCCAAGCTAGCAAGGGTCGACTCGCTGTCAGCGATATCCTTCCGGATGCTTTTTAGGATGCCACTCCCTTTGGATAGGAGATACCCCTGATATAGGCCTTGAATGATTCCCAGAGGGTGGCTCGAAGGGGGACTGAATCTGCGTTGACTTCGAAAACACCTCGATGGATGACTCAAGCTCGGAGGCGAAGGTATGGTCAAGGAGGGCATGGGGTCTCATTCTCCACTGCCTTGATCTTTCGAGGTCATGTCCCCAGTTCAGGGAGATGACCACAGGGGAGTGATCCGACAATGTTCTGGGAAGGATTGCCAGATGGGTCAGGCATCTAATCATTATATCTGACAACAGCCATCTATCTATCCTAGAGTGAGAGTTGTGGACCGAGGAGTAGTAGGTATACGTGCGGGAGTCAGGATACATTAGTCGGCAGGCGTCCACCACCGCCAGCCGGGGGAGAGTTGTGAGGATTGTGTAGGCTGCCTTTGAAAGCTGGCGAGGTCTGAGCCCGATCTATCTAAGGTGACATCCAGAATCGTGTTGAAGTCCCCGCCCCATATAATCGGGATCTGAGGGTAACTCTCAAGAAGCGATGCTAGGTGAAGAAAGAATTCAGGGTCGTCGATATTAGGACCGTATATATTAAGGATACCTACATTTTGATTCTGCAATGTACCAATAATGAGTACATATCTTCCGAGGGGGTCAAAATGTGATTGGGAACAGCTGAACTTCAGGTTTCTGTGAATTAAAATGAGGGTACCTCTGCTCTGGGTGGAATAAGTTGTGTAATACCTCTGGGATCCCCACTGCTTGGCAAACCTCTCGCACTGTTTAGCACAGGCGTGTGTTTCTTGTAAACAAAGGATTTGTGTACCATGGCGCTCAGCGTAGAGTTGTATTTGCCTCATCTTTTTGTAGTTGCCCAGTCCCCTAATATTCCAGCTCATAAAGGTTATGTTACTATCCGCCATTAGTATGGAGGGTATGCTTGGGTTTTGTTCTGTGTATGAGGGTTGGCCCAGCCCAATGCGGCCAGGACCAACGTTCTGCTCCATCTATACCTCTGTGTTGCAGTAGTGTACCAAGTGTGATTTCTCTAGTGGCCGTCAAGACTTTTTTAACATAACTCCCCCTCCCCCCGGTTCCCACCCACATCCCTCCCCAAACCTGAGGAATGATTCCCAAACCCCCCCACAACAATAACAAACTTCTCGGCATCAGAGCCTGGGGGGCTGTTAGCTGACCGAGCAGTCGCACAATGGACTGTAGAGGGTAAGCAAAGTGTGCGTACAGCTGGAGTCTCTAGTGCATACAGTTTAGAAACCATATGTGAAGCGACCATGGTGTTACCAACGAAAACAAAGGGGCGCTACCATAACATGTTAATGCATTACCATAATCGCTAGACATAACAGTCTATAATCATGAGCCTTTCCGGCCCTGGAACCTCGTCGGGAGGCCTGCGTTCATTTAGCTTTTTAAGCATCGCTAAGACGTAAATAACTGGCAAACATAGTGAGATGAAACCATTCCGAGGGGCCATGGTTGAGAGGATCAATACAACAATAACAGGAAACTATTCAATGCATTTATGCATAGCATCGAGCCATCATGAATAAGGCTAAATACGGACTATTGCCGACCCAACCCAACTCAACAGGCAACATTCAAGGCTGGACTGGAGATGACAAGGGGTTAGCCAGGGAAGAGCTCATCCAGGAATTTAGAAGCTTCCTCTGGGATCGTGAAAAAAAATGTTTGTTGGAGTGTTCGATGCGCAATTTTGCAGGGAACAGCATGGAGTATTTGACTCCTAGATCTCGGAGTCTTCTCTTCACAGCCACAAATGTTTGGCGTTCCCGTTGCACCGCCACCGAGTAATCTGGGTAGAGGTGGATTCTGGCCGCTCCAAGTGTAAGATCACCTTTGATCCTGGCTGCCCGTAGGAGGGCATCACGGTCCCGGAAGTTCAAGATCCTGGCTATAATGGGCCGAGGGGGGGCGCCTGGTCTAGGTTTCGCGGTCAATGCTCGATGTGCTCTCTCAATGGCGAACTGTGGGGACAGTTTAGGAGAGTCCAGGAGTGTCATGAGAGTCCGTTCCAAGTAATCTTCCATCGGTTCTGTAATATTGTCCTCCGGTATGCCAACTATATGCAGGTAATTACGTCTGGAGCGAGATTCGAGGTCATCATTTTTCTCGACTGCCGACACACGGTTGGTGAGCGTGGAGACCTCAGCCCGCAGAGAGCCCAGCACATCCTCGGCAGCCCCCAGTCGAGTTTCAACTTCCGCCACCCGCCCATCTGTCTTTTCGATATGGGCTTTTATGGAGGAAATGGACCCATTCATATCGTCTAGTTTGGTATGCAGCGTAGTGAAGCCATCACAGATGTACTCCAGCATCTTCTGCGAGTCGTCTGAGGTCGATGGGGCCGAGATGGAAAGGGCTCCTCAGTATCATCGGGGGGCGGCTTGGATGGCGTTTTAGCAAACATGTTTAACGAACTTTGCTTTTTCCCTGTACCGGCTCCCTTCGTCATGATTTAAGCAGGACAAGGACCTGGGGTCCTTGAAGAAAGTGGGTAAGCGAAGTAGCGTAGTGCCCGGTAGCAGCCGTGGGCCCGGAGTGTTCGGGACGGTGGGTACGTGGCCAGTGGATCAGTGACCCGTTTGCGATGTGAGTTACTCTCCAAAGTATATATTAGCTCAGTATGCACATGCTACAGTAGGTTGAGTTCACAGCCGAGAAGCACAGATGGGTGTACGGCTACCGGTGCCGCCGTACTCCCGGACCAAGATTACACAAGGCCGGTCTTAAAAAAAATAAAAATTCAGGGCCTGGTTCTTCTCAACTCAAGAGCTCGCAAGGAAATATGGACCGCGGCGCTAACCCAGGTTCACAGGGCGGATCCGCCGGTGAGGCACCAGAGTCAATGCGGGCCGAGGCTGGTGGCTAGTTGGAGGGGGGGAGAACTCTCAGCTCGGTGGAAGTAGTCTCTAGTAGGGGTGCAGCGCAACCGCCAGGACCCGAGCAATCCAAAACAGGGTGGCGCCACAGAGTCCAGAACTCGCGGGACGCCCCGGACACAGGCCCCCCAGGACGACGCAGATGATGGGCCCAGCGATCCCCCGCAGTTTTCCTCAACGGTGTCCAGAATACGGTGGCGGCCATGGGGGCCCACCGTCAGTCACCAGGCCCCCTTACCTTACCAAGAGAGTGTGCATGAACGCTCCGGGGAGGGAGATGCGGGCAGAAGAACAGGTCAGCCGCGTGGTGTTGTACAGTCCAGGGTGAAGGGAGCCAAGAGCCCAGACACCAGCCGCCAGCACGCATCGGCGCAGGGCAATCCAAGTCCGCTCGCTGGTCTGGTAGATTGGTTGCAGGGATGCTCCGCGCGCCTCCAGGGCTTCAGCGCCCCTCCCCCGAAGAGGCCGCACACGCCAGGGCGCCGAGTAACAGCACGAATCAGCAACCCTCGGAGCTCCGCCTCGGGGAGAGCCAGGCGTTCGCGGCGCTGCGTTTCCCACAGCAATAGCAGGGCCCACAGAAGGTCTCCGGGTCTCAGATTTAGAATATCGGTGGACTGTCAGCTTATACCACGGCCATAGCAGTGATAGTTGGCAAAGCTGTATTTTAGCGGTTAAATCTGCAAGTTGTGCCCTCGTCGTCTGGAGCTTCACACTCAGGCGGCCATCTTGTTTCGGCGCAACAGCGCCCCCTCTAACACATCACTTTTTTGGTGCAATGTTAAAGATACCGCCGGGTTATTTATTTAATATTTATTCCCTGGTTGGGTCTTTTTGCCAGGACTCGGTTTTAAAATGGCGTTAGTGTCCGCCTCTGTAACTCCAACCCAAGTCGAGCCCTTTGCTCCACTTTTTGGCGGGCTTCTGCACAGAAGCCTCCAAAAGTGGTGCCACTCTGTCTGGGTCTACAGGATGTGTGGGAGGGGGGTTTAGGCACCCTGGACTGAGTTGCCTCGGCAACTCAAGTCGCACTCTTGTGTGATTGGCCCAGTGGTGAGCCGCCCGGCTCACCACTTAGCATGTTTGAGTGACAGCTAGGACTGATGAATGGGGGTTTTCTGCATAAAAACAGGGTTTTGGGGACTGGAACTTCAGAAGTCGACACAGGACCAAAGAATCCGAAGAGGGAGAAGCTGAGCTGACTTGCAACGACGACACCACCGGTGGAGCCCTGCTGAACCGTCTCACCACTTCTCAACGACAGAGAAGATCTTCATCCCTGAGAGTCTTTTTCATCTGAACTGGTGGGGATAACCAGTTCACCCTCTTTTCGCCTTGCTGGATCGTCTCGTGGTCGAATCGCCCGTGCCAAGAACCCCGGCGGCCGGATAGCCACGCTTCACCACTACCGCGAATAAAAGGGTAGTACCTTTTAACCGGGAAACTCTGCGGCTGGTTTCTTCCCTGGCAGTGCAACGACCTCCAGCTTTCCTCCACGTCGAGATCTTCTCTTCCCTGGACGAAGCACCGACTGATATCCTCTGCCAGGCACAACTGCCCCCGCTGGAGCTTTCTCACCCTTTCAGGTACTGTGTCCCGCCTGGTCTCCCTTGCAACAGACTGTTCAAGGTGTACCGTAAATCCTTGACTCTCTATCCTGGGGTGACTTGGGACTAAATTTTTCTGAACTGATCCAACCCTTTTTTAACTATCTGCAAAGACGTTTTAAAGTATCATTCAACTGTGTGATCTTGGATACATTCCGCCTTGCTCTCTCCAAGAGTGGGCCTGGCCTATGAACTTTCTTGCTCTAACAGTAGACTCTGCTTTTCTGACTTGCTGTGGTTCTTTTTAAAGTGTTGGTATTGTGTACTTTCCTAATTCTGCCTTTTCCCTCCCTTTTTAACTAACTTATTGTGCCATCTTAGGTTAAGCGCTCACCTCTGTCTGAAAATAAGTGGTGCTTTAACTAAGACTTGTTCAATAAGTAATCAGGGATGTCTATATATTGATAGTGACTGTGTTTGAACTTGCTTGCCATATTAGTGTTAGTGTATTTTACAAGTGTGCTTTTAAATAAATAATTATATACTTTTATACCCAAGCTCTGGTCAGTGTTTGCTTGTGCTACTGTATCTGTGTACCTATGTTGTATACTCTATATACTGTTTAACTCTTCTTGAGAGACGTCTGGCTGCTCAGCCACAGTTACCAGGTAAATCTGGGTGGTACAGACTGCTACCAATTGGGTTTACTGCCAACACCTGTAGTCCTAAGCCTTTTGCAGTGGTCCCTAAGGGAACTGCACAGGTTTCTGCCTAACAGTTCCCACAACCCAAGAGATAATAAAGATACACTGGCTGAGACTCCAATGGGATCTTCAGCTAGTAGTTCAAAGTTTCCACTGACCATATGTACTTCCTCCTCTGGAGCGAAGGCTAAGGAGGCAGTGCGGGCCCTTGAAGGTTTACCCTGACATCTGGGATCCCCTTTCACATGATCAGGAGAGCCACAAACATAACATTTCCCAAACGTCTTTATGAAAGGTGGCTTGTTCTGACCTCCTTCTGGTCTGGGACCAGGAGGTACAATAGCCTGATTAGGTTTCCCTTGTGGCTTGCCCTTAGACTCTGTTTGGGGCCCTCTTTGAAATTGGAATTATTTGAATTCTCTTTGTTGTCTTTCTTAGGCTGCTTTCCCTCATCCTTTTTCTGAGTTACCCCTGAATCTTTGTGAGTGGCCCCGTTGGCAACCCACAAGTCAGCAGCCTTAGCTAGTTTCTTAGAATATAATTCCTTTGAATCAGCCAAGTGTTGTCTGAACTCAGGAGAGCAGGCATCATAGATAGACTCCATCATAACAAGATTTCTCATTCCTTCATAAGTGTTAACTCTGTAACCCTTAATCCATCCCTCTAAGTTCTTTAAACATTCATTCACCCAATTAGCTCAAGGGGTACTTTCATGCTTTTTGAGGGCCCTAAACCTCTTAAGGTATTGGGAAGGAGTCTTCCCAAATCTAGCTATCAAAGCTAGCTTTACACATTCAAAATCCATCCTATCCACCTCCCCCAACTCCATTACCACATCAGATGCAACAGGGGGGAGCCTAGAGAATAACCAGGGGATCAACTGATTCCCTGTGATATCCTGGAGCCCATGATTATATTCAAACATAGCAAGCCAATCTAATACATCCAACTTCGGTTCATACATACCCACAATCTCATTAGGCATCCGGGGACTTTTTGGACTGGAAGATCTAGAGGATTTGGGGAGAGAAGCATTTTCCAAAGACAATTTCTTCATCTCAAGCTCATGGTTGAGCTCCATTTCTCTGAGCCTTAGTTCCTGATATCTCTGTTCAGTTTGGGCACTAATTTGTTTGAATTCAAGTTCAAGTCTCATTTTTTCTAGAGCTATAAATTCAGGACTTAATGTGGGACCTGGTAAGGGTCCAGTAGCTACAGGTTGAGGCCCTTGAGCAGGCATAGGACCAGAGGGGGTGACATTGTTATCCTCCTCGTCCTCATCTGGCTCGACAATAACATCTTCAACATTATCCTCATTACTGTTTGCTACATTTGCTGGAGTAGTAGGGCTTACAGCACCACTATCCAGACTTCGTTTCTCTAACAGTATATCAATCATTTCTGTTTTCCTGCCTTTGACAGGAAGACCTTTCTGTCTGCACAAATCTTTAAGATAATCAGCAGTTTTTGCAAGGAGGATCTCCTGACAATAACTTTCCATACTTGAGTTTGTTAAAAAGAACTTTTGTGATTGTTAACCTTGTGGTTAATTGAACCAAGGTACTAGTAGTACACTAAAATGTAAATCCAATACTTTTATCCCACCGCTGCCACCAGTGTTAGGCAGAATCCCGTGCAGTTCCCTCAGGGACCACTACCCAGGATTAGGACTACAGGTGAGAGCAATAAATCCCCTTTGGTATCAGTCTGTACCACAAAGATTTAGTTGGTAGCTCTGGCTAAGCAGTCAGACTTATCTCAAGAGGGAGATGAGCAGTATTCAGGGTTTACACATTAGGTATCACAGTACTATGGAACAAGGAAACACTGACAAAAGCTTTGTATCAAAAAGAGAATATATATTTATTTTATACACATCTAGTTCAACACATAAATCACAGTTGATAAAGTAAGTTAAATTTCAGTCAAGGAAAAGTATATACAACTCCCTATTCAATTGTAGACAAGTTTGCGGTAGAGTGAAAACTGAGCAAAACGGCACAGTGAAAACCAACTACAAATGGCACTCTAGCAATTTAACGAAAGGGAGGGAAAGCACAAGTTAAACCGAAATATCTTCAGACACCCCCTAGCAACACTTTCTTGAAGTTTTGTGATCAAGTAATGCACAGTAACACTTTAGCATAAAGATGAGTGAATGAAAACTGAGCAAAATTGCACTCCACAAGTTAAAACAGTAGGAAGGAAGAGGGGTTTAGAAGATTTAGGTGCATCAACACATTTCTCATTGAAAATCAGTCTAGTGAGAGCAGATCTAACAAATCAGCCAGAGTCAAAAGGCCTGAGCCAGAGTCAGTGGTACAGGACCAAGAGCTTAGGAGCAAAAATGTTCTTGTAGCTGCAGTCAAGTCTTTGGTAGACGAATATTGAAAAGGTAGGTGTGAGACAAAAGACAATGTTAAGAGAGAGGGTGGCAAACCCAACAAGTAGATAAAGGATTTAAAACACCTTTAGAGCTACCACGGGAAAAGGGAGGCATGGCGGAACAGTGTGCCTTAAACGTGAAGAAGTGGCTCCTGCGGTGGTGGTTGATCCTGGTAGTTCCTGCAGGTCGAGAGGTCCAGCAGAGGAAGAGAGGTCCTCGTCGTGGAGGAAGGTTTGAGTCACTGCACTACCCAGGGATGAAACCAGCCATGGTGCTGCCAAAAGAAGTTTAAAAAGTACGGTACTTTTAATCGTGGTCCGGGTCGCTAGCTGCCTGGATATCCGGTCTCCAAGTGCGGGGCACTGTCGATTCGACCAAGGCAGGTCCGAGAAAGTGATGGGTGAACTGGTTGGTCCCACCAGCTCAAGGGAAGAAGGCTCTTTCGATGAAGATCTCCTCTCGTCGTGTGGAAGAAAAGTGGTGAGACGATCCGGCAGGGCTTCACCGATGGTGTAGATGCTGAAGATGTCTGTGGCTTCTCTCCCCTTTGGTTCCGTAGTTTCAGTGGCGACGTCTTGCTCTTCCAGTCCTCAGGACCCTGCTTTTATGCAGAAAGAGACCCATTCATACAGCCTAGCTGTCACTCACACAGTGGAGTGGTCTTCTTGGCGGGCGACCCTCCAGCCTATCAGGTTAGAGTGCGACCTGAGTTATTGCGGCAACTCTGTCCAAGGGTTCTACTCCCCCTCCCAAACAACAGACCCACCCCAGACTCTGTGGCGCCGAAAGGAGGGCTTCTTGGCAGAAGCCTGCCAAAAGAGCAAACAAAGGATCCCCGTCCTGGTTTAGGAGTTTAGAGTAAGACAAGAGAAAGAATTTGTATTAAAGTTCTGGTGAATAAAACTTACCAGAGTAAAGTTAATAATAAAATAAACTGGCAGTATGTTAGAGGCTGTCAGTAAAAGTGTTAGCCTCGAACAAACGGAAAATCCCATAGGAAAATATTTGTGGTTGAATATTTATAGTAGTAACCACTGCCACCAGCCAGAAACTTTACAGAGAGGGACTTTAAGGTACCCCCTCGAAAATGAACCCAAGGGAAAAACTATTAACCCTTTCCAGTACCTCCATAGTAAGATGGTTTGTACTGGTTAAGTCCATAAGATAGACTAGTAAAGTCAATGGGGACTTTACATGCCCTGGGAGACAGTAGTCAGTCCCAGGGTATGGAGTCTATGTTTGGGGGTCTCTACGACACCCCCGTGTCACTGCACTGAGGGTGCTGTGTAACACATGTGCATAAAGATGGTTCCTATGGGTGAGAGAAAATCCCATAGGCATTAAACACAAAAATAGCCTACAACACACATAGCAAAAATGCCTAAGAGTGGGAAAAAGAGTCTCACTCTTAGCAGGTAAAAAGAAACAAACCCTTCGAATCCAGCAAAGCTGCAGGGGGACTCTATAGGTAAGGGAAATTAGCAATAGAATGAGAATTCTCCCTAACACTCACCCCCCGCCCCAGACTAAGGGACAGGAGGATCTAATCCACTCCTGGATGAGTCTAAAACCTCTAGTCGGTTATAAACATCCTAGAGAGACCATCAGCATTTTGGTGGTGACATCCTGACCTGTTCTCAATGGTAAAATCAAACCCTTGGAGGCAGATTGACCATCTTAGCAGTTTTGGGTTTTCCACTTTCATTTGCATCAACCATCTCAATGGTTGGTTGTCTGTTTGAATGGTGAAAGTAGATCCATACAAGTATGGTCTAAACTTCTTCAAAGTCCACACAATGGCAAAACATTCTCTCTCAATAGTTGCCCACCTTGTCTCAGGTTCCTTCAGTTTCCTACTGATGAAGCAAATGGGGTGCTCCCTACCTTTCTCATCCAGTTGACTGAGTACTGCACCTATACCCATATTGGAAGCATCTGTTTGTACAATGAAGGGTTGGTGGTAGTCAGGAGCTCTGAGAACTGGAGCTTGACATAGGGCTTTCTTCAGGCTTTCAAAGGCCTGATTGCACTCCTCATTCCATTTGATCTTTTTAGGGAACTTAGGAGAGGAGATTACATTCAGTGGAGAAGCTATGGACCCATAGTTCTCAATGAAATTCCTGTAATACCCAGTGAGGCCTAGGAAGGCTCTCACCTGGGTTTGAGTAGAAGGGGTTGTCCAATTTTGCACAGCTTCAATCTTGCTTAGCAAAGGCCTTATTTCACCACCTCCTACCTCATGCCCAAGGTAGACCACTTTACTCTGACCAATTTGACATTTGCTTGCCTTTATGGTCGGATGGGCCTGTTCAAGAGCCTGCAAAACATATCCTAGGTGGTCAACATGTTCTTTCCAAGTAGGGCTGAACACTGCAATGTCATCCAAGTATGCCATGCAGAACTCCTCCATCCCATTCAGAACCCGATTAACCATCCTTTGGAATGTAGCAGGTGCATTCTTTAGTCCAAAAGGCATCACCTTAAATTGGTATAAGCCAACTGGGGTGGAGAATGCAGTTTTCTCCTTGGCATGGTCCGTCAGGGCTATTTGCCAATAGCTTGACGTGAGATCAAATGTGCTGAGGAACTTGGCTGAACCAAGTCTATCCACCAGCTCATCTGTCCTTGGCAAAGGATGGGCATCAGTCTTGGTGACTGCATTTAGAGCTCTATAGTCCACACAGAATCTCATCTCTTTGGATCCTGCCTTTGGTACTAACACAAGTAGGCTAGACCATGGACTAGTAGAGGGTTCTATTACCCCGAGATCAAGCATCTTGTTGACCTCTCCTTTGATGTGGGTTCTTACATTTTCTGACATCCTGTAACCCCTGCTTTTGACAGGTAAACAGTCACCAGTATGGATATCATGCTGGCCCCAAGGGGTCAAGCTTGGTGCTAGAGAAAATAGAAGGGCAAATTGATTCAACAAAACTTTGCACTCCTCCTGTTGCTCAGGTGTCAGATTAGAAGAGAGATTGACTCCTTCTATATTTTCTTATCTAAAGATTTGCCTCTGGGGAGTTCAGGTAGAGGTTCACTCTCCTCCTCCTCTTGAGCTGAAGCTAGAAGCAAAGCTCCTAGTTCTGGTCTCGAGACATAAGCTTTTAGACGGTTGATGTGAAAGACTATAGGAGCCTCCTTAGGATTGCCTAAGTCCACCAGATAGTTCACCTCTCCAGGTTTTCCCACAACCTTGAAAGATCCCATCCATTTGTCCTGCAAGGCCTTCTGCCTTGTGGGGACCATAACAAGAACTAGCTGGTCTTGAGCGAATTCAACCATGTTGGCCTTCTGGTCATGCCAATGCTTGACCAGCGCCTGACCTGCTTTCAAATTATCACTGGCCTCAGCCATCATGTGTGACATTCTACTCCGGAGTCCTATCACATAGTCAGTAACTCTGACTGGTGTGGGGGGAGGAGCACTCTCCAACCCCTCCTTGATCAGGGCCAATGGACCTCTAGCCGGATGGCCATAGAGAAGTTCAAAGGGACTGTACCCCACTCCCTCCTGAGGGACTTCTCTATATATAAAGAGAAGGCATGGCAGTAGAAGATCCCACTTTTTGGTCTTTTAAGGCACCTATCATGCTCTTCATGGTTCAGTTGAACCTTTCTACCAACTCATTTGTCTGAGGGTGGTATGCTGTTGAGAACTTGTAGGTAACTCTGCAGTTTTCCCACATGGCCTTCATGTAGTGGGACATAAAATTTGACCCCGTTTCGGATATTACCTCCTTAGGAACCCCAACTCTGGTTAAAATACCAAGGCGGGCCTTAGCCACAGCCAGAGCTGTAACAGTCCTCATGGGCACTGCTTCAGGGAACCTAGTAGCATGGTCTACTACAACAAGTATAAACCTGTTGCCTGAAGACGTTGGAGGATCAAGGGGACCAACAATGTCGATTCCTACCCTCTCAAATGGTACTCCCACTACAGCGAGAGGCACTAAGGGTGCCACGTTCTTGGAGCCACTTTTACCAGAGGTTTGGCAAGTGTGGCAACTCTTGCAATACTTCTCTACCTCAGCCCCCATTTTCGGCCAATAAAAGTAGAGAGAGAGCCTTTTGTTGGTCTTCTTGAAGCTCAAGTGACCAGCCAAAGGTATCTCATGGGCTAGTTGCAAGAATCGGAGTCTGTTCACTTGGGGTACTACGAGTCTCTTGTAGTCTCCAGGGGTTGATTCTGTCGGTTCACTATAGAAGAGGCCATCTTCCCAGTGTACCCTATACTTCACAGGCTCTTGCCCTTCAAGGTGAGAAGCTGCCTGGTGGAGGAGACCTTCCAGAGTTGGACATTCCCTTTGTCCCTTACTGAAGTCTGCCCTTTGGGGTGCACCTTCTTCCAGTAACGACTGCAGCTCAGGGTGGTCCACAGGGTCAAGATCTCCAATGAGTTCCTGGCCTCCTACTAGATCTGAGTCCTCAGGTTCTAGTTCAACCACACAGGGTTGTACCTCACTCTCAGCCTCAGCTGGAGGAAGAATCACAGGTGTGATTTTTGCTAACCTATGAGATTTCCTGGTTGGCAGCACTGGAGTGCTTTCTGCTGTCTTTTTCCTTGAAGTCTTGGGTTTCCCTTTTGCTTCAGGTTGCTTTGAAATGAATGGCAGTAACTCCAGTGGGGTAGGAGTGATTGCTATCATCTCCTCAGGAGAGCCTCTCAAGGTCCTCTCCCTTGCAGGTCTGGTAAGCTCCTGTAATCTCTTACTAGGAGGTCTGGGAGTACTAGACACTACTCCCAGGTCTTTCAGATCATTGCCCAACAGCAACCTTCCTGGTACTTCAGATTGTACACTTACAGGTATCCTGACAGTCATTACATTGCACTGGATGAAAGCCGGTAATTGGGGAAGCATCTGCACAGGCCCTCCAGCTAACTTGGTGAGGTGTTTGGGTGCCTTAGCAACATCCTCCAACTTGAAAAAAGATTCGTCCACCACAGTTATGCTGGCCCCAGTGTCTCTAATGGCAGGAGTCTCCTGACCATTGACTAGGACACTATCTTTGTAATACTCTTTAGTATTAGGAGGGATTGGATTATGCACATCTAAATTATGTTGTTCCCACAACCCAAGAGATACTAAAGGTACACTGGCTGAGACTCCAATGGGATCTTCAACCAGTAGTTGAAAGTTTCCGCTGACCATATGTACTTCCTCCTCTGGAGCGAAGGCCAAGGAGACAGTGTGGGCCCCTGAAGGTTTACACTTACATCTGGGATCCCCTTTCACATGATCAGGAGAGCCACAAACATAACATTTCCCAAACGTCTTTATGAATGGTGGCTTGTTCTGACCGCCTTCTGGTCTGGGACCAGGAGGTACAATAGCATGATTAGGTTTCCCTTGTGGCTTACCCTTAGACTTTTGTTTGGGGCCCTCTTTGGAATTGGAATGATTTGAATTCACTTTGTTGTCTTTCTTAGGCTGCTTTCCCTCATCCCTTTTCTGTGTTACCCCTGAATCTTTGTGAGTGGCCCCGTTGGCAACCCACAAGTCAGCAGCCTTAGCTAGTTTCTTAGAATCTAATTCCTTTGAATCAGCCAAGTGTTGTCTGAGCTCAGGAATGCAGGCATCATAGATAGTCTCCATCATAACAAGATTTTGCATTCCTTCATAAGTGTTAACTCTGTAACCATTAATCCATCCCTCTAAGTTCTTCAAACATTCATTCACCCAAGTAGCCCAAGGGGTACTATCATGCTTTTTGAGGGTCCTAAATCTCTTAAGGTACTGGGAAGGAGTCTTCCCAAATCTATCTATCGAAGCTAGCTTTACACATTCATAATCCATCCTATCCACCTCCCCCAACTCCATTACCACATCAGATGCAACAGGGGGAGCCTAGAGAATAACCAGGGGATCAACTGATTCCCTGTGATATCCTGGAGCCCATGATTATATTCAAACATAGCAAGCCAATCTAATACATCCAACTTCGGTTCATACATACCCACAATCTCATTAGGCATCCAGGGACTTTTTGGACTGGAAGATATAGAGGATTCGGGGAGAGATGCATTTCCCAAAGACAATTTCTTCATCTCAAGCTCATGGTTGTGCTCCATTTCTTTGAGCCTTAGTTCCTGATGTATCTGTTCAGTGTGGGCACTAATTTGTTTGAATTCAAGTTCAAGTCTCATTTTTTCTAGAGATATAAATTCAGGACTTAATGTGGGACCTGGTAAGGGTCCAGTAGCTACAGGTTGAGGCCCTTGAGCAGGCAGAGGACCAGAGGGGGTGACATTGTTATCCTCCTCTTCCTCATCTGACTCAACAATAACATCTTCAACATTATCCTCATTACTGTTTGCTACATTTGCTGGAGTAGGAGGGCTTACAGCACCACTATCCAGACTTTGTTTCTCTAACAGTCTATCAATCATTTCTGTTGTCCTGCTTTTGACAGGAAGACCTTTCTGTCGGCACACATCTTTAAGATTATCAGCAGTTTTTTCAAGGAGGATCTCCTGACTATAACTTTCCATACTTGAGTTTGTTAAAAAGAACTTTTGTGATTGTTAACCTTGTGGTTAATTGAACCAAGGTACTAGTAGTACACTAAAATGTAAATCCAATACTTTTATCCCACCGCTGCCACCAGTGTTAGGAAGAATCCCGTGCAGTTCCCTCAGGGACCACTACCCAGGATTAGGACTACAGGTGAAAGAAATAAATCATCTTTGGTATCAGTTTGTACCACAAAGATTTAGTTGGTAGCTGTGTCCAAGCAGTCAGACTTATCTCAAGAGGGAGATGAGCAGTATTCAGGGTTTACACAATAGGTATCACAGTACTATGGGACAAGGAAACACTGACCAAAGCTTTGTATCTAAAAGAGAATGTATATTTATTTTAAACACATCTAGTTCAACACATAAATGACAGTTGATAAAGTAAGTTACATTTCAGACAAGGAAAAGTATATACAACTCCCTATTCAATTGTAGACAAGTTTGCGGTAGAGTGAAAACTAACTACAAATGGCACTCTAGCAATTTAACAAAAGGGAGGGAAAGCACAAGTTAAACCGAAATATCTTCAGACACCCCCTAGCAGCACTTCCCTGAGGTTTTGTGAACAAGTAATGCACAGTAACACTTTAGCAGAAAGATGAGTGAATGAAAACTGAGCAAAATGGCACTCCACAAGTTAAAACAGTAGGAAGGAAGAGAGGTTTAGAAGATTTAGGTGCATCAACATATTTCTCATTGGAAATCAATCTAGTGAGAGCAGATCTAATAAATCAGCCAGAGTCAAAAGGCCTGAGCCAGAGTCAGTGGTACAGGACCAAGAGCTTAGGAGCAAAAATGTTCTTGTAGCTGCAGTCAAGTCTTTGGTAGACGAATATTGAAAAGGTAGGTGCGAGGTGAAAGACAATGTTAAGAGAGAGGGTCGCCAACCCAACAAGTAGATAAAGGATTTAAAACACCTTTAGAGCTACCATGGGAAAAGGGAGGCCTGACGGAACAATATACCTTAAACGTGAAGAAGTGGCTCCTGCGGTGGCGGTTGTTCCTGGTAGTTCATGCAGGTCGAGGGGTCCAGCAGAGGAAGAGAGGCTCTCGTCATGGAGGAAGGTTCGAGTCACTGCACTACCCAAGGATGAAACCAGCCGCGGTGCTGCCAAACGAAGTTTAAAAGGTACGCTCCTTTTAATCGCGGTCGGGTCGATAGCTGCCTGGCTATCCGGTCTCCAAGTGCGGGGAACTGTCGATTCGACCAAGGCAGGTCCGAGAAAGTGACGGGTGAACTGGTTGATCCCACCAGCTCAAGGGAAGAAGGCTCTTTCGATGAAGATCTCCTCTCGTCGTGTGGAAGAAAAGTGGTGAGACGATCCGGCAGGGCTTCACCGGTGGTGTAGATGCTGAAGATGTCTGTGGCTTCTCTCCGCTTCAGTTCCGTAGTTCCAGTGGCGACGTCTTGCTCTTCCAGTCCTCAGGACCCTGCTTTTATGCAGAAAGAGACCCATACATACAGCCTAGCTGTCACTCACACAGTGGAGTGGTCTTCTTGGCGGGCGACCCTCCAGCCTATCAGGTTAGAGTGCGACCTGAGTTGCTGCGGCAACTCTGTCCAGGGGTTCTACTCCCCCTCCCAAACAATAGACCCACCCCAGACTCTGAGGCGCTGAAAGGAGGGCCAAAAGAGCGAACAAAGGATCCCCGACCTGGGTTAGGAGTTTAGAGTAAGACACGAGTAAGACACGAGTAAGACACGAGAAAGAATTTGTATTAATGTTCTGGCGAATAAAACTTACCGGAGTAAAGTTAATAATAAAATAAACCGTCGGCATGTTAGAGGCTGTCAGTAAAAGTGTTAGCCTCGAACAATGGGAAAATCCCATAGGAAAATATTCGCGGTTGAATATTTATGGTAGTAACCACTGCCACCAGCCAGAAACTTTACAGAGTGGGAATTTAAGGTACCCCCTCGAAAATGAACCCAAGGGAAAAACTATTAACCCTTTCCAGTACCTCCATAGTAAGATGGTTTGTACTGGTTAAGTCCATAAGAATTGACTAGTAAAGTCAATGGGGACTTTACATGCCCTGGGAGACAGTAGTCAGTCCCAGGGTATGGAGTCTATGTATGGGGGTCGCTACGACACCCCTGTGTCACTGCACTGAGGGTGCTGTGTAACACATGTGCATAAAGATGGTTCCTATGGGTGAGAGAAAATGCCATAGGCATTAAACACAAAAATAGCCTACAACACACATAGCAAAAATGCCTAAGAGTGGGAAAAAGAATCTCACTCTTAACAGGTAAAAAGAAACAAACCCTTCGAATCCAGCAAAGCTGCTGGGGGACTCTATAGGTAAGGGAAATTAGCCATAGAATGAGTATTCTCCCTGACAATGGTCCTGAGAAGCTCTCACCTTTGGACATACTAGATGAATTAATTGTTATGAGGAAAGCCTGCAACATCCATGTGACTTTTGAACAAGCTTAAACAGAACTTTTTGGCAGAACCTGAAATACTTTTGGGTTATTATGGGAGATATCCTGTTTCGATTGAAGTATAAAAAATGTTTGTTTGAAGAGAATAATATGCAATAATTCTAAATCTGGGCTAACGTGCGGCCTGCTAAGATTAGTGTGAAGACTACTAACCTAGGATAAGTTAGGATTGATGAGTATTTGGAATAATTGAGAGACAGCTATCAATAAAAGGGTAACCCCCATCAAATTTGTGAAAATATACATCATTAATAATTGAAATAATTTCTTAAATGGGGTAACATTAACCTATAATCTAATGCATTAAGGAATGGATATTCTTGTTCATAGCCCACAAGCATAGGGAACACACTAAGAAGGAATAGTCAATGCTGTCCAACAATGGGCCTCATTACAAGTTTGCTGGTCCGGTAGTAAAGGCGCTGGTAAATTAGCGGCGCTGTTACTTCCAGACTACGAGTTTTGCTGGCGGGTGCCTGTGTACCCGCCAGGTTTGACCTGGTGGGCGGACCGGCACCCGCGAGCAAAGTCTGTTGGATGCACCGGCACCATTCACGAATGGTGCCGGTGCATCCGGCTTCCCCATTCCCATTGAGCCCTATGGGTCTCAAATGGTAATGGGGAGGTTGGATGTACCGGCACCATTTATAACGGTGTCGGTGCATCCGACATGCTGAGCTCGCGGGTGCCTTTCATTCTGCCAGGTCAGACCTGGCGGAATGATAGGCACCCGCGGGCACAACTCAGAGTTTGCCGGTCCGGATACAGCGGTACCGGCATGCTTACCGGTACCGTTATATCCAGACCGCCAAGCTCATAATGAGGCCCCATATGTAGAGTTCATATGTCTGGCGAGAGAACGACAAAGAGGATGTCGGTGAAAGTTTGACTGGAGGAGGCACTCGTATAGGTGTCAGCGATAGGGAGGCCTAGGTTGGAGACCAGGATAACCCTTTTAAACTTCTTTCTACCAAATTTAGTGAGGAGAGCAGGATAGTTGATAGAGAAGCAGTTAGAGAAGATAAGAGAGACAGAGAGCACCATAGAATAGGTAGGGAGAGGAGAGAAGAGGAAGGGAGTGGGAAGGGCTAGGGGAGAACACTAGGGAAGGACACAGAGCAGGGTGCAAGCAGACGAGACAAGTAGACGATTGGACAAGATGCCAGGCACTTAGAAAGTGGTAGAAAGGTTTGCTTGATGAGTGCTTTTTCTAGGAGTAAGCCACGGAATGGCACTCCATTCACAATGCAATTTTAAAAGCAGGATAAAACACACCTAAGTTTGAGATTCCTGTAAAAGGGGAAAAGGGCCTAGGTTTCACAATGCAATTTTTAAATACTTTCACAGTGCAATTTTAAAGCAGGATAAAACACACCTAAGTTTGAGAGTCCTGTAAAAGGGGAAAAGGTCCTAGGTTTCACAATGCAATTTTTAAATACTTTCACAGTGCAATTTTAAAGCAGGATAAAACAAGTTTGAGAGTCTGCTATATGCTCAGATTAGCAGGGTACAGTGAGGATCTAACCTAACCCGGGCAACTCCTACCTGCCTTAGCCACAGCTGGTTGATGGCTGGCCACTGGCTTCCTCTGCTGAGACCTGCCGACACTGGCTGGAGCCGCCTCTAGAGGATCAACCCTTTGTTTTGAGGTCCTTAGCCACAGGGGCTGCCGGGTAGAGGGCTGCCCTGGTAGTGTCGGTTAAGTCTGACGATTAGACTAATGAGTGGAGGTGGGTGGGCAGGGAGGCGGGCTGAAAACAACACAGAAGGGAAGGCCGAGGGCCCAGCACAAATTCAATATTTAAATGCAGACAATCCGCAGGTGCAACGCAGTACAAAAAGCACAGAGCACCTACCTCAGCAGCCTGGTCGAAATGGAGGCAGCTGCGAGGACATGGCTACAAGCCAAGGGGCCCCGGACCAATGGAGAGGTGGGAGATCTGGGAGCCAGGAGGGGAAACAACACGGAAGGGAAGGAGAGCTAGGGAGGGCACTTGAACGGGCCGAGGGCCCAGCACAAATTCAATATTTAAATGCAGACAATCTGCAGGTGCAACGCGGTACAAAAAGCACACAGCACCTACCTCAGCAGCCTGGTGGAAATGGAGGCAGCTGCGAGGACATGGCTACAAGCCTAGGAGCCCTGGACCAATGAGGGCAGGTGTGTGGGCTGGGAGGCAGGAGGGAAACAACACGGAAGGGAAGGAGAGCAAGGGAGGGCACTACAACGGGCAGAGGGCCCAGCACAAATTCAATATTTAAAAGCAGATAATCCGAAGGTGCAACACAGTACAAAAAGCACACAGCACCTACCTCAGCAGCCTGGTGGAAAATTGCCTATTTGCATAAGTTGTAGGTTTTTATTCAACAGGGGAAGATTCCATCCCTGATTGAAAATGTATAGTCCAATTTCCAGCCCAACATTGATTATGTGGGTGGAGAGCAGTGACACCAAGTGTGAATGATTTTATTCAGTTTAAGTGAAGTTGGTTGTCAATTGTATATCTAGAGCTAGTTGCGACAACAGTAAGGTGGGCAGTTAGTCCCATTTTAAGAGAAAGTAGTGCGGGGGAGCAGTGTCCCTGCCTGCGCGAGATGGAGCATGTGCGAAGGATTAGTGTCCGTTTCGGGCACATGCTCTGTTATTGGAATCAAGTGAGAGTAGTGTCTTGCTTCTGAGCATGCGCAGCATGGGGGTCCAAGTGTACAGCCCCATGTGCGCTGCTTCAGGAGCCCTTATTTAAGGACATGGCCCCTCATTACAACACCGGCGGTAACCAATGGCGCTATTAGCACCATAGTTGCTGCCGGTATTGGCCCTCATTACAACTCAGGCGTTAAGGGTTAACGCCACCGTTAACCCTTAACGCCTGATTCCCACCTTAACGCCTGCTTTTTGCAGGCGTTAAGTTCCATGGTGCTAAGGCACCTTGGTGCAAATTACGGCACCGTAATTTACGGTGCCGTAATTAGCGCCTTCCCCACTCCCATTATGCCCTATGGGGCAAAAATGGGAATGGGGAAGGGAAAATGGGAAATGGGGATTTACCGCCCCACTCACCTTGTAATGGGGCGGTAAATCCGCCATCCACCATGGTGTAAACGTAGTTTACACCATGGTGGTAAAGTTGGTGCACTTAGCACCTCAGTTGTAATGAGGGCCATTGTAACGAGTCCGCCAATGGTAAATGGGGAAATACCGCCCCATTACAAGGTTGGCGGGGCGGTAATTCCCCATTTACCATTGGCCCTTCCCCCATTCCCATTTTTGCCCCATAGGGCTCAATGGGACTGGGGAAGGCGGTAATTACGGTACCGCAAATTGCTGTACTGTAATTACCTCGGAAGTCCCTTTGTGGGTCCCTACTTTAACAGCTGGTCCAGACCAGCCGTTAAGGTCGGGAGCCGCAAAGGGACCTTGTAATCAGGCGTTAAGGGTTTAACGGCGCCGACACCTTTTACAACGCCGTTAAACCCTTAACGCCGAGGTCGTAATGACCCCCTTGGCCTGCTCCGTCTCGGTATCGCGGAGCAGACCACTGCAGCCATACCAATGACGCTACTGGAAGCATGATATAGGTAAGAGAGAGGCAGCATTCTATAGGGATTTTATTTTAACTTAAATCCCAATGTAGTTTGACAAACTAGAGGAATTTTGACTTCCATTGTCTATAATTTGTGAAAGGCAACTTTAGTAATGGGGGCAAACTACACTTAAACCTTTTTATTCTCACTCATCTAAAATTGAATGATGGATCCAGAAGGGTCATGTAGAATATTGTCACAGCCAATTAGTTATGGCAGTGTAAATCATAATGTTTTAGGTTGAAGAAACAATTCTCCAATTTAGGAGCAAGAGTGTAACAGTCCACAGGATTTGCAGTAATAACTCAGCTAGGAAGGTAAGGAGATGTAAAACCCAGAGATCTGACAATCATAGAATGTTGTATGTTAAGACACTGATCTACATACACTTTACATGATAGATCCTCTGAAATATGTTGGACATTAGTCTTGAAGTATTTTGTATCACAAATTTACAATGAAGGTAAGGCATCACCTTTCTATTGTTAGATGATTAGGACTAATAGTGTTTCGTCCCTCACCTGATACACAGTGCTCACTTGATGAGAATAAGAAGGGTCATCAGGATTTGCATGAAAGACACGTGGATGTTCTAGATAGGAATTCACTTAAGATGGTTGCTTTGATGAGAAGACATGAGAAATAGCCAATTCTCATAGTAATTAGGTAATAACCTTTAAAGAATGAATCACACGGGACACAGTGTTTTGTGATCTCACAGAGCAATTTATTAAAGGTATGGAATATACAGTAAATGGATAAAAGTCAATCAAGCAACTGATGTAGACCTACAACAAAAATGATTTTGTTCTTTCTCCTTCTATGTCAACGCCTGACAATGTATCCTTATCCCCTTGGTGTGGAACGTTGTCGGATTCACTTGTTATGTGGTATTTATATTATACAAAAAATTATTTTTCCCGTGTTTTGTTCTTTTTTTAATGTTGATTGTATTGGCAAAATTGTGTTGGAATTATGTAACTTCATATGGGGAACATTGAAATAATGTAATGTTAAAGAGGTGATAAATTGACCCTGAAGAAGGCCTATGTTCTGTAAGGTCAAAACACGTTTTGGCAGGAGTATCCCAATCACTGATAGAAATAAAACAAAGATCTGAATGTGAAGAGCTTACTGAGATCTCTCATTGGCAAGAATTGGAAACAATTACAATTGCTAATCAAAAGACTAATATATTGAAAGAATTGAACATTAGTCCATGCACAGTGGATGAGCCAATGCCCTTCTTTACACTTTAGAAATATACCTATGTTCTCACAAACAATCATAGTGAATAAACGCTGTAATTCCACCGACAATATATAGCTGCCCTCGCAGGTGACAATGATGAGTAAAGGCTACATACAGATGTACTCGCAGCCCACCGACAACATACAGATGTCCTCGCAGACTTCATGGTGAGGAAAAGGTGCAATTCCGTTGACAGCACACAGGTGTACTCAAGTGTGAGTAGAGACTGTTATTCCAGTGATAACATAGAGCAGTAATCGGGAGCAAATATGGAGACTAAACGCTTCAATTTCTTTAGCGACGTGCACATGTCCGCCAGGCGATTATGCCGAGTAAATGCTGCAATTCTACCGACAACATACAGATGTCCTCGCAGAGACGATTACATGTAAAAGCTGCGATTCCACTTACAATTTTAGGCGGTATTTTGACTTTCAAGATAGAGATTTCCTTACAGCACATGACATACCTGAGGCTGAAGTTAGCATTTTTATTCTGCCAGCTTCTTATTACCATGCTTAAATTAGGTTTGTTTTCGACCAGCTTCCTGTTTATACAGATGTCTTTGCAGGCGATTATGCCCAGTGATGCTGCAATTGCACAATCATTTACAGAAGGCCTCAGAAGTGTTTATGGAGAATAAAGGCTGCATTTCCTTTAAAAAACATACCTATGTCCTCACACACAATCATAGTGAATGCAAGCTGTAATTCCGACAATATATAGATGCCCTCCAGGCGATAATGGTGAGAAAAGGCTGTCTACATATGTCCTTGTGGACGATTGTGCAGAGTAAAGTCTGCAATTCCACCGACAACATACAGATGTCCTCACAGGCGATGATTGCTAGTAGATGTAGCGCTGCCCGATGATTGGGCGCGCACGCGGCAGCGTGACGTTGCACGCCGCTGCGTGCAACATAAATAAACGGGGCATTCCCGGCCGCGGGAGAGCGACCGGGAAGCCCGGACCGAGAAGACGTCTCTGTCTGAGTCCTTCGTGGTTGGGGGCTTACGGAAGGCGCTGGGGGGTCCCGACCAACCCCCAACAGTGGCGATGAGTGGGGGAAGCAATGCCTGGGCCCGGCGGTGACTTCACCGGCAATTTTTGTTTATTTGCAGAGAGGTCGCCTTGAGACTTCGCTCCGGCCCGCAGGCCGTGCGTTACCCACGCGGCTGATGGTCATTTTGTGAATCAGGCCGTGAAACTTCTCTGAGCTCCGGTTTGAGCTGAGAAGTGCATCCAGGCCTAATCTTTGGCAATCCTGTCAGCAGGCAGTGTTACCTGCATGTGACTATGCCCAGTTGGTGATTTCGCATTTTCCTGGGTCTCCTACGTCGAGTGCAAGCAAGAAGGAGGGCTACAATGGCTGGGCCTGCATAGCCCATATTTCTTTCTTGTCCTAATTTTTGGAGCAGCTGGAAGCTGAGGCTTCTCTTCATCTTCTTCATCATCAGACTGGTGGCCCCAGTGATCTTCATCCTCTTCATCATCACAGAGGTGTGGTGCAGCAGCTGTTTTCTCCAATGGTGCTGGCTGGAGGCATTTGGACTTGGTGTTTGAGTTGCGGGCCCTCTCCTCCACGCTGGGATCACCTGTGCGCTTGAATGAATGAGTGATACAGAGAACCAGGACAGAACAGCGGTGCAGTGGCCTCCACGTGCACCAGCAGCACCTCAAGGTTTGCTACCTCCAGTACAGCCGGCACAGCAGCCTCCAGGTGGTCAGGCAGGCCCTCAAAGTCCTCTACTTCCAGCGCAGCCTGTGGCAGCACCCGTTGTTCAGCAGATTCTCCCCGTTATGGCTCAGGTACGTGCACAGGCGGCTCTGCAGCCCATCCCAGAGTTTGATGTATCAGGCCCACCTTCCAATTTGGGGCCCAGATGGAGGAGGTGGGTGGACCGCCAGGACATGTACTTTCGGGCTGCCCAGGTGGTAGATGATGATACCCTGCTGGCAACAATGCTGTACTCGCAGGTCCATCTGTTCAAGAGACTTTTGAATCGCTTCCACCAGGGGATGGATCCTATGATCAGGCGAAGGCCGCTCTGCAGGCCTGCTTTCTGCCTCTCGCCAATACGGATTATGAACTTTTTGTCATGCTCTCTGCCAAACAGAAAGATGATGAGACTCTGGACACTTTCTATGGGCGCCTAAGGCGCCTCTCACTGGCCTGTGCTTGGGGTGATGCGGAGGACATGATCAGGACGATGCTGATCCAGGCTTGCTCATCAGGCAAATTAAGGCGCCAGGTGGTAAGGGAGCCTGGAATTACACTTCAGCGCATCCTTGAACTGGAGAGGTGCCATGAGGTGTCGGAGGCGAGGGCAGCTAGAATGGAGGCTGGGTCGCGCCCCATCAAGACCGAAGAGGTATGTGCGAGGTGGCAGGGGCACCCGAAGACCTGGCAGCAGTCCCCAGGATCGAGCCGGGAGGGCAGGAGAAATCTGCAAAAATGTGGGTATGACCTGCCCCACCCTGCTGAGTGCCCTGCGCCTGGAAAGACCTGTGGACGGTGTGGGCTGCCGGATCATTTCTCGAGGGTATGCAAAGCCGCAATGCCAGTATTGGTACCGAGGGGCCCGGGACGGTCCAGTCTCAATTGCCAGAGTCGACCATCCAACGTCGCTCAGGTGGATCAGACCGAGGAGGACGCCCAGGTGGAGGAAGCTAAAGAAGAGGAGGAAGAGAACATCTTCTTTGTCTCGAGTGTGGGGATCCAGAAAAGTAAGAACAGGAGACAGCCAAGGTGCGTGGTTGAGGTGAACCGATCTCCAGTCCCCGTCCTCGTGGACACTGGGGCGTCGGTGAATGTAATGGCCCGTGGACACTATGATGCCATGGACCAGCCCCCCAAGCTGGCTGCTCCCAAGGCCCGCATTTTTGCCTTCGAAGGTGTTGACCCCATCCCTCTGGATGGTGTGTTTGTGGTAAAAGTAGAACATGAGGGCTCCCAAATCACAGCACGATTCTACGTGACACCGGTGAGCACCAACACGCTACTAAGTTGTGCTGCAGCAGAGGCCCTCGGCATCGTCAGCTTCGCATACTCTGTCTATTTAGAGGACATTAATGACTTGCTCGAGAAGTATGCCGCGCTGTTCAAGGGAATCGGGCAGATGGCCGGTGACCCAGTGAGGTTACACATTGATGAGTCGGTGCAGCCCATTGCCCTGAAACATCGAAGGGTGCCGTTCCACCTCCGTGAACTTGTCGACAAGGAGCTGGACAATTTGGTCAATCTTGACATTATAGAAAAGGTGGAAGGCCCGACGCCCTGGGTGTCCCCGATAGTGGTGGCACAGAAGCCTAAACAACCCGATGCTTTTAGAATCTGCGTCATGAGGCTCCCAAACAAGGCCATAAAGAGAGAGAGGCACCTCACCCCGACGATTGACGACATCATTGTGGAGGACAGGGCGCTTGTTTCTTTTCGAAACTGGACCTTCGAGAGGGCTATCACCAGGTTGTCCTCCACCTCGAGTCGAGGTACATTACCACCTTCACGACACACCGAGGGCTATACCGCTACAAGAAACTGAGCTTTGGTGTGTCCTCGCCGGCGGAGGTGTTCCAAAACATTATTCGAGGCGCCCTGGCTGATCTACAGGGCGTTTTGAACATAAGCGACGACTTCCTGGCATTGGCCAGAATGGAGGTAGACCATCTGAGGTGGTTGGCGAAGACGTTTGGAAGACTGCAATCCTTGGGACTCACGCTCCACAAAGAGAAGTGTGAAATTCTCCGACCTTCGATAGAATTCTTTATTTTTGTATTCAAAGAGGGGGGGTGTCTCCTGATCCCCGGAAGGTGCAGGACATAAAGAAGGCGCAGCCTCCGGAGTCCGTATCTGAGGTGCGAAGCTTCCTAGGCATGGTCACATACTGTGGACGGTTCATTAAAAATCTGGCCTCCAGATCGGAACCACTCAGGGCACTGACCAGGAAGGATGTCATCTGGAACTGGGGCCCGCTAGAACAGGTGGCTTTTGATGACATAAAGGGTGCCCTGGCGGCTGAAGACACAATGTCCTTCTTGGATCCCGTACTGCCTTCAGAGATCATCGTCGACGCCAGCATATTCGGCCTGGGCGCTGTGCTAACACAAATTGACAGCGCTGGGGGCGTCCGCCCGGTGGCCTATGCCAGCAAGGCCCTGTTCGATGCAGAGCAGCGATACTCACAGATCGAGCGTAAGGCACTGGCAGTACTGTGGGGATGCCGGCACTTCCGGCTCTACATCCTTGGATGCCCTGTGACGGTGGTGGCAGACCACAAGCCGCTGCTTCCCATCCTGGCAGGGTCGTCATCCAAGCCACCGGCAAGCATTGAGCGGTGGATGCTCGCCCTTTTGGAGTATGGAGTCACCTTGGTATACCGGCCAGGGGCGAACAATGCTGCAGACTATCTCTCCAGACACCCTGGGGCATACGCAGGCGAAGACCAGGACGCCTGTGTAGAAGAGGCAGAAGAGCACGTTCGGGTGGTGGTGGAGGCAGCCACGCCAAATGCCATGCCTCTCCAGGAGCTGGAGGCAGCGGCAGCGCAAGATGAGTGCTTCCAGATCCTAAGGCACTCGATGCAACAGGGCTCCTGGAAGTCGGTGCTGGAGGCTCTGGTGGGGCGCACCCAGGAGGCCAGGACCAGACTTGAGCAACTATGGAAAGTACAGGAGGAGTTATCGTTCTCAACATCTGGCCTTCTGCTCCGCAGAGATCGGATTGTGGTGCCCCAATCGAAGGTGGACGAGGTGATCGCGTTGGCTCACCGTGGTCATCAGGGTGCCGCCAAGACCAAGGCACGCCTACTGCTGAAGGTGTGGCTCCCTGAGCTAGAACGCAAGGTGGATGACTTTGTGGCGGCCTGTGTTTGGTGCCAGGCGGCATCTCCCCTGCAGCGGGAACCTGCAATAGAGACAATGCCTAGGGGGACGCGCCCTTGGGAAATTGTTCATGCGGACTTTGGATCCACCACCATGGGCACCCATTTCCTAGTTCTGGTCGACGAGTACTCTAGATACCCCGAGGTGGAGTCTGTGGCCTTTGAGCATGTCGTGGTGCCCGTGGAAAAGGTGTTTGCGGCCCTTGGTTTCCCACGCACGCTGTGCTCGGACAACGGGGCGCCATTCCAGAGCGAACGCTTCTCGGAGCTGATGGAGAGCTATGGGGTGGTGCACAGGAAAATCATGCCCCTCTGGCCCCGGGCCAATGGCGAAGCAGAACGGCTTATGAGGACTCTAAATAAGACCTTTAGAATTGCTCAGGGGTAGGGGCAGTCGCTCCAGAGAGCCCTGTACCAGTTTCTGAGGGTGTACCGCACCACGCCACATGCATCCACTGGAGTGGCCCCGGCTGAGGCTTTTTTCAAGCGGTGTCCTCAGGGTTTGCTACCGGAGGTATGAGAGAAAGAACCTAGGGTGATCAATGACCAACAGGTCGAGATGGACCGGCGGCTGAGGATAGAGCAAGAGAACGCTCGGAGAGGGCTTCGCCCACAGCAGCTGGAGCCTGGCGATAAGGTCCTCATTCGGAATAGGCATCCCCATGGGAAGCTCTCCCTACCGTCGCGGTCCGGGGTTCCATGGTGACTGCATCGAACGGACAGTCGGCGGTAACTCGCAAGGTGAGTTTCTTCAAGAAACTGCGGGATCCAAGAACTGATCTACCTCCTGATCCAGACCCAGGAGAGATCCCTGAGGATGAAGGGGAAACACCCTGTCTGCCTAAGTCCCCGGCCCGGGGCATGCTCCTAGACAGATCACCCGTGTTGGAAGTGAGCAGGAGGTACCCCCAGAGGGCTTGGCGAGGGAAACCTGCTCACCTCAGCGATTACGTGTTGGGTCACCTGGTTGTTTGTCCTGAGTATGAGAACTGTTAAGTAAGGGGACCCGGGTGGATGTCAATAAAGGGGTGTTTTGAACATGGGGTTTCGTAAAATGTTAAGTATTCATTTTGGTTTGGGTTGCAGTGTCTAGTATTAGTATTGTTATTGTTCTCCCAGAAAAAGGAGGAGTGTGGCGCTGCCCGATGACTGGGCATGCACGCGGCGGCGTGACATTGCACGCCGCCGCGTGCAACATAAATAAACGGGGCGTTCCCAGCCGCGGGAGAGCGACCGGGAAGCCCGAACCGAGAGGACGTCTCTGTCTGAGTCCTTCGGGGTTGGGGGCTTACGGAAGGCTCTGGAGGGTCCCGACCAACCCCCAACAGTAGAGGCTGTAATTCCAAGTGGAGGTTGCAATTCCACTGATAACATACAGAAGTAATCAGAAGCAATTATGGAGACCACACCAATAATCAAGGAATGCGAAATGTATTGAAAAAGGTAATGAAATAACAAAATGAAAAATCAAATGTGCAAATAAAGAAATAATGAAAGGAAAAAAATGAAAAAAAGCATTCCAATGTAAAACTAAAATCCACAACAGGAAACTAGAAAAGTGGTCCATTGCCATTATCCATATAAAGTACATTAAAGAGGAGCCACCCTTTGCTTTGAGGTCCTTAGCCACAGGGGCTGCCGGGTAGAGGGCTGCCCTGGTAGTGTCGGTTAAGTCTGACGATTAGACTAATGAGTGGAGGTGGGTGGGCAGGGAGGCAGGCTGAAAACAACACAGAAGGGAAGGCCGAGGGCCCAGCACAAATTCAATATTTAAATGCAGACAATCCGCAGGTGCAACGCAGTACAAAAAGCACAGAGCACCTACCTCAGCAGCCTGGTCGAAATGGAGGCTGCTGCGAGGACATGGCTACAAGCCAAGGGGCCCCGGACCAATGGGGAGGTGGGAGATCTGGGAGCCAGGAGGGGAAACAACACAGAAGGGAAGGAGAGCTAGGGAGGGCACTTGAACGGGCCGAGGGCCCAGCACAAATTCAATATTTACATGCAGACAATCTGCAGGTGCAACGCGGAACAAAAAGCACACAGCACCTACCTCAGCAGCCTGGTGGAAATGGAGGCAGCTGCGAGTACATGGCTACAAGCCCTGGAGCCCCGGACCAATGAGGGCAGGTGTGTGGCCTGGGAGGCAGGAGGGAAACAACACGGAAGGGAAGGAGAGCAAGGGAGGGCACTACAACGGGCGGAGGGCCCAGCACAAATTCAATATTTAAAAGTAGATAATCCGCAGGGGCAACACATTACAAAAAGCACACAGCACCGACTTCAGCAGCCTGGTGGAAAATTGCCTATTTGCATAGGTTGTAGGTTTTTATTCTAACAGGGGAAGATTCCATCCCTGATTGAAAATGTATAGTCCAATTTCCAACCCAACATTGATTATGTGGGTGGAGAGCAGTGACACCAAGTGTGAATGATTTTATTCAGTTTAAGTGAAGTTGGTTGTCAATTGTATATCTAGAGCTAGTTGTGACAACAGTAAGGGACAAGGGAAAGGTGGGCAGTTAGTCCCATTTTAAGAGAAAGTAGTGAAGGGAAGCAGTGTCCCTGCCTGTGCGAGATGGAGCATGTGCAAAGGATTAGTGTCCGTCTCGGGCACATGCTCTGTTATTGGAATCAAGTGAGACTAGTGTCTTGTCTTGCTTCTGAGCATGCGCAGCATGGGGGTCCAAGTGTACAGCCCCATGTGCGCTGCTTCAGGAGCCCTTATTTAAGGACATGGGCCCTCATTACAACACCGGCGGTAACCAATGGCGCTATTAGCACCATGGTTGCTGACGGTATTGTAACGAGTCCGCCAATGGTAAATGGGGAAATACCGCCCCATTACAAGTTTGGCGGGGCGGTAAGTTCCCATTTACCATTGGCCCTTTCCCATTCCCATTTTTGCCCCATAGGGCTCAATGGGACTGGGGAAGGCGGTAATTACGGTACTGCAAATTGCGGTACCGTAATTACCTCGGAAGTCCCTTTGCGGGTCCCTACTTTAACTGCTGGTCCAGACCAGCCGTTAAGGTCGGGAGCCGCAAAGGGACCTCGTAATCAGGCATTAAGGGTTTAACGTCGCCAACACCTTTTACGGCGCTGTTAAACCCTTAACGCTTTGGTCGTAATGACCCCTGTGGTCTGCTCCTTCTCGGTTGCACGGAGCAGACCACTGCAGCCATACCAATGACGCTAATGGAAGCATGATATAGGTAAGAGAGAGGCAGCATTCTATAGGGATTTTATTTTAACTTAATTCCCAATGTAGTTTGACAAACTAGAGGAATTTTGATTTCCATTGTCTATAATTTGTGAAAGGCAACTTTAGTAATGGGGGCAAACTACAATTAAACCTTTTTATTCTCACTCATCTAAAATTGAATGATGGATCCAGATGGGTCATGTAGAATATTGTCACAGCCAATTAGTTATGGCAGTGTAAATCATGATTTTTTAGGTTAAAGAACAATTCTCCAATTTAGGAGCAAGAGTGTAACAGTCCACAGGATTTGAGTAATAACTCAGCTAGGAAGGTAAGGAGATGTAAAACCCAGAGATCTGACAATCATAGAATGTTGTATGTTAAGACACTGATCTACATACACTTTACATTATAGATCCTCTGAAATATGTTGGACATTAGTCTTCAAGTATTTTGTATCACAAATGTACAATGAAGGTAAGGCATCACCTTTCTATTGTTAGATTATTAGGACTAATAGTGTTTCGTCCCTCACCTGATACACAGTGCTCACTTGATAAGAATAAGAAGGGTCATGGGGATTTGCATGAAAGACACATGGATGTTCTAGATAGGAATTCACTTAAGATGGTTGCTTTGATGAGAAGACATGAGAAATAGCCAATTCTCATAGTAATTAGGTAATAACATTTAAAGAATGAATCACACGGGACACAGTGTTTTGTGATCTCACAGAGCAATTTATTAAAGGTATGGAATATACAGTAAATGGATAAAAGTCAATCAAGTAACTGATGTAGAGCTACAACAAAAATTATTTTGTTCTTTCTCCTTCTATGTCAATGCCTGACAATGTAACCTTATCCCCTTGGTGTGGAACTTTTTCGGATTCACTTGTTATGTGGTATTTATATTATACAAAAAATGATTTTCCCGTGTTTTTTTCTTTTTTTAATGTTGAATGTATTGGCAAAATTGTGTTGGAATTATGTAACATCATATGGGGAACACTGAAATAATGTAATGTTAAAGAGGTGATAAATTGACCCTGAAGAAGGCCTTTGTTCTGTAAGGTCAAACACGTTTTGGCAGGAGTATCCCAATCACTGATAGAAATAAAACAAAGATCTGAATGTGAAGAGCTTACTGAGATCTCTCATTGGCAAGAATTGGTAACAATTACAATTGCTAATCAAAAGACTAATATATTGAAAGAATTGAACATTAGTCCATGCACAGTGGATGAACCAATGCCCTTCTTTACACTTTAGAAATATACCTATGTCCTCATAGACAATCATAGTGAATAAAAGCTGTAATTCCACCGACAATATATAGCTTCCCTCGCAGGTGACAATGATGAGTAAAGGCTACATACAGATGTACTCGCAGTCCACCGACAACATACAGATGTCCTCGCAGACTTTCATGGTGAGGAAAAGGTGCAATTCCGTTGACAGCACACAGGTGTCCTCAAGTGTGAGTAGAGGCTGTTATTCCAGTGATAACATACAGCAGTAATCGGGAGCAAATATGGAGACTAAACGCTTCCATTTCTTTAGCGACGTGCACATGTCCGCCAGGCGATTATGCCGAGTAAATGCTGCAATTCCACCGATAACATATAGCTGTTCTCACAGTCGATGAAGGCCAGAAAAGGCTGCAATTCTACCGACAACATACAGATGTCCTGGCAGACGACGATTACGTGTAAAAACTGCGATTCCACTTACAATTTTAGGCGGTAATTTGACTTTCAAGATAGAGATTTCCTTACAGCACATGACATACCTGAGGCTGAAGTTAGCATTTTTATTCTGCCAGCTTCTTATTAGCAGCAGGCTTAAATTAGTTTTTTTTTCGGCCAGCTTCCTGTCTATACAGATGTCTTTGCAGGCGATTATGCCCAGTGATGCTACAATTGCACAATCATTTACAGAAGGCCTCAGAAGTGTTTATGGAGAATAAAGGCTGCATTTCCTTTAAAAAAACATACCTATGTCCTCACACACAATCATAGCGAATACAAGCTGTAATTCCACCGACAATATATAGATGCCCTCGCAGGCGATAATGGTGAGAAAAGGCTGTCTACATATGTCCTTGTGGACGATTGTGCAGAGTAAAGTCTGCAATTCCACCGACAACATACAGATGTCCTCACAGGCGGTGATTGCTAGTAGAGGCTGTAATTTCAAGTGGAGGCCGCGATTCCACTGATAACATACAGAAGTAATCAGAAGCAATTATGGAGACTAAAGGCTGCCATTTCTTTAGCGACGTGCAGATGTCCACCAGGCGATTATGTCGAGTAAAAGCTGTAATTCCACCCTCAACATACCGATGTCCCTGCAGGCGATTAAGGCGAGTAAAACCCTCCAATAACATACCAATGTCCTCGCGGCGGCGATGACGAGTAAAAGCGGCAACTCCGTTGACAACATACAGATGTCCTTAGAGTAAAGACTGTAATTCCACCGACAACATATATATGTCCTCGCAGGCAATTATGCTGCGTAAAGGCGGCCATTCCACCGACAATATACAGATGTCCAGGTAATAATGGTGAGTAAAGGATGCAATTCCTCCGACAACATACATATGTCCTCGCAGGCGATGATTGCTAGTAGAGGCTGTAATTCCAAGTGGAGGTTGCAATTCCACTGATAACATACAGAAGTAATCAGAAGCAATTATGGAGGCTAAAGGCTGCCATTTCTTTAGTGACGTGCAGATGTCCGCCTGGCGATTATGGCGAGTAAAAGCTGTAATTCCACCGATAACATACCGATGTACCTGCATGCGATTATGCCGAGTAACTGCTGCAATTCCACCAATAACATACCAATGTCCTCTCGGGCGACGATGACGAGTAAAAGCGGCTACTCCATTGACAACATACAGACACACACACATGTACATTGTGCACATACATAAAGATGGAACCAGCATCCATGTGTCACACCACAACCATTCCACAGTACATACACATTAATTTAAACGTGTGCACCGACACATGCATTTGGGCACCATGCATTTGGGCACCATGCATTTGAACACATACACCATTGATGTGCCTCACACATGACTGGACTCACATGCGGGAGGCTCATGTCCCTGCACATACACATCCATACAGGGACCTTTCAAGACATATGTCCTAGCTGCACACACCTGGCACACCTCAACATGCACTGCGTCCAATCAGTCTACATGGACACTTACCGCTTGACTGCGGATGGGTATGCCTCTCAAGGACCTGGAGGTGAAGCGCTGGGCGTTTACGTTCCAGGACCCTCATCTGGTCATTGGTAAGGTGGACCCGGCACCCCTCTGCATCCGCTGCCTCCAAGAGGCACCAGGCATTCCTGAGGGTCCTGGACCTGAAGTCCTCCCAGCGCTTCCGGACGTGTCGTATGTCGCGGGCTGCCACCCCCTCCACGTTGATGGCAGCCACAATGTCCTTCCAGATCCTCTTCCATCCATCATTGTCAGTGCGTGGTCTTCCGAAGAGGGCATCATAATGAACCAGGACTTGCTCCACCAGGATACCAACTTCTGCGGCACTGAAGCTGGTAGCCCTCTGCCTCTCTGGCTGGGGGTCGCCAGTGGTCTCTGATGGTGTTTGCCCAACATGGCAACCATGAAGGCAGGTGTGGGTGGGCAACTGGGTCCTGGTGCTGGGCTGTGGAGCGATGGAACTTCAGTCGGGGGTCTTTTGTTCCAGCAGGGGTGGTCACAGCTACTGGACCCCTGCAGATGGCTGATGTACAGGCACCAAAAAGCAGGGCACCTGGCCAGCAGGCAGGCAGGCAGCAGCAGATTGCTGGTGGGAGGCTGCTCGGAGCTCTGGGGGCAGTAAATCGCCTTTCTGGGCAGGAGTGTGGTCTTCCGTGTTTTGTCGCATGGCCAGCTTGATACGGAGTGATTTGGCACGTGAAAAACAGCACGTTTGCATGAATTCCGAGGAAAGGGCCTTGGCGCATAAGCGCGGTGACGTAACATGCACACAGTCGTTTCCCTGGCACGGCTTGAAGGTCCCACGTGGGTTTTCATCGCTCTGTACATGCTTTTTGTGGAAAGCGGTGCGTGTTTTTTCCAGGCATTGGGGTTCACACGCAATTACTTCACAGCGGCTACAGTGCGTACTTCTTCTTTTGGCGTGGGTGTTGGCTACACGTTCTTCTTCTACATGCAATGCAGAGGGTGAGTCGCACACGCTATTTTTCCCACTGCGGGTGTCCCTGTTTGTTGCGTACCTCTTTTTTTCCGGGCATACTAGCCTGCGTGTTGCTCACGTACATATTTGTTGTGTTCCTGGCTGCCACAGCGTACTGCGTGTGTTTTTTAACATGCACATGGGCTACAGGGGTCGCTTATCTCTTTTTCTTGCTTTTTTGGGATGCCTGTGCGTTGCGTGACACGTCATTTCTCCTAGGGGGCCACAGAATGGGACATTCATCGTAGCTGCATATACGTGTTTGTAGTTTGCGCACACTTTTGTAATGCGCAGAGACGCTACCGCCTGCCTTTTTGTGGTGGATGTGTTTAGGCCTGTGCGTGTCTTTGGCCGTGCGTGGGTTTCCCCTATTCGATTCCATGAATATGTGTGGTACGCGTGCGTGTGGGCGTTCCGTGTACTTCCCAGCAGTACATCCCCAGTTACACCCTTATTTTCACGCGTTGTTCCCCATTCTGTGCGTTCTGCCCCGTGTTCCGCCCCCTTTTTGGTGTGTACGCTAACGTTGTGCGCTTTCACTGTGCGCATCACGCATAGCGTTCTGGATGTTGCAATGACGTGTGCGCCCGTGTGCGCCATGCACGGATTCCTTTTTCACGCTTGCGCCAGCTTGCGCCACGATTTTTGGTTCACATTTGTTCCATGAATCGGCCCCTATATAAATTCCCTCGTAGTGATAATGGTGAGTAAAGCTTGCCTACAGATGTCCTTGCAGACGATTGTGCTGAGTTAAGTCTGCAATTCAACCGACAACATACAGATGTCCTCGTAGACGTTGATGCGAGTAAAAGGTGCCATTCCATTGAAAGCATACCAATGTCCTCACGGGTGATGATGGCGAGTACAGGGTGTAATTCCACCGAGTGGAGGTCGCAATTCCACTGATACATACAGAAGTAATCAGCAGAAATTATGGAGACTAGCAGTCAAGGGACCATGACTCTTTTGTGCTATTGGACTGAAGGACTTTACAGCAAGTTACTCGTGGAATAAGTGCTGAAACAGCATGAGAAGACTTGCTGAGACAAAGACTCTCTTCACTTGCTACCTGCTGCCTGCCCCGCCCCCGCTGACGCCGATGCTCGCCCTTCCTCAAAAACAGGGCTGGGAGCGAAGCATAGCGGAGTGTAGTCAGAGTGTCCGGTGTCAGGTGACATGCTATATGCAGCGTCCTCGGTTTAAGTAGCGTAGTAAGGTAAAACACTGCAAAATTTACGTGTTTTTAGATACTATTCCTTATTGGCATAGACAATAATCAAGGAAACATGCCACCAGAGCAATGGAACGACATGGCTGTTCTCCCCACTGATCACCTTGGATGTTCCCTTTTATAGTCTCACCTGATGATTTGAAAAGATGAGCTCTCCATCCTGCATTGGGCGCAGGGGCGCGTAGATAACCAGTTGCTTCACTGGCTCGAAGGAATTCGTGAGTTCCAGGACAATATTGACTTCGATATTCCCGGCAAGACGCCGTAAGTATGTAGTTCGTAATAGTTCAAATGCCTGACTTTTACTCTTGTCCGATTCCTTGCAGGTTGCAGCTTGACCCTATTGAAGAGTTCCTCGTGGCAACCGGTAATGTTCTGGTAAGGATTTGTATTATCCAACACAGTTCGATAAAATAATGTCCATATGTAACCTGTTGCTTTCTCCCTTATTCAGGCACTGAGAGAAAGTATGAAGTCTCGGCGATAATGCCTCAGGCGGGAAAATCAGGTAAGTCTTTTGTGGTGGGGAGGGGTCCCCTTGTTAGTCCCTTGTTTCACCTTGCTGTCCTTTTGTTTCCCCTTAGGGGCCAGGGTTTGGCTAGGATGCAGTGGAAGCTGCGCCGACCTGTGAAGAAGAATAATACCCCCGGTGGTAAAATCAGGTAAGTCTATGGGTGGTATTCCTCTGTGTATTCCCTTGGCTCACCTTGCTGTTCTTGTCTTTTCCTTAGGTGCCGGAGTGCGGCGGTAACATGGAGGAGGATGCGGCGAAATGTGAAGATGCTGCGAAGGCCGGTGAGTTCAGCGCGGCGCTGCAGCAGGCGAGGCGACACGCATAAAATAACTTCTTTCTTCCAGCTCTAAGGCACGATGGATCGGGAATTCAGATAAGGATCAAAGGTATTGCTCTTGTTCTAACCTTTTCTCCTTCTTTCTAGGAGCTCCAAACTCGAGGCGGGCGTGGCAGAAGACTGGATGCAGACTTGCGGGCACGGTTAGCGTTACGCTGCTGGATGCAGAATAACGCGAAGCATGTGGTGCTCTTCGGGCGTGGTTTAAATAGCCTCCAAAGTAGTCCTAGGTAAGTATTCCTCCCAAGCCCCACCCGAGTAAAAAAATAGTCCCTAGGTAAAATAGTCCCTTCCAAGCCTTGTTTGGCTTGGAGCTCTTGCAGCATGGTGTGCATCAGGTAAGTTTGTAGCATGGTCTGCATCAGGTAAATTTTAATCCATGAGCCTGGTGCCTATGACGCCAGGACTGACTCTCCATATGAGCCTGGCGTCATAGGCACCAGCACTGCAACCAAATAGCCCCTAGCTGGGGTTATTGGGCTTGCTTGGGGTAACTTGATGCCTGCTTCCGGGGTTGCTGGACTTGGTCTGGGTGCCTGGGGGTAGGCATCATGACAGCACTCCCCCCCAAGGCCCCTCCTAAAGTCATTCTTCCCTGTGGTTTCGGTTTGTCTGGGAAATTTTGGTGGAATATTTTCACCAATCGGGGTGCATGAACATGGTCACTAGGTTCCCATGACCTTTCCTGTGGTCCGTAACCTTTTCCAGTCAATTAAATAAAAATGTTTTGACTTTATCAGCTTTGAGTCCAGGATGTTCTTAACTTCAAATTCGGGTTCTCCGTCTACAAGGATGGGGTCTGGTGGCTTGGTTAGTCTTGGCCCTGGTTGTACTGGCTTCAAAAGGGACACATGAAAGACGGATGAATTCGCATATTAGCAGTTAAGTCCAACTTGACAGCCACCGGGTTGATAATGGCCTTAATAGAGTAAGGTCGACTGCGCATGCGCGACCCGCGCATGAGGAGCTAAAGGCATCAGCTCCCGGTGGCCGCGACAATATATCCTGAAAAAAGCCGGTAATTGCTTGAAAACGCCCAACCTCGGGCAACACAGAGGCAGCGCACCCATCCAGGCGGCGAACCCTGCAATCTGGGGTAGAATCGGACCCGGGATCACGAGAAACGCCCCGGAGTCCGTCGGCGTGAATCTCGCCGCCATTGCCGGACGGACATGAGCGGCTGCTCCGCCCCTCCCCCATCGAGCAGCTGCGGCCTTGGCCCCCCAGGGAGCGAACCACCACCGGACCACGATCGGCGGGGGCACGCCTGCGGACTACCGTTGGAACCCGAGGTGGCGACCAGAAGCGGCACCGAATCGCGGCACGACAGCGGCTGGCACCCCACGCCTGCGGCCATCACGACTTGATCCCCTGGCGGCTGGGAGCTGACAGCACGGAGCGGCCTCTTGGAGGCGCCAGAACAGGCTCCCCCCACCCCCGAGCGGCGAGACTGCGACACCTGAGGCTGGGAAGCAGTGGGGAAGGAGAGAGGCCTGGGGACAGTGCGGTGACATCACAAGGTACGCGCAGCCCCCCCTGCCAACCCTGCGAACAACTGTACAGTGTCCCGCGCCTCTCCAGTGTCCCCCCGGCGGCGCGGCAGATACGCCCGCGGAGGAGCTGGCATACGGGGGCTGAGCGCGCTCCCCGTTGCCGGAGGGGAAAAACACTTGCTGGACTGGGTCACATAAATTGAGAAGGGGTGCGGAGCTGGAGCCAGACGCCACCCTGAACTTCACCAAACAAGTCAACTCCCTAGCCTCTGCTACCACATATACGTGCAAACTAATCAGAGCCAGCAAACAATTCCTCTCCACCGACAGTTGCCTTACTCTCGCTAGAGCTCTCATACTTTCCAAATTGGATTACTGTAATGCGCTATACATTGGTGCGAACAAACAGATTATCCCAAAAATACAGGTCCTCCAGAACAATGCCCTGAGAGCTGCACTTAAGATCAACAGAAACGAACACATTTCCTCCACTAGAATAAAATACAAATGGCTATCTACCGCAGTTAAAATCCAACTTAAAACTGCCTCCCTCACATAAAAGTGCCTTAATAACAGAGCACCGCCATACCTCATCGACAGAATCTGCAGAAAAACCTCCTTCAGACCAACCAGAACAGCTAACTTCAACTGCCTCTAAGTACCACGATTCAAACTTTCCACCATCGGAGGACATAGCTTCCCAGTCAAGGCTGCGCAATTATGGAACTCCCTACCTCCCGGTATTAGAGAACCTCAGTCCTTCTCTAAATTTAGACAAAATCTAACTAATTGGCTAAGAGAAAATGATAAATAACCATCTGATAACCATTCTCTTGACATCGTATACCCCCTATCACGTTTACCACTATGCATATCGATTCGCTTACCACTTGTTAGTCCCCTGGGACACCCTCGCTGAAGCTCTCTGATCATATTACTCTAACTCTACCTGCGCATGTAACTTACATTGCATACATGCTGATATACCTCATGTACTTCATGTACCTACTGCTGCCTAGGCATTTGTGCTCCTTGTAATTATATTGTATATATGCCTGTGTATTTCATGTACTTATTGTTGCCCATACTTTTCATGTACCTATGTAACTTATTGTTGCCCATACATTTCATGTACCTATGTAACCAAGCTGAATATATCCTTGTATCCTGCACCCTGATGCCCCAGGGTCTGGTGTGCATTATAAATAATAAACTAAACTAAACTAAACTAAACTAAACTAAACTAAACTAAACGGCCTTGATAAATCAAAAACAAAGACAAGAGGTCTTTAACAATATTGATTACATGCCCCTACTGGAGGAGTTTAGAACTACCCAGAAGAAAGGAGATAGCAAACCAACAAGCACCAAAAAGCATGTGTTTGACAAAGGCATAGTGGAGCGAGAAAATAAAATTAAGGAAGAGCATCAAGAAGCTAACTTTAAATAAAAACTGAGACACATCAGACGAAATACGAAAGCCAAGCAAAAATATTGAAATTGGTTAAGCACCCAGAAAAAGACCATGCTAAACCAGGATTTGAGGCATATGTTGGAAAAAATAAAAAACAAAAAAACAAACGAAATCTGGTCAATAATTAATGAAATAGATGCCCCTCAAGATGCCTTGATGCTGAACCCAATATCGGCCAAAACCTGGTGTGAGTTTTACGTACAAACACAATCGAAACCGGGTTTAGAGACAAGACCGAAGGAATACTCACATATAGAGGACTCACATTTGGATTATACCATCCCCACCATTGAAGCTATGATTGGGAAACTTAAAAATTCTAGAGCCCCACTGACCGGATGGGCTCACTAACGCTATACTAAAGTATCATCCAAAAGAATGAGCAACCTTCCTGAACCACTTGATTGAACATTCAATAGCAAGAGGAAAAGTAGCCACTTTCTGGAGGGACGCCGTCATCGTCCCGATCTTTAAGAAGGGCCCTAGTATAAATCCAGAAAACTACCGTCCTATAGCCCTTCTCAACGTGCTGAGGAAGATTTTCCCTTCTGTCCTGTTGAAAGCTCTATCTAATTGGAGCGTCAAGGCAGGAAGAAAGGACCCGTGGCAGTCGGGTTTTGTAAAAGGGAGTGGGACTGCCATCAATATTTTCTTAATCAACTTGCTGAAGGCTAGAACAGCGAAAACAAAAGCTCAAAAAATATTTGTGGCCTTTGTGGACTTATCCAAAGCTTTCGACACAGTGAGCAGAGAAATTCTGTGGCGTAAGTTATCAAAGTGGCAGTGCCCCCCAACAATACTGAATAACATCAAAAACCTCTATACCAACACGTCTCTGAGAGTTAGATTGGACAAGACGTGTCTAACAACAAACCAAATACGCACCACAACGGGGCTGAAACAAGGCTGGCCCCTTGTGCCAGAACTTTACAACCTGTATGTCTCAGACACAGCCGAAACCTTTAAAGATATACGTGCATTTCCTCGGAAACTTGCAGGGATGTTGATAGGGAAACTTCGGTATGCGGATAACATAGTCTTAATAGATCAGATGGCAGTTGGACTACAGCGGCACTTTGAAGCGAGTCAGGACTATGTCGAAGCAAACGAGCTATCAATAAACCTGGAAAAATTGCATATATTAAACCTATCAAAAGACACGAAAAACAAGAAAACAAACTTTGGCTGGTTCCTGAAAGGCAAAAGAATACTGGAGGTAAACTCCTTGAATTACCTGGTTGTCTGTGTAAATAATAGCCAATGTGAGACACAAAGACAAGAAGTGATGCGGAAGAAAGTTAAAAACCTGGCGGACCTGGGAAATATCCTAATGAAAAGACACTGTAGATTCTTGTTACTACCGCTAATAACTTTCTATAGAATTAAAGTCATACCAATTGTAGCCTATGGAGCTGAAACAGCATTCGGTCTACCAGATAAGATCTGGCTGCTCCTAGAAGGAACGTTTTGGAGGTCCGTGCTGCAATTACCAAAATCATTACCAATCCAAGCAATAAGAAGAAAACTTACCCTGACTTAATTGAAAGCGGTAGTGGACTAGAAGAGCTTATCATTTTACAGAAAATGCCACGATAACACTGACGGGGGGGGGCTTTGAAGCCATCAACAAAACACTTAAAAACAAGAATGAACCACTACTTCACGAATGGCAAAAAAAGTGTTTAGCAACATTGGAGGAACTAAACGAGACACAGGAGGACCTAATGTCTAACCCCTCGAGAACAAAAAATCATCTATACAAGAAAGACTGGATAGAGACGCAAGAAGCAGTGAGGGAATACAAAAGTTACGAGAAGTTCTGGTCTGTTCCCAGGAAACTAAACACAATTCCAGGGTACTTGAAACTGTTTCCAAATTTGTTCTGGAGGTCACAACTGATGAGGTTCAGTCTGAACATCTTGCCCACCAGAGAAATACTACAGAGAAGATCTAAGCAAAACGGCATGAGTATTTGTAGAGTCTGTGCAAACCCTGCGACGTAGAATCATTGAAACACCTAACATTGGAATGCAGAGGATTAACAGCAGAACGTGAAATTTGGCTGGGAGACATTGCAAAATCCACCACAAATAGAAGCATTGATGTATGGTGTCAAATGTTCACTGAAGGGGAAAAAACAACCAACAACTTGGCCCGGATCCGATGGTTAATAGCCATTTTTAGAAAAATTGACGAACTGTCAACAAATGACATTTGATTAGACAATTATTTAACAGATTTGGACAATTAAGTATTGTTCTAAAAGAACACTGTGGGGACATCACGTGATCGCGGGAGCGTGTTCTCGCGAGATCTCGATAGACGGGATCTCGCGAGCCCACGCTCCGCGGGAAAACGTTCCCGCCGGAGAGTTGGCGCGCTGCCAGCTAGAGCGGTCGTACAGGAGCGCTGTTCCTGATTACAGGAAAAAGGAGAGTCAACTCGAGAATCATCATCACAGCTCTTAGGGCATAACACCACAGCCACTGGAGGCTTCATGGGGGCCCTAGGAGTTTACGGCGTGCCACCGGTGAGCACAACCCCTCCACAGTGAAGTAACTGGGGAAGCACAGGACATGGGCAGTGAACAGTGAGTAAGTGCCCTGCGCCACCGGTCCGTCTTAAGACATTCTCCCTTGTTGTCAGTCAATAAAGACTGTTAGAAATCCTACAGTGTCCTGTCATCCATTCAGGCCACAACATAACTGGCGACGAGGATACCTGCAGTCCCACGGACCCACCATGCAAGGCGCCACGCCACCCCCCGCGTTTCTCCCCTTGCCAGGGACACCGGCGATTCCGTGGATGCAATGGGAACCCCTTTTTTCCACCTACTTGGAAGCGGTGGGCGGCACGCGATATGCCCCCATCAGGAAGAGGGCGATGCTGTTGAATGCGCTAGGGGTTGAAGGTCAGCGTATCTTTGCAGGCCTTAAAGAAATACCTGCGGCCGACGGAGACGCCGATGACGACGACGTGTACAAAGAAGCCACGCGTCGCATCATGAAGAGGTTCACTAACAAGGAGAATATTGTACTGCACAGGTTGAGATTCTACACTCGCAAACAGGAAGGGAGCGAAACCGTGGATGACTACATCACCAGGATGAGAGAACTCGCTTCTCTGTGCGCCTTCGGAGAAAATGCAGAACAGGTCATCTGCGACATGCTCGTCGTCCACACCAACTCTAGGAAAGTACAGGACAAACTCATCCAGGTGAAGGAGGTCACCCTCGATAAAGCCATCCAGATTGCCAGGGCGGAGGAAGAAACCTCCAGCAGACGCAAGGAGGCGGGAAGTCACCTGCCCGTGCCCGAAATGGCGGCGCTACAATGGAGAGGTCGCAGAGACAAGCAATCCCGCGACGGCCCCAAAGACAAAAGTCCCAGGAAAAGGGAGGCACCGAAATGCTACAGATGCGCCAGCCTCAAGCACATGGCGAACGACCGCGACTGTCCCGCCAGGAATAAAGAATGCTCCAAGTGCGGACGCATTGGCCACGTGGCTCCAGCATGCATGTGGCGGGAGAAAACCGTGTCCCGTGTTGACGGTGACTGCACCTCCACCGATGAGGATGAACTACAGGACAGACCCATGGTTGTCATGGTCAATGCCCCCCATGCCAGAAGAGAAAAGCCCCACTGCACCATTAAAGTGGACGGAATGGAAACGCGCGTCATGGCTGATTCGGGATCCGACCTCACCATTCTGCCCATCAACACGTACAAGGAGATGATGGGACAAGAAAGAGTGGAGATTAGATCCACCAGGCAAAAACCCACCGTGTTTGGAGGGGCAACGGTCGACCTGTTCGGCTACATCAAGGCCCGCATCGATTTCAAGGGGAGGTCTACCACCACCAAGGTGTATTTTTCTCCCAAAGGTCCAGCCGTGCTGGGGTGGGATGACCAACACAAACTCAGCATGAAACTAGATCCCAGCACTCCGGAACAGGTGCTCATGATCTCGTCAGGAGCAGCGCAAAACTATAAGGAGATCTTTCCAAACCTGTTTTCCGAGAAACCGGGAAAAGTGAAAAACTTTGTACACAAAATTCGACTGAAACTCAACGCCACTCCAGTCAAGCACAAAGTAAGGGCGGTACCTGCAACCGCAAGACCAGCTTTGGACGCTCACCTGAGGAAGATGGTCGAGGAAGGAACCATTGAAACCGTGGAATCCTCGGAGTGGCTGAGTCCGGTAGTACTAGTAAAGAAGAAGTCCAGCAACGACCTCAGGATCTGTATCGACCTGAGAAGCCTGAACTTGGAGGTGATCACGGATAGCTTCCCGCTCCCCAGCATCAATGAGATCGTCCTCATGATGAAAGAGGCGGCCATTTTCTCGAAACTGGACATGCGTGATGCCTATCACCAGATTCCCCTACACAAGTCCTCCCGCCCCCTGACGGCGTTCATCACTCCTTTTGGCACCTTCCAATACACCCGCATGCCTTTCGGGTTATCGTCCGCAGCATCCGCATTCCAGAGGATGATGAACTCCCTATTGAAAGGCCTCACCAATGTCTCATTCTTCCAAGACGACATTCTGGTATACGCCAAGGACAGCGAGACCCATGACAAGGCGCTCAAGTCAGTCCTAAGCAGACTTCAGGAGGAAGGCATTCACCTACGCCATGAAAAGTGTGTCTTCGGGGTGAACAAAGTAGAGTATCTTGGGTACTGCATCTCGAGTGATGGGGTGAGTCCCAAGAGGAACCTCATGGAGGCCATTACTGAGGCGCCGGCGCCGATGTCTAAAGAGGAACTGCGCTCATTCTTAGGCCTAGCTGAGTACTATGCCAAATTCGTCCCCAGGTTCTCTGAGACCACGTCTCCCATGAGGGAGCTTCTGAAGAAGGGGGCAGCGTACTCTTGGGGCCCAGAACAAGACGAGGCTTTCGGCGAAATCAAGAATAGGATTCTACACGCGCCGTGCCTTAAACCATACAACCCTGAATGGGACACCTACATCACCACTGACGCCAGCGCATACGGCCTAGGGGCCACCTTGACCCAAAAAAAAGGCGACACAGAGAACATTGTGGCATTTGCATCCCAGGCATTATCCTCATCCGAGAAGAATTACTCTAGGGTAGAGAAAGAGATGTTAGCATGCGCTTGGGCCGTCGACTACTTCAGATCATACGTATGGGGGACAAAGTTCAAGTTGATCACCGATCACAAGCCGCTAATTCACATGCTGAGCCCGGGCGGCACCAAGACGGCCACCCCCAGACTGGCCAGGATCGCCGCGAAGCTCCAAGAGTATACCTACGAGATACAACACATTGCGGGCTGGAAAAACCCACAAGCGGACTGCATGTCCAGGCTCCTCAACCAAAGCGCCCCCGGCACCACATTCCTGGAAGACGAATGTGTCGTTGCGTCCATCGGCGACCTGAGGAACGTCGAGTACATGGAAATGAGCGAGCGCCACTGGCAGGAAGAGTTCGAGCAGGACTACGCTCTAAGGCACGTAAGCACCTGGGTTCGGAATGGATGGCCCAACGAGAGAGCAATCCCTGAAGGCCTTCGTCCCTACTGGAAGGTGAATGAGGAAATTACCGCCATGAACGGTCTCATTCTCAGAGGTGATCAAATCATCCCACCCAGCGGAATCCGTAAAGTCATACTGTGCAGAGCACACTCGGGCCATTTAGGGTGCAACATGACCAGAAGAAGGATACGCGACGCATACTGGTGGCCAGGTATGGACCAGGACGTTCGGCAGATGGTCGATAGGTGCCACGAATGCTCCAACAGCGACAAGCGCCTAGCCGTGAGGCAAGCCCCCATGCTGCCCACCGAAGTCCCCAAAGGGGTGTGGCGAAAACTGGGGCTGGATTTCATAGGGCCGCTGGACAACATTGCCCCTGAGCACAGATACGGGATAGTCTTGGTCGACTACTTTTCCAAATGGGTGGAAGCTGACTTCACCCCGGACATCACCACGGGAACAGTCATTGAAACCCTCACCGCCATATTTCAGCGGGAGGGCCTGCCCGAAGAACTTGTCACGGACAACGGAGTCCAACTAGTCTCCAGAGAAATGGAAAAATTTCTCAAGCTTAACAACATCAAACAGCGGAAAGCAAGTCTATACCACCCACAGGCAAATGGCCTAGTCGAGCGGGCCAACCGCTTCATCAAAGGGGCGCTGCAACTGGCCCACGCCTCGGGCCTAGACCCATACAAGACGGTCAAAGAAGCCGTAGCGGCCCACCGTCTCACCCCCAACGCCGTCACCAGTGTGTACCCGTTCCATCTGCTGAGGGGGAGAAGGGCGGCATCCTCACTGGTACCACCATGGCTTCAGCAAGTGAGGGCCGACGAAGACGTTGACATGGTTGACGTAACGTGCCGTATGCAGCGCAACAAAGAAGCAATGAAAGCACAGGGGGACTTGCGCCGAGCCGCTCGACACACACAAGTCAACAAAGGGGATCTGGTGAAGATACGACTTCCCCACAAGGACACCTCCACAGGTTCCAGATACAGCAGTCCCATAGAAGTCATGGAGAGAGGGACAAACCACATCCGCACCAGCGATGGCAGGAGATGGAACCTAGAGAGGGTAGCCATGTACCGCAGGAAAGATGATACTGTACACTCCCCTGGAGACACTGGAGGAGATCAGATCTGCCAAGAGCCATACGAGAACCATCATCTCCCGAGTGGAGACATCATAGAGCCGCAACATCGCAACGACTTCGCAAGCTCCCTTTCCCCAACCACACCCAGGGGATCACAGCAAGGAGCTGGACAAAGAGATCCCGAATCACCAGCACCCTCCCAAGGACACTTCATCGATCCCGCTACATACCCGGATCCAGGCAGGCCCCAGAGAGAGAGAAGGAAGCCTGGGAAATATGCGGACTTCATCATGGAGTGACCTCCCATTCTTTTTTCCCAGCAGAGGAGGTGTGTGGGGACATCACGTGATCGCGGGAGCGTGTTCTCGCGAGATCTCGATAGACGGATCTTGCGAGCCCACGCTCCGCGGGAAAACGTTCCCGCCGGAGAGTTGGCGCGCTGCCAGCTAGAGCGGTCGTACAGGAGCGCTGTTCCTGATTACAGGAAAAAGGAGAGTCAACTCGAGAATCATCATCACAGCTCTTAGGGCATAACACCACAGCCACTGGAGGCTTCATGGGGGCCCTAGGAGTTTACGGCGTGCCACCGGTGAGCACAACCCCTCCACAGTGAAGTAACTGGGGAAGCACAGGACATGGGCAGTGAACAGTGAGTAAGCGCCCTGCGCCACCGGTCCGTCTTAAGACATTCTCCCTTGTTGTCAGTCAATAAAGACTGTTAGAAATCCTACAGTGTCCTGTCATCCATTCAGGCCACAACAAACACATATAACACATATAACGATGTAATCATTGTAATCATTGTGAATGGCTGTTGTTGGCTTAAGGTTTCCAACTTGGTAAACCAAATAACCCAAAATAAAATTTACAAAATAAATAAATATGGAGACTAAAGGCTGCAATTTTGTTAGCAACGTGCAGATGTCCCAGCAGGCGATTATGCCGAGTGAATGCTGCAATTCCGCCAATAACATATAGCTGTTCTCACAGACGGTGAAGGCCATAAAAGGCTTTAATTCCACCGACACCATATGGATGTTCTCGGAAGCAGTTATGCCGTGTAAAGGCTGCAGTTCTACCGACAACACAGAGATGTCCTCACCTCACAGGCGAATATGGGGAGTCTAAGGTGCCATTCCAGCGACAACATACCGATGTCCTCATAGACGATAATTGCATGTAAAAGTTGCGATTCCACTTACAATTTTAGGCGGTAATTTAACTTTCAAAATAGAGATTTCCTTACCGCACATGAAATACATGAGGCTGAAGTTAGCTTTTTTATTCGGCCAGCTTCTAGCTTTTTTTTTATTCTGGCAGCTTCTTATTAGCAGGCTTAAATTAGGTTTCTATTCAGTCAGCTTCCTGTTTATAGAGATGTCTTGGCAGGCGATTATGCCCACTGATGCTACAATTGCACAACAATTTACAGAAGCCATCAGAAGTGTTTATGGAGCGTAAAGGCTGCATTTCCTTTAAAAAAACATACCTATGTCCTCACACACAATCATAGCGAATACAAGCTGTAATTCTACCAACGATATATAGATGCCATCGCAGGCGATAATGGTGAGAAAAGGCTGCCTACAAATGTCCTTGAAGACGATTGTGCAGAGTAAAGTCTGCAATTCCAGGACAACATACAGATGTCCTCACAGGCAATGATTGCTAGTAGAGGTTGTAATTCCACCAAGTGGAGGCCGCAATTCCACTGATAACATACAGAAGTAGTCAGAAGCAATTATGGAGACTAAAGGCTGCAATTTCTTTAGCAACGTGCAGGCGATTATGCCGAGTAAACGCTGCAATTCCACCGATAACATACTGATAACCTCGCGGGCGACAATGACGAGTGTGATATCGTGATGGTGGACCTCCTCACGCATGCACTCGTGTATCCTCTCACGCACGCAAGAATACCCTGACACTGGAGTTGGGGTGCAACACGTCTTTATTCAAACGATTTCTGAGTATAACTAACTGTTCTGGCGGTAACCCCGCCCATCCCCAACACGTGGGACGCAGCCCACTAAACAGTGACAACAGAAAGAGGACTCATCCTCATATCAACCATCAGTGACGACATCACACCCTCCCGTCACTAAACTTTTAGTTACGCTCTCAGTCCATTTCTTCGATGAGGCGATGAGGTTTCTTTCTTGCTCTCTGTGGTCGATAGTTCACTCTTGGAGATGACTCTGTCCATTCTTCCGATGCCATGTCGTTTCCAGAGTCTTCCCTGTCTCCGTCATAGGGAGTGTCCCACTGAGAGAACGTGTCACTCATGCTTGTGTCACCGGCGTACTGAGGGCCAGGCATCTTTCTGAAATGAGAAGCGTTTCGAGTTATGGACCGGCAGTCTCCTTCCGCGGTGATGAGTGACCCTTTCTTCTTGACAATGATGAATGGCTCTTCATTGAAAGGAGCTATGTTTTTGCATGGTTGAGGTTGTCGGACCACTACCATGTCCCCCGGTGTCAGATAATTTCCTCTGGCTCGGCGAGCGGTGTCGGCAGCTTGTTTCATGTTCTCCTTCATGATGGTATCCCTTGTTCTCATGGCAACGTCGTCCTCATAATGGTCCTCATCAGCGGCTACGTGGGGTAGTCATGTTCTAATCATCCGTCCGAACATCACTTCTGATGGTGACTTCCCAGAGGTGCTGTGTGGGGTGTTCCTGTAGTCTCGCAGGAGTTGGCATAGCAGTTTTTCAACATGCTCCCCTGTGAGGGGCGCAATTTGTGTTGTGCGTTTGATGTTGCTCATGAACCGTTCTACGGTGCCGTTTGCCTGAGGCCACAACGGTGTTACTTTCCTGTGGCGAAAACCCATGTATTCTGCAAATCTTTGGAAGTCTTGTCCAGTGAATGGGGATCCATTATCAGACTTGACTACTTTGGGTATTCCGTAGGTTGTGAACATCCTGTCCAGTGCTGGGATGGTATGATGTGCGGAGGTGGACGGAACTATCTGCAGGTCGGGATACCTCGAATATTCGTCTACAACTACCAATATGTAATCGCCCCCTTCCATGGCTCCGAAATGGTCGACGGCTATTTCTTCCCAAGTTCCTTCAGGCAGCGCAGTCATGCTTAGCGGTTCAGGGAATGTGTGCAGCTTTATGATGGTGCAGGTGGGACACTTCTTCAAGAGCTCTTCCACTGATGTGTCCAGTTGGGGAAACCAGAGTTTTTGTCTTAGCATCCTTTTTGTGGACACAATGCCCCGGTGCCCTTCGTGTGCTAGTTCTAGCACCTTCTGTCGTAGGCTTCTCGGGATGACGAGTTTGATCCCTTTTAACAGGAGTCCTTCCTCTGACTTTGCGAGTTCTTCTTTTACCGCTAAGAAGCATGTGATGTCTTGTTTAGTGTCTTCATTCATTGCTTTGCGGATCTGCTTTGCATGTTTCCATCGCCCTGTTTCCAGGCATTTTAGGATGATTTGTATTCCTTGATCTGTGTTGGATTCCCTTGTTATTTGATCCATGTCAAGCCCTTGTGGTGTGTTGTTGTGAATGACATATCGGATATACTGATCAGCGATGGATGTTTCTGGTCCACTCTTTTCACTTAGGTGGCGGGAGAGAAAGTCTGCAGGGTTTTGTTCCTTCCCCGGCCTGTGTATGATGGTAAATTGATAGTCCTGTAGTCGAAGTGCCCACCTGGCTATTCTTAGCGGCATTTTCGCCTGAGGATTGCCATAGATGAAAACGAGTGCCTGGTGGTCTGTTACCACCACAAAAGGTTTTCCGTATAGAAAAAGATGAAAATGCTCGCAGGCCCAGACGACCGCCAGTCCTTCTTTCTCTGCTTGCGAGTAGGCTTGTTCAGTTTTGGAGAGGCTTCGACTGGCGTAGGATACTATGTGCACCCCACCCCCCTCTCTGTTGTCCAATTGTGTGAGAATGGCACCCAATCCGACGGGACTGGCGTCCACGATGAGTTCTGTGGTCTTCTTGGGGTCAAAATAGGCCATGTTGCGGGCATCAGAGATGCGGTCCTTAATGATTTGGAATGCTTCTTGCCATTTGGGAGACCAGACGAATTTGGTGTTTAGCTTGGTGAGAGCTCTGAGAGGTTCGCTGATGGATGCGAAATCTCGTATGTACCTTGTGCAGTAGCTTGCAAGTCTGAGGAAGGATCTGAGGTCTGAGGTTGTTGCGGGTGGTTAAGCTTCGCGGAGTGCGCCTACTTTTTCGGGGTCTGGTGTCATTCCCTTTTCAGAAAATATGTGTCTGAAGAATCTGAGTGTCTTCTTGCGAAATTCACATTTTTCTTTGTTCAACTTTAGCTGGGCTTCTTCAAGGGCAATGCAGACTCTCATTAGTGTGTCATCGTGCTGCTCTTGAGTTTGGCCGAAGACTAAAATGTTGTTGCTATAGTTCAAGCAGTTGGGCACGTGTTTGATGACATTGTGAATTTCTGCTCGGAAAATTTCTGCTGCGGAGGACACTCCGAAACTCAACCGTTTGTAACGGAATAGGCCCAGGTGGGTGGCAAATGTTG